>NC_065582.1:166679430-167364430 GCF_024542745.1 Macaca thibetana thibetana
TTATTTTTATTTACAGATTAAAACCTATTAACCTTCACAACTTAGGTAAGGAATGTGAAGAAGTAATCCTGATAGTGTTTAAAAATCTTCTTTTTAAACTCTATTATAATCTCATAAAAGATAGATTCATAAATTGAAACCTGCATAATTGGCAATTAAAATCTGTAGGACAATGTTGTCTCTCAGTATTGTTAGAATTAAGTTCCAGCTGTTTTGAGAAAGCAACCAAAAGATTGAGAGAAACTGCCAAATATCCTGGGGAGAAATTAGCTACATTAGCTTTCATTATTCCAAAATCATTATGCCACCTGCAGTAACTGTAAATACTGTAGATGGAGTAAAATATCTCGAATTTAAGAGTTCATCTGCTTTTCACAGGGCAAGGTATCACGTGGTTCTGAATCTCAATCTCATCATAGGGCCAACAAATTAAGTTCAAAAATAATTTGACCTAATAGTCACAATTCAAAATATTTCTTGGCCAGGTTAACAATTAAGCAAATGTCTCTAATATTCATTTCATTTGGAGAAATATTTCATTTTTATTAATGAAATTGATGTTTGGTGTCATTATAGCAATCAGAAAAGTCTACATTATAATGTAGTAATAAATAACTTTCATCTCTTTATGGCTTATAGCAACAACAGTTATTTGCCTCATCTATCTGTCTGTTGGTGGTTGGCTGAAGCTCTAACTCAAGGTTCTCTCGACCTAAGGCTGATGAAGCAGTCACTACCCCAAACATTGTTTGTTATCATGGAGTCTCACACGGCAATGAAGAGCTCCATCCTGGAAGTGGCATTCCTTTCATCATAACCCACTGGCCAAATCTGATCACATGGGCCACTCCACTTCAGGTGGGACAAGAGGACAAGTGCTACCATTTGCCCACAAGGCTGAAAGCTGGAAATAGTTGGTGGACAGCATTCGGGACTATCACTTTCCTTTCTACCACCCTTCAGATCATCAAATATTCAACTCACCATATCTCCCATAGGCAAAATATACTCAGCCTCTCCGCAAAGAAGTCAGTCCAAAAGTTCTGTTTTGCTATGGCATTAAGCTTAAAGCCCCGACTCTCCAGCTGTGATGATGGAGCAGACTCCATACAAAATCTGATTGTGATTTGTTTTGCTCTAGTCAAGCATGAGCTTAAAAGATTAGTTTTTCATGCTCCCCAAATATACAGCAGTAGAACAGGAGCAGAAGGACTGTATTCATTAAACACTTCCACATGAAGAGAATCATAGAATAGACATGGCAGATACCAATGTGATTCACAACAGTTCTGAAATCTCACCAGGTAAAGGTGGTGAGGACCCTCTACCTTGGGAGATGAGAATGGGATAGGAATGTTCTTTGATTAGACCCTGATCTTGCTCTGTAGCAGAGGCACCTCAAATCCATTGTTTTTTTCCCATGGTCTTTGGCTCTCCCCTATTTGTGACATCTGCAGTGGGCGTTAAATAAAAGTGCATCCTCGTTATAGGCGGTGTAGCTTTTTGTGCCCCATGCTTATAAACAGAAGAGAAGCAAGGACCATTTTAAGTCTCTCAAAGTCTCAGACATTTAAATTTCAGGCTCATACTTCCTCTAGCTGTAAAATAGTATTCTAGGGCTTTTAATCTATTTGATTCAGCGGGGAACATATAGTGATAGCTTCCCGCACTTCTTTTGTAGATATACTTTTATATTAGCTATATAATTTTATTTCCTCACATCCTTGTCTCTTCTTCTCAACATAGTTATGGTTATTGGGGGCCTTCCAGGATTAGAAGAGACTCATATTTATCATTCTTTCACTAATTCGTGTTGTGTAATCATAACATAATACACCATCGTAAGGCATTCACAAATTTTTAACAATAGGCGTGACCGGGCCTGCCTAGCACAAGAGAACAAATAAGTGTGTATAAACATTTTTAAATTTTACAGTTAATAAGCTATTGAATAAATTAATGTATATAAATAAGTAAACTATTAAAAATTAAATGATCAAGTTAACAAACTATTAAATAAATATGCTATATTCTTATACCTTGACCTTGACATTAATATAACAAAATTGATAAATATGTATAAAAGACAGTTTTCGTTTGATTGAAAGTTGGAAAAATATCAAAAATAACTGCTGTAGTTACTATGGCTTATAGCTGAGTGTTTTTTTTATGGGCTAGAAGTGTTTAGATTAGTTATAAAAATATAGAATTCGTATTTAGCCAGAAAATAAATTTTACCTTAAATACTCATGTTGATATTACAGTCAAGATTTTTCACACAGTCTGTGTTCTAATGAGAGTAATGCCAAATTCAGTTAGCTTATAATGTTCAGACTGGTGTTTTTGTGTACATTTTAACTTGAAAAAATTCTGCTCTGCAGAGGCAGTAGTAACCACAATTGTGAACAAATTTTGTAATTCAATGCTTAAGTTCAAAAATGAGCTGTGGATTTTTATATATCGTGTTCAAATATGATCAAATCATCCCACCGATAAATTACAAGATCATAAAAAATATTCAAAATGTTTTAATTTTATGTATGAATTGCTGTCATTTCTATTGTAATTTTACCGTCTTTTAAAAGTGACATATAAATGTAACTCTTACTTATGCTGTTCTTTCAAATTTTAAAAAGTTATATATTTAGGCCAGGCGCGGTGGCTCAAGGCTGTAATCCCAGCACTTTGGGAGGCCGAGACGGGCGGATCACGAGGTCAGGAGATTGAGACCATCCTGGCTAACACGGTGAAACACCGACTGTACTAAAAAATACAAAAAATTAGCCAGGTGTGGTGGTGGTCACCTGTAGTCCCAGCTACTCGGGAGGCTGAGGCAGGACACTGGCGTGAACCCGGGAGGCGGAGCTCGCAGTGAGCCGAGATCGCGCCACTGCACTCCAGCCTGGGCGACAGAGCGAGACTACGTCTCAAAAAAACAAACAAACAAACAAAAAAAAACTCAAAAAACTTGTATATTTAAAAAAGCAAAGAGACAGCAGTATTTGTTCAATTTTATCAAATTTCGATTCCATCAAGATTATATTTTGATCTTAAAATGGCAAGAAATACAAGTCAATAAAAAGCCAGGCCAGGTATGGTGGCCTCATACCTGTAATCTCAGCACTTTCAGAAGCCAAGGCAAGAGGATCGCTTGAGACCAGGAGTTGGAGAGGAGCCTGGACAATATATAGTGAGACCCATCTTTACCAAAACAAACAAAAATATAAATTAATGAGCTGGGCATGGTGGTGGAGTGCACCCGTAGTTCTAGCTACACAGGAGGCTGAGTGGGGAAGTTCACTTGAGCCCAGGAGTTTGAGGTTATGTTGAGCTCTAATCCACTGTACTCCAGCCTGAGTGACAAAGTGAGACCCTGTTCCCCGCAAAAAACGCCAAAACTCATTCAAGAGGAGGATAGGATTTGAATAGACATTTTTCCAAAGAAGATATACTCATGGCTAGTAAGTACAGGAAAAGATGCTCAACATCATTAGTTATTAGTAAAATGCAAATCAAAACTACAATAACATGCCACTTCATGCACAGTAAGATGACTATAATCAAAAAGGCAGACAGTAACAAGTGTTAGGAAGGATACAGAAAAATTGGAATCCTCATCCATTGCTTCTGAAAATGTAAAATGATGCCATTGCTTTGGAAAATTATTTGGCAGTTCCCCAAAATGCTACAAGTAGAGTAACTTTTAGCTCTACTAAAAGTAGGTGGAATATGACCTATCGATTCCACCCCAGGTACATATGCAAGAGTACTGAAAACATATGTTAATAATAGCATTATTGATAATAGCCAGAAACAGAAAACACCCAAATGTCCAGCGACTATTGAACAGGTAATAAATGTAGTATATCCATACATTAAAATATTACTAGGCCACCTAAAGAAATGAAGTTCTGATACACGCCAAACATAGATGTAACTTGAAAACATTATGTTTAGTGAAAGAAGGCAGACCTAGAACACCGTATTTCCATTTAAATGTCCAGAATAGGTAAATCCACAGAGACAGAATGTAGATTAGTGATTTTCTAGGAGTTGAGTTGAGGATGGGGGATTGATGGGCAGGGGAGAAGGGAGGAATGAGGGGTGGCTGCTAATTGGCAAATAATTTTTTTTTTTTTGGAGTGCAGAATTATTCTGGAATTAAGTAGTGGACATGGTTGCACAACTCTGAGTATACTAAAAATTACTGAATTGTACACTTTAAAAGATGAATTTTGTGGTATATGAATTATATCTCAATGGATTTGTTATTAAAATGTATGAGAGGCCAGGCGCAGTGGCTCACGCCTGTAATCCCAGCAATTTGAGAGGCTGAGTCAGGTGGATCACCTGAGGTCAAGAGTTCGAGGTCAGCCTAACCAATATGGAGAAACCCCGTCTCTACTAAAAATACAAAAAATTAGCCGGGTGTGGTGGCACATGCCTGTAATCCCATCTACTCGGGAGGCTGAGGCAGGAAAATGTCTTGAACCCAGCGGGCGGAGGTTGTGGCAAGCCAAGATTGTGCTGTTGCACTCCAGCCTGGGCAACAAGAATGAAACTCCATCTCAAAACAAACAAACAAACAAAAAAAACTATGAGAAAAATAGATTATGCAATGTTGCACAAGTCTGTGTATGTACTAAAAACCATTAAACTGATCATTTTAAATGGGTGAATTTTATGGTATGTGAAATTATCTCAATAAGACTATGAAAAAATGGCCAGAAGACAGTCTGTGTAGAAATCGGTATCTGTAGTTTTTTCCTCCTCTGTTGTTCTGAAAAACATATTTGTTTCCTTGTTCCAATGTCACTATATTTTGTTGCAATACCGTTTCCGCTATGTGTTTCACCTGTAAGTTTCTACAAACTTAATATTTTCAATTTGCTTTTTGAAATTGTTTGTTCCATCTTTGGGCGGATCCCAGAAAAACAAAACAAAAACAAAAAACCCACACAAAATTGTGTGCAATCTCTAATTTTTTCTAAAGAATGTCATTGTTTATGGTAAACTTTTCCATGCCTTCTAGTGACAAACTCTATTTGCTATCAGTATACCAAGCTTTTTGGCACAGTTCCTAACTTATATACATTTTTAATTATCAAACATGTCAATATTATTACCATGGCCATAAAATACCTGAAATCAATGCTGAAAATTGAAAATTGTTTTTTAGTTCTTAAGCCAGAATGCGTACTTTTCACAACAGGTATAAAACTAATAAAATAAACTTTATTATTTTCTTCCGGGAGTTGAACAATACTTATAATGAATGTAAGATATATTAGTTGTTCAATATAGCTTTTGTCCTTGGTACAAACAAATACAAATAAAAAGTATTTACTTTATATTTATGCATAATTACAAAACTATATTACTCTTTAAACTAGTAATCTTTTTATTTGTCCATGCCAGATAGTAGTCTAATGTAAATAGCTATTTTTTCAACCATTTTACATGGTCAGTTATTCTGGCAGCAAATTTTGAAATGATCTCATTCCTTTCTGTAAATACTATTTTCTCAGTATTATAAAAAGCATTGTTATGGTCAGTTAATGTTAACATTTAATATTATTTTCTAGATTGGCATTAATATATTGGCATTTATTTACCTTAATTGAACATTATTTTTATTTTTTATTTTATTTTATTTTATTTTTTGAGATGGAGTCTCACTCTGTCACCCAGGCTGGAGTGCAGTGGTGCGATCTCGGCTCACTGCAACCTTCGCTTCTCAGGTTCAAGCGATCCTCCTACCTCAGCCACCTGAGTAGCTGGGATTACAGGCACGTGCCACTATGCCCGGCTAATTCTTTGTATTTTTAGTAGAGACGCGGTTTCGCTGTGTTAGGATGGTCTCGATCTTGTGACCTCATGATCTGCCTGCCTTGGCCTCCAAAAGTGCTGGGATTACAGGCGTAAGCCACCATGCTCGGCCCAATGTTATTTATTAAATGATATGTATTCAATCTTTTTGAGTATTAACAATTATTGGTAAATTATTTTTATATTTTATTGGAAATAATCTGTGAATTATATTTACTTTCAAAGGGATATGTTTTGCTTCTTTAACCAAAAACTTAAGTGTTTCAAGTCATGGATACATTCATTAACCAAGATTGAACTTGAAGATTAGTTGAGAAACATGTAAATGTAGTAATAACACTTTTTGCTGTTCACTTAAAACCCAAATGACAATTTCTACTTTTCGCCATTTAAATAATTTTAATTTAAAATTAAATACAAAATATTCTACCATATATATTCAATGAAAAATCATAGCCAGATTGTGTTTTGCTAAAAGTACTCTTCTGGCCGGGTGCTGTGGCTCACTCCTGTAATCCCAGCACTTTGGGATGCTGAGGCGGGTGTATCACCTGAGGTCGGGAGTTCGAGACCAGCCTGACCAACATGGAGATACCCCGTCTCTACAAAATTAGCCAGGCGTACTGTCAGAAGGATGTGACAGCCATTTTCTGGGATCATAATTTAATAAACGTAGTAAGGTACATGAAGTTGCTGAGATTCATCTGACATGTTTAATAGTTGCTTTGATGGAAAAAAACTTTCTTGTTTATTTGTGTTATTTTGATTAGTAAATAGTGCATTTCCATTAAGTAAAGAATACGTACTATGTTGTTTGCACATTTTACAAAGATCATGTCCAAGGAGAGTCTTCTCACTTCCATTGTTTCTACTTCTATAAAACTTTAATCAGGCTGTTCCTTTGAAGATTTTCTGTGTCCTTTGTGTTCTTTTCTGATTTGCACATTTGTGTCATTTGTTTCTATCACTATTTCAACTCCTACATGCTAAAGGATTAATAATAAAATATAACTTATTCTTTAAAATGCATAAAATATTCAATTACCATCCAAAAGCATAAAGAAAAAATGTAAAACATTGAAAATTGTTATTATTTTCATGTTTTCAAAAAGTTATTGTTTTCTAAAATATTCAAAATGATCTATTTAACACACAGGAAGATATATTATTTTGCTATACTTATTTTATTATGTATTTTAAAATCAAAAGTTTCCAACCATATCATTTAAAGCAAAAGTAAAAGCAATTCTAGCATTCAGTGCCCATCAGTGATAATGGATTAGTATCATACTTAGCATTCAGTGATAATGGATTAGTATCATACTTCTGTTCAGTGATAATGGATTAGTATTATACTTGACATGTTATGTATGTATATTTGTATAGCTACATATTTTTAAGTAATATGAATTTTTAAATATTGGAAAGTGTTGCTCAGCTATGAGAAACTCAGCCACGTGAATCTCAGCATAGCTTACTAAGTGCTATCATCTATGTTCCTCTACCAATATCTGTAATTATATATGCATGTATTTTTGTAGTATTTTTATAGTACATTATTTACAAAGATCTTTGAATGACAGTGAAGAGTGCAGTAAATTCCAAAGTATGGTACTATTTTTCTATATATAGTTGACATTAGTTTATTGCTGACTTGCATATATTCTCCCTTCCGTCCTAAAAATACTCAGATATCCATTTGGGTATTTTCCTGCCCACTGCAGTGTATAGGATTAGAAAAAATGACCATCATTTACTCTAGGAACAGTCTTTACCCCACATAAATAATTACTTTCCAATTTCATGGCCTCACAATGATTCAATTAATTTCAAACTCCTGCCTATAATGGTATGACAGTTTTTCTCTTTCCCACTGGATATAAACATCTGAGATCTACTTACATGTGTAACTCCTAACAAAGCTGGCAGTCAGTCCTATAACCTTCAGGGGCACCCTCCTTAAAATGAAGCTGAGTCTTCATTTTGAATGACAAATAGGAAAGACAAAATGAACATGAGCTGGTATTTTTATTATGAAGCCCTGATTAGCCAATGCAAGGAGTAGGCACATGACCCAACCTACGGCAAACAAATTTTCTCTTCTTGGAGTTTCAAATTAGATTGGAGTGATACAAAGACTAAAAACAATTGGTGCTCATTCAATAGGGGACAGTACCTACAGAGTCGGCCTGTGATTCATAGACCCCTGGATCCACTCTGTTTCCTTTACAAGTCGGTTTCTTTAGCTCTCCCTTAGATCTTCGGAGACCAGCACAGGTGGGTGTGAGATGCACAGGTCCATTTATATGCCAATGTTTAAAAAACAAATATGGAGGGAAAATACAGTATTTTCAAGCTACAAAACCTTCATATAGAGAGGGCATCTTTTCTTACACTCAGGTTCTGCGGGGCTACTGTGGAACTTGAGCATACGTGGATTTTGGTAGATGCAGGGGTCCTGTAAACAATCCCCAGATATACTGCGGGATGGCTGTATATATATATGTGTGTGCATATATATATATGACAGAGAGAGAGAGAGAGAGCTATATATATATATATATATATATATATATATATATATATAGCTTTTGTTAGAGTCTTTACAGTAATGGTTTAAATTATTGTTTAGTTGATATGTACCACCCACCTTTTCTTCCCACTGTGGGCACAGTCACTCCATTGATATTTCATTGATTTTGGGTTTGGATGTATGGCTTGCTTTACCCATGGAATGTCAGCAATGTTATAAAATATAATACAAGCAAAAACTCAAAATGTACTGTATGACGGGGCTTGCCCTCCTGTGCTTCTGCAATTTCCATGAAAATAATATATCTTGGCCATGCTTCTGGTCTACAGAGGTTGAAAGACACATGAAGCAGATGGACCTAACTTTTAGCTTTGAGCCAAGCCAAGCCAAGCCCAGCATAGATCAGCCAGTTCTCAGCTGACTTGCAGATGTATGAGCAAGGATCAACGATTACTGTTTTAAGCCACTTGTTTCAGGATGATTTCATGACGTTTATTATTATGGTAATATATGACTGTTATAGCTTTTGTTACTTGCACATAACTTGGATAGCCATTTATTTCTTTTGCAGAAACAATACTACAGTGGGATAAATGAAAGATTAAAGCTAAAAGTCTGACTGGTAGATGCAGCTCCAGCTCTTGTTTATGAGACAGGCTTATGTTCAAATCATACTCGCTGTGTGACCAAGACAGCAGCCCAAGTCTGGTAAGTCAGTTATCTAGAACTATTTTATTGAGCAATAATTTCATAGAACACGTTTCTCAAGAAGTCTTGTTACTGTGCTGTGAAAAAGTAATCTGGGAATAAGAGTAATGCTACTTTTAGAGCATTCTGCACTAAAAGTCCATTTAGATTCATCTTCTTAAGTAAAACATGTTATTCTAATGTGCCTTTAAAATATTCAGCTTAGGAAAAGCAGCTAGAAGAGACTTTAAAAATATTTTTAAAAATATGGTTGTCGAAGCATTTGGAGCAGGTAATCGAGTGCTATTTCCATTACTACATGATGAGTGGCCTGATAGTTCAGCTATTTGCAATGTTTAAAATTTTCTCAATCTCTAAAGTATTAAACATTCAAACCAAAGTATTAAACATTCTGCCCCTTACTTAAGGAATGAAAGTTAAGGATTTATCAAAGCTATCTACAAGTTCACATAGATTAAAACACTGCCAGAGAATGTAGGTAGGACTGTCCCAGAAATAATTCATACCTACATCTGATGACGTTTACTCCACAAATGTCCTCTTATCGTAGGAACACCCCTTAGCACTTTTGGCAGAGAGTAGCATTTTATCGCGTTCTTCCAGAATAACCTACTTAACAGTATTCTACTTGCATTTTCTGTTTACAAACTACAAAGGAAATGTCATAAATTTGTATTATCCTCTTTTAGAAGGAACCAAAAAGCATGGATAATGAAATTCAATTAATAATTATTTGTCTTTGGCTTTAGAGTTTAGGCAATCAGAAAAATATATGCAGGAACAGATATGAACATGAGCTCTTAGTACTGCTGTTTTCAGTTCAGGTGTTTTAAGGGCAGCAGTAGGCATACGAAGGTGGTTATGAGTAGCCAGGCATAATTCAATGTGAGTTAATAATTTATTAACTCACAATTGCTTATTTCTCTACTTATGAGTTTATTATATTTGAAGTATAAAAGAATAAAATTAGATATGATATTCTTTCCCAGAGGTTCCCAGACAAAGCACATCATTGTTTAGCCTTGGAGACAGGTTCATCGTGATCTTCAAATGGTTTTGTTTCCATAGTAGAATCCAAAGAGTTGCTACTTTTAAATAACGCTGTCATGATTGTTCTCTAAATCAGTAGCTTCAATTTTTAAGAATGATTCTAGTATTCTAAAATATAATTTTATTCATTTCCTGTGTTGCTGTAACGTATTATCACAAACTTGGTGATGTAAAACAACACAATTTATCATCCTTCAGTTGTGGAGGTCAGAAGCCCTGAAACCAAGTGGTTGATAGGACCGCATTCTCTCCAGAGTCTGTAGGAGAATTCATTTCCTTGACGTTTCCAGCTTCTAGAGGTCATCTGCATTTATTGCCTTGTGGTTCTGTCCTCCATCTTCAAAGCCAGTAGGGTAGTATCTTCAAATCTCTCTTTCTCTGACTTTTCTTCTTCTTGGACTCAGTAACTATCCTGCTTCCTCCCTCCTTCTTTCCCTTATAAAGGTCTTTGTGGTTACATTGAACATACATGGTAGTCCAGGATAACATACTTGTATCAAGATTCTTAACTAATCACATTTGCAAAACTAATCACATTTCCATTTTAACACATCAGGTAACACATTCACAGATTTTAACTATTTGGATTTAAACATTATTGGGAGGCTATTCTTTCTCCTATAAGGACCAAGACCACAGAGATCCAAAAATCTCCACTCTTTTCCAACTTTCACCAAAATAAAGATCTGAAAAGGAATTATTTTTGCAGAAAACTTGTGGCTAGCAATACACATACATAGCTTATTATTTACTTGCTAAGAAAATACTTCAAGTTGTGTACATAATTTCTGTATTTTAAAAATACCCTACAAATTTCAAAATTACCAGTTTTTAACTTACAACTTGTTTTGATGATAAGTTGTAATTTTTTGGAGTAGTTTTCGTTGAGAGTTTGCATATCCCCAAGAAAAAGTTAATTACAGGGGATTTCTGGGAGGTGAAGTGTACATCTACTTTAGTGATAAAAATAAGTGATTTATATATAAATTTCAATGCATGCAATTCTTAAGCCTTACTTATTGGAAAAGTATAATTCCAAAATATGTAAATATGTATTAATTGCTGTAAAATAGGCTAAACAATTTGCCACAAAACTGATAATGATAAAGTCAAACCAAAATAAATTTTTTGCAGGAATGGCAGCAGAAGGAAATCACAAATCAGGTCACATTATGATGCACTGATAACAACGTGCTTTTTCTGAATTTCTTAGAAATATTCTACCTGTGTGTAGTGCTGTAGATGCTCAATAACTTTGTTAAGAATTTCCTGGCAACCAGATTTTTTAGTATCACACCATATTACAGTCTTCAGAAAAGTGTAAGAAGTATAAGTACAGTATAAGAAGCTCAAACAACCCAACAGGAAACATTCTAATAATCCGATTAAAAAATGGGCAAAAGATCTGAACAGACATTTCTCAAAAGAAGACATGCAAATGGCAAACAGGCCTATGAAAAGGGGCTCAACATGACTGATCATCGGAGAAATGCACATTAAGACTATAATGAGATATCATCTTATCCCAGTTAAAATGACTTTTATCCAAGAGACAGGCAATAACAAATGCTGGTGAGGATGTGGAGAAAAGGAGACCCTCTTAGACTGTTGGTAGAAATGTAAATTAGCGCAACCACTATGGAGAACAGTATGAAAGTTCTTCAAAAAAGTAAAAATATAACTACCATATGATCTAGCAACCCCACTGCTGGGTATATACCCAAATGAAAAGAAATCAGTATTTCAAAGAGATATCTGCACTCCCATGTTTGTTGCCGCACTATTCACGATAAGCCAAGATTTGGAATTAACCTAAGTATACATTAACATATGAACGAATAAGGAAAAGGTGGCACATATACACAATGGCTACTATTCAGTCATTAAAAAAGAATAGAATCCTGTAATTTGCAACAATATGGATGGAACTGGAGAGCATTATGGTAAGTGAAATAAGCCAGACGCAGATAAACAAACTTCACATGTCCTCACTCACTTTTGGGAGCTAAAAATTAAAACAATTGAACTCATGAAAATAGAGAATAGAATGATGTTTGCTAGGGTTGGGAATGGGTAGTGGTGGAGAGAGAAAGTCGGGATGGTTAATGCATACAAAAATATAGTTAGAGTAAATAAGATCTAGTATTTGATAGTACAGCAGGGTGACTATGGTAAACAATAATTTATTGTACATTTCAAAATAACTAAAATAATCTAAATGGAATGTTAATCACCCAAAGAAATGATAAATGCTTGAGGCAATGAATACCCTATTTACTCTGATATGATTGTTACACATTGCATGCGTGTGTCAAAATATCTCATGTACCTGAGTAGGTATATATAATACCTACTATGTAGCTATAAATAGTAAAAATTTTAAAAATAAGAAAAGATGAGGGGAGTCAGAAAAATATGGGGGAGTCAGCAATAGTTTGATCCTATTGGGTTCAGGAATATCTTTTTATTAATCACTCACCCATTTTAATCAATCAACCACTCAATCACTCAGCAAGTAGAACTTTTTCATTGCACTCTACTTGCTCAGCAAAGTCTAACCTTGATGAAATAAATTTTTTTTTTTTTTTTTTTTTTTTTTTTTTTTGCCTACTCCACATCTGTATTTATGACTAGAGAAAAAAGGCCAGGCGCGGTGGCTCACGCCTGTAATCCCAGCACTTTGGGAGGCCGAGGCGGGTGGATCACAAGGTCAGGAGATCGAGACCACGGTGAAACCCCGTCTCTACTAAAAATACAAAAAATTAGCCGGGCGCGGTGGCAGGCGCCTGTAGTCCCAGCTACTCGGGAGGCTGAGGCGGGAGAATGGCCTGCACCCAGGAGGCGGAGCTTGCAGTGAGCCGAGATCGTGCCACTGCACTCCAGCCTGGGGAACAGAGCAAGACTCTGTCTCAAAAAAAAAAAAAAAAAAAAAAGAGAAAAAATACTGTGCATGACTGACCATGGCCAGAGACAAAAAAACAAGCATGTTTACTGGTTCATCATTTTAAATAATTTCTGATCACGAACCTTGAGTAACCCTACTACACACTCTTATCCTAGGTCTGTTATTCGCTTTGATGAGTATTTCACACCTTCTTCTCTGTTCACACTCCCCAAGTTTCTCCCCATTCCTCACTCTCACCTGGGATGGCTTTTTTCAATTCCATTGAGAAATAGAAAAACAATCAGTGAGAACTGCAGCACAACCCTGGAACCACATCACCCTAACATCCAGCTCTAGGCATATGTGACTCTTGTTTTTAATATGGAAGAATGCTTTATTTTACATTTTCATTTTCTTTATTATATATGGGGTCCTGAGGAACCTAATTTGCATAGGTGGAAATAGTACAGGTTTCCTGATAAAATTATTACTTGGTCTTCTGATCACCTTTCGAACTCTATGCCCCTAAGTTAAATGATACATCGTCATAAATTACTTTTAATAATATTAGGGTAATAACAATATTAGAGCTCCCCATCACAAATTTGTGACAATTCAAGAATTGGAAACCACTTGATATGCCAGAATTTTTTTTTCTCAGTCATTAGAGTCCAATTAGATACCAATACTTTAAAATTTTCCATTGTTTGGCATCCAAAGGCAATAACACCTGAGGCAGTGCAGCCTAGAAAGCTTCATAATGTGTGGAAAGTATATCATTTGTCTGTAAATTGCATAAAGGTAGAGTGTTTTGAAAATAAAAACACATGGGAAATATGAACGCATGAGATGCTCAGCTGAAGGGTCTCAGGTATCAGGCAGATCAATTTTAGTCATTATTACTTATATCAATGCTGAGAATATGGAAATTGATTTTCCCTAATCCATTCAGGCCTTCATACTCTTTAGAAAGTCTTATTTATACTCCCAGGATACACAAAATTCAGTTTGAATTCCCCAGTTTACATATTACAGTTTCTGGAGTTTCGCTGTTGGACCATTTCTCTTTCCTATTATATTCACTTATCTGATCTCATGGCATAGCTTTAAAATACACACACACACACACACACACACACACACACACAATGCTGAAACACCAAGGTCTCTCAAATATGTATATTCAGCCCAGAGGGCTCCCTTAACTACAGAGGGATGTAAGCAATTTTACATTTTATATCTCAATTTGGATATCTAATAGCTATCTCAAAATGAATACATATAAACCTGAAACTATGATGTTCATACCTTTTCTAACTTCTACTCTCCTTTAGTCTTCTCTCTCGGTAGGTAGAAAATCCATCATTCGAGTTACTCATCCTAAATATTTTTTGCTGCTTCTTGAACATATTAGGCATACTCTGAGTTTTTGCACTTGCTCCCTGAGTATAGAACTTTTTTCCCACAGAGAGCAGCATGCCCTGTTCCTTCACTTCTTTCCATTGTTTGCTCAGACATCACCCTATTTCTTATGCTTTCTCTAACCACCTTATCTAACATTGCATAACTCATCTCTCCTTCCCTTGCAAACTCTTCTCATTGGCTTTGTTTTTCTCTATAGCATTTATTACTTGACATACTAAATATTTAACTTATTTGCTTATTGTATATATCTTCCTATTAGAAAAAAACCTGGATTTCTGGTATATTCTGTTCATTCTATATCCCAGCACCTGAATAAATTAATCATGAAGTAGAATTCAGCAAAATAACTCAAGCTCTTTGCAACAAGCTTAAAGGATGACTTGGAGGACAAACTAAGCATGATGTGGATACAAATAACAGAACAAGTGAAGAAACAGAAAGAGAATTCACACTATAAGAACTACCCATCAAAAAGAAAGACTGATATATAGCAGCATAGAAAGAAATGAATATCAACATCTACCTGAGTTACTACTAACAGAAAATGAAGATACTCATGAAATAGTGGCAGCAAGATTTGTACAACTACTTTTAAGGGAGCAACAGTGAGTCTGCAATACTGAAGGTGTAAGTTCTTACACAATGACTTTAGGAATTCTCATCATTGTAAAAATAATATCTTGTAGTTGATGAATCAAAGCAGAAATATTAACTGGTAGCAATGTTGATAAGTAAATGTCTCCATATTTTTCTGAAATTTCATGATCAATTATTGTTACTGAATATTACTCCATAATATTCAGTATCAGCAATGATACAAAATATTGTAGAAAGTAACAGAGTGCTGAAGATAGAGTATATATTCTTCTATTCCAGAAAGGACTGGCATCAAAAGTTTATGCTGAATGTGGAAATTAGACTGTCTGATCTTCCAAAGTAAGAGCTTTTGCAGATAAAGTACCTAATTGCATTATTAACTTTCACTTTGTTCTTCATGTCAACTAAATTGGCACTTGAATATTTGGTCAGCAAGAGAGCTTCAGGTAGTTTAGAATCAAATGTTTCCTTCTATTTGTTTAGCTTCTTGGTGCATAGTCTGAAACACTGAACTTTTTCTTTGTGTATGTTTGGATCATTGTGACTATATTCTTTTCTCTGGTTTCAGAGGTGTGTTCCTGGGCTTTGATTTAATAAAGGCTGAACTCTGCTTCCATCAGATGCAGCCATAGAATCAATGAGTGTGTAAACAGCAGCTCACTGCCACAAGTAGGGCAGGACCTTATACCTTTACAGAGATTTTGTACAAAATCAATCATGCTTTATTGTATATGTAATCAATTTACACGAAACTGGCATAGAACATTCCCTGCCCATTTCTAGCCCAGCTGCCTGTTATTATATATCTGAATTACTTGTCTATCTGAAGGAGCAGTGCCTCATGCTCCTTAACATGCAGGTAATTTGTAGCATATTGATCATGCTAATGCCTGTGTAAAAGGTCGACAAGTAGATTTGCCACCTAAAAACTGGTTATCACAGTGCTTTGCATGCAGGTGGCCCTCAAAACACGTTGGCTCACTTTCTGCAAATATGAGAGCTAACAATTTGTTATACTTTTATAGATAATAAAATTTCCAGTGCCTTTGGTTAAGGTCAAATTTCAGACCCTGTACAGACAGGTACCGCTGATAATTTTAGCGTCCATTATCCATCCATGGACTAAGCCAATCCTATGTGTTAAGAGGAAGAGTGACTTCTTTTGCAGCCTGAAAAAATAAAAAAAACCATTGAAGGCATTGTATAACCTCTCTCACTGTTTCCTGCTGAAAATCTACTTTTGCAAAATATGTTCTCATCTCTATTTAAAGTTAGGTATTCTGAGAATCTAACTTAGAAAAGTCTACAATTTTCTCCTTCACATGAATATCCTTTTTGGAAAATAGCATGATAAATAAAGTTAGATATAAATAATACTTGCTTAAAGTTGTGTTTACTAAGCCAAAATGGCTTTGGTAAATTATGTTTAATTTTAGTTTAGGAAAAGCTTACATAACATCTATGAAATAGGATTGACTCTTCAGTTGAGAAGTGTTTATCTTGATTTTAAAAATGTTGAACAAATAGCTATCCCACCTATCATTAAACAAAAAGATCACTGTTACTATTGCCCATTCAAACAGGAAAAGTAGCCCATTTGTTAATTGCCTTTTCTAATTGGTGGTTCTTGTTACTTTCTACAGGTTCCCTGGAAATCATTATTTTCCCTTTCATATGGTAATACTTGTAATCAGTAAAATCTAAAGAAAATACATCTAGCCTTTTTGTTTGTGTATGTGTAGCAACAACATAAAACAGAAAAGACAAAAACTTTTAATATGTATAGACATCCATCTTTACATTAAAATAGTTTCATTGATTAATAGTTTAGTTGAAAATCTAATAACATACTGATATATTCATTGAATTTAATTCTCCTAGGATTTAAATTACTTTTTGAGATTAAGTGTCAAACTCTCATCCTGACAAGATGGTAGATGAAATATTCTAAAATCTCCTCCAATTACAATATACATAACGGTACTGGAATTTAAAAGGAAGCATTTAAAGATGCATAGATGATCTCTCAGAAGGTAAGAAAAACTTTTGGGAAGGATAAGAAGTAACAAGGAAACAAAAACAAATCTAAAATTTGTGCATTAATCCAGAGCGGTGAATGTTGAAACATTAATGTCATCTGCAGGCACACATGCTAACCTGGAGCTTTAATAAAAATGACCATTGAAGAGATGGGACGTAAAGCCTGGAACCCTTACAAGATAGGGAATCAAATCCTAGAGGAGAGTAGAAAGCTAAGAGTCCAAGAGTTCTAAAACCTCAGCAACAGAGGTATTTGGGGGCAACATTTAGCGAGTGGGTGGCAGACATACTCTGCAAAGATGAAGAAACTTGTCTCACTTGACTTTGGATAAGGAGGTGGTAGGAGTCTATTTTGAGACTCTCCTACAAGACATCTCTCTCAACAACTTAGGGGGGTAAATTTATTGAATTTAAAGTGCTGTTGGTTTCCTTGATAAAATAATTCACTTTCCATCTTGTACACAAAGAACTATGACATACAAAGTTTCAGCATACAACACAAAACACGTGAGGAAACAAGGCGCCCTGAATGAGGGTCAGCAGAAACGATAAAGCGCACAATTGGATTCATGAGAACCCAAGATGAGAGAATTATTTTACACATGAGAAAGCAAACTAAATATTGCCTGAGAAGGACTCCATACTTCTATATTTGAGTCCTTGTGGATGAACTGCAACCTAACTTAATAGGTAGACAAGTTCGAAAACCTAACTTAGGAGTGTACACCTGTAACAATCGCTGAGTATTGGCCAATCTCAGCGAGTACTTCAACCATTCATACACTGCTGATGTTCAAAGTGTGTCCAAGTAAGACAAATGCCCAGCTGAGCTGAAACCAATCCAGCTGTTTGTGTGCCTCGCTGCTGATTTCCATTGTCACTTTACTTTTTTTGGTGTCTGTAACTTTGTTCTGAACTGGAGTCTCTCTGAATGTGCTGTGATTCTGGGGGTTGCCTCTTTCACGAATAGTTCATTGCTCAATTAAACTCCTTTAAATTTAATTGGGCTTAAGTTTGTCTTTTGCCATACAGAATCCAGTGAATTTGTTTAAAAGTCTTTTGATAGAACAGAAGTTAAGACAAACACGAAAAAAAATTATCAGAGAAGAACAAGGAGGCAAAGAGAAGGACTACATGAAAAACAGCATAAAGAGATTACAAAACAAGAAGTCTTACCAGATTTTCAGGGGTGAAAATAAGCAGAATACTAAGAAAACAGTAGTTATTAATTTTACCATAAATAAAATGTTATACGTACATTTATTGGGGCCCAGGTAGTGTTTTAAACCTATTAGGTGAGTATTATTATTGTATCGTTTGATAGATAGCGAAACTGAAGTAAAAATCGACTAAATAACTTTCCTCAGATCCTATAGTTGGTAAGTTACTGAATCAAGATTAAAAGCTAGGGAGTCTAGCAGTGAAATCTGTTCTTTTATGTATTTATTTTATCTTAAATTTTTTTTTAAATATTTAGTTGATTTTTAAATTTTAAAATGTTTAGTTGACAAATAACAGTCAGTACTTTCCATAAGCAAAATTAACAGATAAAAACTATGAATTCTCTAAAACCTGATCGAATACATGAATCTTCAGATTTGAAAAGCACAATTTTTCTTAGAAGGATAAACAAAAGGAAATCTATAATCCAATTTATCACAGTGAAACTATTAAACACCAAAGACAGAGATATAGAATTCTGACAGAAGAGTGGGAAGAACTAATTTCGTTAAAATGTTGAGGAAAAGCAACTATTTACCAAGAACTATATAGCCAAAAAAAAAAAAAAAATTAAGAAAAATGGTAGAAGAACAGAGATTTCAGAAAACAACTGAATTTCAAAAGAAATGGATGCATTTTAGATAGAAGGAGAATGATTCCAAAAGGAAGGCATGGTTTTATAAATTTGGTAAGCAAAGGAAATGGTAAACATGTTATGATGATGTCTGTGGTGAAGGCGTTAGGACAACACAAGATGGTAAATTTGCGACTGTGCATGTGCACATTTGCACGCGTGTATGTGTGTGTGTGTGTGAGAGAGAGAGAGAGAGAGATTGATTGGACTTTAGATGTCCTCTAATTTCCCCAAACTATTTAGAAGGTGGGTAAATACATTGATTTACTTCAGTCTTGTTAAGTAAAATATGCAATTAAAAAATGAGTAACCACTTAAGAGAATGCAGTATATAATTCCAAACTACAAAAGGAGAAGAAATAGGGGAAAAATCAATAAATGTAAAAGAAGACAAGAGAGGAGCAAAAGGAGCACAGCAAACCCAGGACAAAGCAGGAAATAAGATGGTAAAAACACATTCATATATATTAGTGATCAGAAAAAAAGTAAGAAAGAAAGATTACTCTTGCCCAAGATGGAGTAATTTTATTAAACTATCAACAGAATGATTAGCTTTATTGATCTTATTTGATGTATCTTATACAATATGCTGTTTACCACATACACATCTTTAACCAAATGAGTAAGAATAGCCATAAGAGAAATGATACAAAATAGTGTATTAGACTTAGGTTAAATTAGAGAAAACTGGTATGCCTTAGCTAATGATAAAGGATGAAGGGCCAGAAAGATACAATAATTCTAAACATACATAGATTGAGTATCATAGCTTAAAAATTTATTTCAGCAAGATTTCTACATCTAGAAGAAGAAACAGATAATATATCGACATAATTAGATATTTAAGCACACTGCTTTTAGCATGGGATAGATCAAGTAGATAAAACAAGTGATAGATAGGCTTGATCTAAAGCACATACATAGGATAAAATGGATAACTTTGACTCAACACACTTATTCTTTCCCAACTCATATGAATATTTATAAATCTGACCCATGTCATAAAGTGTAGGCCATAGAGCAAGTCTTAAACATTTTCAGATGACTGGTATCACTTGGACCACATTCTCTGTTCATAAGGTAATTGATTTGGGAATCACAAACATCAAATGCCTGTATATTTTGAAATAAAAAACTCACTTCTAAGACAAAGGTATAAATAGGCATTTTACAGAAAGCAGGAATCATCAATAAACATATGAAAGATTCTTGACATCATTAGATTTATGAAATGTAAATGAAGTTCTCAATGATACTTTTTAGTTCTAACAGATAGGCCTATTTTAAAAAGTCTGAAAATGCCAGACTTTAGTTGAGAGGGAAGTAAACATGTTCATAGCCCCAGCAGGTGGGAGTGCATATTAGTATAAACACTTTAGAAAACAATTAGCATGACATAGTGAGGTTGAGGATATTCAAACCTTTCAAATCTGCAGTTGCATTCCTGGGTATATATCCTTCAGAATTTCTTACATGTGTCATTGGGAGACTTGAACAAGAAAGTTTTCAACCACATCATTTGTAATATGAGAAAAGCTGGAAATTCTCTATCTGCCCTTCAGGACATATGTATTATGTATTGTAAAATACGTAGTCATTTTTTATTCTATTGGGGTGGTTGACTTTTTATCGATTTGAAAGTTTTTTTCATATAAATAATATATTGAAGGTGGTCCTTACCCAATTTGTTCATCATTTCTGTTTTGTTTATGTTTTTTGTATAGAGGTTTTAAATATTTTATACATTGATATTTTGTATTACAACATTTATCTAAATGTTTAAAGTGATTTTTGTCATTGGCACTATGTTTAGATGTTTCTCAATCTCCAGGATTTTATTACTATTGATCTATATTTTCTTCCTATGTTTTTGCCCTCCCTCCCTCCCTGCCTGCCTGTCTCCCTCTCCCCTTTTCTTGTTTCCTTTTTTCTTTCTTTTTTTTTTTTTACAAACAAAGCTTTCTATAGAATGCATTTTGCATAAAGGGTAAAACAGATTCTATTCTCTTTCTTTTTTTCTGGAAAACAGTACATTCCATTCTAATATATGTTTTTTCACTGGTACCAAACTATTTACAGCAGTTCTAAACATTTTTGATATTTAGCTATATAAGGTGTTTCAAATACCTGGAAGAAAAATATCCCTTAAATAATCCATTTTTTGTCAAAAATTTTCTTCTTATTTTCATATTTATCTTTGCAAATGACTTCTTGAAATGGTTTTGCAAATTAAAGATATATTCTTGAAAGTTTTATTTGATATGACTATTTGAATAGGGGAGTTATTGATATTTTTATTATATTGATCTTTACTAGGAAATAATACACTATTCTTTTTTATTTATTTAAACTGTTTTTCATGTGTTTTCAGTGAGATTTGTAGACCTTTTTCCAATAATATCACATATTCTCATTAGATTTATCTACACATATTTTTAAATTTTGGCTGCTATTATAGATCGATATTTTTTTCATTGTATTTTCTAATATTAGTCTTTAAGAAATCTGTTTTTCTTATTTTTGTTCCCCCAATTTATCATCACTTTGAACATTCTTACTATTTCTAATATATTTTCTGTTGGTTTTCTAATAATTATATCATCAGCTAATTATTGTCCTTGTGTCCTATCTATTCTAATACTTAACTTAAAATATGGCTAACAAAGCACTGATTGAATCAGTTACTTCTTTGGTAGAAATGTTACATTGGGGAGAAAAAACGTCCTGATATTTTTTCTGCCCACTCATGGTAACAATTAAAATATTTCATCAAGTGTGTTATTGCCTCTAGGTTTAAGCTAGCCTATTATGTTTAAGAATTATTTTTCCCTACTAGGAAATCATATTAGTTTGTTTCGGCTGCTATAGCAAAATACCTTAGACTAGGGAGTTTATAAACAATGGAAATTTATTGCTCACTATTCTGGAGATTGGGAAGTCCAAGATAAATGTGCAGACAAATTAGGTACATGGTGTGGGCCATCTCTGCTTTATAGACAGAGTCTCTTGCTGCATGCTCCCATGGTGAAAAGGAAAGATTGAACCCTTCAACCTCTTTTATAGGGGCCCTAATCTCATTCATGAAGGTGGAGCTCTCATGGCTTAATATTTTTGAAAAAGCTCTATCTGTTCATACTGTCCCAGCTAATGAATTTTAGGGGAGGGATACCAAAATTCAGACCATAGAAGAAATGATATTGATTACTATCATCTATTAAAATGACCAAATATTTTCTCCTTTGACTTGTTAGTATGGTGATCTCTCTCTCTCTCTCTCTATCAATTAATCATCTATTATGCATCTATTTATTTATCCATTCATTTCCTAATATTAATAATCATTGTAATCCTGGCATAAAGCATGTTATTCATGGCATATTATTCTTTTTATATATTATTTTATAAGCACTTTGCTAGATTTTTGTTTAGAGATTTTTCATCGATCTTACCAAATAAACTTTTAAGATTATTTTCTTTTTTGTTCTACAGTTTTTCAGATTAGGTTTCATTGCTTGAATAGCTTTGTAAGAAGAATCGGTAAACTTCCTTTCCTTATTTAGGTTCTGAAACTGTTTACATATTAAAGAAATAGAAGTTTTAAGTTGTGAAGAAACTAACTGTCCCAGGATATACAATTAAAATATTTGTTTTATTTGTTTACAACTTTCTTAGTTTTCTTGATGGTATAGTAGATCTTTTGGCTGCCAACCAGTATCTTTTACTTCCCTTATAACCATCCCTTCACTATGTAGAGAATTCTGAGTTGATTATGGTGCCAATGTCCTCAGAGTTAAGAAAACAAATTGCACTTCCCTTTTAGCCAGGGCAGCCATGTAAAATAGCTTTGATTGGTGATATGGAGGTGGATGGGTGGAGCTTTGTAGAAAACTATTATTTCCTTAATAAAAAACGAAACTCATTTGGCAGTTATTTGTAGTCCTGGGCCTCTGCCTTTTCTGCCTAGAATATAGGCAATGTACTCAGGTTGCAGCAGCTCTGCTGTGAGCATGTGGATAAAAGCCATCTCCCTAAAGAGGAGAGAAACATATACCTGGGTTTCATTGCCCATCTCAAGACTCCTTACAGTGTGATAAACATAAACCCCTATTAGGTTAAGTCATGGCAGTCAGGTTTCTGATACATGCAACTGAATATAATTTCTAATCATAAGTAATTAATTTATGCAGGTTTTCTACCCTTTCTTGAATCAATTTGAGTAACATTTTCCAGGACGTCATACATTTCAGATATATGAAAATATTTCAAATATAGATTTACCTTAAATGTTTTTATTTTACTAAAAATCTGTAGATAACCTTGTGTTTTCATTCTCAAGTTTTTATATTTGTGCTCTTATTTTTCTTTTTATGCTTCTATCTGGTTGTGAACTCTTATTTTCAATGAAGGAGATTTTGAATTTATTTATGTTATTGCTTTTTTCATGCTGTTTTATTTCTTTTCCCAGTCACATTTTCCCTCCAATTTTCAGTTGAATACTTAGTTAATTGAATTTAATTTTTAGGTATAGAGTGTAAGAATTTAGGTTAATGTATTTTCCTGAGTTTGTGTTCACTGTCCATTCTTTCCCATTTTGTACCCTCATTAACTTTATTTTCTAAAGATTTTAGTAAATGTAATTTTGATTACTTCTTTTATTATGTTTTGTTTTACAGTTTTCAACATTGTTGTGTTTTCCGCAATTTTGTGATTCTTATATTGCCTCAAGGTAAGATAGTGTAAATAATTTGATTCTTAATTTGAAGGATAGATGTAACTTTTTTGTGGCTTATATGCTTTCTTTATCTTATAGATACTTTAAAAAATCTTCTCTTTATTGAAGGCTGTTTATTTCAATTTCTATGTTTTGAATTAATCTTATTAATTATATTATTTAAATACTTTTTATCCCCTTCTTACCACTTACCTATCAAGTTAAATCTCTTAGTACTGTTATTACCAATTACTCTTCAAATTTCTGATAATTTTGCTTAATATACATAAGTATTAAGTAAATACTAGTATTACAGAAACTGAATTTTCTGTTTTTCTGCAAGTCAATTAAATGTATAATTCTGTCATCTTGGTAGGAAATAAATTTTATTCAATATGGAGGGTTTGTCTCCTCTTTCTACCCTGTTGCCACTAGACTCAGGATGAGATGGGGGTGGGGAATCTTAAATACATTGCATGATAAAATCATGCCCCATCCCAACCTTTTGGTGGAGGAAGAAATGGAGGGCTTCTTAGCATCTCTTACCTGTCCACGAAGACCTATATTGAAATGTGACTTGGCTGTTGGTCCATGAGAGCTGTTAAGGTTCTCCAGAGAAACAAACACTATATGTGTGTATACACATAAGATTATAGACATTACTACATAATGATGTTTCTGTCAATGTCAGTCCGCATCTATAGCAGTGATTCTGCAAGATTATAGTGGAGCTAAAAATTCCTATCACCTAGTGACATTGTATATATTGTAATATTGTAGCGTAATGCATTTACTCACGTTTGTAGTTATGCTTGTATAAACTAACCTACTGTGCTGCCAGTTGTATACAACTATAGGGTGTTCAATTATGTACGGTACAGAATACTTGATAATGGTAATAAGTAACTGTTACTGGCTTAGGTATTTACTATAAACACTTTTTATTGCTATTTTAGAATGTACTCGCTCTACTTATAAAAAGAAAAGCTAACAGGAAGACAGCCTTAAGCAGGTCATTTGAGAAGTATTACAGAAAAAAAGCATTGTTATCATAGGAGATGGCCCCTCCATGTGTGTTACTGCCCTGGAAAACCTTACAGTGGGTCAGGACGTGGAGATGGAAGGCAGTGATACCGGTGATCCTGACCCTGTGAAGGCCCAGGCTAATGTGTGTGCATGGAAGACAGTGATATTGGTGATCCCAACCCTGTGTAGGCCCAGACTAATGTGTGTGCGTGGAGGATAATGATATTGGTGATCCCAACCCTGTGTAGGCCCAGGCTAATGTGTGTGCGTGGAGGACAGTGATATTGGTGATCCCGACCCTGTGTAGGCCCAGGCTAATGTGTGTGCATGGACAGTGATATTGGTGATCCCAACCCTGTGTAGGTCCAGGCTAATGTGTGTGCCTGGAAGACAGTGATATTGGTGATCCTGACCCTGTATAGGCCCCGCCTCGGCCCCCCAAAGTGCTGAGATTACAGGTATGAGCCACTGCTCCCAGGGAGTAGGAAAAGGTCTTCTTTCTTCTGAGTTTGAAACCCTCCATCAATTTCTTCTATGACTGCGGGGTGGGAGACTCATCCCCTCCTGACCCCTGGCCCATGATCCCCCAATGGCCGTAATCTCACTTCTCCTGTGTACCTTATAGTATCTCTACCTCAGGCAATGGGAATTTTCCTATTTTAAGGCGAGATAAATCTGTCTTCAAAATCTCAGTATTTTACTGACCTAGGAGTCTTTTCTGGTGTCCTGGTGTCCTAGAGACATCGGAGAAGCCCTCTTTTCTCTGTTTTAATAGTTACATCCCTTTGTTTTGTTTACGCAGGTATTGTTACAGTGATCTTCTAAAAACAGAAACTGGAGGCCAGGGGTTTAGTTTCAGAGGGGAAATTTACCTCTGTGTGTGTTTGTATGTATGTGGAAAAAAAAAACAAAGTCGAAGCTGACTCAGCAGACCCCCTCATGGCTGAGGGGACCTCAGAGAAGACTTAGAAGCTGAATTCCTGGCCATGATGGGTTGGGAGGTGGGACATGCCTGCTTATACCCCCTTGCTAACCACCATTAGGCTTTCTTTCCTAAGGGTTCTACAGAAACCAGCACTTTGGGGAGACTTGCTGCACCTTAGATATCAACCAGTTGCCTAACACTGTCCCTCTTTTTTGCAGATTTGACAAAACAACCAACCAAATATCCTTCCTGATAAGAGACCACAGACCATGGAGTGGTTCTTAACTGTCTATACAGGATGCATAATGAGGTTTTTCATGTCCTCTGCTTCACCCTTTGCTATCAGAGGGCCAAAAAGTTCACCCTGGGATCATGTCGACGCTGCCATTCTTTGTACATGTGACTCGGATGGGGCATGAAGCTTAATTGAACATATGCACGTTTCTGCTTTTGTAAATATGTATGGCTCCTCCTATAGCGTATTAAATATGAATATTTGGTCACCCTGCTCAGAATAAATTCCCGTTCCCTTTGCCCTTCCCTTGAAATGTCTGTTTCTGGCTTCTGAAAGAAGGCTATGCTACCCCAGCTGTCAGAATGACCACACTGCAGTCTGCAAGCCTTTAGGAGAAATAAAGTCCTCCTTTCCAAATTTGTGAACTTCATCATTCTTAAGTTGACATGGATGTGGGTGAACATGCACGTGTGTGTGTTTTCTTTGTTTTTTTTCGTTGTTGAGATGGAGTCTCGCTCTGTCGCCCAGGCTGGAGTGCAGTGGTGTAGTCTCAGCTCACTGCAAGCTCCGCCTCCCAGGTTCACACCATTCTCCTGCCTCAGCCTCCCGAGTAGCTGGGACTACAGGCACGCGCCACCACGCCTGGCTAATTTTGTTTTGTATTTTTAGTAGAGACAGGGTTTCACCATATTAGCCAGGATGGTCTGATCTCCTGACCTCGTGATCCACCCACCTGGGCCTCCCCAAGTGCTGGGATTACAGGTGTGAGCCACTGCACCCTGCCAACGTGTGTGTGTTTTCTTCCTATAAAGTTTTTGACATTTTGACACTCTGACCTAATTTTAGGCATCAGATTTTCAGTTTTACATGTCTCTATTACAGGTAAGCATGAAATTGGGCCTGTACTCCCTTCTGTAACTTTTGCCTTCTTGATTTGAGTAAGACTGTTTGAGGGAGTTTACAATTTAATTAAAAGGCTATCTTGTGTTGGACATGAAACCTCAGGCTAGGAAAAAGTCCCTCTTACCTGTCTATCCCTTTGACATGACCATGAGTGTCTCCCTTAGACTCTTGGTCTGCAGTGGTGGAAGTGATTCCATGTGATTCCATCCACTGTGGATGCTGAAGTCCAGATTCCTCTTAGGACCAAGGCACTTATTTCCAGCTGGCAGTTCATTGTTGTGCAAGCTCACAATTGAGGCATGCCTGTGTAATTGCCCTAGTTTAAGGGTACTCTGTCCCCCAGGTTAGTCCCCTCCCAAGGACAGCCCCTACCCAAAACTGGTCCATGAATTCTGAAGGATCATTCAAACTTTAAAACTTCGCATGGCATAGGTTAATATTTTTGTTGCAGCTGCATTGAATTTCAACTCCTCCTTCCGTCCAATCCTATTGACCTCACTTCCCCACAGGGTACTCCCTAGTGCAGGCTAATTGCCATATCAGAATCTTCTTCCTGTAGTAGCAGACCTAAGATACCATCTTCTAATGGAGCACTACGCTTTCAGAAAACTCTCATTCAGATTTTTAATTACAAATATAGTGATTTTCAAGACCTAGTGAGCTATTCCTATGTGTTTGAGTTTGCTTAACATTTTCTATTTCATCATCACTACTCCTTGAGATCACCACTATTATTATTCCCATTTTACAGATGAACAAATTGAGACAGAGGATAAATAGCTTGTCCATAGTCACATTCTACATTCAGTCTAGCCTTTTGTTAGAGATGAGTCAAGAGACAAGAAGTGCAGCCTTCAGGCATTCTTCCCTCAAATTTCTCAAGAAGGCCAGAAGGCCACAGATGCTGCATCTGATTATGTTTAATCCACTCCAAAAAATAGGACCCCAAGTAGAGGGCCTCATTACTCATGCAGAAAACTCTTGATTGTAAATCTTGCTTCTCTGAAATATGGGTGGCTATGATGTGATGCCAGAATTTTTTTGTTAATACTTCCTGCCGTGCTGCATCATTTTCTTGGACAGAGTAGAGTAAGTCTGTCTTTCATTCTGTCCCTATCTGAATATACTAGTCAAAATTCCTTGACATTTGTATCTGATGCTATTTTTCTCATTTCACTGATGATTAAAATGTCCTGCACCCTTTCTGCCTTCGGTCTTTTTGCTTGGTTTCTTGGGAGAACAACATAGGTTTTGAAGTTAGCATTTAAAGTGTCCTATTTAAAAAATAGTGTGGCTTTGTGTATGTAATGTTATTTTGTGAGCATTTTCTCATGTCACTAGCTATTTTCTGAACATAAAATTTGTATTCCAATTAATTAATATCATCCTATTGATGGACACAGGGTTGTGCCTACTTCTTTTTTTTCCATTTAATAATGATATGGTGTATTTAATTTCTACCTCCTTCAATTTTACTTAGGTTAGGTTCCTATAAATTGGATTACTGTGTCAAAAATTATCAATCCTTTGAAACTTTTGATAAATAATGCTAAATTTGTTTTCAGAGAAGCTTTTCTTTTGTCAATTTAATTTCTACTACCAATAAACAAAAATGCCTTTGCTTAGAAAAAAGTGACAATTTGATCTATTAAATTGTTGTATAATTAAATTTCCATTTGCTATTTGATTTTTCTTACTGGTCTTTTAGAATCACTTTAAGAACACTTACCTTTATTGTGTCACTCTTGTATTCAATGTGTTTCCCACTTTGCAGTTTGCCTTGGTGTGGACTTTGATTAGAATCTCTATTTCTGTTTTGTTTTATTTGATCCAGTTTTACTTCTTATGAAGAAAGATATGTTTTGGGTTATTATAGCTTTAGAGGGTATTTTACATCTGGGAGATAATCTTCCCTTCCCTTCCCTTCCCTTCCCTTCCCTTTCCCTCTTTCCCTCTTTCCCTCTTTCCCTCTTTCCCTCTTTCTTTCTTTCTTTCTTTTTTTTTTTTATTTTTTTATTTTTTTTGAGACGGAGTCTCGCTCTATCGCCCAGCCCAGGCTGGAGTGCAGTGGCGCGATCTCGGCTCACTGCAAGCTCCGCCTCCCGGGTTCACGCCATTCTCCTGCCTCAGCTTCCCGAGTAGCTGGGACTACAGGCGCCCAGAACCGCGCCCGGCTAATTTTTTGTATTTTTAGTAGAGACGGGGTTTCACCGTGGTCTTGATCTCCTGACCTTGTGATCCACCCGCCTCGGCCTCCCAAAGTGCTGGGATTACAGGCGTGAGCCACCACGCCCGGCCTTCCTTCCTTCCTTCCTTCCTTCCTTCCTTCCTTCCTTCCTTCCCTCCCTCCTTCCCTCCCTCCCTCCCTCCCTCCCTTCTTCCTCCTTCCTTCCTTCCTTCCTTCCTTCCTTCCTTCCTTCCTTCCTTCCTTCCTTCCTTCCTTCCGTTCTTTCTGTCTCTCTCTCTCTTTCTTTCTTTCTTTCTTTTTTTCTTTTTTGACATTGTTTTCCTGTTGTCATCCAGGCTGGAATGCAATGGCACATTATTGGCTCACTGCAACCTCTGCCTCCCGAATTCAAGCGGTTCTGCCTCAGCCTCCCAAGTAGCTGGGATTGCAGGCATCTGCCATCATGCCCAGCTAACTTTTGTATTTTTAGTAGAGACAGGGTTTCGCCATGTTGGCCAGGCTGGTCTCGAACTCCTGACCTCAGGTGATTCACCTTCCTCGGCCTCCCAAATTTCCCCTTATTTCAATCAAATTATTCTCCACAATTATCTAGAGTTTAAACTTCCAGATAAGCTTCAAAATCATTCTGGCAAATTATAAAATAACCAAGTTGGGATTTAAACATAATCTATCATTCAGTATATATACTGTATCAGTATTAAAAGAGTAAAAAAGAAACAGGTGTAATCCTTGTGTACATCAATAGGGGAATATTAACTAATTAATACATGAAAGAATTTTTAAAAAGAGGTACACTGAAAGTGGCATATTTCTAGGTGTAGTGTAGTAGAATATATTCATACATCAGTAAGGAGACAACCTTATTAGTGCCAGTGGCTTACATTTGTAGATGGTAAGGGATTAGATGGGAAGCATGACTACTGATTATGGATTTCTTTGAAAGACAAAAAGGAAGGTTTGGTTTGATTTGAAGATTACAGGAAGCTGTGTAAAGCTTTGAACAATGAGTGATAATGTGACTGATAATGATGAAATTACAAGAACTAACATTGATTATGTTTTTGCTACATGTCAGGAACTCTTCTAACTTTACAATGCATCAAACCTGTGCAAGGATTCCATGTGGTTGTTTTTACTCTTACCCTATTCTACCTAGTGAAAAAGAGACACAAAGATCAAGTAACTTTTCTTTTTTTTTTCTTTTTCTTTTTTTTTTTTTTTTTTTTTTTGAGACGGAGTCTTGCTCTGTCGCCCAGGCTGGAGTGCAGTGGCCGGATCTCAGCTCACTGCAAGCTCCGCCTCCCGGGTTTACGCCATTCTCCTGCCTCAGCCTCCCGAGTAGCTGGGACTACAGGCGCCCGCCACCTCGCCCGGCTAGTTTTTTTGTATTTTTTAGTAGAGACGGGGTTTCACCGTATTAGCCAGGATAGTCTCGATCTCCTGACCTCGTGATCCGCCCGTCTCGTCCTCCCAAAGTGCTGGGATTACAGGCTTGAGCCACCGTGCCCGGCCGTTAAGTAACTTTTCAAAGTTACGTACGTTAAAAAGGAAATATGGCTGTAGAGTTTACACCCTTCACTGTTAATTTATACCTGCAATAGTGCAGAGTCTTTCTTTCCGTTACTACCTAGCAAGCACAAATGTAACAACACAAAACAAACACATCTGTTACAAGTAGATATTTTTCAAGACCAATTTTTTCCTCTCAAAAATTTCTGTGAAATAGAATAGGGACAAGTCAGTGATAATGCTTTCAAAGTTCATTTGAAAAAGCATCCAATTAATAGAAGTTTGCATTGTCATATCTGTGTTAAGAAAAAATGAAACAAACCCATTCTGCTTCATTCTGTATGACATAGGGGAATGGCTTTCCGACACTGCACCCACTGCTCATGTTAAAGCATTTCGGGCATGTCACTATGTATGTGCTTTTGTAGTCGGGTTGCCCTTGTTTCTTAGAAAGCAAATGTGTATTTATAAATAACACTTTAAGAATAGGCTTTATAGAATCTTGTAAGTGGTACTTCTGAATAGTTTCACTTTGCCATGGCTGTTTCTAGAGACTGGCTCTATTTTTACATATTCTATATAATTTGTATTATTATTATAATTAAACATACTGGCTGTTTGCCTTAGTGAAGTTTCTAAAAAGGCAAATAATGCTTTGCAAATGTGTTGACTAAATAAATTTCCAGAGAAAAAAATATATAGCTATGCCAAAAACATTGTGAAATTGTTAATAATTTAGCAGTTAATAATTTAGTGGCTAAATTACAGCACTCTAACCTTACAGCAATTGGCTTCTAAATCCATATCCCTCATAAGTGGTAGTCTTGATTTTTGTTTTGAGGAGAAATCAGAAATAAAATGTAATTATTGAAATATCAGTGATCGATAAATAATAGCTAAATTGTCATAAAATAACACAAATGGACTCTACCTAAGAGAGCCAACTATACTGTGTACTAACCCAAAAATAAGATATAAAAATGATATGTTCCAGAGGGATTTAAAACTTACAGTAGGTGTGTCTAGTTGTGGAAGGAGATATGGGAAAGTTCTATGAAACTCATTTAGAGAATATAATGGACCAAACCTTTGAAATTGAAGGGCCCCACAGCATTTATAAAAGGCTCTCAGCACTACTTTTCCAAGTTTCACTGGTCATGCTCTTAGAATTGCTGTCAACTTCTACTTCAGGTCTGAGTTTTGTTTCTTCACTGCCTTGAAGATGTGCTTTTACAGCCAGGTGTAGTGGTTCAAGCCTGTTATCCCGGCACTTTGAGAGGCTAAGACAGGAGGAACACTTAGGTCCAGGAGTTCAAGAGCACTGTGGGCAATATAGTGAGACGTCATTCTCTACACAAAATTTTAACAATTAGTCAAGCTTTTTGGTACCCACTTGTAATCCTAGCTGCTCCAGAGGCTGGGGTGGGAGGATCCTTCGAGTCCAGGAGGCATTAGTGAGCCATGATTGCACCACTGTACTCCAGCTCAAAAACAAACAAACAAACAAAAAAAAGATATGCTTTTTCAATCTTTTCCATTACCAATCTCAATCACTTTCAAATCACCTGATTGCTACTGCAGTCATAGATATCTTTTCTCCCTCCATCATCTTTCCAAATAACAACTATTTCCAGAAAAAAACTGCTGCTGACATTTGCTCATTTGACTGTTCTGCTGTCTGTCACTCATCCATCTGACAAATGCACAGAGGCAGCTGTAGCATCAAGAACACACACTCAGAAGTCAGACTGGTTCTGTATTCTGGTTCTATCACTTATTAGCCATAAGAGCTTGAACAATTATTCCACCTCTTTATTCTTCTATAGAATGGAAAAACAATTAGACCACCTTCATAGAGTTGTTTTAGAAGTTAAAGGGGATAATACAATAAAAGGTTTAGAATAGTACTTGGCATAAAGTAAGACTAAAAAGGTGTATTAGTTATCATCCACTTATTCACATTATAATTGAGTGCCTAATATGCATCAGCACTGTTATTGGCACTTGGAATATAATGGTGAGGGAAAAGAAGGCATTCTCAGACTTCATAGAATTTGCATCCTAGTGATGGTGATAGACCTTGATCAAATAATCACAGAAATAAATGTAAAATAGCAGTAGTGTTAAGTGCTTTGAGAGAGGTAAATGGTACTACAAGAACTTAGCACACAGATTTGACCTAGGCAAGTAAGTCAGAGGAGGATGCGATGGGATATGCCTATTAAGAATTAGTTTGTATTAACAGGATCAAAAACGAAAGAGCACTAAAAAGTAGAGGCTATGTGTTGAGAAGAATTGGCATGAGCACAAGTGAAGATGGAATGTCAGTGTGTCTGGTGCAAAGAGAACAAGGTAAGGCTGGAGAGAGAGATGGGAACTGCTGATGAAGGGCTTTACAGGACAGTGTATGGAAGTTTTTAGCAGCATGGCCACATTATCATGTTGAATACAATGAGATGTTGGATCACAGAGTGGCATGGTTGGCTAAGAGCAGACACATTAGGCTATTTAAATAACTTAATTCAGGAGAAACAAAATGGGAGCTGCTACATGTGTCCAAGTAAAGAGACCACCAAGCAGGCTTTGTGTGAGAAGCAGTGGCTGTGTATTATTACACCCCGGTGCAGATGGGCTGAGTCTGACCAAAGAGTCAGCAAAGGGTGGTGGGATTATCATTAGTTCTTATAGGTTTGGGATAGGCGGTGGAGTTAGGAGCAATTTTTGTGGGCAGGGGGTGGATGTTACAAAGTACATTCTCAAGGGCGGGGAGGATGTTACAAAGCACATTCACAAGGGCAGGGAGGATGTGTCGTACAAAGTACATTCACAAGGGTGGGGAGGGTGTATTGTCACAAGGGCGAGGAGGAATGTTATAAAGTACGTTCCCAAGGACCAGGGAATATCACAAAGTACATTATCACAACATCTGGGGTAGGGGGAGTGGGGAGAGTGGGGGGATGGGGGGATGGGGAGGATGTCACTATGGCTTGACCATGGTGCGGCCAGCTCAGAGGATCTTACATTCCTGTCTTTTTATGTTAATCATGAAGAAATAAAACGAGAAAGAGTAGTGAAAACTTGGGGTGAAAATTTTGGGGGCGGTATGGAGGGGTGATGGGAGATGTTTCTCAGGGCTGCTTCGGGCGGGATTAGGAGCAGCATGGGAACCTAAAGTGGGAGAAATTAAACTGAGGTAAGATTTGGGGGTAAGGGGTGATGTTGTGGGGTTGTTAAAAGCAGCATTTGTCATATAGGGTGATTAGTGATAGCCTGGATGTGGTCTCGTAGGAATTGAGAGATTAATTGGAAGACACAAGGCCCAAATAAGAGAAGGAGGAAGATAGGTATTAGAGGACTAACCATTGGAAGAAGCCAGAATACCCAGTCAGAGAGTGGCTAGGTGGGTCCCGCAGAATTAGTTGCTTGATTAACAAGTTTTTGTGCTCTGTCTTTGAGTCTTTTGATGTTATCACATACCAGGCCAGATTGATTTAAGTAAAAACAACACTCTTCATTAAGAAATATACAGAGTCCTCCTTTTTCAGCAGTGAGTTAATCGAGGCCTCAGCGGTTCTGGAGGACAACTGCAGCTAAAGAGTCAACCTGGGCTTGGAGGACAGATAAAGTTTGCGATGTATCTGTAATGTTAGCAGAGAAGTCATTAGGGAGGCTGTGGAATGTTGTGACACAGGTTGAGATGTCTGCTATTCCAGTTCCAAGTGCATTTGTGGAGGCAGAAAGTCTTAGACCCACAAGTAAAGGGATTAGTGGGATGACTCTTTTTTGTCATGTTGGTGTCATGAAGGGGATAGGCAGTTGTTCATTCCCATCTGTGAACTGGATTTTGGGGGTAAGGAAGACCAGAGTACATGTGCCCGTCCAATTGGCAGGTAGGCACATGTAGGTGGAAGAGCCACATAAAAAGAAGAGACCTTTTGTCAGGCAGAGCTGGAAATGTAAAGTGAAAAGGTGAAAAGGTGTACTGAAAGAGGAGTCCTGCACCCAAAATCCTAGAGATCCAGCAAGGGCAGCAGCCCTTAGAGGTTGTAATGGGGATTGATGGTGCAAATACGTAGAGGGAGGGGTTTGGTTCTCATGGTGTATGAGAAAGCACATAGTGTCTACGAGTAACCTTTCACCACTATTCATGGGGCTGGGTATAAAGCAAGCAAGAGGAGGGGCTAGGAGGAGAGTCAGACAGGCGGGTGGACGGGGGAGAGGGCGGTAAGCCAAGGATGGAGTGAGATGCAAGGTAGATGTCTTCCTAAACAATAGTGACGGTCAATGTATTTTAGTTTGTCAATAATGATAGAGGGCTTATCAGTAATATGAAGTTGGAATGCTCCCATCTGTTTGGTAATGTATGTGGCTGGGTTCTAGAGATACAGAATAAAGGAATATTTGGGTGGTGGACAGTTACCTAAAGGGATTCCAGTAGGTTGTTGTCAGGAGATGTGTAAAGGAGTGGCAACAGGGATAGTTGTTTGTGTGGTTAGGGGTTCAAATACGGCAGGAGGGTGGGGGTGGAATTGATATAAGGAGAAAGGTGCCGTAAGTAGAGGCAGAGAAGTGTGGTACCTTGCTGGTGCGAAATGTCTGGGGAGTTCTCACCAAATCAGAAGATAAAGTCTAGAAGATAAAGAAGTTCCTCAGGCAGGTAAGGATGAGGGCTATTAAAGGAGGTTTGGATGTGCCGGTAGACAGGAGAGGTAGCCCAGTCAGCCTGTAGAGCAGGGGCAGCTGTGTAAGAGCAGGAAGAAAGGGAAATGCATAGCCAACAATTCTTTGCTAGAGAAGGATTGGAGGCAGTGAGGACAGAGTGGGTGAGACTGATAGTATGCTGGAGGTAACTAGGGAGAAGTAGAGAGTGACTGGAGAATGGGGGTAAGGATAAGAGTGAGTAGAAAAGTCAAAAAAGGACTTCAACACGATAGAAGAATTGGAGTGTACCTTGCCACTGAAGATCTTCTATCCACTCCGAGAGAGAGTTATGGGTGGCGGTTTGAGGTAAAACCAGGAGATATCAGTTATGATGGTTTGGAGGAAAAAAGTGTAAACCGGCAGTATAAACAAGGGCAGGGCATTTATGAGTAGTTGAGAATAGTGAATCGGAGTATGACTAGACAGAAGATAGTAGGGATGACAAGTTTTGGGGGCAGAGTCCAAATAGTGGGGGTGACTGCATAAAGTCCTGTTGCAAAAAGTAGGGTAAAGATGAATAGACCTAATAGAATGAAGGGATGTATTTAGGCTCATAAAGGTTATTACTGTTCTTCAGAAATGCGAGTGAGTTTAAGGGAAGTAAGGGAGGGTACTTGCGACTTCCAGGAGGAAGAGGAGAGATCAGGCTGGCTGTCCAATGGACACAGCTTTATTCTGGAATGGTGAACCCAATGGGGACGGTCCTGCAGGAGGATGGCAGTTGGGGTACTATAGATGAGTAAGTAGGGTCCAGTCCATCAAGGTTGTAGAGTTCGAGGGGTCAGATTCTTAAGAAAAACTGATCATCCAGCTAGGGTGTCTTCATATGGCCGGGAATCTGGAGTAGGCAAGAGAAGATTAGCAGCCTGGAGAATTTCGTGTCTAGCCTGTTGGAGGACTGGAAGATAGTCGCCTAGAGGACTGGTGTGTGGCATGAGGTTGGGGCCCAACAGGAAGGTCTGTCCATATAAAAGTTCGAATGGACCATACCGTGTAGCATCTCGAGGACAGGCTCTAATTCTAAGGAGGCAAAACAGTAAAAGTACTGTCCAGTCTTTTTTAAGTTGGAGATTGAGCTTGGTGAGGTGTGTTTTTAAAATACATTAGTTCTTTCTACCTTTCCCAAAGATTGAGGATGGTAGGGGGCATGAAGGTCCCATTGGTTGCCGATGGCCTGGGAGACTGCTTGAGTGACCTGACTAATGAAGGCCGGTTCGTTATCGGACTGTATAGAGGTGGGAAGGCCAAACTGAGGAATTATGTCTGACAGAAGGGAAGAAATGACCACAGTGGCCTTCTCAGACCCTGTTGGAAAGACCTCTACCCATCCAGTGAATGTATCTACCCAGACCAAAAGGTATCTTAGTTTTTTGACTCAGGGCATATGGGTAAAGTCAATGCAAGTCTTGTATTTGAAATCTGGTTATAGCAATGGAGAGGACTTGATGGACTTAACAGATATCTAGAAAGTAAAATTGCCAGAACTTGGTATAAATTTTATTGGGGGAGGGAGGGTGAGCAAGAGGGAACAGTTATAGATGACTCAGTCTCCTGGCATGCGGAACTAAGATAGAACTGACAGAAGAATGGAAGGTCATGTGCCTGATTTGAGACTTTTTGCATTGGAGGTACTCTAAAGGACACAATCTTTAAAAGTCTTTTCATTAATTGACCATCTTTGTAGCTTTCATGATCAAATTAAACTTTTAAATCCAGAATTTAATGATTTCTTTTACCAATTCCAAATGTTTCTACTCTTTTCCACTCTATAATTTTTTCCAGTTCTATTTTCCTTTACTTAAGTCAAACTAAGCTCATCACTCCTTGAATTCCAGCTTGTCCCATCATCTTTTCCCCAATTATTTCTTTTCTTTTTGAAATTTGGTTAAATTTATCCTCTTTCAAGTAATCTTTCATGAGTAGTACATCTGATTACAATAAAAGTATATTCCCATTTCCATCCCTGTGACCTGGTCCAGCATTTTCATGCTTATTTACATGCTAAATTGCTCTTACTAATATATGCCTTTATAAAATCATTATTTTCTTAGGTTACATGAATATTTTCCTTCTATCTATATTGCATATTCACTCAGATCAGGGATCATGTCTTATATTTATTTTTAATTTGTTCTTTGGTTCTTTAAACAATTTGCAGTATTACTGGAATAAAAAATACTTTATTGTCTGACCAAATTTTCCAAGCTGGTGGGAGGCAGGAAAATGGCTGACTAAAGCATGATTTGTTTATTGTCTCAAAGCCACAGAAATATTTCATCACTCTCCTAATTCCACTTTTTCCTCCTCATATCCTTTTCAATGAATGGAATTCATTCGGAAATGCCAAAGTGTGGAGTCAATGTGGAATAGGAGCATGAGCATGAGTGGTGGGTCCTGAAAGAAGGAGGTTTTGTCCCTGTGTAATCTTGGGCATGCTTCTTAACCTCTCTTAATCTTAATCTTTTCATTCTAAAGTGAACATATTAATATCTATACACTCATTCAGTCTTATTTGTTTGTTCAGCTCCCAGCTTTGTATTCCTGTATATATGCTAGTAACCCCCATAAATACATTCGCAATCCAAATATGCTTCTCCAACTGAGCTTGATGTTGTTTTCTTCCTTATAGCAGTATTTACAGAAAGCAAAATTCTAAACAAAGACTAACTCACAGATTTGGGGGAATAACACTCAAACATGATAGCTATTTCAAAACCTTCTATAAAGGTCAAATGGACTTTCAATGTCAAAATATTCTAGAACTGGAAAGTGACAAATATATTAGAACACACACAGAGAAACCTGTTTTCACTTTGGAGTAAATATTTTTTCTCAAGAAAAGATTACTGCATTGGATGGTAGAAATCTGCCAAAATTTAGAGGAAGTTAAGCAATATCAGTATACAATTAAAAATGAATTAGTCATAGCTGCAATGAAGGGGATTTCCATAATGCATTTGAGAAGTTCAGAAAAACTAACATTAAATTGCCATTAAAAAACAAAAAATACTTGTACCACTTAAAATAAGAGTTTAAAAATTCAAGGGGGTGTTGTTCACTTTCAAAAATACGTTTTTCAATGGCAAATGAACCAATCTATAAATCAGGATATTCTGTACACAGTTTACAGAATCATCAGTGTTGGAAAGTCTAGAATATTTTAAAGTAAATATATCACCGAGTTTTTAAAGTCTTATTGACAAGGCAATAAAATGATCCAAACAAGAGCTCTGTAACCCTACAAGTAGCAATTTCCTCCATATTAATGTTGTTTTCCGAATATACTTTATAGCCTTAAGTAAAAATTTAAAGGGTGAGAATTGGATTTTAACTTGGAAAAACAGCTGAAACTTATCACTTGGGTGAAGTTTGTTGAAATCCAAGAGGTTTTAAGAGTTCTTCTTGTAGACTTTTCTCTAATATCCAGTGAAGAAGTTTTGTACTTTTGTCTGGATAGGGAAGCTGATGGAAAGTTGGTAGGTATCCTAATTCCATAGTTATCAGGAATCCTCTGCTGCCAGGCTGCTCCTAAGCCACATCACTTCGGATATGTTCTGGGAGGGTAAATCATTGCCCTTCTAGTGTTGCCTCAGCCCCTGAAGACAATGCCTAGTGCCTTTGACTGCCAAATTCTACTCATCCTCTCTTCATCTTTCCCTGAATCTTCCTGCTGCATTATTGCATGAACTCCTTTTCACCCTTTGGAAACTCCACCCTGACTGCTGCTTGAGATACTGTGGAGTGACTGTCAGGAAAACAGGGTTGAAGTTAGATTGTCTTCGTTTGAATTGTGATGTATTAGGGTTCTCCAGAGAAAGCAGGTGGTATAGTGTTAAGGTCTGAGAGCCGGAGAGCAAATGGTGTAGATCTGAGAACCAGGAGCACCCAGGACAGATGATTGACATCCCAGTTCAAGCTGTCAGGCAGAGAGCAAATCCACCTTTCTTACATCTTTTTGCTCTCTTCAGGCTCTCAATGGATTGCAAGATGCCCAACTACATTGGGGGAGGGCCATCTGCTTTACTCGGCCCGTCTATTCAAAGGCTAAACTCTTCTGGAAACACTCTCACGGACACACCCAGAGATAACGTTTAACCAGATTGCTGGACATCCTGTAGCCCAGTCAAGTTGACACGTAAAATTAACGATCCCACCTGGCTCCACTGCCTTCTGATGTTGGAAACTTGGGAGAGTTATTCAATCAGATTGAACCTTAATTTACTCATCTGTTAAAAATGCAGGTAATAAGAGGACCTAAATTACAAGGCTGTTGAGGAGTAAAGAATATATGTGATGTCCATGTTGTGAGCTCAGTACACATTATAGGACTCATGTCTCCTTAGGTGGATTATTTGAGCAGTCTTTGTTCTCTTGACCTTGCTACTTACCTCCTCACCAAAATGCCTCCATATTGGATACTATTTTATCTGGGTCCCTCAACCTAATAAAATAATCGGATCTAGGATATTAATCTCATATTTTCTTTAGCATTTTCACTTTAAAACCTTTTTGGTTTTTTTTAACCCACATATAACCTCTCTTAAGGAGCCTCCATGAACCAAATTTAAGAGCATTTCTGCCCTGATCTGGTTATCCTTTCATAAACTATTCCTTATACTGTGTGTTTCTCACTAAATGATAATAAATACTTGTCTTTCTCCCACATAAATAGTACAGTGACCCCTCCTTATCCATGGCTTCACTTTCCATGGTTTTGGTTACCCATGGCCAACTATGGTCTGAAAATATTAAATAAAATTTCCAGAAATAAACAACTTATAAGTTTTAAATGCTACATCGCAATGCCCATGTCATTCATCCCACTTCATCTCAGCACATGGTCATTTTACTATCTCACATCATCACACAAAGCAGGGTAATACAGTATAATAAGATATTTTGAGAAAGAGAGAGACCACATTTACATAACTATTATTACAGTATATTGCTATCATTTTTCTATTTTATTATTAGTTATTGTTGGTAATCTTTTACTGTGGCAAATTTATAGATTAAACTTTATCATTGGTATGTATGTTTGGGAATATTATATGATATGCAGGGTTTGGTACTATATGTGGTTTCAGGTATCCACTAAAGGTCTTGAAATGTATTCCCCAAGGATAAGGGGGCACTACTGTAATTCAAAGGCAGGGAGCTCATCCAGCTCTATCCTTAAAACAACCAATAATATGTGTTAACTAAGGAAATGAATACAATAATAGATGTATAGCTAAAAACATTGACATGTGTATTAGTCTGTTCTCACACTGCTAATAAATACACACCCAACACTAGGTAATTTATAAAGGAAAGAGGTTTAATGAACTCATACTTCAGCATTACTGGAGAGTCCTCACAATCATGGCAGAAGGTGAAGGAAGAGCAAAGGCATGTCTTACATGGCAGCAGGCAAGAGAGAGCTTGTGCAGGGAAACTCCTATTTATAAAACCACCAGTTCTAATGAGATATATTTACTACCATGAGAACAGTATGGGAGAAACTGTCCACATAATTTAATTATCTGCACCTGGCCCTGTCCTTGATATGTGAGGATTATTATAATTCAAGGTGATATTTGGGTGGGAACACAGCCAAACCATATCATTCCACCCCTGCTCCCTCCCAAATCTCATGTCCTCACATTTCAAAACCAGTCATGTCTTTCCAACAGTCCCCCAAAATTTTAACTCATTTGAGCATTAACTCAAAAGTCCACAGTTCAAAGTCTTATCTGAGACAAGGTAATTCCCTTCTGCCTATGAGCCTGAAAAATCAAAAGCAAGTTAGTTACTTACTAGCTACAATGGGGGTATAGGCATTGGGTAAATATACTCATTCCAAATTGGATAAATTGGCCAAAACAAAGGGGCTTCAGGCCCTCTGCAACTCTGAAATGCAGCAGGGCAGTCAAATCTTAAAGCTCCAAAATGATCTCCTTTGACTCTATGTCTCACATCCAGGTCACACTGATGCAAGAGGTGGGCTCCTATAGCCTTGGGCAGCTCTGCCTCTGTGGCTTTGCAAGGTACAACCCTTTGCCCCATTACTTTCATTAGCTGGTGTTGAGTGTATTCAGCTTTTCCAGGTACATGGTGCAAGCTGTCAGTGGATCTACCAATCTAGGGTTTGGAGGATGGTGGGTCTCTTTTCACAGCTCCACTAGACAGTGCACCAGTGGGGATTCTGTATGCCAACTAAACCCCACATTTCTCTTCTGCAGTGCCCTAGCAGAGGTTCTCCATGAGGGCCTTGCCCCTGCAGCAAACTTCTGCCTGGACATCCAGGCATTTCCATACATCTTCTGAAATCTAGGTTTTCGAACCTCAATTCTTGACTTCTGTGTACCCACAGGCCCAACACCACCTGTAAGCTGCCAAGGCTTGGGGCTTGCACCCTCTGAAGCCATGGCCCAAACATTACCTTGGCCTCTTTTAGCTGTGGCTCAACTAGCTGGGATGCAAGGCACCCAGTCCATAGGCTGCACAGAGCAGGGGATCCGTGGGCCCAGCACATGAAACCATTTTTTCCTCCTAGGCCTCCAGGCTTGTGATGGCAAGGGCTGCTGTGAGGGTGTCTGACATGCCCTGTAGACATTTTCCCCATTGCCTTGGCAATTAACATTTGACTCCTGATTACTTATGGAGATTTCTGCAGCATGCTTGAATTTCTACTCAGAGAATGGGATGTTCTTTTCTCTCTCATTATCAGGCTGTAAATTTTCTAAATTTTTATGCTCTGTCACCTCTTGAATGATTTGCTGCTTAAAAATTTTTTTCTGCCAGATACCCTAAATAATTTATCTCAAGTTCAAAGTTCCACAGAACTCTAGGGCAGGAGCAAAATGACACCAATCTCTTTGCATAGCAAGAGTGACCATTACTCTAGTGCCCAAGAAGTTTCTCATCTCCATTTGAGACCACTATAGCCTGGACTTCATTGTCTATATCACTATCAGCATTTTGGTCAAAGCCATTCAACAAGTCTCTAGGAAGTTCCAAACTTTCCCACGTCTTCCTGTCTTCTGAGCCCTCTAAGTCTTCAGGGAGTTGTAAACTTTCCCATATTTTCCTGTCTTCTTCTGAGCCCTCCAAACTGTTCCAGCCTCTGCTTATTACCCAGTTCCAAATTTGCTTCCCCATTCTCAGGTGTCTTTACAGTAGTGACCCACTTCTGGTACCAATTTACTATATTAGTCTGTTCTCAGGCTGCTAATAAAGACATGCCCAAGACTAGGTATTTTATAAAGGAAGATGTTTAATGGACTCACCGTTCAGCATGGCTAGGGAGGCCTCACCATCATGGTGGAAGGTGGAGGAAGAGGAAAGGCATGTCTTATATGGCAGCAGGCAAGAGAGAGCTTGTGCAGGAGAACTCCCATTTATAAAACCGTAAGATCTCAAGAGACTTATTCACTACCATGAGAAAAGTATGGGGGAAACTGCTCCCACAACTCAATGATCTCCACCTGGCCCTGCGCTTGACATGCGTGGATTATTGTAATTTAAGGTGAGATTTGCATGGGGACACAGCCAAACCACATCAACATGATTTTACATTTTAGTGAAATCATATTGAAGTGTTAACTCAAACATATTAGAATTATTATGTTTATTTCAGGGTCAGTTGGAGTAATATTTTTGATCAGGGACATGGTTCTAAGAATCCAGTAAATTACACAAAATTCTTTCTGTTTGTAGGGGATTCCATGGCTAAAAAAATCTTTCATAAGATGTAGTACTTGTGGGTAGGTTTTGGGCATTAGGGATTCTATGAAAGAACCAAAGTTAGCACATCTCTTCCTTACCTTCAAGAAATGGGACAAAAGAGCCAGGCAGCTGTAGCCTATAGTATTTATTACAGAAAAATCTGATTTTAGAGACTCTGTTCAGTATTTGTGGGCCAGTGGACTTCCTCATACTGAATTCCAGAAGAGAACAGACCATACACCTTGCTGCAGATGTCATTTTATATTTTAAGACTGTAAAGCTGTCTTCATTACTTGCTGTCTTAATTACCATGTATCTGAAAACTCCGTAGTGTCTCACAAAAGTAAATGTCTAGTGACTGGATCAAGGATGAATTAACTTAGTTATTATCCCAGCTATGGAGAGACTATGTCACAGTTATGAGGAGTATACTATTTGAAGGAGAGAAGACAGAAGAAAGAACAGCAGATGGCTACAGAAATAATTCATGCAGAGATAACCCCTCCTCTTCCTCTTCCATCCTTAATGGGAAACACTAAAGTGTTTTCTTTTTCTTTTTTTTTTTTTTTTACATACTTATAGATAATCAAGTAGAGAGGGAGAAGTTAAACATACAAGAATTAGAGGCATAATTGATATTATTTGGATCTGTGCCCCACCAAAATTTCATGTTGAATTGCAATCCCCAATGTTGGGGTTGGGACCTGGTGGGAGGTGATTTGATCATGGGAGTGGTTTCTCACAAATAGTTTAGTGCTATCCTCTTGGTACTGTTCTTATAATAGGGAGTGAGTTCTTACAGCTGTAACCCCAGCACTTTGGGAGGCCAAGGCAAGTGGTTCACCTGAGGTCAGGAGTTTGAGACCCGCCTTACCGACATGGTGAAACCCCGTCTCTAGTAAAAATACAAAATTAGCTGGTGTGGTGGTGCATGCCTGTAATCCCAGCTACTTGGGAGACTGAGGCAGGAGAGTCGCTTGAATCCAGGAGGCAGAGTTTGCAGTGAGCCGAGATCGCACCACCGCACTCCAGCCTGGGAAACAAGAGCGAAATTCCGTCTCAAAAAACAAAAAAAACAAAAAAACAAAAACTGTGTGAAACACCTCCCCTTCTCCTCATGCCCTTATTTCTACTCCTGCCATGTAAGATGTACTGCCTTCTCCTCTGTCTTCTGCCTTCTACTATAATTGTAAGCTTGTTGAGGCCTCCCCAGAAACAGAGCAGAGGCCAGCACCATCCCTCTTGTACAGCCTGTGGAATCATGAGCCAATTTAACCTCTTTTCTTCATAAATTACCAAGTCTCAGGTATTTCTTTACAGCAATGCAAGAACAAACTAATACAATAACCAAGGAGATAAAACCACCACACCACCTAATTTTGTATTTCTACTAGAGAAGGGGTTTCATCATGTTGGTCAGGCTAGTCTCAAACTCAGAAAAGTTGATGGAAACCTCAGCAACCGAAGGATTGATCTTTGAAAGATGGAGGAGCATTTCCTTTATTGAAATAGGAGGGAGAAGGGGAGCTGGTGGTGGAGGACCTGAGAAAGGTTTAGATGATAGTTGGAAGGACTTCCTTTCTGAGGGCTTCTCTTTTCATCATAAAATGTGAGAAGAGGTTTTCTGCTGGGAACTGGGAGGGGAGAAGAGGGTTCTGTGAGGAACTAAGCTGGGAGATTTTAAGGGAAGAAGAATATATGAGATATTGTGAGCTCTAGGAGAAAATGAGAGTCTTAGAAGACTAGAATAAGTTTTACAGCAGATTTGAAGACCCCATTAAGCATTGGGATCATGAATTTAACCTCTTTGGCTTGTAATAAGTTAGCATCATATACAAAAGCATTTCCATGGCTACAGATGCAGGTAAGGGAGCGGACATTTTGCTCCAGATTTCAGTAATTCACTAGCAACTGTTGCAGACATTTTACAATATTCCAGGAAATCTGTACCTGCAGGATAATACAACAGGGACAGTTAAGGAAATATTCACTGACTTTTATCTTTTTTGGCCCTAGCCTAGTTTACGATTACATGAGCTTTCACGCATAGTATTACATAAGTATCCAGGTTTCAAGGTAAAATGTTTCCAATCCTACTTAAAATAATTCAGTGATTTTTCCACTGCATTCAAAGATGAAAATCCCTGCCACTCTCTTAAGGCCCTGGATATCTGGCTCTTCCTCACTCTCTAGGCTGCAACTGATACTACCTACCCATCACTTTACCACAGAGGCTTTTGTTAAGAATCTTGAACAAGGTGTGATCTTTCTGGTGGCAGGGCCTTTCCCCAATTATATTACTTGGAGTTCACCAGAGAAGAATTGGCTTATGTAGTTAGTTATGAGGATTGGCAAGTCCAAAATCTGCAGGGTAGGCCACAGGCTGAAGACCCAGGGGAAAGCTGGTGCTGCATTTTCATGTTCAAGGCAATCTTCAGGTGGAATTCCTTCTTTTTTGTCGGTGGGGTGTGGGGAGGCATTAGTATTTTCTCTCAAGGCCTTCAACTGATTAGATGAGGACCACCCATGCTACAGAAATTAATCTGCTTTAATCAATGTCTACTAATTTAAATGTTAATTTCTTTAAAAATACCTAACATCAACATCCAGACTGGTGTTTGACCAAAATCTGTATACCACAGCCTATCCAAGTTAACACAAAATTAACCCTCATGTCCATGCAATCGTCTACCCTTGATGCCCTTTCTCTTCTTTGTCTCTTGGCTACATTGTCATTTCAGGGCACTTTCTTGATCATCTCTCCCCAAAAGTAGGTCAGATGCCCCTTCTATGTGTTCCAAAGGGACACTATATTTCTTTAACTCAGTCATGATTTAATTCATAATCATGTACTTGATTTATGTTTAACTCTGTCTTATCATGGAGATAGGGGTCATGTTTGGTTATTCATCACTGTCCTTATTGACCCAATAACAAACGAGATGCTCATTCAGAACCAATGAATTAGTAAGCACTCTTTATGAATACAAGAAACCACCATATGTCAACTGAACAGTATTTATAATGTATTTATAACCATCACTCTCCTATTTCAAATATTTCACCAATAATAACACTAAATAATAGATCAGTAACATTTGTTGTGTGCTTTCAACATGACAGGCATGCTTCTAGGCACTCTATAACTTATTGTGTCAAAACTCCTTTTTACACCATTTCAGATTTTGCATTACTTTACACTACTTTAGATTCTCTCAGCCTCCCTGTGTCTGAGGCTGCTCCGGGCCACACCTTTCACCTTAATTCTGATCCCCACCAAACCAAATTTGCTGGAGTACAAGTCAATTGTACCTTGCCTCTTGCCTTGTGTTATATCTCTCCCCCTCCAGCACCATGTTTTATTTTCTTACTGTGGCTGAAAAGACATATATAATCATCTCAGGACCCATGAGGCTCCCCTAGTTGCCTAACCTGGAAATATGGGGGAGATATAATGCTGAGAAGCAAAGATCCTCAGCGGAAGAAGATAGAAGATAAAGTCTTTTCAACCCCACTGCCCCCACCACTATCCACAGATTGCCCTGAGACATAATACTACACAGGGCCCCTTGGGAATCTGTTCCATAAAATTGAGCAATCAATCACCATAATACCTAGGAGTGACAAGTTGGCAGGAGCACATCTCCTCCCATTTCCTCTCCCTCCTTCCCTGTTTTGCTTGCCTTTTCCATCATTTCTTCTTTCTTGGCATTTAACTCTTCAATACAGTCTTAGCCCATAAGCTTTTGTCAAAGTCTGTTTTCTAGAGCATCTGGGCTTATACATTCATTTAATCTCACAACAAGAGGATAAGATCCAGTTTGTTTCTAAAATGCTCATCTTGGCTGCAGCATGCTAACAGCTAAAAGCAGGAGAAGTGGGGAACCTAGTCTATTAGTCAGGGTTCTCTAGAGGGACAGAACTAATGGGATGCATATAAAGGGGAGTTTATTAAGTAGTATTAACTCACACCATCACAAAGTCCCACAATAGGCCATCTGCAAACTGAGGAGCAAGGAAGCCAGTCAGAATCCCAGAGCTGAAGATCTTGGAGTCTGATGTGTGAGGGCAGGAAGCATCCAGCACGAGAGAAAGATGCAAGCTGGGAGGCTAAGTCAGTCTAGCCTTTTCATGTTTTTCTGCCTGCTTTATATTCTAGCTGTACCGGCAGCTGATTAGATAGTGCCCAACGAGATTAAGGGTGGGCCTGCCTTTCCTAGCCCACTGACTCAAATGTTAATTTCTTTTGACAACACCCTCACAGATACACCCAGGATGAGTACTTTGTACCTACTTAGGAATTAATGCAATGGTCCCCATGAAAGATGAAGGTGGATTGGACAGTAATGCCAGCTATAGATGTGGAAATAAGTGATCAAGTTTGAGATCTGGCTTTCTCTTCCCTTCAGTCTTGCTATTGTTTACACACTTGTCCATTCAACTATGAATGCTCTGTCTGTAGGAGTTGCTAGCATGCTGCAGAAAAGTAGTATATTTTCTGTTACATAAATGAGGCAGAATAACAATTCAAGACATTTAGAAAACCATACCAATAGGTCGCTCATAACATCTCATGGTCTAACCCTAGGAAGGGATGTACATGTTTATGAGCATATTTTGAAAGTAAAAGGGGGTGCTATTCATTGATATGCCAGGACAACAACAGAAATAAATCAGGACAGTCCCAGGAAAACCTGGATGTATATTGACACTGAGTATACAGTCACTGCATATGGCTTGCTAGCAACTTAAAAATTACAGCAGTCCAATAAATCTTTCCACTTACCAGGGATACCTCTATCAGAATATTTACTTGGCAAGAGTTTATTAGTGTATTAGTTGGGGTTCTCTGGAGAAATGGAACCAATAGCAGGTACATATGAAGAGATTTATTATGAGAAATTTTCTCAATTATGGAGGATGAGAAGTCCCACAATTTGCCCTCTTCCAACTGCAATCCCGGCATAGCTGGTGGGATAATTCCCATTCATGTCCCAAAGTCTGTGAATCAGGAGAATCAATGGTGTCAATCCCATTCCAAGGGCAGGGAAAGTCCTATGTCCAGCTCAAGTAGACAGGCAGAAAGCAAAAGGAGTGAATTTCTTTTTCCTTGCCTTTTGTTTTATTCAGGCTCCCACAGGATTAAATGATGGCCACCTGCATTCAGTAGGGTAATCTATAGAGTCCACTGACTCAAATGGTAATCTCGTCACCAACCACCCTCACAGACACATTAAAAAATGATGATCTGAGCCTCCTTGTCTCAGTAAAACTAACACAGATAATGAATCATCACAATTATCTATTTTTATCACTGAATACAAAATAAGATTTCTATTAAAATATTTATTATTGGCCGGGCGCGGTGGCTCAAGCCTGTAATCTCAGCACTTTGGGAGGCCGAGATGGGTGGATCACGAGGTCATGAGATCGAGACCATCCTGGCTAACACAGTGAAACTCTGTCTCTACTAAAAATACGAAAAACTAGATGGGCGAGGTGGCGGGTGCCTGTAGTCCCAGCTACTCGGGAGGCTGAGGCAGGAGAATGGCGTAAACCCGGGAGGCGGAGCTTGCAGTGAGCTGAGATCCGGCCATTGCACTCCAGCCCGGGCAACAGAGCGAGACTCCATCTCAAAAAAAAAAAAAAAGAAAAAAAAAGAAAAAAAATTATTATTCATTGGAAGAAAAGAAAAATATGGACATAATTAGAAGAGAAACATTTTGTTAAACCTTCCTTGATAGACTCTGGAACTAGGGGCAAGTTTTTAAGAACTCTGGATTTAGGCAGAGCCTGAATTTTAAATCTCTTTCTACAGTTACTCTTTGCTTAACCATGTCCAAATTCTGTGTCATGAAAACTGCAAGATACTACTCTAATACAGGTTGCGTATATCTTATCTGAAATGCTTGGAACCAGAAGCATTTTGGATTTTTTTCGGATTTGTGAATATTTGCATATATATAATGAAATATCTTAGCGATCGAGGCCAAGTCTAAACATAAAATGCATTTGTTTCACATACACCTTATACACATAGCCTGAAGGTGATTTTATATGACATTTTAAATAATTCTGTGCCTAAAACAAAGCTTTTATTTTATCACCCTCTGTTGGCCTGCTTGGTTTGGGGAACTTGGCCTTATGTAGAAAAGATATATCACAGCTGAAGGACTGTGGGAAGGACGCTTTTCCTTGTGGAGCCTAAATGAATTGTGTTGCGCGTCTGCATTTTGACTATGATCCATTACATGAGGTCAAGTGTGCAATTTCCCAATTGTGGAATTGTGTCAGCGCTTCAAAAGTTTGTTTATTCTGCCAATTATTTATTTTACTGTGCATAGCTTCTTAGTTTAATTAAGTCCCATCTATTTATCCTTGTTTATGTTGCATTAGCTTTTGGGTTCTTGGTCATCAACTCTTTGGCTAAGCCAGTATTTAGAAGAGTTTTTCCAAAGTTATCTTTTAAAATTTTTATGGCTTCTGGTCTTAAATGTAAGTCTTTACTACATCTTGAGTTGATTTTTGTACAAGGTGAGAGATGAGGATCCAGCTTCATTCTTCTACAGGTGGCTTGCCAATGATTCCAGCATCATTTGTTGAATTCAGTGTCCTTTCCCCACCTTTTTGTTTTGGTTTTTTTTTTTTTTTTTTTTTTTTTGGTTTGCTTTGCTTTGCTAAAGATCTGTTGGCTGTATTTGGCTTTATTTCTGGGTTCTTTATTCTGTTCCATTGGTCTACGTTTTTATAGCAGTACCATGTTGTTTTGGTAACTATTGCCTTGTAGTATAGTTTGAAGTCAGGTTGTGTGATGTCTCCCTATTTGTTCTTTTTGCTTTGTCTTGCTTTGGCTATGTGGGCTCTTTTTTGGATCTATATGAATTTTAGGATTGTTTGTTTCTAGTTCTGTGAAGAATTATGATGGTATATTCATGGGAACTGCATTGAATTTACAGATTGTTTTTGGCAGTATGGTCATTTTTAAAATAATGTTTCTACCCACCCACAATCATGGGTTGTATTTCCATTTGGTTGTATTATCTGTGATGTCTTTCAGCAAGTTTTTGTAGTTTTTTTGTAGAGACTTTTCACCTCCTTGGTTAGGTATATTCCTAAATATTTTATTTTATTTTTTGCAGCTGTTATAAATGTGGTTGAGTTCTTGGTTTTGATTCTCAGCTTGGTCACTGTTCATGTGTAGCAGTACTACTAATTTTTGTACCTTGATTTTGTATCCTGAAACTGTGCGGAATTCATTTATCAGATCTAAGATCTTGTTGGGTGAGTCTTTAGGATTTTGTAGGTATAAAATCATATCATTGGCAAACAGTGACAGTTTGACTTCCTCTTTACAGATTTGGATGCCCTTTATTTCTTTCTCTTATCTGATTGCTCTGTGACTTTCAGTACTATGTTGAATAGACATGGTAAAAGTAGGCATCTTCGTCTCATTCCAATTCTCAGAGGGAATGCTTTCAACTTTTCCCTGTTCAGATGGCTGTGGGTTTGTCATAGATGGCTTTTTTTAACCTTAAATTCTGTCTCTTCTATGCCGAGTTTGCTGAGGGTTTTAATCATAAATGGATACTGGATTTTGTCAAATGTTTTTTCTTTGTCTATTGAGATGATCATACCACCTTACTCATACAATAATGGCTATAAATAAAAGACAAAAAAATAGATATTGTCATGTATGTGGTGAAAAGGGAACACTTCTACACTGCTGTTGGGAATGTAAACTTGCACAGCCACTATGGAAAACAGTATGGAGATTCCTTAAAGAACTAAAAGTAGAACTAGCATTTGATCTGGCAATACTAGTACTGGGTATCTACCCAGAGGAAAAAGAGTCATTATATGAAAAAGACACTTGCACACACATGTTTATAGCAGCAACAATTCAAAATTGCAAAAATATAGAATCAGCCTAAGTGTCCATCAACCAACGAGTAGATAAGAGTATGCATGTATGTGTGTGTGTGTATGTGCATATATATATATATATTTTTTTTATGTACATACATACATACATACCATGGAATACTACTAAGCCATAGAAAGGAATGAAATTATAGTATTGGCAGCAACCTGGATGGAGTTGGAGACCATTATTCCAAGTGCAGTAACTCAGAAATGGAAAACCAAACACCATATGTTCTCACTTAAAATTGGGAGCTAAGCCATGAAAACACAAAGCCATAAGAATGTTATAATGGACTCTGGGGATTTGTGGGGAAGGGTGAGAGGAGGGTGGGGAATAAAAAATTACACATTGGGTACAGTGTATACTGCTCGGGTGATGGGTGCACAAAAATCTCAGAAATCTCCACCAAAGAACTTATCCATGTAACCAAACATCACCTGTTCCCCAAAATCTACTGAAATAATAAATAAATAGATAGATAGATAGATAGATAGATAGATAGATAGATAGATAAAAGTGTTGGATTTCTGAGTATTTTGGATTACAGATTTTTGGATTAGGGATACTCAACCTGTAGTTAAAACTCCTGTTTGTGACAGAAAATTTATTCCTGAATTAGGAAAAAGAAACACTGAAAAGGGAGTTATTGACTTACTTATTCTTTCACTCAGCAAACAATTTTTGGGTGCCTACTATGTGGTAGGCATGGTTCTGGATGCTGCAGAGCAGTATGACAAAGCATAGGAATCTTATGCCCACTAGAAGCTCAGAGCCTTGTGAAAGAGGCAGAGAAGTTACAAATAAAAACCAGCTACATGATTTAATGGCAGATATTGTTGAATTCAGTGGGAGGACTTCAACAATTAAGGGTGTAGAGAATGACCAGAAGCACTTTTTTAGAAGAGTGTCAGGCAGGGCTTCTCTGAGTAGTTGATATTTGAGCAAAGACCTGGAGAAAGTGAAGGAGAGAGTTACGTGGATAGCTGGGGAAGGGACATTCCAGGCAGAGGCAGTAGCAAATACTGCGACCTGAGTGAGAATTAGTTGGACTTTTCAAAGCAAATCAGGAGCTGCAAAGGAGTGAGCAAAGGGACGATTGAAGAGCATGTACTGAGTAGTCATGAAGTAGGAAAGGCTTCAAGAATAACTTGGCTCAGGGTGCAAAAGATGTTGCTCAAACTTAATTTTTCTCCATTTCTACGTCCCACTTGCCCCACCCAGGCATGGGCTTAACAAATTTTTTTTGAAAAGTAAAAAAGAAAAAATACTTTGATATGGTTAATCAACATTAACCAGACAATAATAGCTTCTAATCGTTCATGTAGATGTTACCGACTCTAATTAAAAATAAAACTTTGTCCTATAGGCCTTAAGGTCAGAAATACCATTGACCATTTTTAGCATACAGTTTATTTAAGATATACTATGGGAAAAATGTCAACCACAAAATTCTATTAGGCAAAGCCTGAAACATTGAAGCATTGTTTATCAATTTAGCTCCCACCTTCAGCTTTCCCCAAATTGTATTAAGCCTGGTTTTTAGATAAAGTAGCATATTTTCAGTCTTATAATATTCATGTATGTGTAAGGCTTTAATCAACATTAAAAAAGGTTTATTTCTTACCACAAATAAGTACATACTGTAGGCAATTGAAACATTTTAAACCATATTTGTAATTTGAAAATTTGGCTTTTACATAATGATTTGGCTCAAAAACTACATTTTCTTCTTTGAGTTGTAAAATGGTTGTGTGCATGCATTTACTTATTCTCACTCCTCAAATATCATTGAAATTATCCAAGGAGGCTAAAATTGAGAATATATTCATCATGGCACTGAAACACAAGATTTTCAACAATTATTGACAATCTTTGCAAATTCTTGGAAAATATCAAGCAGAAAAAGGCAAAGGAGAGATTGGTCTATTTGGAAAGTGGGTAGTTTTTCTCCCCAGAGGATTGGAAAAGTGAAAACTCAAGCTCGGAATCATAAGAATTCGAGGTGATAGTTAGCTAGTTAGATAGTCTGGAATTAAATAGTGTATGTCAAAGTTCTTGGTACTCAAGTGACTAACCACAGAAAATTTTCTCAAACTCCCTTGGTATTCAACAAACATGAATAAAAAACAACCACTTTCAATAGTAAAAGGGATTTTCCTAAAGGCTCAGCTTTATAGTCACTTTTACCTTTCTGTTTGAAAATGCAACTTAAAACTAATTCTTGGCCACTTTACAAGTGAAGGTGGGTCAGAAATCAGCCACCTACTTTAACGGCTGGAAGGACCTGTTAGTGAAAGAAAAGTGTCTCTTTCTATGCCTTATGGTCGTCTGAATTCTCAGCCTAGCACATTCAAAGCACAGAAATTATAAACTTTTTCTTTTTTGGCAGAGGATGAAAACTTAAACGTAATCTCTAAAAAATAAACTACAAGTCATATTACCACACAAACATAGAACTCCCTTTGAAAGAATAGGAAGATACAGGAAAATCACCACATATGTAACAAGACTCAGTAGTTCAAAAGAAAATATGCTGAAAAATTAGTAAAATGAATTTCTGTGAAATGGACTTACTTATTGAAACTGAAAAGCAAAACAAAATGTCCTTCTATCTTTTATTCTCAAGAAAATTTGAAAAACGTTGTGTGTACCAAAATGGAACAATCTGAGATTAAGAACTTTTGTTCCTGAGGAAAATCATCGTTACAAAATCTTGGAAAAGAAGTCTCATATAAATGAGGAAATTTATTGCAAGTGTCAATGTGAATTAGTGATGTAGGAAACAAGCTAAATAGTTTCTCCAGGAAGTAAATTAAACAGAGAGAAGAAAAATAAGTTACTGGGGATGAAGTCCTAAAGAAGCCAGCATATTTGTAGTAGAAATTCTAGGGAGTAAAAGCAGAGTAAATGGAAGAAAAACAATAATCAAAGACATAACAGAAGAAAACCTTCCTGTGGAGAAAAATGCTGTCCAGATGGTCCTCAACTTAGGAAGTTTCAACTCATAAATTTTTCACATTGTGATGGGTTTACACTTCAACTCTTCTATCCTCTCTATGGAGTTTAGAAAATTTCCTAATAAAATGTAGAGTCTGGATTGGGTAAAAATAAAACAGCATTAAACAATTTGCTATATATAAAAAAAAGTATTAAATTAACAAAGTGCAATATTTAAATAAAGGAGTGTGCAAGAATATATTGAATAAGTTCATAAAATAAATGTAAAGTCTACAATGACTGTGTACTGGCTATAAATGTTTATGTGACAAATAACCCAGTGTGTAATTATAAATCAAGTTATTAGAATTAACAAATCCATTTGACAAACTTCAACTTTAGTAGAAAACTTTAAAATTTGTCTCTTGGTCTTTGACAGATAAAGACAAAATATAAATGAAAAGCATTTTTCTTTTGCACAATTCATACACTTGAGTTAATATACTGCAGATATCACAGAACCTACAAACTATTTTAAAGTATATTGAACATTTGCAAAGAGAGACTATATTTTAGGTCCAGAATATCTTTACAATAAATCCACCAAATTAAAAATTGCATATCTGAAGTTCTTTTGTCCTAAAATGCAACAAAATTGGAGGCTTGTATAAAAGCATAGACAAATAGTCTTACAAATCAAACCTTATGAAAACAAAGTAAGGCATTCCTAAATAGAATTTTTTAATCAAAGAGTATATATATATATATAAAAATTATATATGTACAATTTTTTTTTGAGACGGAGTCTCACTGTGTCACCCAGGCTAGAGTACAGTGGTGTGATTTCGGCTCACTGCAACCTCCATCTCCTGGGTTCAAGCGATTCTCCTGCCTTAGCCTCCTGGGTAGCTGGGATTACAGGTGCCCACCACCACGCCCAGCTAATTTTTGCATTTTTTTAGTAGAGACAGGGTTTCACCAAGTTGGCCAGGCTGGCCTCGAACTCCTGACCTCAGGTGATCCACCCGCCTTGGCCTCCCAAAGTGCTAGGATTACAGGCATGAGCCACTGCGCCCAACTACAAATTTTAAACACACACACACACACACACACACACACAAACACACACATATATAAGGTTAAGTTATTTCAAAATGATAGATATGTTACATATCTAAACCTAAGAAATGTGGTCAAAGCTGTACTCGGAAAAAAGTAAATGGTTCTAAGTGCTTTTTATAATAAACAATAAAGAAATACATAAGTATTTAACTTAATAAGCTAGAGAAAACAATAAAATAAAGGGATTGATAAAGTTAGAAAAAAGAGATAATATGGAAAAACAATAACAACACTTCATGTTTGGGAACAATAATAAAATACACAAATTTAAAAGTAAAAATAAGAAGTGCAATGAGAAGTGGAATATAACCACAGATCTAGAGGGCACACAATATGTATGAGAATAATCAGCAGAAATAGCAATAAAGTTTGACAATTTGATTTGTAAAAATCTGCAATCCACTAAAAGACTCTTTTAAAAAATCTATAATAAATTAGATTAGATTGGAAAGATTAGAAAAGTTTTCTAAAAGCCTATGTACTAACGAAGGCCTGTCCTCAATAATTTCATGGATGAATTTTTTCAAAATTTCGAAGAATGAATATTTGCTATACTTTTAATGGTGTTACAAAACAAAAAGGGGATTTTTTTGATTCATTATAGAAAATCCGAACAATAATAAAACTATTATTTAACTAAGAAGTTGAAAGGAACCTCTTACCATCTGCCTTATACATATAGATTCAAAAATCCTAGACAAAACAATACATGATTTAATACAGTACTCCTCCGTTATCTGTGGTTTTACTGTCTGTGGTTTCAGTTACACGTGGCCAGCCATGGTCAGTAAATACGACATCACTACTCCTGTACGTGGGGTTACTTGAACACAAGCACTACAAGACCATAACAATCAGTCTGAGAACCAAGATGACAACCATGACTAATGGCAATCCACTTGGGATGAAGTAGGAAGGTACAAGATTTTACCATACTACTCAGAACAGTTTGCAACTTAAAACTTACGCATTGTTTATTTCTGAAATTTTCTTTTAATATCACAATGCCTTTGTCATTAACCTCACATCTTCTCATCATGTAAGCATTTTATCATCTCACATTGTCACAAGAAGAAGGGTGAGTACAGTACAATAAGATATTTCAAAGAGACAGAGGGAAAGAGACCTCATTCACATAATATTTGCTATAGTATATTGTTATACTTGCTCTATTTTATTAATAGTTGTTAGTATCTTACTGTGCCTAATTTATAAATTCAGCTTTATCATGGATATGTACGTATGAAGTGTATGTAGAGTTTGGTACTATCTATGGTTTTAGGCATCCATTTGGAGTCTTGGAATGTATCCCCGGTGGATAAGGAGGAACCACTATACTACTACAATAATAGACTTTGATGAAAAGTGATGATTAATTTTATGTGTCAACTTGACTGGGCTACATGGTGCCCAGATATGTGGTTATCTGTGTCTGTGAAGTTGTTATTTCTGTGTCTATGAATTTGTTTCTGGATGAGATTAACTTATGAATCCATAGACTGAATAAAATAGATTGACCTTCCCAGTGTGGTTCTATTCATTGATGGCCTGAAGAGAACCAAAGGACGAATAAGAAAGAATTCCCTCTCTCTGCCTTACTATCTTTGAGATGAGACACCACTGTTTTTTTGTTTTTTGTTTTTTGTTTTTTTGGCTTTTGGACTCAGGCTTGGACTGGAACTAGCAACACTGGCTCTCTAGGGTCTGGAATTTTTAGCCTCTATAATTGCAGGAGCTCAAGGCAAAGATGTTGGGACTGTCATTAGATTATGTCTGGCTTCCTTCATTCTGACACATGGGATTGCCCTTCTCTGTTCCTTTTAAACCTAGGCATGGACAAATGACCCAAAGAAATGTGAGTGGAAATGACAAGTGTTACTTAGGGGCAGAAAGTTTAAAACCAGTCTGATTTTCCCTTCCTGCTTCTCTGGTGACTGTGGCAGCTGTTAAGACAAAGTGGCTGTCAGCCTGGGTTCCTGAGTGATTGCCTGAACAGAACCCCCTTGGCATCCCAAACCAAGCCTTTCACATGAGCAAGGAAAGATTTTACTCTGCTAGGTTATAGGATTTGTGGTTGTTTACTTGCCCAACATATAGGTACTAGATGATCCTGGCAGGAATATTAATAATAATTCAGCATTTTGTCTGAACAGATAAAAATCAGATGAAGATTTTCATCTAAAAAGGGCCTAAAAAGGGCATTAGAATATTCAACACTAATACTTAATAAGAACTTACAATAAAATATACATAGAAAGATAGCTATAAAAACTAAATTTTAAAGAATTTTTATATGATTTGTTTTAATCTTAAATATCTGGTGTATGGATATAGTTTGAGTTTATTATCTGTTCATATATATTCTTATATTTATTTCATTTTAGTTATCAAAAAGATATGGGAGTAATTATATATTTTGCTTTTCAAAAATTATTTATTTTGTATCTATGCTATTTAAATTTGCTCACTATAAGAAATGGAAGTATTACATGTGTGTATAACAATACATATATCTTTCAGATTTTACAAAATGACTGAAATCTTTGTCACAAAGAGTCAAGTTCTTACACTTCTAATTAAACAAATCTTTTTAGACAATAGCTTATTCATCTTTTAAAATCCCCATACTCATTAATACACTCTCTAACTTATTACAAATAGACCCAGTTTCCTACATTGCCTCTAGGTGTGTTCTGTCATTCTGCAATGGTGTCATTGCAATGTCACCACGTCCACAACGCCTTTTCAGATTGGCCCATCTAGGAACATTCACAGATTTTATCCTTATCTGCATAATGTCATCCACTACTCTTCACCTGGTAATAAGATTATATATGTAAATATCATCTACTGTGTTAGATTGTAAACTTGTTGAGGGTAGAATTGAAGTCTTATTTAAAATTTTATCTCTCAAATCTCCTAGTGAAGTGGCTTATTTTGTCAGAGTGCAGAGCGGGGAAAAGAGTGCTGAAGTCATCAGCCCAATTTCCACATCCTGGCTCAGTCTTTGCAGAACTGTGGCCTTTGGGAAAAATAGTCATCCACGAAGTGGTGTTGCCATCAGGATTAAATGATTAAGTGGAATGATTAAGTGAAAAAAAAAAAAGAAAGATTCATTGACAAAGATCTAAAGAGACTTAGATTTATGAAGGGACCAAGCACAGCTACTGCTTGGACAATGCATGGTCAAAGAATAAATTAATACATTTAGGTTTGCTTATCTAGGAGATACAGAAAGAAAAATCCCATAGCACAAAGATGGGCAGACTTCTAGTTATCATTCAAATACAAACATAAGGACCATTCTGTGACCTCACCTGATTTATTTCTCTACTTATATAATTTATAGAAATCAGCTGTGTATGTGTACTCAATTGTCTTACTAAAATCTAATTCTCACCTGTATTTTAATTTTCTCTTATTTTCTTTTACCAAATTGGCTATTGTCGATTCTGAAAGTAGTCAATTTCTAATCTCTAAGATTATATGAAAAAAACTCATATAAGTGAAACCATTACTTACTCTATGTTTATTGCCACCATATGCTCTTTAATATATTTTTAAACAAACACTTTTTATACAACAAGTTATCAGTAATTGTTCAAACCCAAAAGCACTTGCTCTAGTACATTTCGAAAATATCAAGTTTACAATGGCTTGGAATTACTATCAAGTTTACAATGGCTTGGAATTTAGTGCTCATGGACATGTAACATATGTTTTGTAAGGAGCCACCCATATGGTTCTGTGTTGTTCATCCTTGTCATGTATTGTTTGTCTGCTACCACATAATCCGAACTACAGACTTTGACTTGCATGTATGGTTTACAGCACTCTTGATATCATGACCCACAGGGGATTGAAACTGACAGCACCGTAGGATTACTCTCTTCCAGTGCATTTATGATGCCATGTAGGACTTGCAATTGACAAATGAATATTTCAAGGAAAAACTACAAATTAAGCTAAAACCATAATAAAATAAAAAATGGACTCTATTTTCTCCTTCTCCTTTTTTCTTTCCTAGTAGTCTTTCTCCTCCTCTTTTACATCTTCCTCTTTGTCTTTTTAAATGAGCTTGGGAAACTTCTCAAAATTTGGCTTCTGTTAGACTTTGCTTTGTTATGAAATATCACATGGTAAAAATTAAAGAGTTTTGGTGGGAGGGGGATTTCTGAGACCTAAGTTTAATATTTTAATAGCCAGCAGAGGAAGATGACAAAGAACAATGAGTTACTATTTATAGACATAAGAAAAATTTAAGATCTTTCTTTAAGACTACTCTTTCGAATGCATGAAAAGCATTTTTAGTTAAAGGCAAATTATTTTACAAGGTGGAAACTATTGAATGGGAACTAATAGGTACCCAAATAATGATTTGTAATCTATCTTCTCATTAAGGAATTCAATGACTGAAATAAGAATAAGAATTATAATAATTGTTGCAACCTTACTTTGGCAAAATATTCAGTTAATTTTACATTGTCTTCATAAATTACCTAAATGAAATACGGCTCAGTTGTCAGGTGTTCTACACAAGCATTTTAATGATGTTGCCAGCAAGCTCTCTAAACTCATCATTCTGCCACCTTAACTTCACTCTCAAGCACCACACAAGAGTTTGAAATTCTGAAGAAATGTGACCCTACTTCATGCCTCTGTGATTTTACTGAAGGCAACACAATAGTAAAGTGATCAGGGGCTCTCTTAAGAACTTTGTTATTTTCACAGGAACTTAGACACTATCCTGAAGATCCTGAGAAGGTTAAACTGAGAGGTGAAGCACCACTATTGAAATGCAATTTCAGACTTATCTTTTCATCTATGAGATTTGTAGATTGGAAAGCAATATGGTCATCAGAGAAAGCAGTTAGGATACAGTTGTCCTAATTCAGGTAAGAAATAACGGAAGCCAAACTGTGGGATTTCGTAAAGATTTAGGAAAACAATATAAATTAAAAATACATTTGGGATGAATCACAGCACTTAATGTTAAATTATGTATGGGGCTAGGAAGGCAGAATTGTCACAGCAGTGCTTAGATTTCAGGCTTCAACCATCGGAGTGGAGACTTCCTTGCTACACTAATGAATATGAAAACAGGAAAATGTTGGATGGTTCACAATTACACCAGATTTTTTGGTAAGTATTCGTAGTCTCCAATAAATATAGGTAGGCAAGGGCTATTGGTGTCCTCCACTCAATCTTACTCCTAGGTTTTAAGAAAGCATTCTCAGACAAATGCTGTTATACACATAGGTACTCATTCACAATCAGGCTCAAAAAATCATACATACAACCTGTTTCGTAAGTGCAAGCAGTTCCACATCTCTGTTCTTTTAGGGACTCCTATAGTAACTTTTAAAACAGGTTCACTTGAGGCAGATGTACTGATATTCTAATGGCATGATTTAGCTAACCATCTATCTAGTGGGAGGGATGTGTCCAAGAATCTTCTGATGAGCTTTTGGATTTAAGCCAAGAACACTCTTCCTAAAGGCACATACTACTGGCATCTCTTGCTTTTTAGAATTTATTCTAGCCCATTTACATATTTTGCATATCACTAACTTCACCAAAAAACTCTACCTTCTAACATCCATTGTGCCAATTAACGAAACCTGTAGTCTTATTTGGAAAGAAACATACATAGTTGGAACACTTGAAGCAACCACTTCTGGAATGTGGCCTTTTAATTAAATGCCAGCAATTCATCCTTGGAGTCTTTTCCAAATCAGGGCAACTGACTGCCTCTAGGGTGTGGATGAAAACTAACACACGCATATGTATCACACTGACAAGGCTGAAGTGACTGAAGCAGATTGCAAACACTGTAACAGGGTAAAAATGATGTGCTCACTTTGGGACATGTTTAATTGAAGGTGGCAAGAAGGGCTAGCTCAGTTAACATTCAATTAAACAGTCTAACCTCTGGGACAAAGACATGGCTGCACATTCAATTTGAAAATCACTAGTGTGTTGTGTGTTTTACTATTTTTTGTTTTATAAAAGGGTGGAATATAAGCTTATTCCTTTACTCAACTTTATTATGTATGTTTTGCCTAGGAAAAAGAGTAAAAGTCATAGACCCTTCTTTTCAGAAACTAACATTCTAGGGTGAGAGAGAAGTGTGTAAGTATGATACAAATAATACAGTTTAGGGAAGTTAATATATGGAAGCTCCTCCGCACCTCAGGAAACAATTGCAAATGGGAATGAACTCATTTCTTAGAATTTAACCCTTGAAAAATGGTGAATAACATTGGTAAGGTTGAAAAGACAATTACACAAGCTGTATTTAAAATATGTCTTAGGGCCCGATGTAGGGAAGCTGCATCAAGAATTGGTTAGAGTTATGCCATGAAAGGAGGAATTTGAAGAACCTTATACACAACCTATGCCATAGGCCATGGAACATATGCAGGAGCTTCACCACATAGAGAATATGTATGACACAAGGCCTTCACTTCTTAAGAAAACAAACACTTGCACATAAGCTGCCAGATGCTATAATATAGCAGTAGTTGGGTGAGTGATCAAGATTTTCTAGACTTAAAAAATTCTGCCAAAAGATTAATTGATCTATGGTTTAAAGTAATGGGATTAGGAAACATATGTTGAGTTCTCACCAGAGGGGAAAAATCAAGATGCAAGTTTTCCACCTGAAATTGTAAAATTAAAAAACCAAATGATTATATATACATATATAAAGATTAAAATTTTTAAAAGATCACCTATACATGAGACAGCATTTGTCTGTGTATCTGTATATATATATATACACAGACAAATGCTATATATATACACACACACAAATATATATATACAGACACACAAATGTATATACGTGTGTGTATATATATACAGACACAAATGTATATATGTGTGTGTGTATATGTATATACCCACATACACATATACATTTTCACTCCACATTTGTGTGTATTTATTATGTTTTAAAAATTGTGAATGCAGAAAACCAGCCTGTTTTCAGTTCTTAAAAACATCTTGAATGCCTTTACAAATGTTACAAAATTTCCAAAACTGTCTTGCCAATCACTGTTTTTTTTTTAATTTTACAATTTAAATGGACATCAAGGGAAATTTATTCCTTATGTTTCTGATTCTTTTATATTCGACCCATCCAAGTGTTTCATAAGTACCATTTGATGTCTAAAGGGTCTTAGAGGCTTCTTGTTTCAAGTATGTTTAAGGTTATTTATTCAGAGTCTAGCAGCATTTTATCAGGCTCAATGCAAATGAAACTCAAAAACCTCAAATTATTTTCAAGGCTGCTAATTTAAAGACTGATAAGCATCATAAATGTCTATTTAGCTCTTTAAGGTATATTATGACCAAAATGTAAATAAATAAAAGGCATAGTAGGTTACTGTATTACATATTTTTAAATTTGTATTTTTTCCTTTATGAGAAAGCAACAGAAATTATAAATGATTTGTTCAACCATTTGAACAAAGACGACATTTGATCTTATGTGGTATGAGCTAAATGGTCCTGATAATTATCTAAATATTATGAGTGCTGACTTTTATCCTGATATCCAAAATTCATTGATTTTTTTTAACTAGTAACTCCTCCTTAAGAGGTCCCTAAAGAAAACATGTAGGAGAACGACAGCTAGTAAATGACCTATTTGTGTGCTAAATTTTAGTGCTCACATCCAAGGTAAGACTCTATGACCTATGCTGAATCCTGTGAATAATGCACTTTGTCTAAAGAGGCAGCTTTGCATTGCGTGGGCTCTGGGTCATACTTGTTAGGTTTGAATTTTGTCTCCACCTTTGATTAACTATGTGCTTTTAAGGTGAGTTATGTAATTTCTGAGAGTCCTTGGATCCTTTACTTGTAAAGTAAGGATGATCACAGTTCCTATTTGTTATGATGTCTATAATTTCTCTGAAAGTATTTCAGTATAATTAATACTCTCTTCAGAAATAATGCCATATTGGAAAGTGGCTGTTGGAATTGTATCTGTTGTTGATGGCTTTACCAAAATAATATACTTTCTTTATTAGCATGATGGATGTCAGAAGTGAGTTAATATTTGTGAAATTATGGCTTGATGGTTAGTGAGATAAGTGTTAGAAATTTGCTTTAAGTAGTAAACTTAATGTTTTTCAAAATATTTGGATTTACTTAAATGTTTGAAAATCTCCACCAATGATCTCTGTCTTTGCATGAAGAAGATAGAGGAATCTAGTGAGGTGTCTTTATCCTTAAAGTTAGTGTCTGTATGGTTTCTACTTGGTTTGGGGAATTTTTAAAATTGATGCTGACTCTAATGTTAGTGGATCTCTGCCTTTAGAATACTGTCATCATCTGTGCTAGATAGCCTATTCTCTCATTTGGAGGTAAGAGCAGCTAGAAGGACAGACACCTGAGCTTCTTAAAATGTACAGAACAGATTGTATAGGCTGTTATGTGCCTGGTAAAATAAGTTTCTTTAGTTAATGACTTTAATACATGGCAGAATTTGATCTGATATTGACTTCCATTTAAGGTAACTAACCCGTCCAAACTTTTACTGTGTATATTGCCCACCAAAAAGAACCACAGAATTTTGGATTATCAAATTGGGTTGCTCAATTCATAACACAAATTTGTGGAGTTGACATAATAAATAAGGCAGTGATCCATGTGAGCCCTCTAGACAATTACCTGCAAGGAGTCAAAGCTTAGGGAATGCTTGCTATTACTAGGCTAAAACGGCCTGCAACCCCTGCAACCAAAGCAAGCCAAATACCATCTACCTCCACAAACACATACCTGAGTTTTGGATTTTACCACCAACTGCAGAGAAAGTCCTACATTTTTCAGAAAAATACAACCAAAGGGTGTGCCAATGCACTGGCAAAGTTGATCCAAGCTACCAATCTCAGCCCTTTCCAGGTCAGTCACAAGTGCAGCCCATGTGCTTGCCTTCCTTTGCAATACATTTGGAAAGCAGAACTTTCTCAGAATAGAAAAGGAGGGAGCCAGGGACGGGCGTTAGTTCTCTAGCTCTGAGAAACTAGGAAGTTCTACAGGTCCTCACAACAAAAGCAGTGAATTTCTGAGCCTCTGGAACTTAGGCTCCATAAAGCATCTCAGAGTTTTACCAATCTACTTTTTGAATATTTTTCAAATGAAAAGCAACGTGTAGGGGTAGGGAAGAGGGAGAGGGAATGTCTTCCTTTTCCAAAACCAAAAAGACACTGAAAATTCTTGCATGCTGCATACTCCAAAAAGTGGCTTGTCTGATGTGACATAGTAAACACACACACACATACACACCACACACACACAAATACACATATATATTATATGAAATATATGGAAAGATAATGAGGCATAATTATTCAGTTTTAATGTTTTATTTTATTTCTTTGTGTAAATATTTGTATTTTCTGAAGGGCATGTATAATTTAAAATAATGTCAATAAGACCACAAATAAAATTGGTTTCATTATCTTGTGTTCCCTTTCTTGCTTTTGAAAAATACACATTCTCCTGAGAAGACTAAGGCCAGGGCAAGGTTTTGTGAATGTTTGCCAATATAACATTTTTTTTTTTTTTTTTTTTTTTTTTTTTGAGATGGAGTCTTGCTCTGTCGCCCAGGCTGGAGTGCAGTGGTGCCATCTCGGCTCACTGCAAGCTCCGTCTCCCCGGTTCATGCCATTCTCCTGCCTCAGCCTCCCGAGTAGCTGGGACTATAGGCGCCTGCCACCATGTCTGGCTCATTTTTATTTTTATTTTTTTTTGTATTTTTAGTACAGACGGGGTTTCACTGTGTTATCCAGCATGGTCTCCATCTTCTGACTTCGTGATCTACCTGGCTCGGCCTCCCAAAGTGCTGGGATTACAGGCGTGAGCCACCACGCCCGCCCCATTTTTTTTTTTTTTTTTTTTTTTTAAATCATTAGTAGCATTGAATACGATCTGTGGTTGACTGAGAATTGGGACTTGGGACGTGGGATGAGGATATCTCAAGAAATTGAGGCATACTGTGTCAAATAAAGACATCTTCCCTGCGTTCAAAATCTAGCCTAGTACAGGAGCTGTCTAGGTCAACTGGGAGAAGTTTGACAGGATCAGTTTCCATTCATTGTTAAAGTTTAACCCTGAGCCATTTTACCTAAATCAAGAAGCTATTTTTAGGGTCAGATCATATATACTTTTCATAAGCTGAAGCGGTATTGCATATCTGTTCCAAGTCAAATTTTGGAAGCAGTTATTCTTCTTCAAAGTTATTTTCTTTTCCTGTAGCATTTCATGGAAAACACTTGCTCCAGCCAACATGATGAGGCTATAGTTTCAAAGACTGAAAAGTTTCTTATTGTGAGTAAGCTAATTGAAGTCAGGGGAATAGTAGGATTTAAGAATTTGGGGGTTTATAATACAATCATGAAGTTGAAAGGAATCTTGAGAGGTCATCTTCTGCTACTCTTCTATTTAGGCTAAAGGATCCTCCTCCAACCTTTCAGCAAATGGGTATGTGTCCTATTGAAAAGACATAAGCCATTGTGTTATTATTATTATCGTGGTATCCTCTGTGATCTGATTTTGGGAGTATCCATCCATCTTCTGTCTTTTATTTTGAACAGTTCTAATTCCAATCCTGCATAAGGTGGAAGTTTGTTGTGGTTGTGTTTTTGAGTTCAAATAATAAAGATGCATCTGGGCTAGTACCATGGTGTGATGACTTTGTAACATGTCCATATGGCTATGGTGAGTTACTGCTCCCTGAATGATCTCTTTTGGTAGGTTTCATTACCATGGGCTACAAGGATGATTCTCTCCACAGCTTGAGCACAGAAGGAGTGAGAGGTGACCATGTGCTAGCAGCCCTCACTCTCAGCGTCTCCTCGACCTCAGCATCCACTCTGGCAGCACTTGAGGAGCCCTTCACCCTGCCACTGCACTGTGGAAGCCCCTCTCTGGGCTGGCTGAGCCAGATCCCTCTGCTCGTCGGGAGGTGTGGAGGGAGAAGCACCGGCAGGAACCCGGGCTGTGCGCTGCGTTCACAGACCAGCGTGAGTTCTGATGGGCATGGGGGCAGGCTCAGCGGGCCCACACTTGGAGCGACCTGCCAGTGCCATGGGCCCAGGGCAGTGAGGGGCTTAGCACCCAGGGCAGCAGCTGCTGAGGTTGCTGCCGCGTCCCCCAGCACTGCCGGTCCACATGCACCACGCTCGAATTCTCGCCGGGCCTCAGCTGTGTCCCTGCTGGGCAGGGCTCAGGACCTGCAGCCTGCCATATCCCAGCCCCCAACTCCATAAGCGTGGCCTGAGCCTTCCCCAGGGGCACCGCCCCCTGCTCCGTCACCCTGGGTCCCATCAACCGCCCAAGCTTAGCCTGCAGCCCCATTGCGGGATCCACTAGGTGAAGCCAGCTGGGCTCCTGAGTATAGCGGGGACTTGGAGAAAGTTTATGTCTAGTTAAGGGATGTTAAGGGCACCAATGAGCACTCTGTGTCTAGCTCAGGGTTTGTAAATACACCAATCAGTACTCTGTATCTATCTAGCTAACCTAGTGGGGACTTGGAGAACTTATCTGTCTAGCACTCTGTGTCTAGCTAAAGGATTGTAAATGCACCAATCAGCACTCTGTGTCTAGCACAGGGATTGTAAATACACCAATCAGCACTCTGTGTCTAGCTCTGGGATTGTAAATACACCAATCAGCACCCTGTGTCTAGCTCAAGGTTTGTAAATACACCAATCAGCATTCTGTATCTAGCTAACCTAGTGGGGACTTGGAGAACTTTTCTGTCTGGCCCTCTCTGTCTAGCTCAGGGATTGTAAACGCACCAATCAGCACTCTGTCAAAACTGACCAATCACCTCTCTGTAAAATGGACCAATCAGCTCTCTGTAAAATGGACCAATCAGCAGCATGTGGGTGGGGCCAGATAAGAGAATAAAAGCAGGCTGCCCTAGCCAGCCAGTAGCAACCTGCTCAGGTCCCTTTTCAGACTGTGGAAGCTTTGGTCTTTCCCTCTTTGCAATAAATCTTGCTGCTGCTCACTCTTTGGGTCCACGTCACTTTTATGAGCTGTAACACTCACTGTGAAGGTCTGCGGCTTCACTCCTGAGGCCAGCGAGACCATGAACCCACCAGAAGGAAGAAACTCGGAACACATCTGAAGGAACAGGCCCCGGACACACCATCTTTAAGAACTGTAACACTCACCGCGGGAATCCACGGCTTCATTCTTGAAGTCAGTGAGACCAAGAACCCACCAATTCCGGACACAGGAGGACAGTGCTATTTTGTAGGATACATAAATTGTTGCTGATCTGTTGACTCACTTCCTTGGTGTGAAGCAGCAGCTGGGCGTGGATTTGCTTCCTCTTCCCCTTGGGTCTTTCTTCAGTTTCTATCATTTCAGGTTTGGATGTGCATGTGTGCTCATCATTTTGAGCAAGAGCCCTGGCTTCTACAAGATACCCTTTCTCAGAAATAAAGGGAGAAATAAAGGGTATTCAATTAGGAAAAGAGGAAGTCAGATTGTACTTGTTTGCAGATGACATGATTGTATATTTAGAAAACCCCATCATCTCAGCCCCAAACCTCCTTAAGCTGATAAACAACTTCAAAAAGTCTCAGGATACAAAATCAATGTGCAAAAATCACAAGCATTCTTATACACCAATAACAGACAAACAGAGAGCCAAATCATGAGTTAATTCCCATTCACAATTGCCTCAAAGACAACAAAATAAATAGGAATACAACTTACAAGGGATGTGAAGGACCTCTTCAAGGAGAACTACAAACCACTGCTCAATTAAATAAAAGAGGACACAAACAAATGGAAGAACATTTCATGTTCGTGAATAGGAAGAATCAATATCGTGAAAATGGCCATACTGCCCAAGGTAATTTATAGATTCAATGCCATCCCCATCAAGCTACCAATGACTTTCTTCACAGAATTGGAAAAAACTACTTTAAAGTTCATGTGGAACCAATAAAGAGCCCACATTGCCAAGACAATCCTAAGCCAAAAGAACAAAGCTGGAGGCATCACACTACCTGACTTCAAACTATACTCCAAGGCTACAGTAACCAAAACAGCATGGTACTTGTACCAAAACAGAGATATAGACCAATGGAACAGAACAGAACCCTCAGAAATAATATCACACATCTACAACCATCTGAACTTTGACAAACCTGACAAAAACAAGAAATGGGGAAAGATTCCCTATTTAATAAATGGTGCTGGGAAAACTGGTCAACCATATGTAGAAAGCTGAAACTGGATCCCTTCCTTACACCTTATACAAAAATTAATTCGAGATAGATTAAAGACTTAAATGTAGACCTAAAACCATAAAAACCCTAGAAGAAAACCTAGGCAATACCATTCAGGACATAGGCACGAGCAAGGACTTCATGTCTAAAACACCAAAAGCAATGGCGACAAAAGCCAAAATTGACAAATAGGATCTAATTAAACTAAAGAGCTTCTGCACAGCAAAAGAAACTACCATCAGAGTGAACAGGTAACCTACAGAATGGGAGAAAATTTTTGCAATCTACTCATCTGACAAAGGGCTAATATCCAGAAGTTGCAAAGAACTCAATCAAATTTACAATAAAAAAACAAACAATGCAATCAAAAATGGGCAAAGGATATGAACAGACACTTCTCAAAATAAGACATTCATGCAGCCAACAGATACATGAAAAAATGCTCATCATCACTGGCCATCAGAGAAATGCAAATCAAAACCACAGTGAGATACCATCTCACACCAGTTAGAATGGCAATCATTAAAAAGTCAGGAAACAACAGGTGCTGGAGAGGATGTGGAGAAATAGGAAAACTTTTACACTGTTGGTGGGACTGTAAACTAATTCAACCATTGTAGAAGACAGTGTGGCGATTCCTCAAGGATCTAGAACTAGAAATACCATTTGACCAATCCATCACATAACTGGGTATATACCCAAAGGATTATAAATCATGCTGCTATAAAGACACATGCACATGTATGTTTATTGCGGCACTATTCACAATAGCAAAGACTTGGAACCAACTCAAATGTCCATCAATGACAGACTGGATTAAGAAAATGTGGCACATATACACCATGGAATACTATGTAGCCATAAAAAAGGATGAGTTCATGTCTTTGTAGACATGGATGAAGCTGGAAACCATCATTCTCAGCAAACTATCGCAAGGACAGAAAACCAAACACTGCATGTTCTCACTCATAGGTAGGAACTGAACAATGAGAACACTTGGACACAGGAAGGGAAACGTCACACACCAGGTCCTGACTTGGGGTGGGAGGAGTGGGGAGGATTAGCGTTAGGAGATATACCTAATGTAAATGACGAGTTAAATGGATGCAGCACACCATGGCACATGTATACATATGTAACTTGTACGTTGTGCACATGTACCCTAGAACGTAAAGTATAATAAATATATACGTATATATGTTTAAAGAAAAAGATCTCCTTTCTCAGGTTAGGAGGAATAAGAATGAGCATAAGCTGTAGTCTGATTTTGTGGAGTTCCAGCTTGTACTCATGGGGTTCCAGTCCATTGGTGATTTCTTCTTCCAGACTGCCTGTGCTGGGTTCTAGCATTGGATGTGGAAACAGTCATGTGGAGACTTCATAGCCAGCCCTTATAATTGGTTAGTAAATTCCCTATGATACATCTCTTAACATATATCTACATATCATATTAGTTCTGCTTCCCTGGTTAAGCTGTGATGACTACATGCAAAAAACAGAAGTAGTGACTAAGAATCAGGATCATTAGAATTCAAGCTGTCCCTCATTTCTGCTTGGTCTCAAGCTAGCTTCAAGCTTTTCTTTTGCTTTAGACAGTATTTTTATGCATTTCCAGAATACATGCTGGAAAATATGAACCTGATATTTCTGGAGTCACTTAAATGTTCAACCACCTGAAGATACATGAATTCCTTTACTTGGTAGATGTATTTCTCTGGTGACAAACTACATTTTTATGAAACAGACTCTGTTGGACTCATTTGGATAGTATATCAGTGTTCAGGGAGGCAGGTTCTAAGGAAGGATTGGGCTACGTCTGGTGCCCACCACTAGCCCAAAGAATGGTGTCAAATGCAGCAGGACTAGGCTGCACAAAATGACTTTTGGGATTCCAATGACATTTTCATGTGGATAAAAGCTGGCCACTCTTTGCTAGTGCTGATAGTTATCAGAACACACTGATATGATTTTGATAGTTGTTTCTGACTGGTGCCTATTCTGATTAGCTGCTGGTCCCTTTGCCATGTAAGTTGTTAAACATTTTCAATATCAGCACTACCCACAGATTCTACTCAAAATGCTCATTTATTCATAAAAAAACACATCCATGGAGTTTGTCATAGGTTGCAAACACAACACTGATATCAGGAAAAATTAAGAGGAGTAGCAAGGCCAGGTTGTAGTCTCAGGGTGCATAATTTACCAGGAGAGAAAGAAATTGCCAACTTCAATTGATAGAAGTACTAAACCCAGAGTAAGAGATGTGTTTGATTTATTTTTCACTGTATCATTTATTATCTTTTTGACCATGTAATTTCATGGAGCAGTAAGTCTGTGAGAAAATAGACTGCCTACAGTTTAACTTCATCAATTAAAAAGTGTATGACCTTGACCAGTTAATTTAGTATGCTAGGGTAAGTTTTCATCTTTATAAAATACAAATAGGACTGTTATGAGAATAAAACAAGATAGGATATGAAAGTACTGAGTGCAAAAGGGGCAAATGTCTTGTATTTGTAATTTCACTGGATTTTTTAAATCAAAAATTTTTTAAAAATTCAAGAACGCTGAAATTTTCAAGTTTCTTTTTACCATAATAATTTTTAGTTTGACCATTAACATGATCAATTATAAAAATAATTATTCTATTTTTAATCATTTTTGTATTTGTGTAATTAACCCTGCTTTATTTTTAATTTTTCTCCTGGAACTAATTTACAGAAATGAATTTAACTTAAAAAATCTATATGTCATGAACATGAATCTTGATGCATAAACTCAATTGTGAAATAAATATCAAAGTTTTATTATCTTTAAATTAATTTAATTCTAGCTTCAAGAGCATGTGATCCAGGTTGGCAGGAAATGTAAAGCGTTGTTCTGGAGTCTCTTTCCTGTTACTAGGGTAGGATAACGTTTCTAGGGTCTTACATAATATTAAGACACTGGCTGAAACTCCTTGTCATCAGTCTTCTCCACTCCTCAATTGCTCTGAAGCCATCTATGGTTTAGTCCTAGATCCCAAAGCTGCCATTTTCCTCATAGGATTGCAGCCCTTAGATCGTACCAGAGCATAGAGTGCACATCCCTGATGTTTTAGGGAATTATAAATCTCTCCTTTCTCGCTAGTTTGGGTGAATTTCTTCTTTTAAAATCTAAATGAAAGTTGATCTCCATGGCACAAACAATTTAGTTCCTTCAATGGAGTTTTTAGAAAATAGGACAGATAATCAGTTCAAAAATATTTGCAGCAATGAATTACAAATCCTAACAGCTTGGGGCTGAATGAGGGGAGAGGATATACAGAATGGCAACATAATTTGATAACATGAATTATGACACTTTCCATTTCTTCTTTGATTTGTAAGAGTTTAAACAGCACAAAAATATCAGTTTTTTCTCAGAGTTTGCCAGAATTTTTTCTAAAACCATCTGAGTGCCATGTCTTTTCAGAGAACAGCTCTTTTATGAGTTTTTCTGTTCCTTACAGGGTTATTAGTATATTCAGATTTTCTACTTTTTTTAAGTAGAGTTCGGGAGTTTCATGGTTTTTTTTCCTAGAAAAATTATTCATTTCTTTGGGATTATCATGTGTAGCAGAGAATTATACATATTGCAGTAATTTTTAAAAATCTTATCTGTTTGAGAGGTTGTATATTTTTCTTAATTCTAAATTTTAACTGTTTCCATTTTAATTTCATTGGATTACTTTGAAGGTTATATATTTTGCTGTTATTTCCCAGAAGTTCAGAACTTGGGTTTATTTATTAATTCTACTTAAAATTTTCTAGTTTCAAATTTATTACTTTTTGCCTGTTTCCTCATCTTCTTTCTCTTAGTTATTTTTTTTGTAACTTGTTGAGGTAAATGTTTAGTTAATTTATTTCCATTCATTCTTGCTTAATATGAAATGTACTCATTGTGACTATGACTCTGATTCTGGTACTGGCCACACCTTAGATTTCATGTGACTTGCTACCATCGTAACTTTTTTTTATTTGGCCCTGACAGCCCTCAGGAGATCCTGAAAACATGTGCCTCGTTGTAACTATTTTGTAATTATACAATAGTTTTGTTTTTATTGACCAAAAGCTTCTCTAGCTTTATTGAATTGTGTTTTGCAAATAAATCCTCTGAAATGCCACTTTTGAAGAGTTCATATTAGTCATTTTATAATTTTAATATTGATGGTTTATTCTAATGTCTAATCCCCAGCATTTACCTTATTTTAATTAGGACATATTCAGGGGCTGAAGTCCTGAGAATTAGTCCAGCTCTATGACTTGCTGGACGAGGTAACAACCAATTCATGATGGACAGCTTAGGTTTTATTGTAACTTGGTGGCCCATCGTCCATGGCCGTGTGTTCAGTCTCTACTAAGGCCCAGTAACCAGGCCAAAAGCTGTCTCTCTAAAGGAGAGTGGTTATCTGCAGAAGATGGCAAGGTCCTGCTCCAAAACCCCAAAGGCCTATGCTGTCATCCATCCCTATGGACCTGCCAAAGGCTCCCAAGAGCATCCCTGTCTGACACTGATGCTTCAAGCACTATTGGATCTGCTGGATCATATGACCAAGTGGCAGAACAGCTTGTAGGGAAGAAGGGACCTGTTGTACAGCCTTATCTTATTTTATGTCCCACTCAAAACTGTGGCTTTTTGGTTCTTTCAATAAATATACTGGAGTAATAACACCCAAATGAGGAATATGTTGCCTCTGAAATACAAAGAGACCCACTAGTGTTGTGCCTTTTTCTTGCTTGTAGGAAGAACCAGGGACCAGATGCAAAAATTTCTCCTTCACCATAGAATGTGCCCCATGTTCTTTTGTTGACTTTACCTAGAACTTTTCTGCTTATACAGATCAAGTAAGAATTTAGTAAGCTTCCTATTCATTTCACTTTTAGAAACACCATGATCAATTAGCCAGTGTCGTAGGTCTGTTCAAGTCAGACTATTTTGCTTTCTTACTTTGACTCTGCTGTCTATTATGGTAACCACATCCACCTTGCCTTTGTTGGTTGAGTGCTGCCCTTGCCACACTGGAACCCAATTATTCCCATTGCATTTAGGTTTTCTAATTTAGTGATTGTAGATCCCATTGGGAGTTCTGTTCTATAGAGAAGGGTGACTGCAGAGCTCTTCAAGGGTGCTGAGGCTCTCCTCACAGATATATCTCTCACAGTATTGGTGAAAGGTATGTCTTCTGGATCTTCCCAGTGTGAGTGAGTAGGCCTTAAATGACAAATTTACTCTTAACATTTCAGTCTCCCTGCATTTGCAAGTCTTTGAATCCCTTTCCCTACATTAAACCAATACGTTTCTAGCATTTACAAGTTGCTTATAGAAGGCCACTTTTTAGTCCATGTTTCAGGCAACCAGCCAAACCGTTAGAATCCTTTCTATCTCCCAGTGATGTTGGGACCAACCAGTCAACAACATGATATTCATTAGTTTCCCCAAATTGTTTAAAAGCATCATCTACAGTCATACAACTTCTTATGAGTGGCTGATTAGGATTATACAATGCATATATTTTTATAGGTATATTGCCAGATCATACCATGGATTATAGTGCTAGCTCTAGTAATTAAATTAAGTCATTAGCATCTTAAGTCTAATCAAATTAAAGAGCCAATTCCAGAGACCCTGAAACTAATTCAAAAACCTCATGCTTAACATTCTGTTCATCTGGACTCTTTTGGTACCAAAATATGATTTATTCAGGATTCTCCAGAGAAACAGAACCAGAACCAGTAAGACATTTACTATAAAGTATTGGTTTGCATGAATATGGAGGCTGAGAAGTCCTGTAGTCTGCCATCTGCAAGCTGGAAACTCAGGAAAGCTGCTGGAGTAGTTTTAAAGCCTGAGATCCAGAGAGCTGATGCTATAGACTGCAGTCTGTGTCTGAACGCCTGAGAACCAGGTGCACCATCACAAGAGAAGATTGATGGGCCAGCTCAACAGTCTGGCAAAGGTAATTCACCCTTCTTCTGCCTTTTTTTTTTTCTACTCAGAACCTCAGTGGATTGGATAATACCCAGCTACAATGGGAACAGCCATCTGCTTTATTTTGTCTGTCAATTCAAGGGCTAATCTCTTCCAGAAACACATACTCTCTCTCACACTCTCTCTCTCTCTCTCTCTCTCACACACACACACACACACACACACACACACTTAGAAATGATGTTTAACCAGCTATCTGGGCATCCCGTGACCTAGTCAAATTGACATATGAAATTAACTGTCACACTATTATATTCCAGACATTTTATTAGCTGCTCTTTTCTCTGTCCATCCATTTTTTGTAGTTTTCACCATATTTTTTTTTATCTTTGGTTCTCTATCTTTTCTTTTGCAAGTCACAATTTGTTGGGCAAGCCTTTTCATTTCTGTGCTATCCACTCTGTTATATTTTATCTGTACATTAGGTCCAACTTTCTTCTGTCATCTGTCTACTGAACACAATCACAAGAACATGTTGTTTACTTGAAATCAGTACATCAAATATGAGCTAATAATAAAAAAGTGATTTCTCAATGGAGTTAAAATATTCTTGAATACTTCAGTCACATGAAAATTTCTTGATTTACACAACACGACTTATAATAAAGGAGTATGAGATAACTTTTATGCAAAAATTATATAAAATTCCAGGGAAATTATGGCCTTAAATTATTTTAAGTGTATTATTACTTATTCCTCATATTGTATCTGTGTGGGTTTCTTATTAGGTAAATGTATTAGTCCATTCTTGCACTGCTATAAAGAACTACCTGATATGGGGTAATTTATGAAGAAAAGAGGTTTAGACTCAACATATCTGCAGGATGTATCGAAAGTATGGCTGCGAGGCCTCAGGAAACTTACAATCATGGAGGAAGGCAAAGGGGAAGGGAGCATGTCTTCCCATGTCAGAGCAGGATGGAGAGAGAGAGAGAGAGAGAGAGAGAGAGAGAGAGAGAGAGAGAGAGAGAGAGAGAGAGGCGGGAGAGGCTGCATGCTTTCAAACAAGCAGCTCTCATGAGAACTCACTACAATGAGAACAGCAAGGGAGAAATCTGCCCCTATGATCCAATCACCTCCCACCAGGCCCCTCCTCCAACATGGAGATCATAATTCAACATGAGATTTGTATGGGGACCCAGAGCTAAACAGTATCTATAAATTTCTCTTTTGTCTGAGTTTCTCTTGGTTAAACCTCAATATTATTATCATCATTAAGCCTAATTTATCCACTTATGGAGAATTCTGAATTTGTTTGAAAATACACTCTAGATCTTAGATAGGAGAGATAAATCCAACCCAGCATTCAACATCAGCTTTTGAAAAATGCTGGTATTTAAGTTTCCCATCTCCAAGTCAATGCTGAAAAAAAAATTTGTGACTATTATTCACCAGTCACTTATGCATCATCCTAATAGGTATATGATATCCAAACCAGATTTTCCTCATTAATTATATAAATTATATGACATATAACCTTGTAAGACAAAATAAAATATCTTACTCAAATGAAGATAATTTAAATATTATTTCTTTTCCTCAATCTTCTAAGCCAATCCACCTTCAACATAATTAAATTAGTTTAGACTGACAGGAGTGTTCTTTAGTAAAGTATCATGGCATGGACCCAGTGTCTTGTTTTCTTTTGATATTGTCAAGTTTTATTTAAAAAGCATTATAATCTGAATGATTTTGGACTCCATGTCCTCTTTTCAAGTAACATAAGCAAAACATACATTTTTAACTACGTAAATGGAATATATTAAGTGTGTTGATATGGTTAACTAATGGGTTACTTAAAGAACCAGTATGAATTATTCTTAAAATAAATCACTTCAAACTCCCAATTTATCTTCTTTCTCTTTATTTCCCTCTTTCTGGCCAAAAAAATTCACAGTCACATTCAATATTTGACAACTTGGAAAAAGCTGAATTAAAAAAGTAATTCAGCTGAGCCTGGTGAAAACTTTGATGACAGTTTATTACAATAAACCTATGACCACTGTAATAATGGAATTTGATAAAAATGGCATTACCTCTATATTAACATTTCACATCTGCTTACTAAAAGCATCATTTTATTATCTGCTGTTTTATGTGTTTGCCAAATGACCAACTTTCTGTTTGGCATTTCAATCTTAAGCTAGGTTGAGACATCTAAATTGAAAAATTTCCAGGCCCCTTGCCTTTGCTTTGGAAATCTTCTTAAAAGTTCTTATTTATATTACGTAGCTGTGAATCAGGTACAATGATAGCTGCAGCCAGTCTTGGTTTATAATGGTCTAGAGATAAAAATGATCTTTAAGCAAATATTTTAATAAGAGAACTTTAAGATTAAGCAAATGACCTATTTTTGTTTACGTTTTGTTGTATTATTTACTTCCTATAGATAGGTGCTAGCTGAGGCTGGGGGAAGGTGCCTATTCCTCCAATCCTGATGAAATGACCAAGTGTGCAGATTCCATAAGTGATGTCCTGAAAGAATATAAGATCAAGAACCAAGAAAGTATTCACTCAAAGAGGCTAGAACATTTTTTTCCAGTTTATATTTCCATTACTATGTACTTAAGGGGTGACATGGTTTGGCTGTGACCCCATCTAAATCTCATCTTGAATTGTAGCTCCCATAATTTCCATGTGTCATGGTAGGGGCCAGGTGGGAGGTACTGGAATCATGGGGCTGAGTCTTTCCCAGGCAGTTCCCAAGATAGTGAGTAAGTTTCAGGAGATTTGATGGTTTTATGAATGTAAGTTTCCCTGCACAAGTTCTCTCTTGACTTCTGCTGTGATTGTGAGTCCTCCTCTGTCCAGTCATATGGAACTGTGAATCTATTAAACCTCTTTTTCTTTACAAATTACTCAGACTTTGTATGTCTTTATTAGCAGTGTGAAAACAGACTAATGCAAGGAGATAACACTTATTATCATCAGGGCAAGTGTCTCGCTAAGAAAATAATCCCTTGTAAATAGATGGGATGTATACTAGTCCATTTTCACACTGTCATAAAAAAACACTTGAGACTGGGTAATTTATTTAAAAAAAGAAAAGAGGTTTAATCAGCACACAGTACTGCAGGCTGTACAGGAAGCATAGCGGCTTCTGGGGAAGACACCTGAGGAAACTTTTAATCGTGGTGGAAGGTGAAGTGGAAGCAGGTACATTTTAAATGGCTGGAGCAGGAGGAAGAGAGAGTGGGGTGGTATCACACACTTTTAAGCAATCAGATCTCATGAGAACTCTATAAGGAGAAGAGCACCTAAGTGGGAAATCCACCTCCATGATCCAATCACCTCCCACCAGGCCCCACCTCCCACATTAGGGATTATAATTTGACATGAGATTTGGGTCAGGACACAGATCCAAACCATATCAAGACATAAAGAGAAAGAACAGTGAACCAAATTTCTTGGAGTGTTGATGAAAAAACCCTCCAGATGAATCTAATATGATCCCCTATATATGTGTTGTCCCCTATATGCACTCCTAATGCAAACTCTTAATAGATGAACCATGATGCAAAGCAAAACTAAGACAACCACAGGAAAGAATGCTTGAGGAGTATCTGAGATCAAAGTGTAGGGAGGGAAGCTTAGAGAATCCTAGTGCTTGGGCATTTGGGGAGCCTCCTGCTAAACTGGGGTTCCAATTACAATATGCCCAGCAAACTCCCCAGTGGGAACCCGAAGGGGACCTGGATATGGGTGTTAACAGAATACCTTTCACAGGATGCTTCCTGGAGGATAGCCTTATGCTTAACTGTTGGACCCATGACCAGGGGTTCGCTCATGTGGGAAATATGTTTATACTGGCAGATGCCCTTGCAGCTCTTGTCTGACCCATGTGTGATTCATCTCAGCCACACTACACTCTGGGGCTGGGAACCTGATCTTGCAGCTCTCCTCCAGCCCTCCACTCATGCTCCAGGATCCCGGGGAAACTCAGCCTGGAGTAGTCCCTGGTTCTTCAGATGTTGCAAATTCAATACTTCACAATAGAAAACAAGTTCAAGGATTTTTCCTTATACATCCTGAGCAGGAACCTCACAATGAGACAGGTGAGCAGTCCTCTGTGCCCAGGTCATGTGAGGCAGGAATGAAAAGTGAGTCAGTGAAAGAGAGAGACAGAGAGAGAGAGAGAGAGAGAGAGAGAGAGAGAGAGAGAGAGAGAGACAGAGACAGAGAGAGAGAGAGAAAGAGAGAGAGAAAAGTTGGGATCTATCTATCTATCTATCTATCTATCTATCTATCTATCTATCTATCTATCTGAATAGGATTTGAGTCTTGAGCCACTTAAAGTTCATAGGCAAGGGAGCCCAGGATGTTAGGTAGAGAGATGCCTCTGGGTTCTCATTTCTGGCCAATGGCTTGAGCCATTTGGGTGTGGTATAGAACTGAAAACTGTATCAAGGGTGACTGAGCCCTGCTTCTGATATGTGAAAGTTAAATTTGTGTTTGAAATGGATAGCAAAGCAACATAAACTTAAAAGAATTCACTGCGTTAGGGTAACTTTTTATGAATTTCTCTTAAAAACAGCTGAAAGTGAATAGGTGGTGTTTCAGTTAATTAGACCTGTGTAGCATATCACCCCAAATCTTGGAGGCTTAAAATAAGTATTTATACATTCTGTAAACTTGGGGGGTTACCTGCTAGATTCCTTTGCTTTGTGGGGTGTTGACACAGGTCTGGGAACTCAGCTGGGCCCTCAGCTCTCTTTCACATGTGTTGTCTTATGTTGTAGGATATCTTCTCATGGCTTCTCTCTTACAGAATAGCTTCGATTCCTTTAAGCACAGTGGCTGGTTTCTAAGAGTTCCAAGTAGAAAAGCCCTAAGTGCAAGTGTGTATCAAGGCTCTGCTTGCATCACTTGTGCTAATGTTTCCTTGGCTTGGATTCAATGTAGGAGGGAACTGACAACACAAGGTTAATATTGAGGGGTGCAGCCCTTTCACGCACCAATGGTACGGTCTACAACATGCATCGAAGCCTAAACATTCTACTGAGTTCTACAATGCTAGTATCCAGAAATTCCTATGCTGTTCTTTACTTAGGAAGTGTTACTTTATTTCTTTACTTAGGAAATATTACTCTCATCTTTTGTGGAGTGTATTTCATTTTTATTTTCTTCATTCACTTCTTGCCCTCACTCTCTGAGTACAATAGATGACAAGAGAGTATGGAGGAAACTCTGCATATCACACCTGATTATTTTGCAGTTCTATGGTTTCTTGATCTACAGGAGGTTTACTTAAAGTAGGACAAATAAGTGTTCTGCAGTTCTGCACAAAATAGCAAAATTTGTGCCTCAACATAAACCACATTGGGACATGTAGTTCAGTGTCTTAAAAAATTCCACTGTAAACCTGACCTAGTTGGTTTTTGCAACAGTTAGCATTAGAAGGGGTATGTGTGTGTGTGTGTGTGTGTGTGTGTGTGTTTTAGTTTACTTATAAATTTCTTACCAAAGAAGAAAAATGTCCAATTGCTCCGATCTTGCATTCTAGTGCATGATTTATTTTGCTTTTTTGCAGCAGCTCCTTTAATACCATAAAGATTCCATCTTGTAATTAAATATGTATCTAGCACTTAATATTTTCAATATACCTGGCAGACATTGCTAGTTGTTCCTTTGAACAAGACTATAAAGTAAGCTACTATGGAGTTGAAAATATCATCTTTTTAGATGAAGGAGATGAGGCTTGGAGATTGCCCAAGGCCATGTAATATATTAATGATAGAGATGGAATTAAAATTCTGTTTTTGGTGTCTCCGTTTGTATTAAATCAGAGACTGAGCTGCCTGTTGCTTTAAATGGAGAAGGTAACTACAAGGAAGGAGCATGTGGCTTTAACCTGAGGAAGGGCAATTTAGTAATTTAGTGGATGCGAGTTTTAGAATATAAAATCTTCTTTTAAATGTCTTAGGTTCAGACATTGCTATTCCTCAAAATTTCTTTTCTGATGATGTTACCAAGAGAAGATCTGATGTTAGATATAAGAAATGTAAATAGACTTATACAGTAACGAGGTTGTCTCTTGCAAGTAAGGGATGAATGATAAGAAGAAGCATTTGAAATGATGGTGTGTTGAATACAAATTCACTTCACTACAGTTTTTATTACAAATTCCTTTCACTCCAGTTTTTATTAGTGACAAATACCTGTTCTCCAAACAAATTATATAGCTCTACATCTAAGTATTTTACTGAGTGTATATCAAATCATTTTTACTAATATTTATTTGACTGCATACAAAACCCATTAAAATAATATTAATGTACTTCATTAATTTCTACTTGTTTGGGACCAGTGTATAAAGCAAAGTAACAAAGAAAATAGAATACTACTAGCATCTGTACTGCTATTTTTGCTCAGTATTTGGATTATTTTCATTGCTTCATTTTCATAATATGCTCTAAATTAATTAGCTGCAACAGAAACTTTGAATAATTCAAAGAGGCACTTTAGGCAAATTGCATTTTTTTTTTTCCAATTGGCTACATCATAAGTTTGTTATAATGAATAATGGTGAGGCAGATGTTTGGTTGATTTATTGTTCTTACATGAAAGTTTTATATGATAATTTTTAGCAGAAATGAGGCTATTTATAGTAGTTAACTTTGTCAAAGACGTCACAACAGAGATGCAAAGGAATCTGTAATAGTATTCATCATTCTGAACCTTAAAAGATAGCATGTACTACAGGATCAAGAGGAAGCAAGAGTCAACACTGTACTATTCAATACAGCTTCTTCAAACTGTTGTAGGTATATTGAATCCAAGAACATTTAAAAACTATCCTTGCTTTTACAAATTTTTTTGGCTCAAAACATTATTTTAAAAAAGCAAATTTTCTCAGTGCACTTCCATTCAGTCTTTTGTTTTTGATTTTGCTCATTAACGTATCCGTTGAAAAAATTTTCTTGTTATACTGATTTTTATCTGTTTGCTGTCATTCTCATGCCAACCCTATCCCCATCCTCACCACGTACTTATCAGAGCTCTCTTTTTCGATGGTCTCTGCAATGCCCTCTGGCCTAGAATTCTGGTATTACTTGGTTCCCAAGCTCTTTCGCTTCTAGTTTAATCTGGCCAATGGGAGGCACCGCAAGAAATGAAAAGGGGAGACAGAGAGAGGTTCAGATATTCATTTTCTGTTCTCCCCATGCCCCATCTGCCTCTGTGCCCTGCTTACACCAGAGCTCCTAATGGCTTTCCCCCTTCCATGGAATCGGCTCTCATGGACTCAGTACTGACTGTCTAATGTCCACTCCTTCAGCCCTAGGACTACTAATGCGCTTCTCATTGTTGCCAATATCTGGATGCTTCCCTATCCTTCACTGGTTTTCTTATTTCCTCTCACATCTCTGTAAGTAGTTAAACCCTTTCAAGTGGGCCATCTGATTTTCCATAGGATCCTGAATAATATAGTTGGTTTATATAAAAAGGAATGTTTCTCCTATAAAGAGGAAAAAAGAAAGTATGCTTTTATTTTATCTGTCTGCTTCTGAAAGATTTTCATACTTTGTGTTCTTTATTTTATGCAATTCTAATGTCAATCGTGGCCTGGCAGAGAGGGAACTGAAGGAATAAATGTCCCAGTGATACCCTACTTCTGTTCTCTCATCTTTAGCTGGTGCCTGCCATCGACTGTATCCCAGTGGCTGGAGCTTAAGGGAGTTCATTGGTGCTGTCTGGGATTTAGACTAGGGAGGAGAAGTGTAGATCTCAGATCTGAAGGAACAGAGGAAGCGTATTCATCACAGTTCACCAGTTTATCCCTCAAAATCCACTTGTGGTCTCTGTCCAGATTTTTTTAAGTGCATGCCTCCTATATAAGGGGCACAGAAAATCATCAGCAAATTTATCACCATTAACTCATGATAATTCGGCTATATCCCTGGCCAAAATCTAAGCTGTTTGCCAGAAATAATCTTCACATAAGTCAGTTAGGGATAGGGGGAAGGAGATTATGGATAAAAAATAAGTTAAGGTAAAACATAGGTAATTCAGTAGCAGGTTCTGAGGCCTAAGTTTCCTTCTTCCAGAACCCATTTCATGTTCTCCTTAGCTTCACCCATAACTAGGTAGTGGTCTTTACATGATGGGTGACACAAATATTTATTCTCTCATTATCTGAATTTTTGGTGATTTTATCCTTATGAGATTGCTGGGGTTTCCAATCAACCAGGACTTGTGATTTAGGAGTACTAAGAAATACCCTGGTAAATATGTGAGTTGCAGATATAGTTTTATTTCTCCTATTGTGGAGCTGCAGTCCAGTGCCTTTTAGTATAGTGCAATGAATAACTTGCCTACCATTTTAGTAGCATTAAGAGTATACGATGCTCAGGACGGAGATTCAGTTTCCAATACTACTAAACTATAAGTTTTCTTGATGGAGATATTTTTTACTTGATTACTATACCTACAAATTCACCAAGCCCCAAGATTCTCGGATGAAAAGCAAACATTCCTTAAGTAAGTTATTTAGGAAAATATATCCTTAGGGTCCTGGACCATGAATTTTGGCCTCTGTTCTTTAGCTAGTCTTACGACTAAGCCTTATGTAGCTCTTCTAAGCCAGCTGCTTTGGGAATATTGTGACTTGCTAAGACCAGAGAATTCTATCAGAATGAGTCCAATGTCTCAGATCTTCGGCTGCTAAATATTTTCCCTGGTTGGGATTTTTTTGTGTATAGTGCTTGACAATAGCTACAGCATTACGTAAGTCCACAGGAGTGGCACTGGCAGAAGTACTATGGGGATGGATGGATAAACACATACCCAGAGTCAGTTTCTATGTGGAAAATCCCTGTCTTTTCTACAAGATGGCTATCTGGTCTTCCCAGAGCATGGCACCATATTGGAATTCAAAATGGGGTTCAGCCTTAGGCAGCCTGGGCAAGTGGAACCTATACCTACCTTCTAATACTGTTGTCATCGCCATATTGCACTTTGTCATTCAAACAGTACTGACATTGCTGGAAAGAGAGTCACAATGATGTATACAAGATAATATATCTTGTCTACCTGATTATTGAACTCACAGTGGATGCCTGCTAATAAACTAGTATCTGGCACATGAGTATTTTTATCTCATGTGCTTTTTCACTAATCTCCCTTTTTTATGATTAGCCACTATTGGAGATCCACAGTGAATCTATAAATTTCCTTTATTAATACCCTTCAGGATTTCTCCTGAGTTTCTCTATAATGTAGCAGCAATTTACTCGCAGCTGGTATGGTTTGTTGTATCAATCTATCAATAAAGATAACTTACAGTTTTCTTCTTCCGTGTCTTAACTGATCATGGGTAATTTCCCATGAGCCTACTGGTAGAGTGCACGGAAGGACTAGAAGAAGATTCCAGGGGTATCTGAGCCACCTAATTTTTCCTTTAATTTGCTTGTGTTTTGGACCTGCTGAAGCCAGAAGACATGTGACAATTATTGTTTTCCAGTTTCCTTGCATTAACTGTAAATTTTTAAAACAGCTTTATTGAGGTATAGCCAACATGAAATACATGATATGGTTTGTCTGTGTCCCCACCCAAATCTCATCTTGGACTGTAGTTCCCATAATCCCCACGTGTCATGGGAGGGACCTGGTAGGAGGTAATTTATCCATGGGGGCATTTACCCTCATGCTGCTGTTCTCCTGATATTGAGTTCTCTCTAGATCTGATGGTTTTATAAGTGACCTTTCCCTCTTTTGCTCGGCACTCCTCCTTCCTGCCATCATGTGAAGAAGGACAAGTTTGTTTCCACTTTCACCATGATTGTAAGTTTCCCGAGGTCTTTTCAGTCATGTGGAACTGAGAGTCAATTAAATCTCTTTGCTTCATAAGTTAGTCTTGAGCAGTTCTTTATAGCAGGGTGAGAATGGACTAATACAATATACTACACATAAACTGTAAAATTTGATGGGTTTTGACATGTGTGTACCTGTGAAACAAGCACCATAATCAAGAAAATGAACATATCAAACGCCCCAAAAGTTTCCTGATCTCCTAAGTAATTTTTCTATTCTAATTATCACCCCCAGCCCAAACTGCCATCCTCCAGCAACCACTGATCTGCATTCTCTCACTGTAGTTTTCATTTTCTAGAATTTTATATAAATGAAATTACACACTATGAATACATTTTATATCTTGTTTCTTTCATTCAGCATAGTTATATTGACATGTATCCATGTTGCACATATTGATAGCCTATTTCTTTTTATTGTTGAATAGTACTACATTGCATGGAAATATCACAATTTATTTACTTGTTGATTGACATTTGGGTAGTTCCCAGTTTAGGGACGTTACAATTAAAGATGTTACTAATAATCAAGTGCAAGATGTGGGTAATGTGGTAGACGGGATACCTCCCCAAAGATATCCACATTCTAGTCTCTGGGACATATGAATATATTACCTTACAACATAGCGAAAACGACCTTGCAGATGTGATTAGGAATCTTGGGATGGAAAGCTTGTAATGGGTTGTTCAGTTGGACCTGATATAACTCAAAAGAGTGTTATAAAGGAAAACCTGATGGTAAGAGTCACAGAAAAAAATTGTAACTGTAGAAGCAGAGGTCAGAGAGAGAGAGAAGGGGAGAGAAAGAGAGAGAGGAGAGATTTGAAAATGTTATGCAGCTATGCTACTAGCTCTGAGAATACCGACTGGGGACACAAAAGGAGGAAGGCAGGTGGTCCCTGAAAAAAGGCATGGTTTCTGCCCTAGAGCCTCTGGAAAGAATGCACCTCTGATGAACAACTTGGTTTTTGCCCCAGAACATCATTAAGGACTTCTGGCCTCCAAAACTGTAAGATAATAAAACTACATTCCTTCAAGCCACTAAATTGTGGTAATTTGTTACAGCAGCAATAGACAACTCAGGCAGGTGGATAAATGCTTTCATTTCCCTTGGATCAGCATCTAGTAGAATAGCAGGGTCATATGGTAGACATGTATATATTCAGTTTTAAAAAATGTTCAAATTATTTTCCAAATAGATTGTATCACTTTACATACCATCCAGCAGTGAATGAAACTTCCAGTTGTTCCATATCCTTGCCAAACCTGGTGTGCTCAGTCATTTACAAATATCAACTTTTAAAAATAGGTACAGAGTAGTAGCTCATTGAGGTTTTAATTTGCACTTCACTAATGACTATTGATGTTGAGCCTGATTCAAGTGCTCATTTGCTATTATACGTATATTTTCCTTGGTGATGTTTATATTCAAGTATTTTACCAGGTTTTAAAAGTTGTGTCATTTGATTCTTGTTGTTGACAATATACATTCTGATACAAATTCTTTATCAGATACATAATTTGTAGGTATTTTTACCCAGAGTGTGACCTTTTTCTTCTTTTAACAGTTGCTTTTGAAGTTTAGAAGTTTTAAATTTTAATGAAGCCAATTTATTAATTTATTTTCTTTTGTGTATTGTGCTTTGGCTATTTTATCTAAGAAACCTATGACTCACCCAAGGTCATGAAAAGATTCTATGATTTCTTCTAATACAATTTTAAGTTTTGCATTTAGGTCTATGCTACATTTTAGGTTAAATTTTGTGTATGATGTGAAGTATGAGTCAAAATTAGTTGTTCATGTTTTTTTTTTTTTTTTTTTTTTTTTCCTATGGCTATCAAAGTGATCCAGCAGGATTTGTTGAAAAGACTGTGTTTTCTATATAGTTTTGGTTTTGCATCTTTGTCAAAAATTAAATGGCCAACTGTATGCAGCTCTATTTCTATACTATTCTGTTCTATTGATTTATCAACAGCCTATTGTCTTTCACTATTAAGTACATAAACTCTAAGTTTTTGATAGAAGCCCTTAATCAGTTTGAGAAAATCTTTTCTATTCTTAGTTTTCTCGTACTTTTTACCAGGAGTAAATGTTGCAGTTTATCAGCTTTTTCTTTTTTTGTATTGAGTTGATCATGTTATTTCTTTTTTAGTCCATTAATACGGTTAACTGTATTGATTGATTTTAGAATGTTAAGACAACATTACTTTTCTGGAATAAATTTAATTGGTTATTATATATTATCCTCCTTATATATACTTGAATTCAATTTTCCAAAATGTTTAAAGAAATTTTTGCATCTTTATTCACACAAGATATTAATCTATAATTCGTTTCTCTTGTTATGCTGTTTTTTGGGTTTAGTGTCAGAGTAATACTAATCTTACAGAATGAGATGAAATATGTTCCCTCTTCTTCAATTGTACTGAAGAGTTTGTATAGACTTGACATATTCTTCCTTAAATACGTGTTAGAATTAACCATTAAAGCCATCTAGGGTTGGAGGTTGTTTTTTTATTTTTTTTGTGGAGGCAGCAGAGTGCCCAGGGAAGAGGAATTTTAAACTACAAATTCAATATCATAAAAAAAAAAGCCATTCAGGTTACGTATTTCTAATTGACCAATTGTTTTCATAGTTTGTACTTTTCAGGGAATTTTTCCATCTTATCTTATTGGCAGAAAGTTGTTTACTCTTTTCCCCTTATTATCTATAGTTTGCTCTTGCTGTTCTTTTATTATCTGTAGAATCTTTACTGAGGTCACTTGCTTCATTCTCGATATGGTCTTTCTTTATCTTTGGCTACAGGTTTATCAATTTTACTAAAATTTTAAAGATCCAGTTTTTGGCTTTACAGATTTTTCTGTATAATTTTCTATTTTTTTTCCTTCATTGATTTCCACTATAATATTTATTTTTTTCTTTTTAATTACTTACCTTGGCTTTAATTTATTCTTCTGTTATTTTATTAAAGTAAAAAGTGGAATCACTAACTCAAGACCTTTTTGCTTTTCTAACATAGGCATTTAGTGTTATACATTTCTTTTTAAGTACTACATTAGCCATTTCCCATAAATTTTGATATATTGAAATTTTATTTTCATTTCTTTCAACTATATTCTATTGATTTATTATTTAATACATGAGTTACTTAGAAGTACACTATTTGATATCAAAATTTGGTTTCAATTTAGTTTCCAGATGTCTTTGTATTATTGATTACAAAATTAGTTCCATTAGAATCAGAAAACATAATTTGTTTTATTTGAATACTTTTAATTTTATTAAGAATTCTTTATTGTCTAGGAAACGGACTATTTCAGTAAACTTTTTTGTGTGCACTTTAAACCAAATGTATTCTATTATTGTTAGGTTGAGAGAGCTATAAATGTGATTTAAAATTTGGTTGGTAATGTTTTCAGTCTTCTACATTTTCATCGATTTTCTGTCTATTTATTCTAATGTATTCTATACATTAATAAAGATGCTAACATTTGTCTATTTCTCCTGAAAGTTTCACCAGTTTTTGATTCATGTACTTCAAAAAATGTTATTATTCAGTGTATAAATAGGAATACAATAGGCATATAATTAGGAATATATACTTTCTTGAGAATTGACCTCTTTGTTATATAAAATGACCTTCTTTATTCATGGCTATATTCTTTGTTTTGAAATCTACTTTATTTACTATTAAGATAGCCAAACTATCTTTTAAAAATTGTTAACATAGTATGTATTTTCTCATAGCTTACCTTTAAAGTGTGTTTATTATAGGAAACATAGAGTTCAGTATTGTTTTAAAAAATCATTAACATAGTATATGTTTTCTCATATCTTACTTTTAGTTTTATTTTTTCCTTTATGAAGTGTTTCTTTTTAAAAAAAAATTTATTACACTTTAAGTTGTGGAATACATGTACAGAATATACAGGTTTGTTACGTAAGTATGCATATGACATGGTGGTTTGCTGCACCCAACAGCCCGTCATTTACATTAGGTATTTTTCCTAATGCTCTCCTTCCCCTTGACCCCCATCCCCTGACAGGCCCAAGTGTGATGTTTCCCTCCCTGTGTCCATGTGTTCTCATTATTCAACTCCCACTTATGAGTGAGAACGTGTGGTGTTGGCTTGTCTGTTCCTGTGTTAGTTTGCTGAGAATGATGGTTTCCAGCTTCATCCATGTTCTTGCAGTGGACATGAACTCATTCTTTTTTATGGCTGCATAGTATTCCATGGTGTATATGTGCCACATTTTCTTTATCCAGTCTATCACTGATGGACATTTGGGTTGGTTCCAAGTCTTTACTATTGTAAATAGTGCTGCAATAAACATACGTGTGTGTGTGTCTTTATAGTAGAATGATTTATGATCTGTTGGGTATATACCCAGTAATGAGATTGCTGGGTCAAATGGTATTTCTTGTTCTAGATCCTTGAGGAATTGCCACACTGTCTTCCAAAATTGTTGAACCAATTTACACTCCTACCAGCAGTGTAAAAGCGTTCCCATTTCTCCACATCCTCTCCAGCATCTGTTGTTTCCTGATTTTTTAATGATTGCCATTCTAATTGGCATGAGATGGTATCTCATTGTGGTGTTGATTTGCATTTCTCTAATGATGAGTGATGATGAGTCTTTTTTCATATGTTTGTTGGCTGCATAAATGTCTTCTTTTGAGAAATATCTGTTCACATCTTTTGCCCACTTTTTGATGGGGTTGTTTTTTACTTGTAAATTTGTTTAAGTTCTTGTAGATTCTGGATGTTAGCCCTTTGTCAGATGGATAGATTGCAAAATTTCCTCCCATTCTGTAGGTTACATGTAACCTACATGTTCACTCTGATGATAGTTTCTTTTGCTGTGCAAAAGCTCTTTAGTTTAGTTAGACCCCAATGTCCATTTTGCCTTTTGTTGTCATTGCTTTTGGTGTTTTAGTCATGAAGTTTTTGCCCATGCCTGTGTCTTGAATGGTATTGCCTAGGTTTTCATCTAGGGTTTTTATGTTTTTAGGTCTTACATTTAAGTCTCTATTCCATCTTGAGTTACTTTTTGTATAAGGTGTAAGGAAGGGGTCCAGTTTCAGTTTTCTCCATATGGCTAGCCAGTTTTCACAACACCATTTATTAAATAGGGAATCTTTTCCCCATTGTTTGTTTTTATCAGGTTTGTCAAAGATCAGATGGTTGTAGATGTGTGGTATTGTTTCTGAAGCCTCTGTTCTGTTCCGTTGGTCTATATATCTGTTTTGGTATCAGTACCATGCTGTTTTGGTTACTGTAGCCTTGTAGTATAGTTTGAAGTCAGGTAGTGTGATGCCTCCAGCTTTGTTCTTTTTGCTTAGATTGTCTTGGTTATATGGGCTCTTTTTTGGCTCCATATGAAATTTAAAGTCATTTTTTCTAATTCTGTAAAGGAAGTCAATGGTAGCTTGATTGGGATAGCATTAAATCTATAAATTACTTTGGGCAGTATGGCCATTGTCACAATATTGATTCTTCCTATCCATGAACATGGAATGTTTTTCCATTTGTTTGTGTCCTCTCTTATTGCCTTGAACAGTGTTTTGTAGTTCTCCTTAAGAGGTCCTTCACATCCCTTGTAAATTGTATTCCTAGGTATTTTTATTCCTTTTTAGCCATTGTGAATGGGAGTTCATTCATGATTTGGCTCTATGTTTGTCTATTATTAGTGTATAGGAATGCCTGTGAGTTTTGCACATTGATTTTACATCCTGAGACTTGGCTGAACTTGCTTATGAGCTTAAGGAGTTTTTGGGCTGAGACAATGGGGTTTTCTAAATATACAATCATTTCATCTTCAAACAGAGACCATTTGACTTCCTTTATTTCTGTTTGAATACCCTTTATTTCTTTCTCTTGCCCAATTACCCTGGCCAGAACTTCCAATACTATGTTGAATAGGAGTGACGACAGAGAGCATCCTTGTCCTGTGCTGGTTTTCAAAGGGAATGCTTCCAACTTTTGCCCATTTGGTATGATATTGCCTATGGGTTTGTCATGAACAGGTCTTATTATTTTGAGGTATGTTCCATCAATACCTAGTTCATTGAGTGTTTTTAGCATGAAGTGGTGTTGAATTTTTTCAAAGGCCTTTTCTGCATCTATTGAGACCATTATGTGGTTTTTATCATTGGTTCTGTTTATGTGATGGATTATGTTTATTGATTTGTGTATGTTGAACCAGCCTTGCATACCAGGGATGAAGCAGACTTGATCTTGGTGTATAAGTTTTTGATGTGCTGCTGGATTTGGTGGTTTGCCAGTATCTTATTGAGAATTTTCAGATCAATGTTTATCAGGGATATTGGCCTGAAAATTTATTTTTTTGTTGTGTCTCTGCCAGGTTTTGGTATCAGGATGATGCTGGCCTGATCTCATAATGTAAGTTAGGGAGGAGTCATTTTTCTATTGTTTGCAATAGTTTCAGAAGCCATGGTACCAGCTCCTCTTTGTACCTCTCGTAGAATTCAGCTCTGAATCCATCTGGTCCTGGGGCTTTTTTTGCTTGGCAGGCAATTAATTACTGCCTTAATTTCAGAACTTGCTATTGGTCTATTCAGGGATTCAACTTCTTCCTGGTTTAGTTTTGGGATGGTGTATGTGTCCAGGAATTTATCCATTTATTCTAGAGTTTCTAGTTTGTTTGCATAGAGTTGTTTATAGTATTCTCTGATGGTAGTTTGCATTTCTGTGGGATCAGTGGTGATATCCCCTTTATAATTTTTTATTGTATCTCTTTGATTCTTCTCTCTTTTCTTCTTTATTAGTATTGGTAGTGGTCTATTTTATTCTTTTTTTTTTTTAAACCAACTCCTGGATTCATTGATTTTTAGAAGGGTTTTTCATGTCTCTATCTCCTTCTGTTCTGCTTTGACCTTATTTATTTCTTGTCTTCTAGCTTTTGAGTTTGTTTCTTCTTGCTTCTCTATTTCTTTTAATTGGGATATTAGCATGTCAATTTTAGATCTTTCCAGCTTTCTCACATGGGCATTTAGTACTATAAAGTTTCCTCTAAACACTGCTTTAGCTGTGTCCCAGAGATCCTGGTATGCTGTGTCTTTGTTCTCATTGGTTTCAAAGAACTTATTTATTTCTGCCTTAATTTCATTATTTACCCAGTAGTCATTCAGGACCAGGTTATTCAGTTTCCATGTAGTTGTGCTGTCTTTGAGGGAGTTTCTTAATCCTGAATTCTAATTTGATTGCACTGCTGTCTGAGAGACTGTTTGTTAAGATTTTCATGCTTTTACATTTACTGAGGAGTGTTTTACTTCCAATTATATGGTCAATTTTAGAATAAGTGCTATGTGGTCCTGAGAAGAATGTATATTCTGTTGATTTGGGGTGGAGAGTTCTGTAGGTATTTATTACATGGGCTTGGTCTAGAGCTGAGTTCAATTCCTGAATATCCTTGTTAATTTTCTGTCCCATTTATCTGTCTAATTTCGGCAGTGGGGTGTTAAAGTCTCCCACTGTTATTTTGTGGGAGACTAAGTCTAAGTCTAAGTCTCTTTGTAAGTTTTTAAGACCTTGCTTTATGAATCTGGGTGCTCCTGTATTGGGTGCATATATATTTAGGATAGTTAGCTCTTTTTGTTTCATTGCTCCCTTTACCATTTTGTAATGCCCTTCTTTGTCTTTTTTGATCTTTGTTGGTTTAAAGTCTGTTTTATCAGAGACTAAGATGGCAACTCCTGCTTATTTTTTTTTTTTTTGCTTTCCATTTGCTTGGTAAATATTCCTCCATTCCTTTGTTTTGAGCCTAAGTGTGTTTCTTATAGGAAACATGTAATTCAGTGTTGCTTTTTTATGGAATCTGACGATCTCTGTTTTTTAAAAATTGGAATGTTTAGACCATTTACATTTAATGTAATTGCTTGTATGGTTTGATTTAAATTTATCATCTTCCCATTTCTATTTGTACCATTTATCCTTTTTGTCTGACTTCTTTTGAATTAGTTGAGTACATTTCATGATTTCATTCTATTTTCTTTGTTGGCTCTTCAGCTGAAATTCTTAGTTATATTATTTTAGTCTATGCTATATGTTTTATTTATTTATTTATTTATTTATTTATTTATTTATTTATTTTGAGATGGAGTCTTGCTCTGTCACCTAGCCTGGAGTGCAGTGGCACAATCTCTTGGCTCACTGCAACCTCCACCTCCCAGATCCAAGCAATTTTTCTGCCTCAGCCTCCTGAGTAGTTGAGACTACAGATGTGCGCCTTGATACCTATCTAATTTTTGTATTTTTAGTAGAGATGGGGTTTTGCCATGATGAAGCTGGACTCAAACTCCTGACCTCATGTGATCCACCTACCTCGGCCGCCCAAAGTGCTGGGATTACAGGCGTGAGTCACTGTGCCTGGCCTATGCTATATATTTTAATCTCTCATTTCAACTTCCAAGAAATATTGTTTTTCTTCATGAATAATATAAGAATTATATAATTGTATTTTTCCATATCTCCCCTCCTGTCCTTTCTTCTATTGTCACTATACATTTTAGTTTTAATTATTTATAAATCCCCAAACATATAATATCTTACTTTTTTATTTAGCACTCAATTATCTTTTAAATTATTTAAATTATTAGAATAAAATTTTGTATATACTTATATAGTTACAATTTCTAGTGTCCTTCCTTTATGTTGATTTATATTCTCACTGGGTGTTTTTTTTTTTTTTTTTTTTTTTTTTATAGTTTATGCTTTGCAGTGCAGGTTGTTGCTATAAATTTTCCCACTTTTTTTTTTTTTTAACTGTCTGAAAACACCTTTATTTCCTCTTTATTTTTGAAAGATATTTCCATTGGGTATAGAATTCTAGGTTGGTAATTTATTTTATTTCAGTACTGTAGCTTTTTCTACCATCTTCAAGCATGAATTTCTGATTTCAGATGAGCCATTCACTTTATTTGTAATCCTGTGTATATAATGTATCTTACTCCACCGGATGCTTTAACATTTTTCCCTTTTTATTGACTTACTCATATTGGTTATTATATTCCATGAATTACCTTTTTCATATTTCTTGTTTTCAAGGCTTAAATTCTTATATTGTAGGTTCATAGATTTTTTTCAAATATTTTTATATTTGAAAACATTTTAACCAATATTTTTTCAATTTTTTTTGTCCTTCTTTCCTTTCCTTCAGAGAGCCCAGTTAATCATATATCACTCTCTCAAAATTGTACCACAGTGAAAGGATGTTATGTTCATTTTTTAAGTCTTTTTTCCTCTTTTTTTCATTTTGGATAGTCTTCATTACTACTCTTATAATTCATTAATCTTTTTTTCTGCAATTTGTAATCTGCTGTTGACTGCATCCAATTATTCTCATCTCAGATACTGTAACTTTCATTTGTAGAACATAAATATCATCCCTTTTTATACAGTCCATGTCTCTACTTAAACTCCTTACTAATTTCTTTAGCTTCTTGAATATGTGGAATATAGGGGAATAATAGTTTTAAAGTAACTGCTATTTCTACAATCTGTATCATTTTTCCAGTGGTTTCAACTGAGTATGTTGAAAATATGGCCATATTTTCCTGCTTCTTTATATGTCCAGTAATTTCTTATCTGATGGCAGATATTTTGAATTTTATATTGTTGAGTGAGTTTTTTTTATTGTTCTATAAGTTTTACTTCTGTAACAATTAAGATTTGTTGTGGTATTTAGTAAGGTTATTTATAAACAGTATGACTCCTTTTGATTTTGTTTTCAAGCTACCAGAGCAGCATTTAGTCTAGCACAAGTGTTGGCCAATTACCAAGGTTTAACCATTTTGGGAATTCTACCAGATGTACCTTGAATTATGAGGTCTTCTACTCCAGATCATGTTAATGGGAAATATTCCAAACCCTGATGATTATTCTATGTAATTCTTTCAAGTGATTCCTTCTTAAGCTTTATATATGTACTAGTCAGTACTCAGCTGAAGTCTCCAGCGGACCCTCTCTAGATCTCTAGATCCTCTTTTACACCTTGCCTCTCTGGTACTCTGCCTTGTAAACTCCAGATACTTCTATGTCTCCAAACACCTAACACCATCTTTTCAACTCAGAGCACTATAAGCTCTGTATTGATTTCCTTTTCCTCAGCCACAACCTCAAAACTCCTTCCCATCAGAAAGCTGGAACACTCATTGGACTTGCTTTGTTTGCTTCTCTTCTTTCAGGGATGACTATCTTTCATTCTGATATTTTGAAAACTGCTGTTTCATGTGTTTTGTCCAGTATCTTAGATGTTTCAGATGTGAGAATAAATCTTCTCCTTGTTAATCTCTAATATCTAATTTTAATTGAATAATATAATGACCAGTTCATGATGAGTTCATTTCTCACAGACCTGTTTCCAGATACTCAATATTAAAAGGGCCTAATTGCAAATGTGAAGCTGATTTTCAAATAAAGAGGCATTGTTGATAGAAAAGTGCAAACTGGTCTTACATGAAAACTATAAAATTCTGCACAGTTATGCTGCTTTTTGGAAATTTCCAGAAGCTCCATATGTCTTCTTTGTCTTCTCAAACTTCTTCTACTGGGTCATAAGACCCAAGTGGTTTCATATTTTTCACTGCACTATAGACCTACTGCAGAGCCTGTTTTAATTCAGGCCCAATCTAAACTGGATGCCATGCATTAATCAGTTAATAAGTTATATCATCATGTCTAAGTGTAGAATATTTTGCTTCCATAATTTTAAAAGGTCCAACAAACTTTGTGCCTCCTCAAATTAGGAGTGCAAGCTTCAGTCATTTATCTCTCACTTTAGATAAAATATCCTGTCCTATTCCAGACCACTAACACTTCATAAACCTATCAGTCTGGCAGGCTCAGGATCTTGAACTTTCAAAGGATTTATCTCTCAACCCTTGACACCGTTATGTCTTAATAAGGCATCTAGTGCTTGCTACCTCCTACTTATAGACTCAATTAATGTAAGGTCATCAATGTCAAGATCAATGTGATGTTTTATGGGAAACAAAGATGATTAAGTTCTTTCCAGTTTATATTATAAAAGAGAGCATAAGAGTTGACTAGACAGTGCAGATGAGCTTCTACCCTCGCCTTGTCAGTGTTTTTCCTGATTTGAAGTAGGAAAATAAAGCATTGTCTAGGTGTTTCTTTAATAGAAAAGTGCAAACTATTCACATTGAGGGCTTGTTAAAACACAATTTCTGGGCTCCACCTCTAAAGTTTCTGATTTTTGTCTATTTGGAGTAGGACCCAAGAATTTGCATGTCCAGTGAATTTTGGAGTGATGCTGATGCTGCTGGTCCTTTGAGAGTGCAGTCAAGTGGCAGAGGTAGCACTGATGTTCTCCAGTAAAGATACTCCATCTGAAAATGTAGATGATCTAGGCAATTTAGCTTGCAACAATCTACAGTCATTGTTCAAGATTCACTTGGCTTTCCATCAGGCAGAAATGTGAGTTCATTGAGCATGTGTTAAAAATGCCAGGTAACTCTCACCACACATCTTTCTGGTGTTTGATGGTGATACTGTTCTGCATTTCCCTCAGGGATAGAAGACTGTGTTTGACTTAATATCTTGGCAGTGGGAGCAGTTTTAGAAGAATCCACTTGTTTTATCATACCATAATGCATATACACAACATACAATAAGTCAATGACGCCATTAGACACACCTGGAAGTGAATTTAAGTGAGGATTTCATCTATCATGTGATTTCCATAAATGTCCATTACTAGTGGGCCAGGCTGGCATTTAGCATCCTAGTGATTAGCAGCATTTCAGATTCTGTAACTAATAACCCCTCAGAAGTTCTGGGTTATTTCTCTTTCACCAGTGCACAGCCTTCCTGGTAATTGGCTGTAGGTCACATAGAGAAGGTTTGGGGAACACACATAGTACTTATTAATGGCTATGTTGTAGATCCTTTCTCAAAAGGAACCAGCCTTCCCTTCAAAGGAGGGACTCCGGGCTGGTGTATTGGCTTAGGTCTTGCAACTGGATAAGAGGCTATGCATTCCCATTATGATGACTTGAATTATATTTTTAGCACTAGACCTAGACATTTTTTACTTGTATATATTAAGTCACACCTCAGTATCCTGCTCATCTATCTCATTCTCTGGACCTAGGGACCAGTAAGCTACTGACATAGTTAATGCAGGTCAGAGCACTGACTACCAATTCAACACTTGCCTTATTAATGTGATTTTAAGCTCCTCACTTCTGATGGTTAAACCCTTTGATCTGGCCTCTACTACACTGACATGTCATTATTCCCATTGAAATATGGAGTGGATTTCTAGTGCAGCATCTCCCAGCATTAGTTATCTATGGCTTATAGAAAATGTTTACCATGAAGACTTTCAATGATGCCTCGGTAAGGGGGTGTCCTCTAGGTCCCCTCAGAGTGACTGGTAGCAGGTAACTAAGCAGGTTGCACAGTGTATGTGAGTGAGAACTAGACATACGTGCATTTTAAAGCCTCCTTGGTGAATCCAATGTACAATTAAGATTCAGAGCCACTGCACTATGTCACATTAATTATAGGCCATTGTTTAGTCCAGACTTTAATTAAATAGCCTTTTGGATGTGAACACCACTCCACAGGTACTTAAGTCCATTTATTACATTTCAAACCTGAGTTGAGTATACCTAAAATTTGGAGATTTAAAATTCTTATCCTTTCTTCCATATGCTCAAACATTTTAGGGCCCTGTTCTTTTCCCATGAGTGCCTTTACCTTACTTAGTATGAGATACTTGGCTGGGTTTTTTATTTAGTTGGCCTTAACAGCTGTGCCATTACATTTAGTCCTTGGACTTGACTTTTCTCATTCCTATCTGCCCTGTGGCTACTGGAGATAAGGGACTCCTTTAAAGTTTTCATAGAAGTTTTCTGATTTTTTTCATTCATGCTCTGAGGCAGACTTTCAATTTTTCTCTTCTCTCTTGCTAGAGTCTTTGTAAAACCATTGTTGCCATAGTGACTAAGTGCCACGACCACTTGGTGTCCCAAGGCCTTTGTTGCATCTGCACTTCATCTTATGCCACCGCCAGTGATTATTTGACTAATCATGATGTCATAGCATGCCAGAGATTATCAGTGTCCCTTTCTTAAAGCAAAAAAGCTCTCTGTGAGTACCTCAAATATGGTAGCTACCCAACCCCAGACACCTATTTTAAGGGCATTTCCTGGGACCACTTATTTTGTCGATTACTGAGTCACTTAAGATCCTGACAGGAAACAGATGGTACACTCCAATGGACCAATTAGGGAGAATTTAATAAAGCACTATTTATAGAGGTGTGAATAGGGATAAGAGAAACCTAAAAGAGATGCTAAAGCACTGTGCAGCTAGCAAAGGCTGGAAGCTTTTTATCAGTCCTAAGTACGAACTCTACTTTCCTTGTACCTCTGATCTTCTGGTACCTCCCATAGGACAAACTCAGCTAGGACAACCCCACCCAGAGGTCAAGAGGTACAGCGTAGGGATCCCATAAAGAGTAGTGTTCTTCGGACAGGTAGAGAGTGGGAGGAGGATACGGAGTTGTCAAAAATTCAAACCATATGTCTCCGCAAGCTTCAACATGTACATTACCTCTTATTTGACATCTTCAGTTAGAGGTCTTTAAGACATCTCAGATTCAATGTATTAAAAAACATATCCATCGTCACACACCTAAATCCAGTCTGCTTGCTGTTGAAAAACAAAGTGGGTCTGAAAGCAAGAAAGCTAAAAGTAACCTTTAATACCACTCAGGCTTGGGTCTCCCAATTTACCTCCTACTTTTGTTTCCTTAATTTTTTCTTTCTCCCTGTCATTATTATAACGTTCCAAACAATTGTTACTTTTTTTTTTTTGTCATGGATAAAAACACATTTACTATTACTTTTAAAAAATATACATTTTATTTCGAAGTGTAGCATAGATACGGAAAAGTACATAAATCATAAATATACAGCTCAGTAAACCATAACAAAGTGAATACTCATGTAAGACCAATTGGTCAAAAAATAAAACATTGTGGATACACTAACAGCCTCCCTTGGATTCCTTTTGACCACTCCTCTTTCCTTTCTCCCCTAAAGGAGACCTCCTGACCACTAACACTAAACAACAGTTTAAGTTTGGCAGGAAAACTTCTTTTATAACAGCTTTATTGAGATATAATTCATTTACTTTAGAATATTTTCATTAACCTCAAAAGGAACTCTATATCCATTAGTAGTCACTTCCTATTTTTCCCCAGACCTCACCTTTCAGCCCTAGGCACCCAACAATCTACTTTCTCTGCATATTTGTCCATTCTGAGCATTTCATTAAAAAAGCGTCTCATAGCATGTGTTTTTGTGACTGGCTTGTTTCACTTGGCATAATCTTTCAAAGGTTTATTCAAGTTGTAAAGTTATCAGTACTTTCACTCCTTATTGCTTAATGATATGACATTGTATAGACATACCCCATTTTATTTATTCATTTAACTGTAGATGGATATTTAGGTGATTTCCACTTTGATTTTATTGTGAATAATGCTGCCATCAACATCTGTGTACAGGTTTGTGTGTGTGTGTGTGTGTGTGTGTGCATAGCACAATTATTAGTTAAATTGTATCATATCAAAAGAATAATTTAATACTCACTCCAATCATTTAACATGCAATCATTTTGTGGGGAAAATGATGGTCCCACAAAAATGCCCATGTCTGATATTGCCTTACATGACAAAAGGGACTTTGCAAATGTGACTAAAGTTATGGACTTTGAAGTGGGAAGATTATCCTGGATTTTCAGAATGGGACTAATGTAACCTAATTTAATTTCTCTATTTTCTTAATTTGTTTCTCTAGATCTACCTGTATTGACTTCTCATACTCTATGTCCAAAGGAGACACCCCTTCATGAGATGCATCAACTGTTTTCGTCGAACTCAGGCAGGTTGTTGAGGATCATGAGGTATTAGCTGTATAAGAGGATGGAAGGAGAGTAAAGTTAAATGATTTATTCCTCTGGCTCCATTTCTTTCTGTCTATGGGTTTGCAGTGGTTTTGTTTTTCTCTGGCCTTCTCCTACTGCACTATTTGTGGAAAAGACTGCTCTTTCCCCCATTGAACTATTGTATTCAAAATATTTGAAAACAATTTTGACTCTTTGCCGAAGATCAACTCTCCATAAATAGAAGAGTTTATTTCTGGGCTTTCAATTCATTTACATGTATTTATATATCTATCCAGCACCACACTTTCTTGATTACTGGAGTCTTGACATCAAGAAGTATGTGTCCTTCAAGAAGTATGCATCCTTCAAGTTTGTTCTTTCTCAAGATTGTGTTGGCTACTCTGAGTCCCTTGCATTTCCAAATGAATTTTACAATCAGTTTGCATTTTCTACAAGGACATCAGAAGGAATTTTTATAAGGGGTGCACTGAATCTGTAGATCAATTTTGGGAATATTGTCATTTTAAGAATAGTCTTCTGGGACTGTCTTTTCATTTATTTGGGCCTTCTCTAATTTCTCACACTGATGTTTTCGAGTACTCAATGTACAAGTCTTGAACTTATTTTGCTAAATGTATTCTTAAGTATTTCGTTATTATTGGCATGATTGCAAATAGATTTTTTTAAATTTTATTGCTCATTATTAAGGTATAAAAACACAATTGAGTTATGTGTAGTAATCTTGTATTCTGCAAACTGGAGGTGCTGATTTTTTTTTATTCTAGTGGCATCTTTGTGGATTCCTTAGGATTTTCTCTATAAAAGTAATTGTCATCTACAAGGAGAGATATACTTCTTCCTTTCTTTCTAATATGGATGTTTTTATTTTCCTCCTCCTCCTCCTTCTCCTCCTCCTTCTCCTCCTTCTTCTTCATCTTCTCCTCCTCCTCCTTATTCCTCTTCCTCTCCTCCTCCTCCTCCTCCTTCTTCTTCCTCCTCTTTCTCCTCCTTCTTCTTTCTTCTTCTTCTCTTTTCTTTCTTCTTCCTCCTCTCTTTTTATTTCTCTCCCTTTTCCTTCTCCCCTCCAGCTCTATCTTTCTTCTTATTTTTCCTGGAGGAGAATCATCAGTATAATATTAAATAGAAGTGGGGAGAGTGGTGGACATACCTTTCTCATTCCTGATGTTAAGGTGACATTTTTAAGTTCTTTCTGATTAATTATGTTGTTAGCTCCAGAGTTTTTGTACATCATTAAGTGTGGGAGTACCTTCTGTTAATGGTTTGTTGAGTATTTTTATCATAAAATACCGATGTTATCAACATTTTTCCGTGTTTATTGAGATGATTATATAATTTTTATTCCTTATTCTATGAATGAGGTATATTATATTAATTATTTGATGCAACCTTGCATTCCAGGGATAAATCCCACCTGGTCATGACACATAATATTTTTTAATATGTTGCCAGACTTGATTTGCTAGTATTTAGGTTTTTTATATCTATATTCATAAATAATATTGGTTTGTGTTTTTTTGTGATATCGTTGGATGGTCATGGTATCAGGGTAATACTGACCTCATATAATACATTGAAAAATGATTCCTTCTATTTTATGGAAAGTTTAGGATGAATTGATGTTAATTCTTCTTTAAATATTGGGTAAAATTCCCCAGTATAACCATCCAAGTCTAGGTTTTTTCTTTGTTGAAAGTTTAAAATTTAATAATTCAAAGAATTTACTTGCTGTAAGTCTATACAAATTATTTATTTCTTCCTTAATCAATGTTGTTAGTTTGTGTCTTTCTAGGAATTTTCCATTTTGTTTATCTAATTTGTAGACATCCTTTACTGTTTACCTATTTGTATCTTTATATTTAAAATGGGATTCTTGGGTATAAATATATACTATATAATACATAAAAAAACCACAATTGAGTTTTGCTTTTATATTTAACCTGAAATACTCTGACTTTTAAATGGGGTGTTCAGTCCCTTATATTTAATGTGATGATTAAATTTGATTGTAAACTTATTCCTCCTTTTCCATATGTTGTCTTTTGTTATGCGTGTTATGCTTCTTTTCTTATTTTATATTGTTTATTTTGTATGATTCAACTTTATTTCTGCTTTATTAGCTTTAAATATTCATTGGTTTATTTTAGAACTTGTTCTAGGGTTTATAGCATACACCTTTAGCTTATAGTTTATAAACAGTGAACTATATTTTGTAGTTTTCATTCAAGTGATACTATAACATTTCACATATAGTATAAGAATCTTACAACAGTGTACTTCTATTTCTTTTCTCCTGGTCTTCACACTACTCTGCTACACATTTTATATCTTCATATGATATAAACCTCACAATGCATTGATATTCACTTTATGTTAAAAAGCCAAGTAACTTTAAAACGTCTTTAAATTTTTAAAATAAATCTCATTTATGTATAGCCACATAATCACTATATCTGGGTCTCTCTGATCCTTTATAAAAATCCATCCATATTTCCATCTGATTGAAACTGTGTCAGCCTGAAGGGCGTCCTTTCATATTTTACATAGTTAGAAGTTACTAGTTATAATTAAGTTGTAGCTGCTAGTTATAAATCATCAGCTTTTGTAGGTCTGACAAAAATATTTTGCTTTTTTATTGTGCAATAATTTCGCTAGAAATATAATTCTAGGTTAAAATTTCTTTTTTCCTTAGTATGTTAGAACTTTTGTTTCATCATCTGACTTGCTTTTTTTTTTTTTCTGAGACATCTTTTGCCATTCTTATTTTGCTCCTCTGTAAGTAGCATGTCTTTTTCCACAGGTTGCTTTTAAGGTTCTCTCTTTATCACAGCTTTTAAGCTACTTAATTATGATGAAACATGATGTAGTTTACTTTATATTTCTTATGCTCCAGTTATGTTGGGTTTCATAGATTTGAGGATGCATGTTTTTCATTAAAATTAGAAAATGCAAACTTTTTTTCTACCTTTCTCTACTTTATTTTCCTCCAGGGACTTTAATCAAATATATATTAGGCCGCTTCAGATTGTCTCATAAGTCATTGACCCATTAAATTTTTTTTCTAGTATTTTTCTTTCTGGGCTTCATTTTGGACAATTTCTATTACTTCGGTCTCAAGTTCAATCATGTTTTCTTCTATAAAGTCAAATCTGCTGTGAATTGCATTCAGCATATATATAATATTATAGATAATATATTTATACATAATAATATATAATTCCATAGAAATATATAATTATATATTATATGAAAATATATAAATATATAAGCATATAAAATATAATATATAATTTTATATTTACATATATTTTTATACTTATATAATATATAATTATATATTTATACATATATAAGTATACATTTTCTATAATATATACTTATATATACTTATATAGTATATAATATAATATATACTAATATATATAAGTATACATTTCTATATATTTTCTAAAATATATTTTAGGTATATTTTTATCTAAATATATAAAATATATTTTAATATAATATATATTATAATATATAATATATATGATACTATATAATAATATAATATAATATGTAAAATATATTTTAGAAGATATATGATTATATATTATAGAAAATGTATAATTATATATTATATATAATTTATAATATGTATTATAGAAAATGTATAATTATATATTATATAATGTAGAAATAATAAATATAATATATAATATATAGTTATAATATACAATATATAATATATAATATATATTATATAATATATAATTAGCATGATATAACATATTATATATAATATTTATTATTATATATTATATATTATGTATAATATATAATATTATATATCATATATTATGCGTAATATAAAGTATATAACACTTATATCATTATATATTACATATTATTATATATAGAGCATATTATTATATATTATATAATATATTTTTAGGGCCTCATTCTGTTGCCCAGGCTGGAGTGCAGTGGCACAATCTTGGCTCACTGTCACGTCTACCTCCTGGGCTCAAGGGATCCTCCCACCTCAGCCTCTGGAGTAGCTGGGACTACAGGCATGTGCCACCATGCCCAGCTAATTTTTTGTAGTTTTTGTAGAGATGGGGTCTCTCTATGTTGCCCAGGCTGGTCTTGAACTGCTAGGCTCAAGTGATCCTCCTGCCTCAGCCTCCCAACGTGCTGGCATTATAGTCATGAGCCACTGTGCCTGGTCAATGTATTAATAGCAGTTTTTAATCTCTAAATCTTTCATGTTTCCACTTAACATGCTCAAATTTCTTCTGGTTTATTGAACATATGGAACACAGTTACAACTGTTTTAATGTCCTTGCTTACTAATTTAATAATCTGTATCACTTGGCATTTAGTTTGGGTGACTAATTTTTCTCCTGATTGTGGATTGTATTTTCTCGCTTTTTTGACATGTCTACTATTTTTTTTTATTAAATGGCAGAGACAAAGTTTACTTTTATGGGTGCTAGATATTTATATATTGCTGCAGTATTCTTGGCCTCTTATTTTTTTTCTTGGATGCATTTAAATTATTTGGAAATACCTTGATCTGTTTAGGTTCTTGCCTTCAAGCTTTGTTCTAGAAGACCGGAGCAGAATTTATTCTAGGGCAACTTTTGTCCCACTACTGTTCTGTGTACTCTAACCCAATGCTCCATAAATTATGAGATTTTACAATCTGGCTGGGGGGAACTGGAACTAGTCTCTGCCCTGTGTAAGCTTTAGGTATTGTTTCAACTGATTATATAGGGCTGTTATTCTCCTGGCCTCACATATGTGTGCTAATCAGTTTTTTGCTGAAGACTGAAGGGTGGCACTCTGCAGATTTCTGGAACATTCTGTGTGTGTATGCATTTCCTTTCCCTTATGATGTCCTGCAAATTCTAAACTACCTTGACACCCCTGATCTCCAATTTATTCTCTTTAACCCTAGGAAACTGCCAGAGTCCACTGGTTTCTTCTTCCCTGTGCTGAGGCCTGGAAACTTTCTCCAGGGAGTATGCTGGAGCAACAGATGGAGCTCACTTCAGTTTTTGCTTTCTCTCAGAGATCACTACTTTATGTCTCATGCATTCAAAATTGATGTCGCACATTATTTTTCCCCTAGTTTTTTAGTTGTTTTAGGAAGGAGAGTAAGTTTTGTCTCTGTTAGTCCATCTTTGCTCAAAGTAGAATTACAAGGCTACACTGTTTTAGTTTTTGTCTATAAACTGATGCCTTCTTTTCTTAATTTAATGTAAAATTGAGTCCTGAAATCAGGTAGTATGTCACTTCACCATGCTCTTCGTTCCATACTTTTCTCAGCTATTTTGAATTCTTTGCATATCCATGTGATTTTTTAGAATTGTCTCAACAATTTCTATCAAAAATGACTTGCAGGAATATTCATAGGCATTGCATCAATTTATACTTCAATTTGCAAAGAATTTCCATCTTAAAAACATAGAGTCTTCCAAACTGTGAAGTGGTGTGTCTACCCACTAACTTATATCTTTTAAAATTTATCTCAGCAATGTTTTTTAGTTCTTATCATGGAGATCTTAGTTGCCTTTTTAAAAATTTTGGAATAGCTATTTTGTTTTTATGACATCGTAAACAGTATCTTATATTTTATTTGTTTGTTGATGTGTAAAAACAATTAAATTTTATATCATCCCTGTATACTGCAAACATTATGAGTTCATATATATGTTCTAATACATTTTTTAAAATCCATTACATTTTCTATATATATGTTTATATCATATGTGAATTAAAACAGTCTTCCTTCTTATCTTCCTTTTTTTTGTTGTTGTTTAATTTCTTTGTTTCATCAGGCATGGACTCCGGTACTGTGCAAATTACATGGGATGAATATGCATATTTTGCCTATTCCTGATCTTTAAAATGCAATATTTAGTATTTCTCCATTCACTACAACAATTGCTATAGGCATTTTTCATAGATGCTCTTTATGAGATTAAGTAAATTCCCTTCTAGTCTTATTTGAGAGAGATTAAATCTGTAGTGATGTTAAGTTTTGTCAAATCATGTTTCTACTCATCATCATATGGTTTTTGAAACTAATAAGATTTGCTTTATGAAAGTAGCATTTAATTAATCTTAATGAATGTTCCATGTTCACTTGTGAAGAATGTGTCACCCAAATTTGGGTGTAGTGTTTTTTAAACATAATTTATATCAAATTAAAATCTTCTGAATTCTAACTGATTTTCTTTTGTCTACTTATATCCTCAGTTACTGAGAAAGGACTGTCAAGATAAGATAGTCCATAAATGATTATAATCACTTATAATCCACAAGTGACTGTGGATTTGTCTATTTCTCTGTTTACTTATAGTTAATTTTCGTATCAAGTACTCTGAAGCTCTGTAATTAGGTGGATACTCACTAAAAATGTTACATTGTTTTGGTGATTAGTAGTTTTGTTATTGTGAAATACACTTCTTTATCTTTGGTAATATTGCTTGTATTTAATATATTTTGTCTGAGATTAATATAACCATATATGCTTTCTTATTGATATGGACATGAGACAGGGAAATATTGAGTAGAAGAGGGCAGTTGCCCAGCAAAGACCCCACTCTCAAGCCTGAAGACCTGCGGCCCTAAACGAGGAGAGGCATTTCTGTTTTTTCACTCAAAAAGTTGCCTTTTGGCCTGCATGCCCCCAATCCTGCCCTAATGTAAACTCCAAACCCCAAGTTCCAGATGAGACCCACAAGTGAGGAGAGGAAGAGGCAAGCAGACCAGTGGACCAGCAGACCAGCTGCAGGGGAATGATGCAGCTCGACTCTGGGGGGAAGACCACCTTCCCACTCCAACCCCACTTCCCGATCCCCATCCATCTCACTGAGAGCCACCTCCACCACTCAATAAAACCTTGCATTCATCCTTCAAGCCCTGATTCTTTTAGGACACTGGCAAGAGCTCAGGGTACAGGGAGCTGTCATACCGGTCCCCTTCCCTTGCAATAAGGCAGAGGGTACTTTGAGCTGATTAACACACAAGCCACCCGCAGACTGCAAAGCTAGAGGAGCACACTGTAACACACACCCACTTGGGCTTTGGGAGTTGCAGACACCCACCTCTATACACTGCCATGGGGCTGGAGCCCAAAAGCACTCACCCTGAATCCTGGACATACCTGTCTGTGTGCTCCCCTTCCTGTAGGGGTTTAAGCTGCGGGGGCAACCATAGGCAAGCCACACCCCTGTCACATGTCCTGAGAGGGAAAGCAGGGAACTCTCCCATTTCATTATGATGAGGATGTGCATGATATATCTGCTTCTATCCTTTTACTTTTAGACCGTTTAAGTCTTCGTATGTAAAGTGCATCTTTTTAGACATTATGCAATTGCTTGTTTTTATTCTTTTTAATATTATCTTATAAGATTGTTATCTCTGCCTTTTTAATGAATGTATTTTGTCCATTCACTGTAGAGATAAATTTTGGCACACTTAGGTTTAATTTTATAATCTTGCTATTCATATCCCAGTGAGTAATAACTTTATCAACTAGAATTTGATGCTTGTGTATAGGTTTTTAAAAAATTGTTATTATATAGATTGCATTCATTTCTAAAGTTACTTAGGTCAGCACCTAAGTAACAATGTATGATTGTTTCATACATTTGTAATATAGTTAGTTTTTTTGTTATTACATTCTATATTTTCAATTTATTTACACTTTTAACTTTTTAGTTATGTTATTTGTATATATTCATATATATTTTTATTTATATAAAATTTATGTATTTAGCTATTTTACTTTTATTAGTTATAGCAATCATAATGCAAATTATTAACTTATCACTATTTATTGTCAGTTAACATAATGGCAATTCACAAATAAAATGAGAACTTGTGACAGTATAATTCTATTTATTTCTCCATTCTTTGTCTTGTTACTTTCATGTGTCTTACTTCTCTGTGTTATAAACTACACAATATATTTTTTAACTTTAAAAGTCAACAGTCTATCTAAAATCTTATTTTAAAAAGTATTTATATTTTCCCATATATTAACCACTATTGTTTTTCTTTATTCTAGACATTAGTTTTCATTTGCAATTTACTTCAGCCTAAAAGCCTTCCTTTAGTATTTATTGTGATGTCGGTTTATTGGAAATGAATTATATCAACTTATTTTTATCTGAATGTTTCTTTCTTCTATCCTCATTTTGAAATATATTTTCACTAGGTATAGAATTCTAAGTTGATCTTTCAACACTTTAAAAGATGCTGTTCCCTTGCCATCTGACTCACCTCCCTCCATATGCACTGTGTCTTATTTATCTGGTGGCTGCTTTTAGACTTTTTATATTTGTTTTCCAAAGTTTGACTATGATGTACCTAGGTATGAACTTCTTTGTTCTGATTTTCTTTTGTGTTTCCTGAGGTTTTGGGTCTGTAAGTTGAGGTTTTGGGTCAAATTTTGCAAGTTTTTGGTAATTATTTCTTCAAATAGTTTTATTGCTGTTTATATTCTTACTTTCTAGAACTCAAATTACATACATGCATGCTTGCTAATTTAATATTTTTAAAAAAAGAACTCTTATCCTTTGTTCATTTCCCCCCAATCTTGTATTCTTCATGTGCTTTTATTTGGATAATTACTATCAACCTCTTTTTATGTTTGCCAGTTATACCTTCTGCTGTGTTCATTTGTTTTTAAAACAAACTAATTCATTTTCATTTCCTATGTTTTTCTTTTCAGTTAGAAATATCAATTTGATTTCCTATTATCTCTTTGATAACTCTTCTAAATATTTCATATCATCAGCCATTCTTTCCATCTTACAGTAAACATTATTTAACATTTTTATAATAGTTTTCTTAAAATCTTCGATGCCTACATAATCTGAAGTATCTGTGATTTTGCTTCAATTAATTAATTTTGCGCTTAGTTGTAAGCCGCATTTTATTTCTTCATAATCCCTTCACATGACAACATGGCATACAGTATATCTAAAGGAAAAATGGATATTAAATTTTTATCTATCTCCTACAGTTTGAAAGCCCTTTCTTTCATCACGTACCTAATGTAAAGGGCTGCTCTATTAGATTCTACCAAGAGCTGACTTGAAGTTTTAATTATAATGTGTTCACCATTGATTTCCGATGGGATTGTGGAGATTGCACTTTACCCTTTAGTCCAACCCTCAACTTTCAGAGCAGTAGCCACAGAGGGCATAATCCCTTGATCTTTTCAGGATTTGAGCTAGGGGTGGTTTGGGTTCTAGCTTTAGTTGTTTTTGGCTCACTTGCATATTCTACTTCAGCAGAGCCCTGGAATCTGAGCAACCTGAGTGAGACTATGCAAACACTGTTTTCCAGCCCATATCCATTGCTAATACTGCTGCTTTCTCTGGTATTCTTCATCAAAATTTCTAGCAGAATGAATTGCCTAGATGAAATATTTACTTTTGTATTTGGGTCTCTCACTTATTTTTAATCTGTCTTTCTAGCCATAGTGACATTAAAACCTCATTTGCTTTTTCTTTGTCATTGTAAAGTCTCTCTGTCTAAGACGGGCCTCTCATTGGCACAGCCACACTCATGCCAGACACTTGTCCCTCGTTCTTGAAGATCTGCACCTCTTTGTCCACCAATAGAGTATTTTTTTTTTTTTTTTTTTTTTTTTTTTAGAGATGGAGTCTCGCTCTGTCGCCCAGGCTAGAGTGCAGTGGTGCAATCTCGGCTCACTGCAAGCTCCACCTCCCGGGTTCACACCATTCTCTTGCCTCATCCTCCCCAGTAGCTGGGACCACAGGTGCCTGCCACCATGCCTGGCCAAGTTTTTTTTTTTTTTTTTGTAGTTTTAGTAGAGACTTGGTTTCACCGTGTTAGCCAGGATGGTCTCGATCTCCTGACCTCCTGATCCAACTGCCTTGGCCTCCCAAAGTGCTGGGATTACAGGTGTGAGCCACCATGCCCAGCCTCTTTGTCCATCTATAGATGTTTCATCTCTCTTTGGTCTTAACTTATTACAGATTCTTTGAATCAACTGCTCTACAATAGATTTATAGGGAAGTATGCTATTTTGTTAGTTTTATTCCTTGTTGTTAACACAGGTCCTATGGTCTTCCACATTCTACTACATCTTAATCAGAAGTGAAACTTTCCACCACTGCTTATTGCCTGTGTTTCCCCAACAATCTAATTTGTTTTATCTCAATTTTTTCTTTCCTTTCCTCCCACAAAGCAATCCATTTACAAAAGAACAATCAAAAGTCCTCTTCAAAAATAGCATAAAAACAGTTTTTTTCCCTTGTGAATAAAATGCATTATTTTTGCATGTGAATTGTAAGGCAATCTTTCTCTGGAATTCTTCAACCAAATGCCTTTTTGTAATGACACTTTATTTAGTCATTAGTTTATCTCCCAAAGTAGCTCAGATCTGTAGGCAGTAGATTTAAATCTAGCTAATGGACCTTATGCTTCAATTGTTTGAAAGTTGATATATTAGTCAACTTTGGGCTGCTATAATAATAAAATTTCAGGGATTACGTGGCTTAAACACAGTTCTAGAAGCTAGAAGTCCACCATCAAGGTGCCAGCAAATTTGATTTCTGGTAAAAGCTCTCTGACTTGTAAATTGTCACTTTATTACTTTGTCCTCACATGGCATTTCCTTTGTACTCATGCAGAGAGAGCTCTGGTGGTCCTGGCCTTTCTTCTTCTTATAAGGGCACTAATCCTATTGAATTAGGGTCCCATTGTATGACTTCATTTAACCTTAATAATTTCCATAAAGGCCCTGTCTCCAAATACAGTCACATTGGAGGTTGGTACTTTTACATATAAATTTTGAGGGGATACAATTCAGTCCATAACAGTTGGTACTTATATTACGTTCAAAATGTAAATGTATAATTTATTTTTATCTGTGTATTTTAAAGGACTTTTGCATGACTTATGCCTGCCTGGTCAACCAAGTACCTAAAGGTTTGGCCATGCTCCACTCCCTAAATTAGTCAGTTCTATATCATCCCACACAAAAAAAAGTCTGAATGCTTTTTCTCCAAACAATCTGAAGCAACAAGATGAGCACTTAAGCTATCCCATTACACGCACATGTAATTCACATGTAATTAAGTGAGGCAAGGCAGATCTTGTGATCTCTAGATGGTAGGGATGAATCAACTCATCCCTTTCTGCTATTGGTGTATGTGAAAGTTGCCTGGGACGACGAGAAACTCCAACCCTTAATATATCCCTTTACTGAGTCCCTCTACTTGCTTTCCACTGTGTCTCTGTGGATGGAAGGTGGTCTTCAGGCTTACTTGTACTTTGCTCGCAGGTGGTGGTCATTGTGACAGACTCCCAGCATCTATTCTACCCGGTGATTAGTCTCAGCCAGTTACGATAATTTCACTTCTCTCTTTGATTGGGTGAGGAATGCTCATGTAACTCAACTGTGGCTTTTTGTAGATAAGGGGAGGTCTGCTGAGAAGCTTCTGAGAATTATGTAATCATTCCGAAGAGAAGGCTAGAAGGACAAGTGTATGGGGCCTTTACTGAATGTGAGACCAGCAACCATCCTCTTGCCAGCTTCATGATGAAGCTAACACTGAGGGTAGCAGAGGAGAATGATAAAGTGAGGGTTTTTTCCTAATAAAATTTTGAACCACTCAGTTAATTAATCTTGTAGCCCACTCCACCCTCTGAATTTCTTATTATGTATGACAGAATTTCAGGATTTCTGTTACTTGCAGCCAAGTGTTTCTGAAGCCAGGCAACATTTGCAGTGAATCTGTCATGTATACACAGAAGTTCATTAGAAAGATTTAAAAATCTGCCTCTAGCTTCACCTCTAGAACTAGAACATTATTTCTTTATCAGACTATAGGAGTCCTCCCTCAGCCACAAAGGATACAAGACCCCCAGCAGATGCTAGAAATCAGAGATAGTACTAAACCCTGAATAGACTACGATTTTTCCTATACATACATAACTATGGTCAATTTTAGTCTATAAATTAGGCAAGGGTGAGTTTAACAACAACTAGTAGATAAATAGAACAATTATAACAATATACTATAATAAAAGTTATGCCAAATGTAGTCTCTCTCTCTCAATATCTTATTGTATTGTACTCACCTGTTTTCAGATGTGTTTGACTGCAGGTAACTGAAACTGTGGAAAGTGAAACCACAGATAAAAGGGCCTACCTTATATCCTTCAACGGCTTCCTGCTGCTCTTAAGATATTCTTTGTTTGTTTGTTTGTTTTGAGAAGGAGTCTTGTTCTGCTGCCCAGGCTGGAGTGCAGTGGCGCGGTCTCAGCTCACTGCAACTTCCGCCTCCCAGGTTTAAGCAATTATCCTGCATCAGCCTCCCAAGTAGCTGGGATTACAGGCTCCTACCACCACGCCTGGCTACTTTTTTTTTTTTTTTTTTTTTATATTTTGAGTAGAGACGGGGTTTCCACATGTTGGTCAGGCTGGTCTGGAACTCCTGACCTTGTGATCCAACCGCCTCAGCCTCCCAAGGTCATGGGGTTACAGGCAACAGCCACCGTGCCTAGTCAAGATGTTCTTAATATGGCTTACAAAGCCTGGAATTATTTTGAAACTGTAATCCAATTTTTCATATGTGCTCAAGAGACACATCATTCCTCCAGCACATCTATCTACCTTTGTGTAAATTGTTCCTTTCCCTTTCTTTACTCCACCACCTAATTCATATAGTTAGCTCTTAGTCATCTCTCTTTAATTCTCAGTTACAATACTGCTTTCTCAGTGAAAATTTTTCAGATTCCGCAGACTAGGTCAAGTTCCCCTACTATGTGTCTTCAAAGACTCTTGGATTTTTTCCTTTTCTTAATTTGTAATAATATATCTGCATAGTTGTTTGTATATATTTTTCTCAATAGCTTTGAAAGGTGAAGTTCCTGCTACTTTTGCTTAATACCACATCCTCGGTACCTAATATGCTTCTCCACAGGAAGAACTAATTAAATAATTATTTATTGACGAAACTAATACACAGATGAGCTTTTTCTTATATAACATAATTTAAAGTACACTAGCATGCCGATAGTTCAACTTTAATTAAGCCTGGTGTGCGTTCATCCCTCTTTGAGTGGTAGAGAAGAGACAAGCACTTTACTCTGAGCTTTTACTCTGAGTGCAATAGGAGACAGAGGAATGTTTTGGGACAAGGGATGGCATGTTTTGACTGATCTTTTAAAATAATTATTGTTGCAATTGTGCAAATTGTTGAGTGTAAATGGATAAGGGAAAAGATGGATCAATTTAGAGACTATTCACGTAATCCAGTCAAGAGATCATCCTGACAAATGACACCTTTGCCTGGAGTGTTATTGCCGGAGGTGTGGAAAAGTGATGTGATACGGGATATATTTTGAAAGCAGAGCTCACAAGACTTGCTGACAGATACAAGACGTGTGTGTCAAAAGAAGGGTAAAGGATGATTCCAAGGTTTTTTTCCCTAACTAACTGGAAAAATGGGGTTGCTATTTACCGAGACGGACAATATTGTAGAAAAGGCAGGCTTTGGAGAGAAGAGCTGGATCCTAATTTTACACATGATACTTCTGAAATGATATTACCACTTCAAATGGAGAGGTCAAGTGAGATTGTTGAATATGTTAGTCTGGACTACATGGCAGAGGACTGGGTGGAGTTAAGCACTTGTGAGTTGCTGGCAGATATGTGTTAATTAAGCCAGGAGACGGGATAAGATCTCCTGTTAAAAAGAGGGAGAATGAGAACTGAGGCCTAGAAACCCTAACAGTAAGAAATTGGGTTCATGAGAAGGAACAGACAAAGCAGATTGTGAAGTGGCTTGTGGTGTGGAAGGAGAAACAAGAAAGTATGATGTCTCAAATTCTAAATGAAGGTGATTCAGAAAATGGGAATGACCACCTCAGCCGAATACTTCTGATAGGTCCAGTAAGATTGACCATTGGATTTAGCAAGGTGTAGGTCATTGGCAATGATGAATAAGCAATTGTAGTAGAAATGTGGGCGTAAAATTGCATTTACAGGGATTTCAAGGAGCATTAGGAGGGAGGGAATTCTGATCATTCATATAAAACACAGTTTTAAGAAGATTTTTGTAAAGAGGAGCAGGGAATTGTCATAGAGAAAAGGGGTGTCATGAGATGGGATTTTTAAATAAGATAGTCAAAATTATAAGTCTTATGCTTATAAAAATCCAATAGAAATAAATGATGATTCTACAGAGAGGAAAATAATTAACAGGTAAAGAGGTACCTACAAAGAGTTGGTCTTGGGTAATATGCAATAAGGAAAAGAAGAATACACAGGCTCAGGCTTAGATAAATAGGTGCATGTGTGGTTGGGAGCCTGGTGGTTTTATTCTGGTGTCGGTTTTGACGTTGTTGTAGGAAACACAGTCATTAAGTGATAATGAGGAAGGGGCAATATAAACTGGTGAGTCGTAGGAGAGAGAAAAACAGTATGAAATTGTTAACTGAGAGAGTGGGAGAATGAATTATTTCAGCAAATAGATCAGTATTGTTGGGAATCTCTTAAAAGCCCTCTTGGGTTCACAATCAGAAATACATCAAAGAGCACTGTTGGTTGTTTCCTTTCAGGCACTTTCAGCTGGGAGAATGCAGGTGTAGAGCGGGTAAAATGTTAGATTTATCCAACAGCAAGTTTTCCCAGGTATGAAGACTTTAGAGATGAGTGCTGGCAGGTAGGTGCCGGCAAATGATTAGTTATAATAGTGGTCAGTAGAATACAAATTGAGTAGAGAAGAATGTGAGGATCTTTGTCGTTGGAAGAAAGAGACATGTATTCTGGGATGTACAGCACCTGATCTCTACTGCAAAATCGACTATGGCTAACTTTGCATCCAATGTTATAACAGGATAGTAAAGTTTGGCAGGGGACTGACACCTATATATATAGTAGTTCCAATCCAAAATATCTCCAAGTTATATAAAAAACCTAGTTCTATAATGCCTGACAACAATTGGGAAGAAAGTCTAAACATTCACTTATTTATTCAAAATTATAGCAGTATAAATATCAGGAACATTAAACTTGCCATTCGGAGAAACTGATTCTTGGGAACAAGCATCTTCTTATGCAAAGAACTACACTAAATTTGAGAATTCATAATCAATCTCGACTGAAAGGACTTTATGGATTTTTTTTTCTGGAATAGTAGGGAAGATAATCGATATATGGAGTATCTGGAGTACATGATAGAAGGTGATACATGCTGATAGGGAGGTCCAAATGAAGTGATAACTCAGAGGATTGAGAAATTACTTCAAAAGGAAAAATGGTATCAGTCAGCAAAAAAGAGAAAATAATATGTGATATTAAATATAACATTTTTAGGAACAATCTTACTTCAAGCTAATTAAATTTGGATTCAACTAAGTAACCTGGATATTGTAGCAGGTATAATAATTTGCTCTACTTATTATTGTTCTCAACTTCCTTCTAGTGTGGCTTCTTGGACTGAAGAGGCTAGAAAACTAAATTTTCCTCAGACTAATTTTCACTGAGTTTTTGAATATCATTAAAGTTCCACTAATCCAGAACACTCCCCATATTTGAAAATGTAACTGTGCCAACATGGAGTGGGGGAAGCAGATCATGAGGTATCTGTCTTGCTCACATGGCTGCTGGCTGCAGACATGAATAGTTATAATTGGGTCAGGAGCTGGAAGCTGTCATGTTAGTGCTCTGATACAGCAGCTTCCATCTCACACCCCTAATGCTGGGAGGGGCAGAAATTCCCACGCTGTTCTAGATTTATACTGTTACCTTCAGAGTTGTTTCTAGATGCTCAACCTCTTTTCTGTCTCATCCTGCTTCTCAGTAATTTTGAAAGTTATTCAATATCAAGTAATAAATCTTTTTTTTTTCTGTACAAACTAGTTACAATGGAGTCTGTTCTCTGCAACAGAATGTCTGATAAAAAGAGAGAAATAACCTTATACAATTAGAAATTTGATCTAACAGATTATGAATAATCTTATTTCATGCTAATTAAATTTGGATTGGACTGAAGAACCTGGGCATGTAGCAGTTATAGTAATTTGCCCTACTCATGATTGTTCTCAACTTCCTCCTATGTTAGAAATACAGATTCCTGGGATATATTATCTGACTGATGCAATAGGGATCAAGGAGTCTATCTGTAGCAAATGCCCCTATATGATTCTGATGTAGCTGATACCTAGAGCAGAGCCACTTGGTAACCCTTGATACAGAGAAATTACTCAAAGGTCTTAATGAAATTTGATATTAAAAATGTGTCTGCATTATCCTCTGATGTGGTTTAAGTGAATTTGTGAGCAAGAAACAAATATGTATTGCCAATTTCCAACTCTCTAGCAATATAAGTATAGTCAATTCTCAACTCATTGATAGCACAAGGGCTTATGTGTTAACATATTCACATACATACCCTAGATACCATTTAATATAACTTTTTGAGACAATGTTAGTTTTCTGAATTCAAAAGTCATGATGGAGGGTAATCAGGACATAGATTTCATTTTCATTTTGAAGGCGGAATTGAATATATGATACCTAACACTATGTGCTGAGCATACAGTTAATAAAAAAGAATTTGTTTTAGTTGTTTTGTCTTTTCACTTTGGAAATTTCATCCTGTTACTAAAAATAATATCTCAGAAAAATAGTCCAATGGTTTTCAATTTTTCTTTTTTGAATAGTCACAATCGTTTTCCCCAAGTATTTTCCTTTAAGAGTAATAGTTAGGAATAGAAGTTTTTGAATTAAAAAATATTAATACACATAGAGTTGTCATTGAAATCCAAGGGAAAACCAAATATTCACCATAATGATCAAATGAATCAGACTTTTATTTTTGCCTACTTGCTCATATGTATTTCTGTAATACCTTTGATCACAATATTGATCACATTTTCTATTCTTTACTTAACTCTACATAATAAAAAATCCCACAATACCTAGCATGTACTTAGCATTTATGTTCTAAATAGTGATCCAAATATCTTAAATATGTTAAATAATTTTAATTTGCATCAGTCCCATGAAGGTGTTTCTATTACTATCTTCACCTTTTTTTTGAGACAGAGTCTTGCTCTGTCGCCCAGGCTGGAGTGCAGTGGCATGATCTCGGCTCACTGCAAGCTCCACCTCCTGAGTTCACACCATTCTCCTGCCTCAGCCTCCCGAGCAGCTGGGACTACAGGCACCTGCCACCACGCCCAGCTAATTTTTTGTATTTTTTAGTAGAGACGGGGTTTCACCGTGTTAGCCAGGATGGTCATGATCTCCCGACCTTGTGATCCGCCCGCCTCGGCCTCTCAAAGTTCTGAGATTACAGGCGTGAGCCACCATGCCCGGCCCTACTGTCTTCATCTTACAAATGAGGAAACTGCATTTCAGAAATTCAATAAGAAACTTTTCTAAGAAAGAATACAGATAGATACGAGAGACCCTAATAGTATGTCTCATCTTTGTTGCTATATTTTTAGAATTTTCTTTTTAATATATAAGGCTTACATCCAGAAAATTGTTAAGTATGTATTACATAATGAGATTTTACCATCTTTATGCTGAAGATGATTCATCTTATCAACTTTGGTTTCCTAGATGTATTCTGCTACAGAGAATATTTTGGTCAAATTAAATTTCTTAATATTTTAACTATTGTATTAAAATAAATACTATAGATAATGGAGTAATAGATAAAAAACTATGAACCTTTCAGAAATCTTGTTCAACCTTTCCAAAACGCATTATATGTGCACAACCAGATTATAAGTATATGATTTTAACCATTTATCTAATTTCTGACGAGACTAATAATCTTACAAAAGTTCAGATTTACATAATGAAATTGGTACTTTGTTGTAATTTTAATTTATGTTGTAATTTGTGGTGCAGTTAATCTTTTTCTCCTTTCGAGAGTCAATAAATGTCTTATGTTTGTCTACCAGCTGCATTTTACCATACAGAAAAGTAGCATTATATATATAGTAGAAGAGGGTCTTTAAGCTGATATGGCTTACTACAGTTCCCTGGTCTTAGTCCTATTACTTAATTTCATTAAACACATTTTTTTCCCTCAACTGTAACTAGGGGAAGATTATAATTTTGTAGAGTTATTTTCAAGATTCAAGAGAATGCCTATAAATCCCCTAAGTATTGCTACATAGAGAATATTTTAAAACTAGTTGTGATTATTGGTATTTGAGTTATTATTAAATATTTGTTCACAATCTCTATTCACTAGAGTTTTGCAATTTGTATAGTTTTGTGAATAAAGGTATTGAATCTTTGTCATAGTAGGTGAAAAAAAGAGAAGCTCTCTTTTGAATTTGTTTTGAACTAACAATGGAAAAGGTAGCAATAATCAGAATTTATTCCTGCTGCTTGAAACCAGAGAGTTAGTTGCATATAAACAAAACACCATTTCCTTACAAGTATATGGTAATTAAAAGTTATATCACTTTAGAGCTTTTATAATAAAAATAATAAAATATTTTCCTGATTTTATGTTTAAAAATGTAAAGTTGATTAAAAATAAGAACATTTATACACAGTAAAACAAGAAAATTATATCAGATAATTTTTTGAAGTTTTTGAAAATTAAGAAACAAAAATTTGTCTTTTGTGTAAATTTCTGAATAAAATAAAGCTGATGGTTGAGATTTCAAGAAACTAAAATATTAAATTAGTAACATCATAGGGAACTTTATAGAGTGAAATTGAGTATATAAAATCACTCATATGTGGTGAACCGGTCATCTCATATAACAGTTTTGTCTATCACGGGAGAACAAAACCCCAACAATTTCAAAATTACAATTATTTTCATTATCATAACAGAATTTCAATGAACAGATTTTCTTTCTTTTTATCCACCCAAATGTATGAAAACTGTATGCATATAAACATGCTGATTCTATCCTTAGCAAACTTACAATATTCATGAGTCTAAAATCACTCCTCTTCATGTTTAGTCCAATAATGCCTCTTGTTCTCCCAAAGAAAGCGTCATATCCCCCAGATGTAAACATTTCTTTAAGAGCCAATGCCATATGCTGACAGATGGCATCCCATCTGTGGTTCAGTTATTAAAAATAAATTTCTTGGCCATGTTCAATAAATGTAAGATATTCCTATCTATTTTTTTCCAGAAACGTTTAATTTTCAACTGTGGGTTTAGCAAACCAAACCATAAAGCTCAATTCTATATAATAACTTGTGTAGCAAAATAAGCTTTATGTCAGGCTAAAATAATATATTTAGGATAAGATGTTCAGAAGAGAAAAAAATAGAAAAAGAAAAATGTAAATTTACTTCTCCAAGTAATATACTGTTGATTTGGCTCAGCTAGAACTATTAGTTAGGAAATGACAAAAAAAAAAAAAAAATTGGACTCAGTGCTAGGAGTTAAGCAATGGTGGATGGGAACATAGAATCCAAAACACTTAAAATATTGTACTCACTGCTCAAACTCCAAAGTGCTTGTCAGTAGTTCTTTTTCTGCTACATCGTCAAACCTTCAAATCACGATTTCTTCATATATTCAGTGTCAAACAAGACTTTGAAGAGAACATGAGAAATATCAGTAATAACTCTCTACTCAGCATTAAAAAAGCGACATAGTTTTGTTGAAAGGATGGAAGAAAATCAGTGCATGTCACTGACAGCATTTAATGAGGTAGGTTCCACATGCAGAACCTTGGCAACTGGTGATTTCAGAAGAAGGAGGTCTCCTGGCCTTGCAACTGAGAAAAAAAGAGAATAATGTATGAAGCCTTTTTAAAAAATTCAAGAGATGTGTGTGAAAGTGATATAGCTGTCCAAATCTCATGTCGAATTATAATCCTCAATGTTGGAGTCTGGGAGGTGACTGGATCATGGAGGTGTTTCTTATGAATGATTTAGCACCATCCCCTTGGTGCTGTTCTCCTGATAGTGAGTGAGTTCTGGCAAGATCTGATTGTTTAAAAGTATGTAGCACCTTGCCCTGCTCACTCTGTCTCTTGTTGCTACTCCAGTCATGTGAAGTGTATGCTCCCCCTTTGCCTTCTGCCATGATTTAAGTTTCCTAAGGTCTCACGGAAACCAAGCAGATGCCAGCACCATTCTTCCTGTACAGTCTGCAGAACTGTGAGCCCATTAAACCTCTTTTCTTTATAAATTACTCAGTCTCAGGTATTTCTTAACCACAATATAATAATGGACTAATAAAAAATGCTTTCAATAACCATATCCATGGTTTTCCTTTTCCCTAGCATCTTGGTCCATGTAACTGAAAGTATAAATGCTTCCATCCTTCCTTTTCCTCATCTTTCTTTCTTTTCTTCTATTTTACTTCTGTACTGTCTCCCTTCCCTTCTGAAAATAGTAACAGATGGTCAGTTATGAGGCTAGGTAATGAGTGATCAAGAAAGGCTTAGCCCTTACTCATGGATTTTGTAGTTTACTGGTGAACACAGGCAAGTGAACAGGTAAGTAAAATAGCATCAAAGTACCAAAGTTGCAGAGGTATTTTGGGGCGATGGGCAGGGAAAGCAGAGAAGAGTTTCTGGAGAGCAATATCCAATTGCAAGTGATTCTCTATCCACCCTTTCGCTTCTCAAACTCTCTTCTTATGTAAATGATAACTATGAGCTTTTCAGTTAGTATGTTGTTATTAAGCTTTAATTAAAGAGAGACTTTCTTCCTTTCCTTCCTACAATCTAGGTTTTGCCTTACAACATGACTATAAACTGAATTAAAGTAAGAAACTCTTTCCTTCTGTCTTGGTCTCTGTATCATATAGGGATACAGTGGTTTACGTGGATAAGCATTGTTGTGGAAGAAAAGGAAGTAGGTAAATTAGCACATTTGAATAATTGACACCTACCATCTTAAATACTGTCCAACCAGTAGGCATATAAGAACAATCACTACCCCTCCAACTTTGATTGTGTATCTTGTCCTAACTTTGTACAATTCCTTTTATATTCACAAACCTAAATTCATCTGTCTCATTAGGAAAGGAAAACTGTGTTACAGGCTGGACTCTAACAGCTCTCTTACTCCTGTAAAAGCTTGAGAATTTTTGTATATGTATTTATTCATATTCTAACAGGAAACACAAGAACTCTGAATCAAAGAACAGGGCAATTTTTACTCAGAATATCTCCGCATCTGGTTCCCAGGCCTCATTCCCCACAAGGTAAAAGTCAGATGTGCATCTGTATATGTAGTGGGGTGCAATACATGAGAGGAACCTTAACATCATGAGATCAGAGCTTATATGAGAAGGCTGGCACTTTTGCAAATCCTCTGCCTACAGAGGTGTTAGCTGGAATTGAAGCAAATCCTCTTTGGGGAAAGGGAGGAAAAGGTCTCTACCTTGGAATGTAAGTAAATGGCTCTAGGCACGATAAAGTCTCTAAATCTCTCTGGAGCATACACTACCTTTAACCTCCAAGGCATGCTTGCCATTCAATCATTGTTTAACAAACATTGGAGGTCTTTTTTTTCTTAGAAATCTCGTAGCATGCAGAAACCTGAAAATATTCCTTGAAAATTGCCTCCCAACAGGAATTAGAAAGATTTAATTAACACCAATATAATGGTGGGCAATGGTAAATTTAAAACTAAAACCTACTCTCACAACTACTTACTCTATGATCTCTATGCTACATCACACATGTATACTCTTTCCTTAGAGGGGACATGGAGAGTCAATGACTGATGAAGCTGAGAGTTTGGAATAGTATTTCTATCATTCCTACCAATTTGGATCTGATATTCCGAAAGCTAGAAGGTAGGTCAATATAGGAAAGAAAGGAAAGTGATTGATTGCAGCTGGAGCAGTACTTTCAAAAATGGTGAAGAGAGATGCATATATTTAAGTATATGTCTAGAGGATAAAGCAAGAGGTAATACTCCCCAACACAGTAATGACTAGGATTAAGTTTATACTCCAAACACATAAGGTGAATATACAATGGAAAATGGTATACCAATCTCCCTTCTGAATCCAATAAAACAATTCCTAAACTTAGGCAAGTACGATAGGCAGAATTTTAAGCTGGCCCCCAAGATTCTCACCTTATTTTATTTCCTCCCCTTGAATATGAGTCCATCCTGTGAGTCTGATGGGATAGCTTTCCTATGCTTATGTAACACTATAAGGCCATGAGGCAGTATTTTGCAGATGTAACTAATATACCTAATCAGTTGCCTTTGAGTTAATCGAAAGTCACAGCATCCTGTGAACTTAATCTTATCAGATGAGGTCTTAAAGGAATGTCCTGCCAGCCGGGAGTAACTAAACCTCTAAGGGGTGAAAGTGCTTCCAAGGCTACAACCAGGAATACAATGGGATATCAGTCTTCTAACTACACATAAATGAATCTCACTAACAACCAGTGAGCTGGGCAGAGGCCGCAGGCCTCAGCTGAGATCACAGCCCTCACCAATACCTTGATTTCAGCCTGGTCAGACCCTGAGCAAGTACCCAGCTAACCCTGGGTACCTGGACTGCTGATTCATGAAAACTGTGAGATAATAAACTTGTGTCCTCTCAAACCACTCTGCTTGAAGTAATTTGTTATAATAAAGTAATTTCGCAGATTTGGTGGAGACAAGAACAATATATAAAGATCTCTTGCAATTCTATGAACAAGCAATAACACACCATTTGTAATAGTATCCAAACTATAATAAAACACAAAAGACAAAAGACCTAAATAAATGAAGAGTTAGGTCATTTTCTTAGAAGGAAGATCTCAATATTATAAACATGGCAAGTATCCACTAATTAATCTATGCATGCATTTCAATTTCAATCAAAATCTCAAAAATGTGTCTCATGAAATCTGAAAAGCTGATTATAAAATTCAAATATGAAAGTAAGAGACTAAAAATAGATGAATCCTTAAGGAGGAGAAAGAGGAAAGAGGCTATGGCTCACCAGGTTTCAACTTGTTAAAACTAAATAATTAAAGCAAGTTGTTATTTGTGCAAGTATAGAAAAGTACAGCAAATAAGCAAACTGGAGTTTTGAGAACTTCAATATGTTTGAGAACTTGCTACATTAATTTCTAATAACATTCCAAGTCATGTCAGAGGGGATGGGGATTCATAAATAGTGCATAAACAATGGACTATTTAACTAGAAAGTTAGACCAAAGTTAGACCCTTGGGTACACGTGTCTTAAGATTTTCTCGACATTAAATCCTGGACGTGAAATTGGTCTTCTTTGAAAGGGAAGGACAGCTTCGGCATTACTGGGTTTAAAAGAGTGATTGCACCAGCTTACATTTGTATCAGAAAATATTGAAAGCTGCTGCATGTGCCTACACCCTGAATACATTTGAAATTATCAGACATCTCATATCACTCCAGACATGCAAACATATTTCATCTGTAGTAAAGAGAATGTGAAAAGCAAAATTGTAAAACTCTTGAAAGATGATACAGAGGCTTTGTGTATTGCTGTATTAGGATAAGAAATTATTTTAAGGAAAACAATGATAATTTATACAGAAATAGGTTAATATTTTGATTACATGAAACCATAAATAGTCATAAACTGCTAGGCAACAAACATATCCGGAAACTTAAAAGCCACAGACTGGAAAAGAGGCTTGTTATATGCATAGACAAGATTAGTAATCACAATGTATAAATAATTTTGCAAATCAATAAGAGAAACTCCCTCCCAAAAAAGAGCAATAAGTAATATATAAAGAAACAGAAATAGGCAATAAACAATTTTTGAACATAGATGGATGCTCAGTTGCACTTATAAAAAATCACAAATTAAATTAAAAATTAAAATTTGTACCCAGATGATGTTTAAATTAATGTCTGATAATTTCAAATGTATTCAGGGTGTAGGCACATGCAGAAGCTTTCAATATTTTCTGATACAAATGTAAGCTGGTGCAATCACTCTTTTAAACCCAGTAATGCCGAAGCCGTCCTTCCCTTACTAAAGCAGACCAATTTCACGTCCAGCATTTAATGTCAAGAAAATCATAAGACACATGTACCCAAGAGACTATTCATCGTAATATTACTTTTGAAAACAGGATCACAATCACTCAGGCAGTGAAAGGATACATCTCAAAAACATAGGTGTGAAAATAAGTCACTGAAGATACCTATGTACAAAATAATGCATCATTGAATTATGAAAGAATAAATATGTGACAACGTAAGTGGAAAAATTGCATAATTATCTATGGGGGTACTGCACACCAATTTTAAAATAATATTCACCTCTGTGGAGAAATGGGGTCTCAGGATGAGTGGAGTCTCAGCTTTATCTGTGACACTTTGTTTCTTGAGAGATGTGTGGAGTAGAGGAGGGAAGTGATGAGGGGAGTGAAGAGGAAGAGAGAGGAAGACAGAGAAGAAAGGAAGGAGTGAAGAAGAGAGAGGAGAACAGAGAAGAAAGAACAAGATTAAAGCTTTTAGTGCATAAGCGAGTGCCATTATTGTTTCATTAATGTTTTGTAAATATAGAAAATTTTATGATTAAAAAATCTTTGTTTTTTAAAAGTGAGTTTAAAGGGGACAGAGAAGCAGGAAAGCCAGATTAGCAGGGATAATTTTTTTCCTTGGGAATGTTAAGAACAAGTAGTGAAGACAAATGGCCTAGATTAGTGGCTTTCAACATTTTTGGCCATAATCCATAGGGGAAAACAAATGCATTTTTACCTCTAGACTCAGTATTTGCAAAGATTTTACAAAACACTACTTAACCCTGAGTGTGCTAGATGCACTGGTTCTTCTTTTGTTTCAATTTGCTTTGTTTTGTTTTCCAGTCTACGTTAGATTATGCTGTGCTGTCTGCACTATGCTGTCATTTTTCCTTTTCTATTTTATTTTTTTCCTTTTATTTTAGTTGACATGTGATGACTGTACATATTTATAAGGTACAGTGATGCTTGAATACAGGTATACAATGTATAATGATCAAATCAGGGTAATCAGGATGTCCACTGCCTTAAATATTTGTCATTTCTTTGTATTGGGAATGTAAAATGCCAATCCTGACCAACTGTTTTGACCAGTTCTATTACCTTTGAGACTTACTAGTGGATCATGACTCATCATTTGAAACATATTGGCCTAGTGCCAAGAAATAGACAATTGCATTAGATCTGCAATTTAATACTGACTTTGGCATTGTCTGTAAAATCTAACATAACTCGCTTGACTGTGTTGCCTCAGTTCCATCTTATGAGAAATGGAAATGACAATGGCATGAGGCTCATCCATTCATTATTTACTGAGCATCTATCAAGTGCCAAATCCTTATTAAATACTGAGGGGATCAAAATAGTTGATGTTATTGAAAATGCTTTTCGTTGGTGAAAGGACCACACTATTTTCATTGTTTTACAAAATGACAAAGATAAAGAATCAACAAAATATAGACAGCAAAATGTAGAATCAATTCAATTGAACCAAAGAATTTTTTTTTTTTTTTTACAAGACCTGGACATCTCAAATATAGTCCTCTGGAAAATGTAAAACATGTGGACATGGGATATAAAATGTTTTATAGGAAAACTTTCCGTGTTATGTAGTAAATACGAATTGTACACTTTGACTCTCTGGTGAATAAAAATGTGGCAATACTTTCAATCATCAAATTAAATCTTACTCCTGGCTCTCCCTTCCTGGAAGGGGGTATGATCCTTTGTGGGGGCTGGCTTCTTTATCTCTTCCGTTCCCTCCCTCAGTCACACTTATAGGGTGCGTGTGGTGTTTAGTAAACAAGAGAAGGGGCTGCAGGCTTCATTTGTTGTGTTTGCTGCTGGGGTGGCCCATGGTCCATTCCACCACCTCCTCCCATTTACCCAAGTGGGGCAAGGAGACTGCTTTTTGGTGCTCCCATCTGCAAGGCCGGTGGGCCCCATGAACCTCCATGTCTACACTCCAGGCTATCAGACACCTTAGGCTGAGATGGATCTACACCATCTCACCCACAATCAACACTCACCACCACAGAAACAAACACTCCCTAAAGCAAACATCTGCTTTCCCCCTCCATCTGCCTTCGGGATGCCTATTAGCTCCTGTCCACCCAGGTTTTCTGCTCGCCCCGGGACCTCATCCTACCTCCTCAACCCTAGAACAATTCAGTTCTTCTTGAAAATTCAAACCTCTTAAAGGTGAGCTGAGGAGAAATGACTCCTGCACCATATTAGTTCCTGAGTATATTGTGAGGATGGCAAATGGAAAAGCATTTATGATTATTCCAGATTATTCCATGGCTGCAAAGCATAACACAAATTAATAGCTCACTGCGTTTTTCTGAAATTTCACTCATGTGAAAGTGTTTGTTATGTAGGCAAAATAACTATAGAAGACAATGTTTATATAGTTACATTTGATGATCATTTTTTTCCTTTTAAAAATGCTTTATTTTACCACATCTAATTATACATTCTTTTAACAAAAAGCAGGAACTCAAGATTCACATAGTATTAATTGATATATTTATCAGTTCCTCAGATTGTTGTATTCAAGTATCTTATTAGAAGTGAATTCTCCCATTTTTCCTTTATATATTTCGAGAATATTAAGTTGGTAAATATCAAAACTATCAATAATTTTCTTTTTCATTTTTTTTTTTTTTTTTTGAGACAGTCTCACTCTGTCACCCAGGCTGGAGTGCAGTGGCACAATCTTGGCTCACTGCAACCTCTGCCTCCTGGGTTCGAGCAATTCTCCTATCTCAGCCTCCCAAGTAGCTGGGACTACAGGTGCCCACCACCATGCCTGGCTAATTTTTGTATTTATAGTTGAGACAGGGTTTTCACCATGTTGGCCAGGTTGGTCTCAAACTCCTGACCTCAGGTGATCCACCCACCTCAGCCTCCCAAAGGGTTGGAATTAGAGGTGTGAACCACTGTTTTTTGTTGTTGTTGTTGTTGTTTGTTTGTTTTGTTTGTTTTTTTGAAACAGAGTCTCACTCTGTCACCCAGGCTAGAGTGCAATGCAACCTCCACCTTCTGGGTTCAATCAATTCTCCCACCTCAGCCTCCTGAGCAGCTGGGACTACAGCCATGTGCCACCATGACCAGCTAATTTTTGTATTTTTTGTAGAGATGGAGTTTCACCATGTTGGCCAAGCTTGTCTCGAACTCTTGACCCCAAGTGATCTACCTGCCTTGGCCTCCCGAAGTGCTGGGATTACAGGCGTAAGCCATCACGCCTGGCCAATATCAATAATTTTAATATTTTCCTTGTGATGATACATTTTATCCTGATTCAGAGACTCTCTGTATCCACAGTAATGTGCTTTGACCATTTTATCTATGAACTACCTCTAGGTATCTTAGCTGTCTTTTGGTTAGCGTTTGCTTGATATATTTTTTTGCAGTCTTTGACTCTTCTATGTGCTTTTCCAGGCCCTTGTGTTTTAAGCCTGTGACTTGTAAATAACAACAAATTTCAAACTCCAATTCGACAGCCTCTGCCACTATTAAAAGGAGTCTATTAACTTTTATTCTAATTACTGATTTATTTCTGTAATTATAATTATGCTTTCTAATTACTTTTATAATTTAATGCTTTTCCATCTTCATCTTTTACTTCTATGACTGCTTGAAGTTTGATTTTTTTTTAAAGTCAGTGTTTTTTCTCCAATAATTTGGACCTTTTAACCATTTTTAAAATTACCCTAATTATAATACATTCACATAATAAAATATTGGATTACTTAATATCTCTAGCCTCCCCTGAAAAACATAAAAAACATAAAATTCATTAATTATGATAAACTTACTCTGAATGTTCTCAATGTTTAGTTCCATTTAAAACATTTTCTTCTAAAGCATTTGTATTTTATTACAATCTCAAGTGGCGAATATACGTTTAGATTTACTGACGTGTAGATATTTAGTTTTACAATTTTTTTTCTACAAGTTGCTTTTTCTTTTTGTTTTTCAGATTTATTTTCTCTTATTTTGAAATACAGTCTTGTCAAAGCATTATTCAAACATAAAAAATATTGTAGAAAATAATGTGTGACAAAGTTTTATTTAGCAGCAAAATAACATGACTGGTTCAAAAGACAATTTCAGAAAATGGGATATAAAGTCAGTGAGGACAAAGGAATGCTAAATTAAAAATGCTGTGAGAGTGAGAGAAAGGGTAGAAAAAATAATAATAATAAAAAATACCCAGAATGCTGTTAGTTACAAAGCCATTTAATATTCTACAGGAAAATAAAACCATAACTTTCATGATATCTTCTCTACTGAGCAAAACCAAAATATCATCACACCTTCACAGTTTTACTGTAGAATGTCTAAACCCTAATCATTTTTGCAAATGGTCTTACATTCTCCTGGAGAATCAGCTGACCCCCAGGTAAGCTTGTTGGAAAACTGCCTTGATTCCCTGACATTTATCTTTGCTTTACTTCCAAGTTTCGTATAATTTTTATTAACATTCAAAGTCTTTTATCTGAAGTTGTGATGGTTAATTCTCAGAGTATTTTTGTGTGTGTGAGCGTGAATGGGGCTTCTGAACATATCTCTCTTTACCATATTTCTGAATAGCTTAACAAGACATGACATCCTAGATTAACAGTTCTGTTCCCTCAGCCTTTGGAACACATTCTGCTGCTCTTAATGATCCACTGCTTCTCTGCTTGTTACTGCTTTTCAGTAATTTGTTGTCTGTTATTCTGGCTGCTTTTAAGTTCTCATTGTCTTTGGTGTTCAGCAGTTTCAAAAGAGTGTTTCCAGGTGTTAATTTCAGTTTGTCTCACTTGGAATTGGTTTGACTTTCTGCACTTGATCATTCAAGTATTTTAGAAAAAGGTACTGTAAAAATTCTAAACCTATGATTTTCCAATATAGCACTCCCTCCTAGTTCCATCCTTTCTTTCATCTTCTGAAATTCTGAATAGATCTATTTTAGTCAGTCTTTTCCTACTGGGACTTAGCCTTTGTCTTATTTTTTTAATTTTCCTGTCTATGATGCATTAAAGTTATTTAATTAAATCTGTCTCCTAGCTTAACAATCCCTCTCCAGCCATGTAAAATCTGCTACTTCATCTTTTCAATTAAAAAAAAATTCAGTGTTATCGCTTTTCATGTCTCCAAGTCCTCTTGGCTCTTTTAAAATATGTATTGGGATTTTAAAATTTTCCTCTTTTTTTGATTTCATTTAACAGTTTAAGGAAAACCATTTTACATACTTTTGGGATCAACCTAGTCACTGGAATTCTTAGAATTCTAATTAAGTCATTTTTTCTGGGGACTCTTCATGGTGGTTTATTTCTTCATGAACTCTGTTCATCTTGTCTTGGTGCAATTAACCTGGGACCACTTTAAATTACTTACTTATCTTAGAGATTTTAAAATTATCCTAATAATATGTAGTAACAATTTAGCATCTTATGATTTGGAATTCCTAGAGAAGATGGTTTTCCTAACCCAATCCAGTGCCCAGGCTGAGACAAATGTATATCCTTACCATGCTGTCTTGAGGTGATTTTATTTTTTCTAGACAACCATTTCTCTGTCGGTAGAGTCCTATTCCTTGCATGATGTAGAGGGATTTCACGTTCAACTCTTCATCTTGCTTAATTCTAAAACCTCCTATGTCTCTAAAACCTAAGAACAACATTCGTAAATGTCTACAGAAAACTCTCATCCGTGAAGCCTGTGCACCACTTTTTAGCAGCTCTCTCTCTTTGAGCTAAGAGCTCACTGCTTGTTAGAAGCTCTCTCTGTTTGAGCTAAGAGTTTCCTTTGCTTTATAGTAAACTTAGAGATTTAAAATGAAATTTGTTTTATACATGTCTGATGCTTCTAGATGTTTTTGTTTAGGTGGAGGACTTTTAGAATATATTTCCAACAACTTAAGTCCTAGGCACCCATTCTCAGGATTATTTTTTTTCTTTTGGGAAATATAACATGTGCAAATGAGGAACTAAGCCAAGAGGAAGTCATGAGATTCTTAAAAAAACAAACACAAAAATCAGTGGGGAACAGAGACAAGGGGAAACTCTTGGATGACAAGAATACAGCAGTTGTAGGGCAATCAGACTGAACTGGAGCAGCAGAGTGGGGGCTCTGGAAGGTGTGATATACAAAATTAAATAAAGAAACAAACAAACACTCAAATAATGAGAATAACAGATTACCTGATATGGTCAATCATGTGAAAAAATAGCTTTCAGAGGAATTTTACTTATGTTTTAAGCAATTTTACTTGTTGAATTAAAAAATATAAATATATAACATGAAAAAAGCAATCATTATCTCTGTATCAGTCAGGGTTCTCCAGAGAGATAGAACTAATGGAATACACACACACACACACACACACACACACGTATATGTTACATAATGTGCGTGTGTGTGTATATACATATGAGTTTATTAATGATTAACTCACATGATCATGAGGTCCCACAATAGGCCATCTGCAGGCTAAGGAGCAAGGAGAGCCAGTCCGAGTTACAAAACTGAAAAAGTTGGAATCCAATGATCAAGGGCAGGAAGCATCCAGCAGAGGAGAAAGATGTAGGATGGGAGGCTAGGCCACATTCACATTTTTCTGCCTGTTTTATATTCTAGTAGTGCTGGCAGCTGATTAGATTGTGCCCACCCAGATTAAGGTTGAGTCTGCCTTTCCCAGTCCACTGACTCAAATGTTAATCTCCTTTGGCAACACCCTCACACACACACCCAGGATCAATACTTTGTATCCTTCAAGCCAATCAAGTTGACATTCAGTATTAACCATCACGATCTCCAACAAAATAATAAGATGGACATAAAAGGAAAGATGATCACAGTATATTAGGGTCAGATATAATTGATACTGATCTAGGCAACAATGTGGATACTAATATTGATTCGACCAGAAGTTATGATACATTTATATTATATATTTACATTAGAGGGATAAAGAAGATGTCTGTGAGGTGTTAGTGTGGAGGGAAGGAAAAGCAATGATAGGTAAATACTAAAACCATAATTTCCTCAATAAGAATTGAGTAGAAATTTTCTAAAATGAATCGATTATAAAATAACCTGATATACATATCATTTAGAGAACATAGAGTTGATTGGGATGCAGAAAGTGTAAGTGGAGAAGAATGTCTAAGGTAACTTAGATGGACAAGTTACTAAATGAATGAGACTTTATTCTTTCTTAGAAATCATCAAAAACCAATAATCTCTGCTAAAGATAATTTTGATAATGGTTACAACCAAAAATTAATAATATATTGATTTGCAGAGTAAGTACGCATTCTGAAGAGGACAGGATGAAGAAGAACACAAGAGATGCAAGTTGCGTTTAATGGTCTACAAATTAGCAGGGACCAATATGACCTTGTGGGGTTACTGCTGTGGGGATGCACTCACAAGGAAGCCTTACTCTGGAGGTGAAGCAGAAGAGAACATCCTGGTCAACCAAATGTGGACTGACATGAAGGTATGGGAGGCCAGCCTGGCAGCCCTAGTTCCAATGCTTGCTGTGTTGAGAGCATACACAAATGACAAGCATTTCTAAGCCTCATTTGTCTCATCTGGAGAAGGAACTAGCATGAATAAATAACAAATGAGGATGAATGCCATTATGAAAATGATATAAAATTTGTATATGAAGATCGCTACAAAATGCTAGCTTTTCCAGGCTATTACACGACGACTAAGTGCGATTTTAACATTTTACCATTTTACTCTGAAATGAGATTCCAACATGCTAAACTCTAATTTTGTAATTGTATTAATCTGTTTTCACACTGCTATAAAGAAATACCCAAGACTGGGTAATTTGCAAAGGAAAAGGGTTTAATTGACTCACAGTTTCGCATGGCTGGGGAGGCCTCAGGAAGCTTACAATCATGGTGGAAGGGGAAGCAAATATATCCATCTTCACAAGGCGGCAGGAGAGAGAGGATTGGTAAAGGAAGAACTTGTCAAACACTTATAAAACCATTAGATCTCATGAAAACGTACTCACTATCACACGAGAAGCATGGGGGAAACTGTCCTTATGATCTAATCACCTCCCACCAGGTTCTTACCTCAACACATGGGGATTACCATTCAATATGAGATTTGGGTGGGGACACAAAACCTAACCATATCAGTAATAGAGGAAGACCTTCGGAAGATTTCAATAAGAAATTATGTCATCAGGGGAAAAAATACTTGAGGGACTAAAGTTTAAATATTGACAGAGTTGTGTTGTGTTCTTCTTAATTTTAGAAAATGTTACTATATATATTTCCTACTCTAGTAGGAAAGAAATGGTGGTGGAAAATTAGATTTGTGTTGGTTCTTGAAGAGTAGTTTTGAATCCTAGGAACTATGGCAGTTAGTCTGTTTGATATGCTTGCATTATAATGAAATAGAGTACTGGCTGACCTTTGCAGTCTGGAAGTATTTAAGTGTTTGGTAACCAATTTATTAATTCTTCTCACATCTGCTCCTAATGTGATTATGTGTAGATTATTTTTATGGCTTTGCTGAAAAGACATTAGGTGCTTGCTTGCTTTCCTGCAGCAGAAATTAAAGTTGGGCTTCTATTTCTTATTCTCATGGATGCTTTGGTCTTAAGAACTCATGGTTTGATTATTTTCACAAAGTTCTATTATTCTGGTAGATACTCCGTACTCTGTGCAGGCATTCCTTGTGGAATCTATAGTTCCACTCCAGGTAGAGAGATTTTGCTCTAAAAGAACAGAGACATAGTTAGAACCTGGAGGCTGAAAGTTTCCTTTTGCTGTTTTACTTAATAAATATCTTGTCATTAGTTAGGTCTGAGATGGTGTGAACTGACTGAAATCAGCCTTTCAATGTAAGTTAATGCTACTTTTGAGTCTGGAAATAGAGCAGTGGTTTAGGAAGTTTTTCCTTTTTCCTTCTCAGTATCTACTTACATTTTTAAATCAAGAACTTAAGATTAAAAAATCTAAACATTTAAAGGAAATTCTCGTAGGCTTAGGAGACAATGAAAATATAGTAATATCAGATGACTGCTCCCACTGAGAACAGCCACATGGCTGATTTCCCATAGTTGCCTAAACCCATTTGTTGGTGTTTTCAGGTCCTCACTGATGCAGTGCCTTTAAATAAATAAATAAATAACTTTTCTTTTAAAAGTTACTGAGAATAAAAATTACAGAACAAGGTTATAGACACTTACATTGCTTATCAAGTGCTTTCTTTGTAAGCATGGTTCATGGCATTGGAAACTCCAACTTCGGAGATGATGCCGTCCATGACAAAACTAACAACTACAAAAAAGTGATGGTCGAAAGAAAACAGTCCAAATTTACAGATGCTTTAACCTTCTTTTGGCCTTTGTATCAACTTTTATGTTAAAATATATAAAATATAAAACAGATCATATTCTCATGTGACTCCTGGGCAATTTGCCTACCGTGTCACCCGTCTTGGGATTCCAGCCAAGAGGGTAGTTCTAATTATCTCTATTTTTCATTTCCTGGTAAGGAAAAGTTTTCCTAATTATTTAATAACTCTGATTCCATCTGAAATAAATTTCAGCATATTCAATTTTGCCATCAGTGAAAGCCATGTTTTAATTTCGTTTTCATCGTCACTATTCAGGAGGCTGTTGAAACCAGTGAATATCATTGTGCATGGAAACTTAAGGAATATGGGCGGAATGAAAGGATTATATTGGCTTCTGATTTTCATTACATCCTTATTTAAAAATGTATTATACACTCTACATGTGTGAAGGTAGATAACACAAGACTCCTTTTATTACTGCACCTTCACTGCTTAACCATTTGTCTGGTACATAGTACCTGCTCATTAAATAATTTAATTTACTGTAATTCATTCATTACTTAGTGAATCAGTGAATATATCTGAATCTGCATGTGTCTAAATACATAAAACGTCACAGAAGACAGATTTCTTTTTCTTCATGATGGTGGTAAAAATGCCTTAGTGTGTACCAGAATAAAATTACATTAAACAAGTATAAGGTCTTACCTGACCTTATCTATCCCAAGCATCGTGTTGGTGAAGCTAACGATTTAAGATGTGAAGTGTGATATAGCAAGGAAAATTGTGCCAACCAGGCTCTTCTGAACTGGTATTTCCCACAGTATGTAGGTGGTTGATGTAATCTGGTAGAGGAAAAGCCTTTTTTTTTTTTTTTTTTTTTCCAAAGCGTGGCCTGACAACACAGATTTCCAGAGCAATTATTTGAAAAAGTTTCAGTTTGAAAAATTCACTACATAACCAGTTAAGAGCTCTAGCAGAGCACATTTCTTATAGAGGTATTTATATAAACCTGTTTCCATAGCATCTAGGCTCTCTGAAGCCTTGTCTTAGCAGAAGACAAGTGAAATAGGCAAGAATAGCCAGGTGATTTCCATCAGTATACATTCACTGAACACACCTGGCTAGCATTGTGGTGTACTTGGGAATCCAGAAAGATAAAGACTCAGAGGAGGATAAAGTTCTCCCATAAAAGAACCCTCAGGGTAACTGGAGGTGGAAAAGAGATTTCTAAAATAATAATTACGATATGGTGCTACAACTGAGGCTTAGATTCATCCACTGCCCCAGCCACAGAGCTGTCAGTTAGGAAAGAGTGACTAAACAAAATGCACCTATCAAGTGATTTGGAAGTCCAATGCAAGGGACAGATCCACTTTCTGGGTGAATGAGTGAGGGCTTTGGGGATGAGTGTGAATGGAGATGAGAAATTTTCGGGGCAGAGAATGGTAGACAGAGCTCTTAAAGGCACAGGGGAACAGTAAATATAAATGCACAGAAATGGTAAAGAATTTGGAATGTTTAGAATAAATAACTAACAGACTTATTCTTGTTTTGTTTGTATGTTTGTTTTTTGTTTTTTGTTTTTTAAAAAAATAAAAATAGCTTAGACCAGGTATGGTGGCTCACACCTGTAATCCCAGCACTTTGGGAGGCTAAGGTGGGTGGATCACAAGGTCAGGAGTTTGAGATCAGCCTGACCAACGTGGTGAAACCCCATCTCTACAAAAATTAGCCGGGCATGGTGGTGCATGCATGTTATCCCAGCTACTCAGGAGGCTGAGTCAGGAGAATCACTTCAACCCAGGAGGTGGAGTTTGCAGTGAGCCGAGATCGTGCCACTGCACTCCAGCCTGGGTGACAGAGTGAGACTCCATTTCAAAATAAAATAAAATAAATAAAATAAAAAGATAAGTAAAAATAGCTTAAATATAACTTAAACCTTCAGGTCTTGTTATAACTGACTGTGGCCATCATATTCCTCTATTCAAATAGTGCAAATATTACATCCATCCTGTGAGGCAATTGTTTTAAGAGGGCATCCAACTTGTCTTGTAGAGTCTAAGCTCTAAGAACAGTTATGCAGACTACAGAGAAGGATGATCCAGCTCATTTTTTTTTTTTGGACAATGAAAAGATATTAACTTTCTGCTCGTATGTTTATGTTCTACTTAATACAAGTAGTTGACCTCGCTTAGCATACCATTTTCTAGTTGATTTCAAACACCCTTTCAATCTCACCTACTACTATTTACTACATTTCCAATAATATAACCTACCCTGCTTCTTCCCAGGACTCCTTGCCATATCTAAATATCCTATTTTCTTTATCTTTTCTGTGTATTAGCGGCTACCAGTATGTTATCTGCGTCTCCTGCTTTTCACTGTCCTCCGAAGTCTCTCTAGGGTAGATTTCTGCAGGCAGAAATGCCAGGGAGAAGCCATTTGTATTAGTCGAACTATCAGAGGATAAAAGTTTAAGTTATTTTTATAAGCTGTTTATATAAAAAGGGCCGTCTATTCATTAGCTTGTTTATTCTAAACATTTGAAACTCTTTATCATTTCTCTGTTCTTATATTTACTGTTCCTCTGTACCTTTAAGAGCTCTGTCTACATTATCTGCCCTGAAAATTTCTCATCTCCATTCACACTCATCCCCAAAGTGTTCACTCAATAAGAAGCAGGGTGGTGACATGTGAGAGCAGAGGAAAGAACTGCTGTTTACTGCTTTGTTGACTCCACATAATTTTAAATGGTAGATGAGATACTTTCTCGACTTTACTGATAAAATATTTATATCACTGGGAGATCACATATGCCTTACCTAAACATCATAGCTGGTACTTGGTGAAATGAGGAGTCCACTAAAACTTTCTGTCATCCAAAGCTTTTGCTGCTATCTATTACTTTCCCTTACAGAGCTATGGGTGTATTCATGTTTGTATGTTCTTTGAAGTGTCATCTGCCATATGTGACTTACGTCTCTGTATATCATAGTCTGTTTGACACCTTTGCTCAATATGCATCACTGTATCTTTGATAACTATACAGCAACTTGGCTCACAGCCATATTCCTCAGCATTTTACGACTATCCCACATTGCCTTATTTAGGGTTTCAAACATCCAGGGAGATGTTCCTACCATAGTATTTATTTGAGCTTGGTATTTTAATTTTACCATAGTATCTGCAGAGTTCCCAAACCACTGGGTAAAGCTTTGGTAACCTTTATATTTTTCACTGAAGTTTCTCAAACACCTTTACCTTGTTCCTCTCTGATCTCTACAAATTACGAACTTGTTTGCCAATGTCTTGGTCCATCTTCTGTTGCTGTAACTGAATACCTAAGAGTAGTAGGTAATTTACAACGAGAAGAAATGTATTTCTTACACTTCTGCAGACTAGGAAGTTAAAGGTGTATGGGACACGTTTGACCAGGGCCAGCTTCCTTGTGGGGACTCTGCAAAGTCCTGAAGTGGTGCAGGGTACCGCATGGTGAGGGAGCTCATGATAGCTGGCCAAACTGGCTTTTGTAACAGACCCACTCTTGTGATAACCAACTCACTTCCTGGATCAACCACTGATCCATTAATTCCCTGACCTGTGAATGAATTAATCCATTCAGGAAGGCATTGCCAAAGGCCATACATTTCAACACTGCTACACTGGGGACCAAGTTTCTAAGACATCAACTTTTGGGAAACTCATTCAAACCATAGCTGCTGGTTTTGAAGAATTTCTGAGATCTGACCACAAACTGACCTTTACACCTATTTTTTTTTCTTTTTTACTATTATATCTCAGTATGAATCTTTTTAAAAATTTTGTAAAATTACAGTCTTGCTCTGTCACCCAGGCTGGAGTGCAGTGGTACGATCTTGGCTCACTGCAACCTCCGTCTCCTGGGTTTAAGCGATTCCCCTACCTCAGCCTCTCCAGAAGCTGCGATTACAGGCATGCACCACCACTCCCAGCTAATTTTTGTATTTTTAGTAGAGATGGGGTTTCGTCATATTGGCCAGGCTGGTCTTGAACTCCTGACCTCAGGTGATCCACCCATCTTGGCCTCCAAAAGGGCTAGGATTACAGACATGAGTCACCGCGCCTGGCTCAATATGAATCTTGAAGGCATTCAGATAACTTAGTTCCTGGCCATTTTATGCAATTGCCATGGGCTTTCTTACCTCAATACTTATTATTATTTTTTTTAATGCACACAGGCTCCTCATCACTCCTACCCCAATCTACTCCTCCCTCTGTTTGTGGTTACTTCAGCCTATCCCTGCAGTTTCTCAGTTCAAACACCCTGGAATTATCCTAGAATTTCTCTCTTCATACCCATATCAAATCCATCAGCACCTCTTGTTGATTTTACTCTTCAAAATATTTCCAGAATCCAATACTTTTCCACTGCTTCTACTGCTATTATTCTGTTCTGCTGGACTGTCATCTCCTACCTCCCACCTACATTTCAAAAGTCAGTCAAAGAACAGGTCCTCTCACCTCAGACTTCCCTTCCTGTCAGATCTTGCCCTGCTTTATTCTACCACAGTGAGAGAAGCCAAACAATCACATGTGAAGGCATATGACATATCCCAGCAATTCTCCACTCCCTGAACGTAGAATGAAGATTTAAGACACCCCACAAGGCTCTTGAATATTTGATTCTCATATTTGTCAAATTTTGTCTTTCAAATAATTTCCTCTCAATCAACATGCTTTAGAAATATTTTCAGCCTGCTCCTCTCAGGTATCCTCCCAGCTCAGGCTCTTTGGACATGTTGTTCCTTCTGCCTGAAAAGCTTATCCCCCCCGATGCCCACATTGTTTACTCTTTGCTTCTGTGCTTTTTCAGTATGGTTTTCCATGACCACTCTTCTTTTCTTTTCTTTTCTTCTTTTCTTTTCTTTTCTTTTCTTTTCCTTTTCTTTTCTTCTTTTCTTTTCCTTTCCTTTCCTTCTTTTCCTTTCTTTTCTTTTCTTTCTTTCTTCCTTTCTTTTTTTTTCCTTTTTTCTTTTTTTTTTTTAGTCTTGCTGTGTTGCCCAGGCTGGAGTGTAGTGGCACACTCTCTGCTCACTGCATCCTCTGCCTCCTGGGTTCAGGCGATTCTCATGCCTCCATCTCCCAAGTAGCTGGGAATACAGATGTGTACCATCACTGCTGCCTAATTTTTGTAATTTTAGTAGAGATGGGGTTTTGGTGTGTCAACCAGGCTGGTCTTGAACTCCTGGGCTCAACGGACCTGCCAGCCTCGGCCTCCCAAAGTGTTGAGATTACAGGCGTGAGCCACACTGTGCCCAGCCTGATCACTCTATTTTAAATGTATCTTTAGTGAGTACTTCCTACCTTCCTTCTCAGCTTTGGTTTTGTACATGTTACTTACCACAATCTAACTTTTAAAAAATAGATATGGTACATATATTTTTCAAAAATGTTTGGCCCCTTCATGTTAAATGTGAGCCACCTAAGGCCAATACTTTTTGTCTATTTTTTTACTGCTCTTTCCCAGTTTACTCAAGTCCATATCACATATTAAAAATTAAATGAATGCATGAATGGAATTTATTCCTTCAGCCAAAATGGAATGATAGGGATTGAATTTACCTTCCTAGCTGATACAAAAATCAGGCTAATGAACATGAAACAGCAGTTTTCAAGATACCAGACACAAGGTGATAAAGAATAGTGATCCCTTTGAGACAGTAAACAATAAGGAAAACCTTACAATTTTCCGAATGAACCACTTTTGGAGAGTCTTCATGCATGATGTGGGGAAGGAAAATACAGATAAAGCTAGGGGACTCTTTGAGATTCATAGTTGAAGCAGAGCATTCAGGGATAACAAGGAGACTAGAATTTTTAGACCAGAATACTTGAGAGAGCGGGCTGCACAAAGAGAACCCCAGAGATTTGAAGAGGGTTCCACCAAGGATTCATCTGAGTGTTAACCAACACATACACATGGAGAAAATACCCAAGGCCAAGGGAATAATTCTCCAAAATGATTATAGGTAGAAGTGTCCAGTTCTCATGCAGTTCTGGAAATATTACCTGCACCCATGTTCTGGAAAACCTAGTTGGATAAAATCAGCCCTATACTGAGAATTTCCTCAGTCCATCTAACATCTTCAAAGCAACCCTTGAGAGAACCAAAATGTTTCCAAGTAACTAAAATGAGTCTCAGAAAAAAAAGCTCAAGAATATTTTTAAGAATATAAAAATATACAGGACCCAGCAAATTAACATTCACAATTTCTGGAACATATCAAATATTACCAGACAGGAAAAGAAGCAGGAAAATACCACCTGTAAAGGGGAGAAAAATCAATCAATTGAAGTTGACACAGAACTGACACAGAGGTAATATTTAGTGGACAAAGATGTTACAGTGGCTATTACAACTGTATGTGTAACTTTAAAAGGAAACTTTGGATAGTGATAATTATATTTATTATTTCGATTGTGGCGATGCCTTCGCAGGTGTGCAATAATGTCAAAATGTATCAATTTGCACACATTAGGTATGTGTACTTTATTGTACATTGATATAATTCAATTAAAAATGAATGAAGAAATGAATGAAAGATCCTCTTTCATTGCAGCTCTCATCCTCTAGTGCCTTTCTTGGTCCATTATGGTATATTACCTTGTAAAGTATAGATATCACTATACATAAGAGCAGAAATCATGACATATTTACATATATTTGTATCACCTATGGTGTAACAATATATACAAACTTTACTTACAATTCATATTTGACAGATAAATAAAAAAAAACTCGTAAGCATCCGAATACAGTATAATTGTCAAATGTTCTACGCTTTTCTTTTTTTCTTCTTTATTTAACTTCTTCATAGAGTTACATAAGCAGGATCATTTTGAAATATGGTTATGAAATTTGGGAGCTTTGGTTGTCTTTTTCCTCTTCTTGGATTAGTTTTGTTTCCTCACCCTTTGCTTAGTAAATTTTTATCTTTTAGTTCTTAATTCTAAAACAACTCGAAAGAGTTAACTCCTCTGACCTTCAAGGTCATTGTTTTGGGTTCTCCACTAACAGGCTCTTGGGTGCCTGGACTTCTCTGTAGTACTAACCCACAAATGAAATGAAATAATGTAAGTATTCGGTACCTAATTTAGTGTTTGGATCTCCCACAAAGTGTACACTGAATTGACAAAAGGGCTGTGGCACTCGGTATGTACCCAAGAAGTATTTTGTTAGCTGTGACAGTACCTTAGGATCCAGTCAACAATAGATACGAGGTTTCGAAGACACTTGCCACACAAAGATGCAAAATTTCAAAGAAAATGTTGAGAAATTCCTCATCAATAGGGACGATGATTGAAAGAATGGAGGTTGGGAGGGAATATGAGGAGAATTACTTTGGAAATTGTGTACTGTAGTAAACACTTAAAGAATTTTGAGCAGGGAATTAACACAGTTTTATTTACATATGAGTAACGTCATTTTGGCTTTGGAGTGGCAAATGGGTTGGGCTAGAATGCTGTGATTAAGATGGGAAATAGACTTTTACTCTAGTTCAGTTAAGATTTCACATTATAATTTGCTGGGACCATTGTAATCACCTTCTCACTTATCTTCTGGCTTCTTCCTTTGCTACCCAGAGTGATCCAGTTAAAACACATCTTAAAGGACAGCTCAGATTATTTAACCGTGCAAATAGCTTCCATGTATTTATTCTCATCTCGTTCAAATTAAAATTCACAGCCTTTCCCATGGACAACAAGGCTTTGTATGAACTGATGCTGGCTACTGACTTGCTACTCACTTGACCTCATTTCTACACCTCTCCCTTGGCTCACACTGCTCTGGCCTGATTCGTCATTTGGTTCTATGAAAATGCTAAACATACTCCTTACTCAAAGCCTTTGTATGTTCTTTCTGCACATGGCTATATGGCCTCTCAAATCTTTCTGGTCCTGCTAAATAAAATGTCATTTAAGAATATTTTCCTGACTGCCCTATCTTAAAAGAATCCCTCTTAATGCTTGATCTTTCTATATCCATTACTCTGTCTTATTTCTATGCATAGTATTAACATGTAACCTGATATGGGTATATGCTTGTTTGTTTCTAATTGTCAAACTCTCTCTCCCTCCCCTCCTCACCCCTGGAATATAATCTACATGGGAATAGGGATGTATTCTGTTTTCATTCACTCAGGCTATAATTATTGAGCACCTTCTATGAGGCAGGCACTGTTATGGGAATTGTCTATATAACAGTGAAAAGAAACAAACAGAAACCAAGGTTTTAGCTTTTAGTTCAAATTGTGTCCTAGTTTTTTCTTTTCTTTTTTTTTTTTTTCTGTTTTATTCTTAACACCTGAAAGAATGTCAGGAACATAGTAGGGGCTTAATAACTATGCATTGAATGAATGTACAGTTCAGAGTTGATGACTTGAAAGAGGTCACAAGTAGAAGCGCCAGAAAGGAGGCGATAGGAAAGAAATTTGCAGATACAGAGTCACTAGGATACTTGTTAGAGGTGAGGAAAAGGAATTAATTTAGTGTGGCTGCCAGATTTCTAGTTCATAATGTTATTTGTTCAGTCGTGGAATGTATGAAATTGTGTTGCCATCTCATAATTATTTCTTAAAGTAATTTTCTTGGACTGCCAGGGCTTCCCTTCAATATCTGAATTTGCTGGTTAATTCCTGTCATCATGATGGGCATAGGGGTAGAGAATAGAGTACTAAATCCATATATCATACTTAGAGTTGAGAAACCAGCCGAATGGCAATGGACAATTCAAAAATGTTGGCAATCTAGTGATTTCGTGCATAAACAGTATTTAAATGAATATTATCTTCAACTTGATGTTGCTCTCTGCTTTTATTTAGATTTGAATTTCTTGTTTCAACAAGGCCAAGAAATTTCATTGCAAATCTATAAAGGTTCTGCTCATTAAGAAAGAAGCAGGGACCCCCACATCTTTGATAACCTTCCCGAACCCATGCCTAGCACCATCACCCTTCTCACCTTAGCTAAGAAATTATTGTGAGAAACTACCCAGGGTCATCTTTATGGATGAAAGGAGATCTTTCCTTTCATCAGTTCACTGACTAACGACCTGTGATTTTAAACATGACATGTAATTGAATTTAGCATGTATTTTATTAACTATACAAGAGTCACTACGGTTACCGGTAGACAGTGTCCAGGTTCTTGGCATCTTTAACAAAGAATTGGACAAAATGCACAAATAAAACAAAGAATGAAGCAACAAAAGCAGATATTTATTGAAAATGAAAGTACGCCCCACAGGGTGGGAGCCACCAGAGCAAAGGGGTTCAAGAGTCTCTGTTACAGAATTTTCTGGGGTTTAAAATACCCTGTAGAGGTTTCTGTTGGTTACTTGGTGTATGCCCTATGTAAATGAAGAGGGTGAAGTAAAGTTACAAAGTCATTTACTCGGTGTATGCCCCATGTAAATGGAGAGGATATTTCCTGTCATAGCTGAAGTGTTTCCATTTGATTTACTTGTAGGAAGTCAACTTGCGTTGGCGTTATGTTCCGTGCCTCCAGACCATACTCTCCTGCCTCACTACTACTACCTACTTTATAACATAGTCATAATAATGAGAGAGAAAATATGTGTAAAGTGTTTTGCATAGTTCCCAACACACAGTAAATACTCAGTTTTTACTGTTTCTGGAAAGCCTTCCCTGGCCAGTTCAACATACCCTGTGTATTCTCCCTCTGTACGTTCATAAAACTTTTGCTGTGTCATTTAGAATAACTTGCCTCGCTTTGCTTTTGCCTGAATTTCCATTGGTGGAGAAAGGGCCAAATTATGGAATGACCTGGGAATGATTTCCAATACAAGTTAGCTCTGAGGCAATCTTGCCAGCGGGAAAGGAAATGGTGAAGTGATGCTGAAAGCAAACATTAACTAATTGATAACTTTGCTGGAGACTAATCTCGAACTCCACTGGTTATGGGCATTGACATACCCAGTGAGATCTGAATGTGCTTTTCATCCCTCTTAGCACACTGCACTTTGGACCAACCAAATGTAAATGAAAGGCCCAATTTTGGATGTGCACTTTCTTATTTATTATATAATAATCTACTGGTAATAATACATTCCAGAAGTGATCTGACACCCAGACTTTCTGAGTCTTGGCTTGAGAAAATTGTTAACTAACTAATCATCCTTTAATAGGGTGCCCAGAGAAGTAGCATGAATCTTAGTTACCTTTAGTACCAGAACAGCAATCCCATAGCACTTTTACACTGATAGACAGTGATTTAATTTTAAACCATTTACTCCTTTTCATGCTGCCTTTGTGTTGCTATCACATTAAAACTTCTAGTCTTTGAATGGAATAATTTTTGACTTGCTTTGCCTTAGTCCATTATGGATGCCATAACAGAATACCATAGACTGGACAGCTGATAAACAACAGAAATTTTCTTCTCACAGTTCTGGAGGTTAGGAAGCCCAAGATCAAGGTTCCAGGAAGTCTGGTGTCTAGTGAGGGCTCACTTCCTGGTTCTTAGACACCTGTTTTCTTCTGTCCCTTACATGCCAGAAGGGACAAGAAACCTCCCTGGGGTCCCTTTTATAAGGCCACTCATTTCATTCATGAGGGATCCAGCCTCATAACCCAAACACCTCCCAAGGGCCTCACCTCCAAATACCATCACAAAGGGAATTAGGTTTCAATATGCAACTTTTGGGGGACACAAACTTTCAGTCGATAGCGCACTCTATTCTAGGTTCTGAAGTGGAGAATGATGGCTAGTATTAACTCCAAAGTAAATACAACAAAAATTTATTTTATTTCCATAATAAATCTAGTTCACTGAAATTTCCCTCAAAATAAATGCATTAAAACCAACTAAACCAATACAATACACACATACACAAACACACATATGCACCTACAGACACACACATACATTTAAAGTCCAAGATACCAGAGAAGTTAATGGACAGTTAGTCTAGATAAATTTTTCATTGTCTTCAAGGCTAGATTAATCTAATGAACATGGCCAAAGGAACTGAAATGGACACATTAGTGCTGTCTAGCTATCTTAACAGATGGGAATACAATTAGTTAGCATTAAAAAAGATCCACACAAAATGAAAAAGAACTGGAATTTCAACTAAGTTGGCAGCAGTAATAGGATTTTGTAAAAATCAATTTAGCACTAATTAAGGAGGGTGAATCCCTTGGTTTTAAATAGATCACTCACTGTTTATTCTTAAATTCCCTCCTATTCAATTCCCAACCCTCAGCCTGCCCATAAATGAAACCAGCTCTGAAGGATCTAGAAAAAATAGTGTTTTAATAAAGATACTTTAAATGACAAAAGGAGGTAAATATATCCTGAAAGTGAAAACCAAAGTGCAGAGGGGGAAATCTGATTTTACAGAACTGCATTGTAATATAAAACCAGATTTGTATACTTATAAATATAAGTTGTGTGCATTATTCCTCTGCCAGGAAACTACATTAGACACATCTGTATAAAATATATTTCCAATTTAACCAGTCTGGAATGACCACATTCATTTTCTAGTTCACTGCAAGGGTAAGTAACATAATAAGCACAATGTATTCTCCAAATTTAATAATTTAATATGCTTGCTTAGTTAACTTATTATTACCAATGTAACATCTTGAGCTTTGTTTCCTTCTATGTAAAATGCCAGGCACGTTGAAGATACTTGCAAATTTAGAATTATAAGTTTATCTTCTTCAAATTGAGTTTGTGAAAACAGGATTCTTTCTTTCTTTCTCTTTCCCTTTCTTTCTCCTTCTTTCCTTCTTTCCTTCCTTCCTTCCTTCCTTCCTTCTTTCTTTCCTTCCTTCCTTCCCTCCCTCTGTTCTTTCTTTCTCTCTTTCTTCTCTTTTCTTTCTTTCTTTCTTTCTTTCTTTCTTTCTTTCTTTCTTTCTTTCTTTCTTTCTTTCTTTCTTTTTTTCTTTCTTTCTTTCTTTCTTTCTTTCTTTCTTTCTTTCTTTCTTTCTTTCTTTCTTTCTTTCTTTCTTTCTTTCTTTCTTTCTTTCTTTTCTTCTCTCTTTCTCTCCCTCCCTCCCTCCTTCCCTTCCTTCCTTCCTTCCTTCCTTCCTTTCTCCCCTTAAAATAGTTTTTATTTTAAATACAGCCTCATGTTTAATAGTTAATTATAAACATACAAGTTTCTCCAAAATATCAAAATACTCTTCTTCTAAATGGAATAAAGTCAAGCTAAGCAAAGATCTAAAAACAAGTCTGTGAAGATGTTTAAATATAGAGAAAATAAACTTTGAAAGGAGCATACATGTATTGCAATTAGAAAATAGGCTATGGTTGATGGAACACAGACACTATGGAGTTACTTTTTTATTGTGTATTTTTTAAATGCAGGAAATATATCCCACAGAGATGTACTATGTCATTTCCAGAGGGGCTCTTTTGGGTTACAGCTGAAAAACCAATATTCAAATACACGAAATATGCAACACAACATGAAAAACAAAATTAGTTGAAAACAGGTGTAATTTTCCCTCCAAATTCTCAGTCTCAATTTTTATTATTATATCAGAACTCAGTACAAAGGAGTGAAACCCACACATAGTGAAACCAAAGTCTGAGGACAAAAATGTGTATTATACAATGTTTTTTTCTAAATTTAGTTATACTTCTTAGATTCCCAGATTTGTTCTTTCTGATAGAAAAGGCACATCCTCATGACTTCAATCTTCATTACAGCCAGGTCTTTGCACAAATGTCACTTTGTCCCTGAGATTTTCCTCTATCTATTTAAAACTGCACTCACTGGAACCAGGTATTGTTCTTTCTTTCTTTCTTTTTTTTTCCTTACTTTTCTCCATTGTATATGCTATTTATTTTACTAATTTGCTTGTTAATTGACTTTCCCTATTAGTTATAATTGGTATTATAATTCATTTGTTCAAAAATTCAAGGTGCATTAGGAATTTGCATCCATTAAGTTTCTTATGATTTAAGTCAGATAAACCTTGAAAATTTCTTTAATGTCCTAGAAATCTGAAAACTTCTTTATTCCACATATTGTCTTCCTATCAGTCATAGTCTTTCTCTCTCTCTCTTTTTGCTATCCCCTTTCTCTAAATTTTCCAGAGCCAAACCTGAAAAGTGGTTCTATTTTTACATGCAACCCAAAGGAACTACTATTTGTTACCAGACATAGATCATGACTTCCTAAAATGTAAAATTATTTGTATATGCTCAGTAGAGCAAGTGGATTATAGTCTGTTTTTTGTAGCATTCTTTGAGGAACATGCAAGGGTCTCTGAACTGTGATGGCCACGTTCTTAAGAAAGATAATTTTAGATTACAGTATTATTTAGAACTTTCATCCCACCTCTTCTTAATTTAAAAGTAATTCACTATGTAGTAATTAATCTAATTTTAATTCCCAAAAATATAGGGATGGTGATGATAGTATCTTGAATCAGAGATATGGGAAAGTGATTATTAATTTTGAAAACTTTACAGTGTTTGTTTATAGTTTGTTAAACTAAGAAGACTAGGTATTTTTTTATCTGAGTGAAAGAGTTCTGGAAGCTAGAGAAAGGTGTTGGAAGATTGCTGTGTAGTTCAGGTACATTTGTATAGACCATTTATGACATGTAGATACAGTTAGTGCATTTGTCGTATCTAAATTGTGTGAATGTGTTGCAATGTAAGTGTTGAAATAAAACTGGTATAATGGTCTATAGTCCTTCATGGATTATCTGTAGCAGTAGCTCCTGAACTATTTGACTCTGAGAATCCTTTTCAATGGCCACGAGGGTAGTTCTTTTAGTGTTTAGAAAATAACGAGAATTGTGATTAACAGAGAAACAGTTTCAAATGAATTTGAAGTTTACTAGTCATATTTGAAAAACAGTGGCACTTTTCTGTATTCAATGCTATTGGTTTTGACCCCTATTAGCATTTGTATGTGTTTAATTTGGGGTTCCTTGCAGCCATAACCTCTCACCTCAGTGATCACTACTCAGAGGTTGAGGACAACTTATACTCTGGTCTGAAACCCCAAGGATATTCAACTGCTGGGCCAGTTGTTCGGCAAGTGAAAGATTTCTAAGAATCATTTTGAACTAAGTGATGGCCTCAGGGTTTATTCTGGGTCAAAAGGGAGCAGCATCTAATTTTTCACTATCTTTGAAGCATGTATGTATTGAGCAGAATGCTTAATAGTACTAATCTCCTAGCTCATAGTAGCAATCTCACAATGTTGTAAAGATGAATTGAGTTTCAAATTTCAAAGCTCTTAAAATTGTGCCTGGAAAATAGAAACTGCTCATTAAGTGTTAGCTATTATTGGTGTTATTAATATTAGCCACTTGTTTCAGAGATTCATGGGACAATAGAAACTTTCATCCTGTATGTTGGATAAAGATTGAAAAAGCTGTCTATGTCACGGGAATCTAAAAGTGTCGACCTGCTTTTACGTAGTAATAGGTGCTGGGGATAAAGGAGTGAATGAAACAGACAGTCTGTGCTCTCAGAAGTGTCTCTGTTTTTGTCGGAGATAGGTGCTTAACAACTAAATACACAACTAATTGTGTAATGAAATAATAGGTGCTCTGAAGGAGACATTTAGGGAACCACTAAGTTGAATGACAGGAGACCAGGTGAAAATTGGAGGATTAAGAGAGTTCTTGGATGAATTTACATTTGAGATCTAAAGCATGAGTGGGGATGTACTAGTTACAGATGGAAGGGGAAGGGGAGAACTATCCTCAGCAGAGGAAATGCCTCCACGTGAAGGCTCCCGACCTGCAGGGAAAACTGGAAGACTCAGTTGGCAAGACTGTAATCATTGCAGGAGGCTGGGGGTGGGCAGGCCAGGTCAAGTTGTAGATTTTGGATTTTGTCTTAGAGATGATAAGAAGAAATTGAAGAACTTTAGCAAGAACTATAAAGTACTGGCTTAATCACAGCACTTTGTCATCTATATTGTCAACTAAGAGGAATTGAAAAGTCAGGAAACAACAGGTGCTGGAGAGGATGTGGAGAAATAGGAACACTTTTACACTGTTGGTGGGATTGTAAACTAGTTCAACCATTGTGGAAAACAGTATGGTGATTCCTCAAGGATCTAGAACTAGAAATACCATATGACCCAGCCATCCCATTACTGGGTATATACCCAAAGGATTATAAATCATGCTGCTATAAAGACACATGCACACGTATGTTTATTGTGGCACTATTCACAATAGCAAAGACTTGGAATCAACCCAAATGTCCATCAGTGACAGATTGGATTAACAAAATGTGGTGCATATACACCATGGAATACTATGCAGCCATAAAAAGGGATGAATTTGTGTCCTTTGTAGGGACATGGATGCAGCTGGAAACCATCATTCTCAGCAAACTATCGCAAGAACAGAAAACCAAACACCACATGTTCTCAGTCATAGGTGGGAATTGAACAATGAGATCACGTGGACTCGGGAAGGGGAACATCACACACTGGGGCCTATTATGGGGATGGGGGAGGGGGGAGGGATGGCATTGGGAGTTATACCTGATGTAAATGACGAGTTGATGGGTGCTGACGAGTTGATGGGTGCAGCACACCAACATGGCACAGGTATACGTATATAACAAACCTGCACATTTTGCACATGTACCCTAGAACTTAAAGTATAATAATAATAATAATAAAGAAAATATTAAAGCAAGGTAAGGGGAAAAAGAAAAAAAAAAGTAGGGCTACCAACACTGATCCTGAGGGAAGGACTCATATTTAAACATTTTGAGGACCGTAAGTTAGATCATCCGTGAGACACTGAACAGCACAACACAGGTTTTATTTGAAGACACTAATTTAAAAAGGATTAACTCAGTTTAGATCAGGTAAATTTAATAAAGCTATCTACATGTCATTTTCCAGTTAGATGCATGTGACTGTTTAAACCAAGACTGCTGGGTTTCAAATCCTGTTTCTGCCATATATTCGAACTTGGGTGAGGTATTTTCTGCATATCAGTGTTCTCATCTGTAAAATCAGGGTAAAAATATTGTTCTAATGATTAAATATGTTAATACATGCAAAGTAACTTGAAGAACTCTTGGCACATTGTAAACTCTTAAAATACTGAGAGGCACAATCATAGTTTATGGAGTACCTGGGGGTACTCAGCACTCTATTGGATTCTGTCAGGGCATAAATAAAAGTAAATAGTTTATAATTCACAGTTGTTTTAGTAGACTAAAATGCAATGAAATATATATAAAGTTTCTGGTGTGGGCCATAGCAAATAATAAACACTCAATAAATGTAAGAGCTTCAGGAAATTAAGCAAGAGCCTATCTCAGGATGAGTCCAGGTTCTCCAGAGGGTCAAGCAATGAAGGTAAAATTCAGAGTCTACCTGAATCATTCTAGAGCTTTACGTCTTTGGACGTTTTCTTCCTGTAGTTATTTGAAGACTGTTAATAAACAGAGTTCTGAATCATGCAATAGACGGAACGCATGATAAGGATATCAGGAAAGCAGAGACATCTACAAGTGAAAGGGGAGGATATTTTTCTGGGAGGAATTAGATGTGAAGATAAATTTTTGGCAGGGTGCGGTGGCTCATGCCTGTAATCCCAGCACTTTGGGAGGCCGAGGTAGGAGGATCACCTGAGGTCAGGAGTTTGGGACCAACCTGACCAACATGGAGAAACTTCATCTCTACTAAAAATACAAAATTAGCCACGCGTGGTGGTGAATGCCTGTAATCCCAGCTACTTGGGAGGCTGAGGCAGGAGAATCGCTTGAACTCGGGAGGTGGAGGTTGAGGTGGGCTGAGATCGTGCCATTGCACTCCAGCCTGGGCAACAAGAGCAAAACTCCATCTCAAAATACATAAATAAATAAATAAAAATAAAAATAAAATTTTAAAAAACACTGAAGTACTTGGTATGAGAAAATAGCTTTGCTGGTCTTACACTTATTTTATACATGTGTGTGACTATGCCTCTCTCTCTCCATATAGATGTTCTATTTTGAATTACCCATTCAAGACACCTTAATCTTCTCAATGACTAAGGTCTTCTAAAGATCAGAATCCAGCCCTGGAGGTAGAGTACAAGCAGATGGAGCACACAGCATTTGACCAAGGCATTCAAGTGGCTCCAAGGAAAAATCTGCCAAGGCTGTGTGTGTGTAAGCACGATTCATTGTCACAAGAAATTCGTAAGTACTATCTCTAGGGCACATCTTACAAAGTAGATGTCTGCTGGCCACATTCATTTATTCATCAATGTGATAAATATTTATTAAAGAGCTACTGTATCAGTAGAGGCCCAGTAAGGAAAGCAGAAATCACACTAGTTAAGAGAGCATTTTGTAACAGGATTGATGAAACAGGTATTAAAGGACTGAAACTGTAAAAAGGGAACAGTGATGTAACGTGTAACAACAAGGTAAAGACAGCAACCGCCTGAAGCAGATACTGCCCCTGGGACTGGGAGATCAAAGGGAAAGAGGCTTGGGTTGTTAGAAACTAGAAGCCTGCGAATGTGGAAGGAAACCAAGACTTCTGAGAAGGGCTATAGCTGGGTGGAGATGAAAGCGTCCTATGGGGCAGGGCTCACGGAGGTGGAACTCAGAACTTGATTGAGGGGCTACTGTCTGACCGTTGTTAGTGTCTCAGATGGGGTTCTATGAAGCTGGTTGTGGGGATGTGGGAAAAAGCTGGAAACTGGAATCAACCACTGCTGCCAGAAAAGCAGGAAAATAGGAGGAAGCAAGTCTGTTCTCCATCTTCCTGCCTTCCAATATCTTTGAGTGCTCTTGCCTGGCAAAAGCTAACAAGAATCTAGCTGGCAAGGGAGAAGGGTGGTTTGCCAAGTTTTAGCTTCAAGTAGTAGAATTTAGAAGGGTGGATTTGGAGCTGAGAGTAAAAAGCTTAATATCCAACAGAACTGCTATGTGCCACAAATTATGCCAAACACAGCTATGAGCAAAACAAAATCTTTGCTTTCATAGACCTTATATTCTAGAATAAATGACAAAATAAAAGGACAAATAAATTCTATTATTCCAGATAGATTGTGGAAAACAAAACAAAACAAAACAAAAAAGAGAGAAAAAGCTTGGGCTAGGAAAGAGGTGGGCTTGAGGGAGGCTGTATTAGAAACGTGGTCCAAGGAAAGAACAACTGAACGGAGTTCACAGAGATGAGAAGAAGCTTTGTGAAGACCTGATGTAATCACATTCTGGGCAGAGAGAACAACAAATGTTAAAAAAGCATCCTGGCATAAGGAAAGCAGTTTGGAAATGTAGGCATGAGACAGATCATATGACACAGGAAATTATGTTTTATTTTATTCCAGGCGAAATGGGGAGACCCTGGAGGATGTTCAGCAATCTGACTTGTGTATTAAAAATACGATTCTGTCTGTTGTGTTCAGAATGGACCTAGATGGATAAGAGGGACCATAAATGACCACAGATGGGTTTCATTTGGCTTTCACTTAGTTAAAAATGAAGCAACACTTAAATGTTGGTAAATTTCTAAGAAAAATTAAACCTCTGGCTTCCCTTGAAATATCGGAAGACATTACTGGGCTCACAACATGGCAACCATCTGTTGGTACTAAATGGCCCTTGGCTTTCTAGAAGGAGCATGTAAGTATCAATTTACCCCTGCACACGCAGGTCTCACTTACTCTGACATGTCTATTGCCTTCATTAACATAAATGGCCTAGACTGTACATGCATTTGATTCTGTGACCCCTGGGCTTTTCTTCTGGACCTCAAGCAAATGCTTTTCATCATCCCTCCACTTATAATGATTTATTTTCTTTCAGCCATCAGGTGTCCAGAATGGGATCAAACATAACTCTTGAGTCCTGAAATGCTTCCATCCCTGGTTCAGATATGGGCCACACTTTTCTAGACAATGGAGAGGAGAAACATGGCAGAAGTCCAAGTTCTTCTCTATTTCATCCTTTCACAACCAGCCTTGAAGCCTCTTGCCCCAGACCAAAGAGTAGACCTTTTCCCAATAACAATTTCCACCAGCTACTAAGAGCTCAGGGTATCCTCTCAGTAGTCTCGGTTTTCCACACATTTCTTCTCTCATTCCTCTGTATGAGTAGTAGAGTATTCATGCTAGGTTGGAAACTGGAGACAGAATCTTATGATAGGACATAATGTTTTCCAAGCATGACAATCTCCTACAGAGCTGCTTTAAAACATGAGCAAAGGGAAGATATTAGTTGGGGTTATCCTGAGAATACAGAAACAATTATATATAATATATTTAATTATAAAATAATTATGTAATATATATAATATGTAAATATATAATATATAATAATAAAACATACATTTGAAAATATAATATAATATAATGAATATAATATAATGTAATAACAATATAATATAATGAATATATTATATTCTAAATATTAATATTAATATTATCAAGTAATATAGTAATTAATATTAATAATGAATAATATATAAATGAAAATATAATATAATAAATATATAATATATAACATAATATATATTATGATATATAAATATCTATATATATTAATTATAACTAACAACTGTCAGGCAGCAGCCCCTCAATCAAGTTGCAAGTTCTCGCTCTGTAAGCCCTGCCCCACAGGAGCTTTTATATCTACCCAGCTACACCCCCTTATATATTTATACATATATAGTATATTATATATATAATTATATATTATATATTATATTATATATATTATATATATAATTATATATTATATATTATATTATATATATTATATATGTATAAATATATAAATTATATATTATATACATATATAATTGGTTCTGTATTCTCTGGAGAGCCCCAATTAATAATGGTACATTGTATAAATTTAGTGTTCTTCATATATATATTTTGATTTTGATTTTGGGAATTGGCTCACATGGTTATGGAGGCCAAGAAGTCCCATAACCTGTCATCTGCAAACTGGAGAACCAGAAAAGCTGGTTGTGGAATTCATTCTGTCTAAAGGCCTGAGAATGCATGGGTAGGAATGGGGTCCTGGTCTGAATCCCAAAGCCTGGAACCAGGAACTCGGATATTTGAGGGCAGAAGAAAAATGGATGTCTCAGCTCAAACACAGAGAGGGAATTCACCCCTCTTCTGCCTTTTTTGTTTGATTTAGGCCCTCAATGGATTGAATGAGGCACACCTTGAGGGCAAGTCTCCTTTACTGTCTACCAATTTAAGTTAATTTATTCTGGAAACATCCTCGCAGATACTCCCAGAAATAATATTTTAGCAGCTATCTGGGCATAACTTAGTCCAGTCAAGTTGACATAAATATTAACCCTCCTATAAAATAACCTTTATTTACTTTCATAAAGGATTTTTCAGAAACTTGTCATTTGGGGGCCTATTAGTTATTTCACAGCACATAGATTTTAATTTACATTAAACTTTGCTTGTATTTTAGCTTTTACTCATTTAGAGAAGAGTAATCACAATTTATAAAGGTTCTTACATTTCAAGAGAAATATTTATGAAATGGAGATCACAATTTACTTTATATATACATTTTTTATTCAAGCATCGTACATTTTTACTAATTTTATAATATTCTATAAATTACTTGTATAGTAGCAAATGCCATCTCATATTGAAATCATGAAAGACAACATAATTCAAGAAAAACAATTAATGACAATGTAATTATCCAAATTGTATTTTAAACACAGTTCTATGCTAATCTTACTGTTATACATGCCAGGGTGCCTGTGGGATTTGTCATGATGATTCATATACTTTATATATAACACAAAATGATTGTGTGTATGAAAAGAAGAATGCAGCAAGTGAATAAAACACATTGCAATTATATCCTCTGAAATTTTAGTAAAACTTTCCCTTTATTTTCAGGCCAGGTGCCATGGCTGTGGCTCACGTCTGTAATCTCAGCAATTTTGGAGGCCCAGGCGGGCAGATCACTTGAGGTCAGGAGTTCAAGACCAGCCTGGCCAACATGATAAAACCTCATCTCTATTAAAAATACAAAAAATATTAGCTGGGCATGGTGGTGCGTGCCTGTAATCCCATTTACTCAGGAGGCTAAGGCAGGAGGATCATTTGAACCTGGGAGGCGGAGGTTGCAGTGAGCTGAGATCCCGCCACTGCACTCCAGCCTGAGTGACAAACAGAGATTCCCTCTCAAAAACAAAACAAAACAACAACAACAACAACAACAACAAAACCTGTTGTTCTTATTGTCAGTATGTCTGAGAAAATGATAGACTTCTCTTTCCCAAAACACCTTTTCCAAATAGAATATTGAGAGGAAATGAAATGTGTTTTCAAGCATTTAACATAGACTTAGTATTTGATTCATTATTCAGTCCCATTCAATTATTAAGTAGTTAGAGTTCAAAAATGAAAAAAGTAAGATGTGAGGAGTTTTTTATGAGCAGTTTTATTATCATCTGGCTGTTTATTTATAAACGAAGAGCTAAAATATGGAAAGTCAGAATCAAAGCTGTGCTGTTCCAAAAATAAAAATCTAAAACTATGGAGAACACTAAATTTATATAATGTAACATTTTCCTAAGTCTTCTGCAGTTTGAAATGGAAAATTAGAAAGATGAAAACTTCTTCAGAACAGGGATTACTACTTATTCAGATGTATCTCTATGCCTAGTAAAAGGCCTGACATATTCATGGGCAGATAGTTAAGAAATCTTAATTAGATGGCTACTAAATAAGAGAATATACATCTGAATTTTTAATGTTATTATATTATGGTTATTATAAAATGGATTACTTTGGGCAGTATGGCCATTTTCACGATATTCATTCTTCCTATCCATGAGCATGGAATGTTTTGCCATTTGTTTGTGTCCTCTCTTATTTCCTTGAGCAGTGGTTTGTAGTTCTCTTTGAAGAAGTCCTTCATATCCCTTGTAAGTTGGATTCCTAGGTATTTTATTCTCTTTGTAGCAATTGTGAATGGGAGTTCACTCATGATTTGGCTCTGTTTGTCTACTACAGGTGTATAGGAATGCTTGTGATTTTTACTCACTGATTTTGTATCCTGAGCCTTGGCTGAAGTTGCTTATCAGCTTAAGGAGATTTTGGGCTGACACTATGGGGTTTTCTACATATACAATCATGTCATCTGCAAACAGAGACAATTTGACTTCCTTTCTTCTTATCTGAATACCTTTTATTTCTTTCTCTTGCCTGATTGCCCTGGCCAGAACTTCCAATATTATGTTGAATAGGAGGGGTGAGAGAGGGCATCCTTGTCCTGTGCCAATTTCAAAGGGAATGCTTCCAGCTTTTACCCGTGTAGTATGATGTTGCCTGCGGGTTTTTCATAAATAGCTATTATTGTTTTGAGATTTGTTCCATCAATACCTAGTTTATTGAGAGTTTTTAGCACGAAGGGTGTTGAATTTTATCGAAGGACTTGTCTACATCCATTGAGATAATCCTGTGGTTTTTATTATTGGTTCTGTTTATGTGATGGGTTACATTTATTGATTTGCATATGTTGAACCAGGCTTGCATCCCAGGGATGAAGCCGACTTGACTGTGGTGGATAAGCTTTTTGATGTGCTACTGAATTCGGTTTGCCAGTATTTAATTGAGGATTTTCGCCTCGATGTTCATCAGGAATACTGGCCTGAAATTTTCTTTTTTTGTTGTGTCTCTACCAGGTTTTGGCATCAGGATGATTCTGGCCTCAAAAAATGAGTCCCTCTTTTTCTATTGTTTGCAATAGTTTCAGAAGCAATGGTACTAGCTCCTCTTTGTGTATCTGGTAGAATTCAGCTGTGAATCTGTCTTGGTCTTGGGGTTTTTTTTGTTTTGTTTTTTGTTTTTTTAATTGGTAGGTGATTAATTACTGCCTCAATTTCGAAATTTGTTATTGGTCTATTCAGGGATTCAACTTCTTCCTGGTTTAGTCTTTGGAGGGTGTATGTGTCCAGGATTTGTCCGTTTCTTCTAGATTTTCTAGTTTATTTGCATAGTGGTGTTTATAGTATTCTCTGAGGGTAGTTTGTATTTCTGTGGGATCAGTGGTGATATCCCCTTTATAATTTTTATTGTATCTATTTGATTATTCTCTCTTTTCTTCTTTATTAGTCTGGCTAGTGAGCTATCTATTTTGTCAATCTTTCAAAAAAAAAAAAAAAAAAAAAAACGGCTCCTGGAATTAGAAAAAACTAATTTAAATTTCATATGGAACCAAAAAAAAAAGAGCCCATATAGCCAAGACAATCCTAAGCAAAATGAACAAAGCTGAAGGCATCATGCTACCTGACTTCAAACTATACTACAAGGCTACAGTAACCAAAACAGCATGGTACTGATACCAAGCAGATATATAGACCAATGAAACAGAACAGAGGCCTCAGAAGTAATGCCACACATCTACAACCATCTGATCTTTGACAAACCTGACAAAAACAAGTAATGGGGAAAGGATTTCCTATTTAATAAATGATACTGGGAAAACTGGCTAGCCATATGCAGAAAACTGAAACTGGACCCCTTCCTTACACTTTACACAAAAATTAACTCAAGATGGATTAAAGACTTGAATGTAAGACCTAAAATCATAAAAACCCTAGAAGAAAACCTAGGCAATGCTATTCAGGACATAGGCATGGGCAAAGACTTCATGACTAAAACACCAAAAGCAATGGCAACAAAAGTCAAAATTGACAAATGGGATCTAACTAAACTAAAGAGCTTCTGCACAGCAAAAGAAACTATCATCAGAGTGAAAGTCAATCTACAGAATGGTAGAAAATTTTTGAAATCTATTCACCTAACAAAGGGCTATCATCCGGAATCTACAAAGATATAAATAAGTTTACAGGAAAAAGAAAAAAAATTGAAAAGTGGGTGAAGGATATGAGCAGACACTTCTCGAAAGAAGACATTTATGTGGCCAACAAATGTATGACAAAAAGCTCATCATCACTGGTCATTAGAGAAATGCAAATCAAAACCACAATGAGATACCACCTCACACTAGTTAGAATGACAATAATTAAAAAGTCAGGAAACAACAGATGCTGGATAAGGTGTGCAGAAATAGGAATGCTTTTACACTGTTGGTGAGTGTAAATTAGTTCAACCATTGTGGAAGACAATGTGGTGATTCCTCAAGGATCTAGAACCAGAAATACCATTTGAGCCAGCAATCCCATTACTGGGTATATACCCAAAGGATTATAAATCATTCTACTATAAAGACACATTTACACGTATGTTTATTGCAGTACTGTTTACAATAGCAAAGACTTGAAACCAACCCAAATATCTATCAATGATAGACTGGGTAAAGAAAATGTAGCACATATACACCACGGAATAGCATGCAGCCACAAAAAAGACTCAGTTCATGTCCTTTGTAGGGACATAGATGAAGCTGGAAACCATCATTCTCAGCAAACTAACACAGGAACAGAAAACCACACACCACATATTCTCAATCATAAGTGGGAGCTGAAATATGAGGATACATGGACACAGGGAAAGGAACATCACACATCGAGACCTGTCGGGGGGTGGGGGGCTAGGGGAGGGATGGCATTAGGAGAAATACCTAATGTAGATGACAGGTTGATGGGTGCAGCAAGCCACCATGGCATGTCTATACCTATGTAACAATCCTGCACGTTCTGCACATGTATCCCAGAACTTAAAGTAAAATAATAATTTAAAAAATGGAAATGGGTGGATGCTAAAACCCCATAGGTAAGTTAAATGTTGCCTTCAACAAAACTCGGGAATGGTTCATTCATTTGTTTGTATACATATATATTCTCAAAGTGATTTATGTTTAGATTAATAGGAGTTCATATTTAACACAGAGAGAGAGAGAGCGCACACACACACAGAGAGAGAGAGAGAGAGAGAGAGAGAGAGAGAGAAATATTGAACTGCTTCTGCTTTGTATATTGAAGAAGACTTTTTTTTTACCTTAGTAATATGATGTACTTAGGGTCAATAGGTCTCTTCTAAAATTCAATCATCTGTATCTATCAGCCTGAAGCAAGGAAATAAAGCATACTCCCGTTTATCTTTGGAAGCTGTTTAATCCAATGCAGTCTCTTTTTACTTTACTAATTGATATGGTTTATTTTTGTGTCCCCACCCAAATCTCATGTCTAATCGTCGATGTTGGAGGGCGGCCTGGTGGGAGGTGATTGGATTATGGGGATGGACTTCCCACTTGCTGCTCTTGTGATAGTGAGTGAGTTCCCACCAGATCTGGTTGTTTAAAAGTGTGTATCACTTCCCTCTTCTCTCTCTCTCCCTCCTGCTCTGGCCATGTAGGACATGGCTTGCTTCCCCTTTGCTTTTTTCCATGATTGTTAGTTTCCTGAGGCCTCCCCATCCATGCTTTCTGTACACCCTGTGGAACTGTGAGTCAATTAAACCTCTTTTCTTTATAAATTATGCAGTTTCAGATAGTTCTTTATAGCAATGCAAGAACTGACTAATACACTAATATTCTACCTTGCTCAATTTTGCCTTCCTTCCTACCACTTCCCCCACCACCATGTTTCTCACTGGCTCAGTCCTCCCATGCCATCTCCTGCCACTGACAGCTACTTCCAGGTTGATGTCATTTAATAGAGATTCCTCAACAAGGAAAGACTTTATCTCATCCAAAAATTCCTCCACTTTACTGGAAACATCTGAAGTAATTGATCAAATATGTGCTGGAAGATTTTAGGGAGCAATCATTACTAGACTGCTCTTCAACCAACCAGCCCTCAGGGGTCCCCAACCCCCAGGCTGCAGATGGGTACAGGTCCCTGGTCCCTGGTCTGTTAGGAATGGGGTCACACAGCAGGAGGTGAGTGAGCATTACCACCTGAGCTCCGCCTTCTGTCAGATCAGTGCTGGCATTTGATTCTTGTAGGAGCACAAACCCTAGTGTGAACTGTGCAGGCAAGGGATCTAGCTTACACGCTCCTTATGACAGTCTATTGCCTGATGATCTGAGGTGGAACAGTTTTATCCCAAAACCTTCCCCCACTCAGCTCCCTTCACTCCCAGTCTTTGGAAAACTTGTCTTCCACGAATCTAATCCCTGGTGCCAAAAAGACTGGGGAATGCTGTTCCATCTAGTTCACTATATGGTAAGAAAAAATACATTAAATTTTCTTAGAAATTACTAGAAATTAAGTAAAAAGTAACCACATGCTTTTTTCACTCCCTGCCCTGTGGTGTGAATACAAAGAGATTTTTCTGTGATCTGATTCTGTTTAGACAGGTAGGGTGAGAGAGACGCCACAATAAAACGAGCAGTTTGGTGACTCAGCAACATTAATTTTTTTTTTCATGATCCAAACATAGCAGTCAATTTAAAATTGATAGAAAACTTCTAAAAAAAAGTAGCACCCTTAGCAGAATGAGACCATGATAGTGGTCTGTGCCAGAAAAACAAAGACAAACTATAACCAGACTACTATTTTTTTTTGTTTTTTCCCATTCCCAGCTCTGGCACAAGAGCTCAGAAGTATTTATTTATTAAAATTTTTTTTAAAAAACCATTTTATTAAGGTATCATTGATGCATAAAAAGTTGTACATATTGAATGTAACAATTTGATGAGTTTGGGGATAAGTATACACCAGAGAAATTATCACCATCAAGGCCATAGGTTATGTTTGTCAAGGACATATCTATCATCTTCAGTCTCTGTTCTTCTTCTTATTATTGTAACACTTAATATGAATACTACCCTCTCTGCAAATTTTAAGTATGCAATGCAGTGTTGATATTTGTAGGCACTATACTGTATATAGAGCTCCAGAACTTATTTATCTTGCATAAATGAAAGTTTGTACCCTTTGGCCATCACCTCCGCTGGAGCCCAGAATTGGTTTTTTAATCTTTAACTAGGCTTTGACTGAAAAATATGTGCACATTCCCATCCCTACACACGTACACACATATAATTTTGTACTCCTCTCTTTCTAAGTAATAGGACTCTTATTTTCTCTTAGTTCATCCATTAGTTGTTCTGTACACTTGAATTTATGAATTGACTATATGGAATGAGTTATCAGGTTTAACTCAGCCTTTGTAATATTGTGTCTGCTCTTATCCTGCTCTGTTCTGGATGCTCAGTTCAATCTTTTGGGAACACTTTGGAACTAAGGTGATATTTTGTGGGAGAAAATGTATAAAAGGCCAGAGAGGTGTCTGTAGAGATGTTAGGCTACAGAAGAACTGTATATCAAGAACATTGTGACTGCAAAGGCTCGTAAGACCACTGGTGCAATAGGGTACCTTTATTTTCCAATCCTAGAACCTGCAAAGGGCATGGAGTAAAAGCAGAAAGTTTTTTCTGAAACCACATTTCAGAAACGTTTTTGGCCACACACTATTCACCTTGGGTAAGTTGCTTAACCTTTCTGAGACTCAGTTTTCATTTCCAGTCTTAACCTATCATAAGCTGTATGTATTTAGGATCATGACTAAAACACCAAAAGCAATGGCAACAAAAGCCAAAATTGACAAATGGGATCTAACTAAACTAAAGAGCTTCTGCACAGCAAAAGAAACTATCATCAGAGTGAAAGTCAACCTACAGAATGGGAGAAAATTTAGCCTGTATTTAGGATCATAAAGAAATCACACCAGTTTAATTATACTTGGAAAAGGAAGGTATAATTATTTTAATATTTATACTTTTTGAGATATTATACTGTATTAAAACATTACATTTCTTGGGCAAACATGATATAAAATGGTTATGACTCAAGCTAATATGTAAAAATCAAGAAAAAAGTAGTCTTTAGAAAAACATCTTAAGGTATACAATTTAAAGAAATAAAACTAATATTCTAGATCTCCTCAACATGAAAGTATAATAATCAGTAAGAAATAATTGTATAATTGGATTCTTCCCAAGAACGCAATGCAAACTGCTCGTGATGAATTTCTTGCCTATTTAATAACATAGGACAATCCTTCAAGACTTCCTTCAGCAGTCAGATTAAATTATATACCTTTCCCACACCTACCTTATCACTTGACTTCATATAAAACCAATTTTAAAAAATAAACTTGTTGATAGGTGCACACACACACACACATACACATATGGGCTGGAAAACAAAGATTAGATATGGTGCTATCTAACTTGGGTTTAAAATGAAATAGCAAATGATTTTGCCACTATGACAATATAGGTGTTTCATATAACATAACTGTAAACTCTTCAAGATTGAGCAAAAACTAATATTCAAAAATTTTCCTGATTTTTATCCCAATTGTATTATAAAATCCAATTGATAGAACTTTCAGAATAGCATATAAGTTACTTAGATCATTTCTCTGGTATTTTTATTTTGCTTTTATCCAAAGATAAATGCTTTATAAAAAGACTCAGTATACATAAACAAGTTTTTATAAGCATTTAAACAACTTGAAGGGGGATGAGAAATCTTTAGAGACTGCCTCTGCAGCACTTTCTGGGCAAAACTTTGAATACTGTAAACAAGTATTGGTAAAGACCCAAAGACTAGTATTTACCATCAGTTAATAAAAAAAGACCCCATACCATATATTAGATTGTGTAATTTTTCAATGTTCCCTATAAATGAGAAGCAGAGTCCTATTTCATGCAAGATTGGTGTGTGCCCAAGCTCAACCCTTGCCAGAATTTGCCGGCTAGATTGGCTGGTGAATAAATTTGCCTTCTGCTTTCTTTTCTATTAACTGAAAAATTAAATGAACAGGTGCAATTGTAAATGCTGTCAACACTATTTGCATTGTATTTTTAGAATACAGTAGCATTGTAGTTTGAGTGATTTATCTTCTAATTATCTGTCAAAATGATGTTATTAAATATCATGCTCCACCATGGGTTTCATGTAAGTAGCCTAATTAGCCCCCATTCTAGCTCCAAAGGGCACCTCCACAGCATATCTGGAATTTGAAAAGAGGGAACATTTTCCCTTTTGCCTCTTAACAAAAAGGCTGCTTCCTTTTTCTTTCTGTGCTGCAAGAGATTTATGGGCTTTAACTTGCAGCCCATAGGGTAGAAGATCAGGCTTCAAGCCTTCATTTACTCTTGAAAGTTATTGCACATTCTCTGCTCTAACTGCCTTGCCCTTCAGGATGCCATAGGTGGAGTCACATAACTCTATATTAACATTTGGAAATGGCTTTTATCTTTTGGGTCATTTTATGGTGTCATTTCAGTGAGTTACTCATTTGGAATACTACTTAGTCGTATGGCTAAAATATTCTTCCTGTACTGTTATAAAATAATTACATTGCTTTTGATATGATGAATGCATTTAAGTTTGCATAAAGTTTCCGCTCCTGTGTAGTGATAATAGGAGAGAACTGACTTGATCAAGATCCAGGAAAAAGACCAATATACATAAACATTACAATGAATTATCCTGGGAGCCTCAGTGTAGATTTGTAGAATTGAGTAAGAGAGTGTCTTGCAGTCAGATTAATTTTTTAAACCTGTCATACATATATATACACACATACATACATACATATATATACACATACATATATACACACACACATATATATACATACATGGCATTTATGGCATCCATAAATGTGTTATGCCATATATATATGTATTAACTTGTGAACTCATTTAAAATTAGTTTTTTTCAAAACATATTCTTATCACATAGAAAGATTATTATGATGTCTCTCTAATCCTTCACACACTTAAACAAATCAAAAGGAACAAAATTTAGTAAGCCATAAGGGTGATATAGACATAAGCCCTCCCTTCTAGTTGTTGTTTTTGTACTCTTATTTGTGTCTTTGAATTTAAAACAGTCAGAGTCTTGTGAGACATAGCCTAACTTTTACTTTAGGGGAGCCAAGTCTCTCAGGCATGCTTAAGGTTGTAGACTGAAAAAATAGAGCTAAGTTTCTTATTTGTTTGAATAATTTAGGTACTTTTATTCTGATTTTGTTTTAATCTAAATTGCCTCTAGCTAAAATGGGACTTATCTCTTTCCACAATGATAAATTATCACAGCTCAAATCCTTAGAATCTTTTAAGCTCTTTTTTTTTTTTGCAAGGTCAACCAGAGTAGGGACAGTCCAACCAAAAACTACTTTAGCAGTTCAAACTTTAAGTTTCTCTAAAACGGAAGGGACACAGTGTGCAAAACAAGGTAAAGGAAAACAAGTCAGTGAACTCTTTGGATTTCATAAACCTTCTTTGGAGACTTCCAAAGGCAGCATGACTGATTCCGGTTCAGCAAGAATTTGTTTATTCTGCTCATCTCTGCTCAGAACTAACAGCCTTAATGGTTTTGAAGAGCTCTAGCTGGTTCTGGGTTGATGTAGCCATTTGCAGGTTAATGTACCTATTTGCAACTGATTATAGTTCTACATATTATTTGTAACATGTACACTATAGGTTGCTATGAGATTTGCAGTCCAGTGAAATAAATACTATCCACTTTTAATTCCTCAAATCATACCATTGAAGTATCAAGCAGACACAGGTGAATACCTTTCCAAGTTTGGTTGCATACTGAAAGATAGCTTTGGGTCCACTGACCATGACAGATAAAAACCAAACACAAGTAAAAAATAATTGTAATTCCAGATTTTGATGGCATTTTCTTTAATTCAAAATTTCACAAAGTTAAAAAAAAGGAATATAAAGAAATTGACATCACCATAGAGTTTAGTAGCGAAGAAATAGATTGGGTGGACTGGAACATTTTGTGTTCATATAATTAAACACAAATAAGGGCTGACTTGAAGTAAATGACCCAAGGATTACATAGTCCTTGCCCCTTACTTCTCTGAAACAGGTAACAATTCTACCCTTCTATAAAGAGATTCAACAAGCAATATCGTAGACAAGTGGTTCAAAATCTTGACTATTTATTTGATTCGATTGGGGAGCTCTTAAAATGTTACTTGTGCCTGAGTCTAAATAGGTACTAATGAAATTGAATATATGAGCCCTAGAATTTGTTTTTCAAAGGTGCTCAGGTGATTCTAATATTCAACCAGAGGTGGGAACCAGCAGTTGGGGATCAGTGGACCAGTGGTTTTCAAACTTTAGCTTATCTGAGATCACCAAGAGAGCTTGTTAAGACACGGGCCCCAACCCCAGAGTTTTTGATTCAATAGGTCTTTGATGGGGGTTGAGAATTGAATTCCTAATAGGGTTCTAGGAGATCCTAGGTACTACTGATGCTGCTATTCCAGGGACCACACTTTGAGAGCCACTATTGTGGATAATGCTGCACGTGTGAGAAAATGCACAGTACCCAGTTGCAGTAATGATGTTTATTTTGGTTGGCTGGGAAAAATCAATTTTTAAAAACGTGTAACAGGATGTTAAAAACAAAATTTCTGCTGAAGCCTCAAAAATAACACTTGTCAAAGCAAAATGTGAAACTGACAATCTATTTAAACTTGAAAAAGAAGGTGATTATGAAACAATTGTACAACTCTTAAATCCTTTTCTCATATTGAGGTTAAAAAGGCTGAAAGAAGATTTTTAGAGATCTTTTCCAGAGAGAGCTATGCTATAAAACCTAACCTATCCAAAGGGAATGTTAGTGTTACCATCTGTCTTGGTTTGCTCCAAAAAAGGGGTTTCCCAGGACAGGAAACGTATCGTGCCAAAGCCAGCACAGTCCTAGCAAATGGGGACAGTGGGTCATTCTATGGCGGTGCCTCATCCTGAGTCTAGTTAAAGCACTTGGAGAGCAGGAGACAAAATTCTTGGATGCTCGAGTCTCTTATATTAATGGTATAGTATTTGCATATACCCTACACACATCCTCTGTAACCTTTAAATCATCTCTAAATTATCTGTAATACCTAATACCATGCAAATGCTATTAACCTGACAATCAATTCCACCATAATCCTCAGGGTTCTCTGATTGGTCTTACTTGCTTATTTCTGAATAGAGTAGAATAGAATGAATAGTTGTTATACTCTATTTTCATTCATGTGTGTTTAATTGTCATATTGTTATTTTTTATTGTTTTGTACCCCAAATATTTTTTATCACTTTTGATTGAATCCAGGAATAGAGAACCCTTGGATACAAAGTACTGACTGTATAGACACCACAGTCCATACTACGAAAGTACTTAGCAATGACTCAACAAAAGTTGGGTGAGTGAGTCATTTGTAAATATCTTTTCTCTCCTCATTTGCAGTGAATTGTTCCTAGGTCTCTTTTAAAATAGTCTCGTGGTAAGGCTTATAATGTTGAACCTGAGACTTGTAATTTCTTACATCATAAAACATTTTACAAATGAAAATGTAACATAAGCCATAAAGGTTTCCCAAGGGTGCCTTATGAATCTACCAAAATTTTTAATTTTCTTAATCTCTCCAGCACACTTTCACTTGCATTCTTTTCAAAGAAATATAACATTAAAATTTCAGTTAAGGACAGAATTTTACAAACCTAGGGGGATGGGAAGGATGCCAGCAGGTGACTCCATAGAGTACTGTCTTTTTTGTGTGTAAAAATGTGATATCACTGAACCTCCATTAATAATGCAAATTGCTGTCAAGAAGAAACTCGAATGGGTATTGCTATAGTTTGGATGTTTGGCCCATTCAAATCTCATGTTGAAATTTGATACCATTGTTGGAGTTGGGGCCCAATGGGAGGCATTTGGGTCATGGGGGTGGATCTCTTATGAATAGAGTAATACCTTCTCTTGGAGGTGGGGGAGTTCTCACTCTTATTAGTGAGAAGTGGTTGTTAAGTAAAAGGCTTGCACCTCCGCCCATTCCTTCCTCTCTGTCCAAGTAATCTCTGCATATACCAGTTCCTCTTCTCCTTCCACCATGAGTGGAAGCAGCCTGAGACCCTCACCCAATGCAGATGCTGGCACCAGGCTTCTTGTACAGACTGCAGAACCATGGACCCAATAAACCTCTTTTTATTTGTAAGTTACCCAGCCGCAGGTTTTCCTTTTATAGCAACACAAATTGACTAAGACAGGTGTGAACAAGAAACAATTGGGGCCTTTTGGAATTTTTTGAAAACACATTGATGAGTTTGTCTCAGCAGTTAACAAAATCTCCTTTATGAACTATTCAATTATTCTCTAATGCATAGATCAGAGCTTATGTACAATTTTTTACTACTGGTATAGAATCATGGACCTTGTTCATCAACAGCCATTCCTAAAATTGGGTTAATGATATAACTCAAAATTGGCTAAAGCTTGAGCTCACCTTCTGTGACATCCGCATGAGAAGAGTGATCCTTAACAGTATGTAAATGGAGGGAGTAAACATATATTTTGCTTGTAGGACTGCATGTATGTGTGTGTTTTTCACTGCATATTTGGGGTGGGCTTGGATCCCTTGAAGTATCTGAGGAACAAAATGAGATTTAAAAAGTAGGGCTGATATTGAGAACAACTGCTTCACCTTTGATTGTACCTTCAGTATTAGTTTGCTACAACTGTCATAACAAAATGCCATAGGTTGGATGGCTTAAACAATATAAATTTATTTTCTCATGGTTCTGGATTATATACAAATGTTCAAGATCAAGGTATTGGCAAGTTTGATTTTTTTCCGAGTTCTCTCTCCTTGGCTTGACTGTGTCCATCTTTTTACTGTGTTTTTACATCATATTCTCTCTGTGTTGATCTGTGTCATAATCTTCTCTCTTATAAGAACATCAATCGTACTGAATGCAGGCCCATGCATATGACCTCAGTTTGTCTTAACTGCCTAAGGACCCTATCTCGACACAGTTATCTCTGAGCTTCTTGGGGTTAGGACTTAAATATATTAATTTTGAGGAAACATGGTTCAACCCATGACACTTTCTAATTTACAATGAATATAGTTCTGATGGGTTATAGAAAAAACAACTTGTTATTTTTTCAAAAATACTATTCAGTAAAGGAATATTCTCTTCTTATTAATAGGGAGAGTCAGATTTAGAGATTAAAAGCTTTGTCCAAAGTCCCTGGTTGAACTTATATTGGACTCCGGGGTTTTCTTTAACGTTTCTTCTACTCCATCACCATGCCAATTTTTCACGCATTTCAGTTGGAAGAATGACAACAATACAACATGGAAGCGAAAAATAAGAAAGAAGAAAGAGTTAGGTAAGACAAGGTAGATGGTAGCACATGGAAGTCCACTTCGGGTAGGAGCATTGGAGTATTTATGTGGGCATGGGCACAGGACACGGGGCACTGATAATGCGTCATGCTGCTTTTTCACATGACTGAGTGCATTGAGGTTGTTTGATCAAGTCAACAGTTGACTTTATCCATTTTATAAGGCTTTAAGAAATATTCAATTGTTTCAATTTGGCTAATCTATTCCAACTCCTCAGGCAAAAAACAAAAAACAAACAAACAAAAAAGTCCAACTCAAAAGCTTAGTTATAGCTAGAACTGTTAAATAAACCCACATTTAGTTGTATCTTTATGATTAGTACCATCTTTTTGGTCTAGTACATTTAACAATAACAACAACAAAAATAAATAGGGAAAGAAGAGAGGTCCCTGTGTGCGTTCAGTTCACATATGTGCTGCTATGTTATTCATAACGCGTTCTAGAGCTTGGCTTATTTTAATATGTTATCTACATACACTTGCTAAATATAAAGTGCTATCTTGAGAAAAAAGAAGTTTATGTTTACTAAATAGTGTATCAGTCAGAAAGCAGAAACCATTTTAGGTTGTGGCTACTATGAGGAATTTTCTCCTTCTTATTTGTTGTATTAAAATCGCTAAAACTTGGTAAACTTTCACTAAGTAAATACAAAAGAAGATGAATCAGGTGAGGTCAGACTAATTTTCAGCCAACTCTTTTTTGTTGTTGCTCCATGAGGAAATATACTAACCAGATAAATGGAAGGAATTCTCAGTATTCTCTCAAACTCACACCTTGATTTTAGAAATATAACACATCGGTAAGACTGTGATTTCTGGCTTTTAATGAAATAAAGAACAGTAACATATAGCAGGAAGATCATGAGAAATTAAAATATAAATTCTGAAACAGGTCAAGGGATAGATAATAGAGTCCAAGTTTAGACATTAAATCTTAGAGCTGGCCACTGGAAAGGACATAGCAGCTGGTAAGGAAGTGGCCCAAAAGGAATGATATTCTTTTCTGCAATCAAAGAAAGGGAGTCTAGTGATTACGGGCGTATGTTTGTGCTTTACAGCATTCTGATACTCATCGGTGTGTATTTCTATATATGTAAATACCAGATCAACGAAAAACCTTCCGTGTGTGTATTTAGCTTCATGCACCTCCCTCTTTAGATATATGGATAAATATATGCAGAGAAGCTAATTGAATATGAATGAGTGTCTAGGTTAAAGTAACAAGAATCAAAACCTGGTTGCCACAGGTTAGGAATTCAAGCACTCATGCCTACAAGTTGTAGCATTTTTCTCACTATATTATTGAAACTGGGAGTTGGTCCAAAGCATAAACAGTAAAGGTCTGAATTACAGCAACGTGATCTACTTGGAGACACTCAGAAGGCCACCCAAGAGCTCATAAGGAAACAGCCACCTTAGGAGCCCAGTCCTGAATGGGTCATGTGGACAGGGTGACCTGCCCTGGCTACCTTCTCCTTTCTCAGGACAATTGAAGGATTGGAATCAGTGTACTCTTCTTATGTCAATAAGCTGAGATACAGCTATGGGTGTCTGAACCCCTCATTTGTCTTTCAAGAAAGGAGTCAATGAATTCATATGTATTATCTTCCCAAATCCTTGTATTATCCTCCTTCCTTGAGAAAACAATTTGGTGATCTGATGCCTAATTTTCTTTCTTTCACACATGACATTCTTTTTTTTCCTCTCCCTCTCATACACATTTTTGCAATAATTAAATTCACAAATGAGAACATAAGACAGAACACTCTCAGACAGAAATATTTCTCACCCACCATTCCTACATTAGAACCACATGAAATAAAATTAGTGCACAGATGATGAAGAACAGTTAGGAGGATGCGCAGGATTTTGGATGACTGAGCTAATTTACTCACTAGTTGAGATGATCTAGTGTACCTCAAATACAGCTTCTTTTTACTTATTTCATGTGGCTGAGCTCATTAGTTTTGTCAGTTACTCTGGAAGAGTGTGAGCAAAACCTGTTTTATATTGTAGATAAGGCAGGCCTCAGGAAGTAGCATAGCCCATGACACTTATTTGAACATGATTTTGAAGATTTAGCACAAAATGCTTGCCATATTTATTTCACATGATCCTGATTGGTCTGAAAATGCATGTGGGTTTTTGTAAGTGCATTCTTTCCTATAGATTAATCTTACTGTCATAACAAAAATAGTTTCTTTTTCCCTTTCTCTAATCTCCACCCCCAGCTCCCCCATGACCCCGAGAGGTCATCAGGCATTTTATTCAATGATTTGGAGGAAATGTAAACTTGTTTGTTTACAAAGTAGGTTTCATTTTGGAATAAAGCAAAGTAACAGAGAAGAAACTATTAAAATTTCTTTTTTCATAATCAGCAATATATTTTATTAATTTAAAAATTCACTTGAAAGACAAACTCTTCAAAATAGACAAATTCATTAAAATTCCATGGTGACATAGCTCTTACTGAATATTACTTAGCTGATAGCACAGCTTCACTTTTAAGAATTTTACTGTCTCCCAACTTGAGCTCTTGTGATAAAGGAATCAGCAGGATAATGTGGAGACAATCAGGGCTTTCGAATTCCACGGAATAGCAGTCCCCGGGACGTTTTAAAGCTTCCTTAGCTGTAGTTGCCCAATTGGAAAAAATGGAGAAACCTTGAATTGTTTTAAAAGTTTAGAAAGAACATATGTAAAATGTCTAGCATAGTGCCTACATCAGTGTTTGAACCTGTAGGGTGTCAGTAAATGGTAGTATTTTTAAATTATTGTTTTCCACTAGGTTTTCTATATACCTCCTAGACAGATGCTTATGAAAGATTTGTGTGTACACCTTCGCATGGGAATATTTACCAAATGTGCTCATTGCTATCCATTTTTGGTGGCCATTTGCCATCTCCACTCTGACTGAAGAGCAGAGAAGCCATTAGGTTATAAAGCTGGGAGAAGCAGAATCCATTTGCAGAATGGGGGATTATCTCCTTTCCACAGGGATGCCAGCCCCATCCTGGGAACAGCAAAGGGACATTAAAGGAAAGGCCATTGGAAGACAGAGGCAACCATTATGTAGGGAGAAGCTTTAACTTTCCAATGTGATTTATTTTTCCATCTAAAGTCACTTCCAAAAGAAAAACTAAGGGAAAAAAAAGATTACAATGTCAGAAATAATATTTGAACATTGATAAGTTTGATTGATTATTATGTTTTTATTTTTACATGGCATATTTTGTGAACACATCTAATGAGCATGCATTGACTCCCATTCTCCATTCATTACCAGGATTTATTGACCCTAGAAATTAATATTGACTGGGGCAAAACAGCCGCTGACTTTTCTTGCAGGTCAATAAATCTGGTGATGGGGAAACACCAAACCAGGAATCAGTACATTTTTTTCTTAGTGGTTGTTTTTTTTTCCTTTGCCCTAGGAAGAATGTCAGCACAGCTGCCTGCTTCCAGAGGGCCTATCATGTTATTTAAAAATTTAGTAGCTGGCCATTTAGAGTCTGTTTCCAATTTACATTGTGCACTAATAGGGCCTGAATATAAAATTTCCTTCAGATGCATTAATGTATGTAGGTATAATGAAGCCAAAGCATATTTATCACTGTTGAATTTCTCAAATAATGCCAGAAGAAGGAAAAAGAAAAAATGGTAAGTTTAATACACGCGACAATAACCAAGAAATTGTACACAATTTAATTACGCATTTTGAAAGATGGAACTGAGACCTAGTCAAGTCACTCTAACTTTCTGGATTTCAGGTTTTCCGTCTATAAAATATAATGTTTCCTTTTTTTTTTTTTTTTTTTGAGGTCTCTGTCGGCTCTAAGATTCAAGCAACTCTGAATGCTTTTTAAAAGACAAATATGTAGATACTAGTTGTTCCCTCAAACTGAACCCCATTGAGAAACTATTCAAGATTCAGGAAGAAGAAGCAACAAAAAAGTAGGGCACATTTTTACGTTCCCACCCCCAAAGCATTTGCTTTGTGTATCAATAAATATTGGGTAGCTTCTTGATTTAATGAAAAAATGATATAGTGGTAAAAGTATAGGTTTTAAGTTTAAAGATCTGTGTTTGAAGCCCCAATTTGCCCTGAGTATGGGCCTACAGAAAGAGAGAGAGAGAGAGAGAGAGAAAGATTAAATCAGCACCCTCTGTGTGTGGATCATTTCTCAAGTACTCAGTCGTCACAATAACCTTGCACAGTTGTCTGTTTTTCATTGAGAGAGCAGACATTCGGAGAAATTGAGTTTCCTGCCCAAAGTGAATAGCCAGCTTCCATTTGAATCCACGACAGTCTGACTTCAAAGATGATGCTCTGGATGGTCACTCAGCTTCTCTAAACTTCTGCTTCTTTAGTAGCAAAATGAGCTGCACCCTCTCAGTGAGAGAAGGCATTGGGCAGACTGCATGTCTTGCAGAATATTACATAAATGTTAATTGTTACTGGTGACAATAGTGACAATCATCATATCTTAGAGAGCATTATTTGGAAAACATTTCCCAATAAAATGACATCTTATGTAACCCAGAACTTAATATTGTATATGGATATAGAACACAAGTAGGTCTTTGAAAACGGTTAGGAAACCCCTCTGGCAAAAATGTTAACTACCTGCGATGCGTAGAGAAACATGCGTCCTTTGCCTTTTCCTCCATTTGGTGGTGCTCCATCTTCTGCCCCTCAACTGGGTGCTCCGGCCTTTTCCACCTCCCAGATCACTGTTTGGAACTGCTCTAAAATCCAGTCAGGTGTTCATTTATAACAGTAGGGGGGCAGCAAACTCTAGGGGGTCAGCTTGTGGATTTTGCATTCGGAAGGACCTGAGTTTGAACCCAAACTTTGCCACTTAGCCAAACAATTTTAGTAAGTAATGTTCATAAGGCATCAGTCCCCTTCCTGGTGAAGTGAACATGACACTATGACTGACCACATAGGATTGTTGAGAGGATACAATAAGCAGTGGTATATGAAGAGCAGTGAGCAGGTTCCAGCCCACCTGCATTTCCAAGAAATGCTGGTTACTATTAGCAAGAGCTCAGAGGAGTCTCCCAATCATTTTAAGACGGATCCGTAGCCTCAACAGCGGTTCAATGAAATGGTAAAGGCAGAGGAGAGTTAGGGAACATTGGGAGCAGAGAGGTCTCCCCTTGCCAGTATTTTATTTCTCATGGACATTTACTACTCTGCTGAGAGGCAATTCTTACCCTGGTCACGATGATTTCTCTTTTGTACTCACACCAATAAAATGTGCTAGTATAAAAAAAGAATTGAGCCTTCTACCTGGTCATGTCATTTTCGCAAAATTGCTTATCTTGAGATTTTTGTCTCACTAGAATGCTCTCCGAGGTCCCTGGCAATGCCCAGAGTCTGGGAATTCTTGTTTATAACAGTCAGACAATTTATTGAGGCATTGTGGGCAAGAAGCCACTGAAATATAGGGAATGAAGAATAGTCTGGGAAGTCTGCTATAGGTCCTAGCTCTATGAGTAAACTTCTGAGACCATGGGAAGGAATTTAACTAGCAAAAGTCTCACATTCCCCATCTACAAATTGGATAATGATGATTATTTCACAGGGACATTTGAGAATAAAATGATATGCTCCGGACAGAGGGCTTTGCTGTTGGTATATTCGAGTGTTTCTGTTGGAAACCTGGACCTCATTCTTGTGCACAGGTGAACCCTGGCCTTAAGGGCATGCTTCTCATAGTAGAAATTCCGCAATTACAGACAGGCCATAACAAAGGTCCAGTTCATTTACATACTAAAGCTATAAAAAAAAAGCCAGATTAAAAAAAAAAAAAAAAAAAGATATTTGCCGTGATTACATGCAGAAGGTTTGTCTTATTTTGTCCATTTCTCTATTTCCCTTCATCCCTTTCTCTTTTCCATCCTCCCTTTATTCAATCCTCTGCAAGCCCCTAGTGATCCCTAGACTATCAACTTCCCCTATTGTAACATCTTGACAAACCCTGTACTTTCTATAATGGGGTACTTATCATAGGGTTATGCAATTACTTGTTTAATTGCCTGCCTCCTCCTAAGCAGTGCAAGTTCCACTAGGGCAAGATTTCTATTTCAGTTGCCGAATTGTGCATCACCCTCATCCTGCCTAGTGCCTGACACATAGTAGATATTCAGTTGTTACTTGTTCTGGGATAGACACTGGGGACAAATAGTGAACAAGACCCAGTAACCAGTCTCCAGAAGCTCACATTTACTGGCTACAGATGGCATCAAGTCATTAGTTAATCTATCATTTATTCTTCAATCATTTAATGAGCATGTACTTTTTACCAGGTGTACCCGGTGTGAAACAATACAGACATTATCTTTGCTTTCAGGAACTTATATTCTAGTGACTGGTGATTGGCTCTGAACAAACAAATAAATAAACAAAGAATGATTGGCTCTGAGCAAAGAAGCCCCAGAAAGTTGCTCTAAAGATGATGTAACCACAGTATTGGGTTGGGTGTAAGTGGTGTGAAGGGGTTACTTTAGATTGTGTGTATAGAGATGGTTTATCTGAGGAAGTGATATTCTCATGAAAACTGATGGCAAGGTGGGGCAGCATAGAAATCTATATGGAAAATGTATTCCTGGCAGAGAGAATCACACATAGAAAAGTCTGAAGTTTGAAGAAAGTTTGAATAGTATGAGGAAAATAAATAATGAAATCTGTGTGTCTGTGGTGTTATACTTAGGGATAAGTGATAGGGGTGATGTCAAACTGGTAGGCAAAGACCATGCAATTTAGAACCCCTGAAGACATCTCTTTGTCTGGTCTTTGTTGGGCTGTCTATGCTCAATTAAACCACTGGGAATGGGTTCTGCAAGCAGCCTCTTCAAAAATTTAATCTCGAAGTGACAAGAAAAACATGCAAGAGACCTCTGTGAAGACAAAACAAAACAAAACAAACACAGATAGTTCAAAAAACAGCAAACAAAAGTACAACATAAAGATATAGAGAAAATGTGGCACATATACACCATGGAATACTATGCAGCCCTAAAAAAGGATGAGTTCATGTCCTTTGCAGGGACATGAATGAAGCTGGAAAACGTCATTCTCAGCAAACTAACACAGGAACAGAAAACCAAACACTGCATGTTCTCACTCGTAAGTGGGAGTTGAACAAGGAGAACACATGGACACAGGGAGGGGAACATCACACACCAGGGCCTGTCAGCAGATGGGGGGCTAGGGGAGTAATAGCATTAGGAGAAATACCTAATGTAGATGACGAATTGATGGGTGCAGCAAACCACCATGGAACGTGTATACCTATGTAACAAACCTGCACCTTCTGCACATGTATCCCAGAACTTAAAGTATAATAATTAAAAAAATAGAGAAGATTCTATTTCTAGAAATGGATTTATTTAATAAAATCAGTGTGCAAAAATCAAAAGTATTCCTATGCACCAAAAACAGACAAACAGAGAGCCAAATCATCGGTGATCTCCCATTCACAATTGCTACAAGGGAATAAAATACCTATGAATACAACTTACAAGGGATGTGAAGAACCTCTTCAAGGAGAACTAAAACCCAATGCTCAAGGAAATAAGAGAGGACAAAAACAAATTGAAAAAAATTTCATGCTCGTGGATAGGAGGAATCAGTATTGTGAAAATGCCATACTGCCCAAAGTAATTTATAGATTTAATGCTATTCCCGTCAAGCAACCATTGACTTTCCTCACAAAATTAGAAAAAACGACTTTAAATTTCATATGGAACCAAAAAAGAGCCCATTTAGCCAAGACAATTCTAAGCAAAAAGAACAAAGCTGGAAGCATCATGCTACTTGACTTCAAACTATACTACAAGGCTATACTAACCAAAACAGCATGATACTGGTACCCAAACAGATATGTAGACCAGTGGAACAGAGTAGAGGCCTCAGAAATAACACCACACATCTACAACCATCCGATCTTCAACAAACCTGACAAAAACAAGCAATGACGAAAGGACTCCCTATTTAATAAATGGTACTAAGAAAACCAGCTAACCATATGCAGAAAACAGAAACTGGGCCCCTTCCTTATACTTTATACAAAAATTAACTCAAAATGGATTAAAGGCCTAAATGTAAGACCTAAAGCCATAAAATCCTAGAAGAAAACCTAGGCAATACCATTCAGGACATAGGCATGGGCAAAGACTTCAGGACTAAAACACCAAAAGCAATAACAACAAAAACCAAAATTGACAAATGCGTCTAATTAAACTAAAGAGCTTTTGCACAGCAAAATAAACTATCATCAGAGTGAACAGGCAACCTACAGAATGGGAGAAAATTTTTGTAATCTATTGATCTGACAAAGGGCTAATATCCAGAATTTAAGAGGAACTTAAATTTACAAGAAAAAAAAAATCCCATCAAAAAGTGGGCAAAGGATATGAACAGACACATCTCAAAAGAAGACATTTATGTGGCCAATAAACATATGAAAAAAAGCTCATCCTCACTGGATACTAGAGAAATGCAAACCGAAATCACAGTGAGATACCAGCTCATGCCAGTTAGAATGGCAATCATTAAAGTCAGGAAACAACAGTGGAGAGGATGTGGAGAAATAGGAATGCTTTTACACTGTTGGTGGGAGCGTGAATCAGTTCAATGTGGAGATTCCTCAAGGATCTAGAACCAGAAATGCCATTTGACCCAGCAATCCCACTACTGGGTATATACCCAAAGGATTATAAATCATTCTACTATAAAGACACTTGCACACATATGTTTATTGCAGCACTATTTACATTAGCAAAGACTTGTAACCAACCGAAATGCCCATCAATGATACACTGGATAAAGAAAATGTGGCACATATACACCATGGAATACTATGCAGCCATAAGCAAGAATGAGCTCATTTCCTTTGCAGGGTTGGATGAAGCCGGAAACCATCATTCTCAGAAAACTAAGACAGGAACAGAAAACCAAATACTGCATGTTCTCACTATAAGTGGGAGTTGAAGAGTGAGAACACATGGACACAGGGAGGGGAACATCACACACTGGGGCCTGTCAGGGGTTGGGGGCAAAGGGGAGGGAGAGCATCAGGACAAATACCTAATGCATGTCAGACTTAAAACCTAGATGGTGGGTTGATGGGTGCAGCAAACCCCCATGGCACGTGTTTACCTAGACAACAAACCTGCATGTTATGCACATGTATGCCAGGACTTAAAGTAAAAATAAATAAATAAATAAATAAATAAAAATTTGCAAATGTCTGTTTTCTACATTCAGTTGGATATCTTTTGTATGAAATAAAGGCTCCCTGGGAAAAAGAAAAAGTCAGCCCTTGGCTTACCCCCAGAAATGTCATCCTATGCTATCCACTCATGAGAAATGGACAGGCTGACACAGATAAGAAGAGCCTGAGGTTCCACATTCCATAATTTTACAAGAAGAGTATTTCCTGTAGGAATATTTTCTTAGTCAATGAATCTAGAAGGTGAAGGCAACACATTTTGACTTGCTGTTTTGTTTACAAACATACCTCTCCTTTGTAATATATCCATTCATGGCCTTTTCTCTAGAAGGAACATATGCGCATGCTGACGCCTTACTCCTCTATTCTTTCCCAGTAACATGCCACATGTTTTACTGATGCTGTCATTAGAGAATGCCAGGCAAAAAGTTTTGTGCTTTCTGTGAAAATCATTTCACTAAGGGGAAGCAAGACAACTAAGAGATAAGATAATGTAAACGGCAGTAGGGAAGACACTTGAAGTGACTGAGGGTATAAATGACAGAAAGAACAATAATAAGACATTTTGAAGACATGTGATGGGTATCCACTCAGGATACCGTGGGAAAGGGCATCTGGGGCATTGTAGTGTTTGAGATTTTTCTCTCTATCAGAACAGGAACTTCTCACTGTTGGAAATAGCGAAGACGGCGATTGAAAATTAATCTTTCAAAGGAAAGAGAACGTAAAAAGACTTCTTAAAAGAAGAGGAAAAAGACAGAGCATTTACAAGTCCCTATTCTGGGCCTGAAACTATGCTGACTGCTCTGCAGATATTTTCTTATTTACTCCTTATTCAACCTACCAAGGCAGAAATCAGTATTCCATGTTAATAAAAGAAGAAACTGAAGTTCAAAAAATACAGGTAAATCATTCAAACATCATCTCACTGGTATGTATTAGAGGTTTGAATGAGTCACGTTTTTCTGATGACAATGTTTAGGCCATTACTGTGTACCATTGCAATTGTTCCTTAAATGCAGTTATTTTGGGAGCCCACACTAGCAAGGTGTAATAATAAAAAAAAAAAAAGTGACAGTTACCTATTTCAGAAAAGAACCTAAGGGAACATCATGAACTGCGTAGCCGGGGAGCACAGTATATTTAATTTACTGGTGCGGTTCCCCTTAGCTTGTTCACCTTCAGATCCATATTTGGTTTTTCATTTGCCTTTGGCTCAATCGCAGGGCAAGTCCTACTCTGATACCTGAGGCTGGATGTGTAAGACTCTTATCTCATCAGGCTTCTGGTTTTGACCAACATGTGGCCCTGGCAGCAGACTGGCGAGGGAAGAAAGGGAGAAGTCTGGGCATTTATCTTTCCCTCCCTTTCTATTGCCCAAAGTATCCTCTCAGGCCCCAGCTGCATTTCCTCTACAGCTCAGGTGCTGTCTGACAGACCCACCTGGTTTTAGTTTCCTCCAGGTGACCCCTGCACCTGGGTCCTGGAACTACTGCCAACTGTCTCCGTCCTTTGGCTCAGGAGAGTAAGGGTTTCCTACTGCTATTGCTAATGTAGCTACACAGACCCCTGTCTGGCTTCTGAGGTCTTCCATTGCTGTGTCACAATTCCCTCCCCCTTTCCTACGCTGCCATGCTTTCTGTGTCCCGATTAGGCTCTGACTACCACAACTGGTAACAGAGGGACGCTTTGAGAAAGGATGAGAAGATTGATATGTGTTGCTTAGGTCCTTTCAATGCCCACTTCCCCCTCTGCTGACCCACTTTCCAATGCCCAGTGGTCTCATGGACCCTTCCTCTTCTGTCTTATCTAAATTTTCTTCCCAGAAAAGACCTTAAACTTAGCCAAAGAGAAGTTTACATAAATGTCTAAAACTTGGCTTTAGAATATTGACTGTAACGTGAATCAGCTTTTAATGGAGATTAGCACCTTAAGTTTAAACAATAGAGCACAAAGGAAAAAGTTTTTGGCATCAGTCATGGAAAATGCTGTTAAAATGAATTGTATTTTATCTGGACTCTAAGAATGGCATTGATTACGAAGCAACTTAGTTAAGTGTAATCCCATATTTGACCCTAACTTTAAACTAATTAAGTAAATGATGAATTATAAAAATGAAGGTAATGTGCAGTAGAAATACAAATGATATAACTAGGAACATGGGTGGAAGCATGTGTTGTGTATGAGACACTGTGCTAATTGCGTTACAGGCATTATTTCACTTAATATCCTCAGTAATCTAGTGAGGCAGGCATGATTCTGAGCTTGAGATGAGAAGGCTGAGGTTCAGAGGTTAGTAAACCTGAGCCAGAACTTAAGCCTGAGTCTTTTTTTTTCTGCCCATATTATTTCAGTTTTGCAAAGTACACAATGGCTTGTGGAGGCTAACAGTCATTGGTCTGGGAACTGGATTTAGCCTAAAAAGGAGGTGTTTCACCTGGTCCCAGAATTATTTTGAGCCAATATTTGAAAACTGGTAAAATTTACTTAAAATTGGAAACTCTGACATCTCTTTAAAAAGTGACAAATATAGCAAAAGTGGACCTGCATCCTGCCAGGTGTATTGGTCACTGGCTTCCCAAGAGGTACTGGTCTCCAGTTTCCAAGAGTCCTCACATTTCATTCTGTCTTTGTAGCATTTTTATTCACACATCTGCTTCATTAGTTGATGTTATATGCTTGACCTTGTGTTATAGTTTGGCTGTATCCCCACTCAAATCTTATCTTTAACTGTAGCTCCCACAATTTCCATTGTGTGGGAGGGACCTGGGGGAAGATATTTGAATCATGGGGGTGGGTTACCCCATACTGTTCTCCTGGTAGTGAATACATATCACGAGATCCGATGGTTTCATAAGGGCAAACCCCTTTCATTTGCTCCTCATTCTCTCTTGCCTGCCACCGTGTAAGACATGCCTTTCACCTTCCGCCATGATTGTGAGGCCTCCCCGGCCATGTGAAACTGTGAGTCCATTTAACCTCTTTTGCTTTATAAATTACCTAGTCTCTGGTATGTCTTTATCAGTAGTGTGAAAATGGACAAATAACACCCTTGCTGAGATGGGAAAGCCTGGCATTAGTTCTTACAAGATTGGGGTGCCAGCTCCATTTCTGCAAACAGAGAAAAATAAGTAGTAACAAGTTTCCTGGAGATGACATATCCCTTTGCAAGTAACAGCTGTGTGAAATTCTTGTTGTGCGACTTTGGGCAAGTGCTTTAACCTTTCTATGTCTGCTTCCCCATTCATTAAAATGGGTGTATCACTAGTATTTACCTCAAAACTTTGTTATAAAGTCAGATAAGTTATTATAAAGAGCAAATAACAGTGTCTGCCCCCAAATACATCTACATGTAGACACATACATTATTTCATAATACAATTATCTGCAAGTCAGTATGTATTAATGAAAAATCATTAATGGAAAACAATTCAAGAAGAAATCAGATAAGCTGGGAAAACATTTTTTGTTTGTTTTGTTTTTTACCTTTTGGGGTCTTTGTGACATTACTGGCATCAGCAGTATTTTTAGGTGAAAAATGTGATAATATGAAGAAAACTCTTTGGCTGGGAGGTGAGTATGTAGATGCACAATGGTATGGTAAGCAAAACTAGAATAATAAATGTGGAGCAGGCTGTTGGTTGTTTTCAGTTTTAGTTCTCCAACCATATACGTGCTGGGTGGGACAATGAAGGTGAAACGTAAATCATGTTCCTTACTGCATAATAGTTCTCAGTTCATCAAATTTGTAATAATTCTACATAATTCTAGTATATACCATTCCTTTCTACACTGATGTAAAAATACCTTGATAAACACAAGTCAAATCACATTATATTTCTTTCTTTAGAAAGAAATTTACCTTTGTCCTTCAGGTATCTTATTTTATTTAGAATAGCATTCCACAGTTTGCTTTTCACCTTGGAAACAAAATATTTTTTAAAAGAGGCATGTTTAATGCTGCTTTATACTTAAATATGTTCAGCAAAAAAATAAAATGTAAACATTGTCATTTCGAAAAAATTCTCTATATTTTAAAATCTCTGTATTGTTAATAAAAATTGTAGCGCCTTAGGATCCAGCCTCTCTATAGATTTAAATTCAAACAATCCCAATCTAACACTTATTTAGCAATTGAGGAATTCTAATATTTATTTTAATATCTCAAAAGAGACAAAAATACAATTTGTAGCCTGCAGCATTGTTATCAAAAGCCTCGTCCTCTACTCTGTTTTTCATTTTTAAACCCTAAATTACTCCCAAGCTTTCATCAGAAGGAATCACTAAGCATCTCCCTAGTCACAGTTTGTGATGCAATTTTATTTTTTTTATTTTCTTATTTTTTATTTATTTATTTATTTTTTTGAGAGAGAGTGTCTCACTCCGTCGCCTAGGCTGGAGTGCAGTGGCGCGGTCTCTGCTCACTACAACCTCCACCCCATGGTTGAAGCAATTCTCCTGCCTCAGCCTCCGGAGTAGGTGGGATTACAGGTGCACGCCACCACACTTGGTTAATTTTTTTTTGTATTTTTAGTAGAGATGGGGTTTCACCATCTTGGCCAGACCAGTCTTGAACCTCTGACCTCAGGCAATCCGCCCGCCTCGGCCTCCCAAAGTGCTGGGATTACAGGTGTGAGCCACTGCGTCTGGCCTGCGAGGCTTTTGTTAGCCATTCAGTCTTTTACCCAAACATCACATTCTTATTTATTAGATCAAGTTAATTTCCCTGGCTCTATCCAGTCTTCTTTCCTCTGTCTTCTCAGTCTTTTCTTCGTCTTTTAGTTTTTGGATTCTACCTTAATAAGATCAACAGTCTTAGCTAAGAGCTAGCAAAGACTGCATGAATTTAGTGTTTCTATCCCAGACAGTGGGGGAGATAGAATAACAATCTAGGTTACTGCTGCTTTATTTTCACGACCAGAAGTGATCAAAAAGCAAATTCCCAAGTGTGTATTGTTAACAAAGGCATTAAGATCACCATCATCATAGTTATCACTGCTACAGACATCAACATCCTTATTTTTATCATCGACATCACATAATTATTCAGTATTTTTTATGATTTAGTATGTGCCAGCTACCATACTGAGTCTTTTACAAGCATTACCTCATGCCCGTGGGATGATGGGCCCGCAACAATCCAGAAAGCAAATTCTTTTATTTCATATAGCTTCTACTTCATGGCCTAAGATGCTCACACCGGCTTTAATAGTATGTCCACATTCTATGCAACAGAAAGGAGAGGTGGAAAAAATAGAGGGCACACCCCCTTTTTAATGTTATAAGTTGGAAACCGTGCATTTATTTTTTCTCATATCTAATTAGATCAACTTCAAGGGTTTTATCATAAAAGAAGGAGAGAACGGATATGGCAGAACACCTAGAAATCACTACAAAAAGGATCATGTCTTATGGATTGTATCTCTCTCTGCATGTAACAGAGGGCTTGATATATAGTTTCTGCTTGAAAGAGTTCACCAACGGAAATAATTAACCCTGAGATGTAAAAAAGTCATAAGGAACCATTGACTTCATAAAAGTTCTATGAAGATGGGATTTTTTTTTTTTTTTTTGGCTGGGCTCTGAAGACTGTGATTTGAGTGGAGAAGAAGCAAAATAGGCAATTCATGCAGGAGTTTCCTATTAGGGAAGACAGGGCTAGGTGTGTATTACATGTGAGGATCTATGAAGAGAAGAACCCAGATTAATTCCACCAAGTGCATGCAATTCTTAGGTACTGGCAAGACACTGTCCTTGATGTAACTTTAGTCAGGCTCTTCTGAAGCCTTTTTTTTTTGACTTGAGCATGTTCCTCTTAGCCTGAACAGTGATAGAGCTTGGATGTTAGTCCCCTCCAAATCTCATGTTGAAATGTGATCCCTAATGTTGGAGGTGGCGTCTAGTGGGAGGTATTCGGATCGTGGGGGTGGATTCCTCATGAAAGGCTTGGTGCCCTACTTTCAGTAATGAGTTTACATGAGAGCTGATTGTTGAAGGGTCTGGGACCCACCCCACCACTCCCCTACCTCTCTTGCTCTCTCTCTTGCCTTGTGACACATGTTCTCCCCTTGCCTTCCACAATAAGTCAGAGCTTCCTGAGGCCTCACTGGAAGCAGATGCCGGTGCCATGCTTCTTGTGCAGCCTGCAGATCCATGAGCCACATAAACCTCTTTTCTTTATAAATGACCCAGCCTCCAGTATTCCTTTATAGCCATGCAAAACAGGCTAATAGCTACTGTTTTAGCAAGAATCTTGCTAAGTCAGTTTAGAGAGAATCTGTACACCCTTCATATCTGATCAAATTCCTCATCCCCCACGGATTCCTGGGTGACACCTGATCACCATGGCAAGAATCCTGTTAGGTTTGCTTAATCAGAAAATCAAAATTTTTACAACCTCCTCCAATGTTTTTTCCTCTTAGCAATTTTCTATCCACTGACTCCTGCACCCCTTTCCAAACTTGTGCATTGGTTATAAGTCACTTGTACTTACTGTATTTGGAATTGAGCCTAAGTCCATACTAAAGTCTCTTTTACCCTATTGTATTAGTGCATTCTTGCACTGCTATAAAAACTACCTGAAACTGGGAAATTTATGAAGAAAAGAGGTTTCAGTGGCTCATGGTTCTTCAGTCTGTATAGGTAGAACAGCTGGGAGGCCTCAAGAAACTTTCAATCATGGCAGAAGGCAAAAGGGAAGCAGGCACATCTAACACGGTGGGGGCTAGGGAAGAAGAGGGAAGGGAGAAGTGCTATACACTTTTAAACAACCAGAAGTCATGAGAACTCACTCACTATTATGAGAACGGCAAGGGGAAATCGGCCCCCATGATCCAGTCACCTCCCACCAGGCTCCTCCTCTAACAATGGGAATTATAATTCAACATGAGATTTGGGAAGGAGACACAAAACCAAACCATATCACCTATTATAATAGTCCCTCAATAAAATCTGTTTTTGTTGCTTTAACTACTGTTCAATTCTAGGTTTCTTTGAGAATGCTTGAGCACTGCCAAGACTGGGAGAATCTTTAAACCTGGATAATAGAACTTTGATTTAACTTGCTAGATAAAATAGTGAGCTGCTATAGGTTTTGATTGAAGGGATGAAATAACTCAAATCTTCTCCTAAACTGAGTCTGGCAGCAGTGTCTAAAATGAATTGGATTAGAGAAAGACTGAATTTTGCTAGAAGAGAGGGGAGACTCTTTCTGGGTTTTCAACTAAAAGCAGATGGAAACGTGAATGAAGTAGGGACAGAGATATTAGGAAGGCATTTCAAGAGGAAAAAAAAGAATTTTTTTTTTTTTTTTTGAGACAGAGTTTCACTACTGTTGCCCAGGCTGGAGTGCAACAGCACAATCTCGGCTCACTGCAACCTCCGCCTCCCAGGTTCAAATGATTCTCCTGCCTCAGCCTCCTGAGTAGCTGAGATTACAGGCATGCACCACCACACCCAGCTAACTTTGTATTTTTAGTAGAGACAGGGTTTCTCCATGTTGATCAGGCTTGTCTTGAACTCCCACCTCAGGTGATCCACCCGCCTCAGCCTCCCAAAGTGCTGGGAATACAGGCCTGAGCCACCACGCTCGGCCAAAAATGGTATTTTTTTTTTTTTGCATTCAATATTAAATCTGAAGAAAGTATGACAGTTGAAGCTTATATCAAACTGTCTAGTCTTGGATAATGACAATGCTGAGTCTAGAAAAGGGGAAATTGGAACAAAACACAGATGCCTTTGGGAAAAGATGGATAACTTATGGAAACAAAGTTAAAAATTGAACATCTAATTTGAGGTGTCTGAAATGAAAATGTAAATGTGAAAAAGGAGGCACAGAACTGAGGTCTTACATTTGACCTGTAGATACGGGTACTGAGCTCTACAAAGGGGTGGCAAGAGCAGTTATTACATCAAGTGGCACAGTTTTTACATCTTTGTACAAGACATGAGTTCACTGTAGAGTTAGAAATCTCCCGGTCACGTAGCCAGGACGTGGACTTACTGCCCTCTGACCTCAAGCTGAAGTTGATAGAGGTGCAGTTCTGTGTGCGGCCCTCCTAATGCATGACAAGTCACTTCAGTTACAGAGGTAACAGAATTTACTCTTCTCCTCAGTTTCTAAACTAGTTTCAGAACCCCTGACAAAGCCAGTGATTATTCATAGGTTCTACGTGAGTTTTAAATTTTTTAAAAAAATTTTGTGCCCAGGCTGGTCTTAAATTTCTGGGCTGAAGTGATTCCCTACCTCCCAGGTGGCTGGGATTACAGGTTCGTGCCACTGGCCTGGGTTTACATGAGTTTGTGCAGTGAATCTAATGGGATTTCTATGTCAGCTACCCTTGGCTTAGCTGTTTGTTTTAAAAATAAGATGCTGATCAGGAATCCAAGATTTGCTACAATGAGCCTGCCTGCATGCATCTTGTAGGACTTATATTTTCTTTTCTTTTTTGAGACAGAGTCTGACTCTGTCACCCAGGCTAAAGTGCAGTGGTCTGATCTCGGCTCACAACAGCCTCCTCCTCTCGGGTTTAAGCGATTCTCCTGCCTCAGCCTCCCCAGTAGCCTGGATTACAGGCATGTTCCACCACACCTGGCTAATTTTTTTTATTTTTATTTTTAGTAGAGATGGGGTTTCACCATGTTGGCCAGGCTAGTCTTGAACTCCTGCCTTCAAGTGATCCGCCCACCTCAGCCTGCTAAAGTGCTGCGATTATAGGTGTGAGCCACCGTGCCCAGCCTGAACTTATATTTTCTAATCTTTTTGGGTCCAAACTTGTAATACTGGACTCATTGCTTAAGAGGCAGCTGGCCGGGCATGGTGGCTCATGCCTGTAATCCCTGAACTTGGAGGCTGAGGCGGGTGGATCACCTGAGGTCAGGGGTTCATCACCAGCCTGGCCAACATGATGAAATCCCATCTCTACCAAAAATACACATTATTTTTTGTATTTTTAGTTAGGCAGGCATAGTGGCAGGCGCCTGTAATCGCATCTACTCAGGAGGCTGAGGCAGGATAATTGCTTGAACCCGGGAGGTGGAGGTTGCAGTGAGCCGAGATCACGCCACTGCACTCCAGCCTGGGTGACAAGAGCAAAACTCCGTAAAAAAAAAAAAAAAAAAAAAAAAAAAAAAAAAAAAAAAAAAAAAAAGAGGCAGCCAGAGTTATCCTTTTAAGGATCTAAATTCAATTCCTCTGCTAACATACACACAGGTTTAATTTACATTTTTGTCTTGATAAAACAAGTTCTGAGTACAAGACCCTGAGTTACCTGGTTCCAGGCCCTTCTCTGACATCATCTTCTACCTCAAGTCCTCATTTTAGCCATTGCCTTCATGTGAAATGTTCTTCCCCTAGCTACACCAGTGGCTCCCATTCTCCAGCAAGCTGTCAAGTCTCAACGAGGTCTTCGCTGATAACTATATACAACAGGGTAGCCCTGCACCCCTTCACTCTTTGTTCCCTCAACTTGTTGCATTTATCTTTATGGAACTTATTCTAAACTGACACACTGTGTGTTTATTTGTACATTGTCTCACTCCCTTCTCCCAAGAGAAGCAAGCAGTACAAGGGACCAGATTTTAATTGTTAATACAAACTTGATTCCAGTGGGGAAAAAAAAAGAAACCAGTATGTGGCACATAGTCAATATCAATATATGTTTTATAAATGAATAAATATGAAGGAACCAGTTAGTGTGAAATCTAATTCTTTGCCCAGATGGTAGTCTACTTCTCTTGTTACACAAATCACTGCTTCAAGCTTGAGTTCATAAATGAGCACCATTCTTAAACCTTCTGTGACATCCCAGCCAGAAGTGGCAGCTTTCTCTTCTGATCCACTATATCTAATTCTAACATGTTTTTCTAAATATGATTTATAGCTGAATGGATGTAGGTTTGTTACTTACTATGAGTCTGAGTCTCATCATCTGAAAAGTGATAATACCACCTCTCTCACGGTGTGTGATAAATGAAGATAAATGAGATAACTCAGGCATGGTGCTTGCCATGTGCTCCGGGTAGTTCTTCAATAAATGTTGCCTATTAGTTTCAACTAAATGTCAGGCTCTTGGGGAGCAGGCATCATGAGTGTGGACATGGGGAAAGGGCAGACAATCTCCTCCCTACAGTGATAACACAGCTGAGGTTGACTTATGGGATGAATTTATAACCGTACACATGGAAATGGATCTTGAGAAATTTCATAGTGCTGATGATTGCATAGTCTCAAGTAACTTCAGCAGTGTGGGAATATCTCACATACAAGAACCAGAGATTTTATTTCAATCTTGAAAACATTCTGAGCCTAGGCACTATTTATTAACTATCTGGTTCTCTCAGCTGAGAGAAGGAAGTTATGTTACTTTTTGGGCTTAAAAAGATATTTTAATGTAACTCTATCCAATTTTCAATTTTAGCCCTGCCAGAATTGAAACTCAACCTTAACTATAATCATCACCAAGCATTACTTTTGAAGCCCTCCCGTAAATATGAGGCTGTTAAGGATGCAATACTACACCATGTGTCTCTTAGGTTAGTTGGAAAAATGAGTTGGAGAATGGAGGGTGGTCCCTGACTTACAGGACAGGGGTATGAAACCAGAGCAGGCAATAGAGGACCTTTTGGGGAAGACTGAAGACATGCTACACAAAATTCAGAAGAGCTTTCTGCTTCCCACTTGTTATAACATTCAGGTCTTGGCATCAAAGTCTCATAAGATTTTATTGGTTGAAGCCTCTGTGGCCTTGTCTTCACAAGATATTTCAATGTTACATAATCCTTATGCTAGGTGCTGAGTGTAGAGGAAGGCCCAACTAATTCTTCAATGAGAGCGGCTGAATCTAATCATCCCAAACTCACAGTGTTTGACATAAATCAATTAATGCCCAGGTTCTTTCTTATAGTAAAAAAATGTGAGTACTAGCAAAGTCTCCACAGTAATCCTAACTCCCCACTATTGGTCCAAAATTGCCACATTTTCAGAATCCAGGTGTATGAATCAGATGACTAGACTTCTTCTTATTCGTGATATAACTGATGGGAATGAGCCCACCTAAATTACTGAGTAGGGTAGAATGGATAGATTCACTGTGTCTCAATGCCATACCTCCCAAAATTGAATACAGTTGATCCTTAAAAAATACAGAGGTTATAAGAAATCACCCCAGTCAAGAATATGTGTGTAAGTTTTGACTTCCCCCAAACTCATAACTACCAATAGCATACTGTTGACCAGAAGCCTTACTGGTAGTATAAACAATCAACTAACACATATTTCATGTTACATGTATTATACGCTGCATTCTTAGGAAAAAGTAAGCTAGATAAAAGAAAATGTTATTAATCAAATCATAAGGAAGGCCAAATGCAGTGGCTCATACCTGTAATTCCAGCACTTTTGGAGGCCCAGGAAAGAGGATCACATGAGACCATGAGTCAAAACCAGTCTGGACAACATAGAGCGACTCTGTCTCTACAAAGAAGTTAAAAAATTGGCCAGGTATGGTGGAGCAAACCTGTGGTCCCAGGTACTCAAGAGGCTGAGGTGGGAGGATCACTTGAGCCCAGGAGTTTGAGGTTACAGTGAACTATGATCACAGCATTATACTTCAGCCTGGGTGACAGACACTATGTATTAGTCTGTTTTCATGATGCTTATAAAGACATACCCCGACTGGGCAATTTACAAAAGAAAAGGGGTTTAACGGACTTACAGTTCCACATGGCTGGGAAGGCCTTACAATTATCGTGGAAAGTGAAAGGCATGTCTCCCATGGCAGCAGACAAGAGGAGAGCACTTGTGCAGTGAGAGTCCCCTTCATAAAACCATCAGATCTCATGAGACTTTTCACTACCACAAGAACAGTAGGGGGAAAACCACCTCCATGATTCAATTATCTCCCACTGGGTCTCTCGAAAAGCATGAGGGAATTATGGGAGCTACAATTCAAGATGAGATTTGAGTGGGGACACAGCCAAACCATATCACAGTGAGACCGTTTCTCCAAAAAAAAAAAAAAGAAAGAAAGAAAGTAAAAGAAAATCATAAGGAAGACAAAGTGTATTTACTCTTCAGTAAGTGGAAATAGATTGTATTAGTCTGTTTTCATACTGCTACAAAGAATTACCCCAAACTGGGTAATTTATAAGGACAGAGATTTAATTGACTTACAGCTCTGCATGGTTGGGGAGGCCTCAGGAAACTTACAATCATAGAGGAAGGTGAAGAGGAAGCAAGGCACCTTCCTCACAAGGGAACAGAAAGGAGGAGTAAAGGGGAAGGGACCCTTATAAAACCGTCAGATCTCAGAGAACTCACTCACTACCATGAGAGCAGCATGGGGAAAACCACCCCCGTAATTCTATTACCTCCACCTGGTCTGTCCCTTAACACGTGGGGATTATGGGGATTATGATTCGAGATGAGATCTGGGTGGAGAGGCAAAGCCTGATCATATCATAGATCATCATAAAGGTCTTGAGTCTTGAGTAGCCTAGGAGGAATAGGAAGAGGAGGGGTTAGTCTTGCTGTTTCAGAAGTGGCAGAGGCAGAAGAGGTGGAGAAAGTGGAAGGGAGGCAGGAGAAGAAGGCACACTTGTTGTTGACTTTTATTTTAAAAAATATATGTCAAAGAGTGCCTCTGCAGGTCACACCCATGTTGTTCAAGGATCAGCTGTGTATTCTATACCACTGACAAGGGTGTGGCCTTCTCACGGTGCAGCTATCCCCCTCCCCTTTCCAAATCAGGAACCTTCTCTCCCATATTTGCTACAGCAAAAGAAGTAAACACTTCAATTTTTTGGTACACTGGAATGTGTTACTAACACCTAGCACTTATTTCTGTAGGTAAGTACGAGGTTAACTTTACACTTTCTAAATGTAAACACTCTCATTTCATCATTTCTCAAGGTTAGGTAATAAGCAGAAAAGAAAAACTTCTAAAGAATTGTCTGGTGCAAGATTTAAGATAATGAAATAAACATGCCTCCTAGTGTCTTGAAAGTTGTATCTAAACAGACAATATTGATATAGAAAAGCCTATTGAGATACCTAATGCTTTCTCTTCATTCATTTTAGCAAGACATTACTGAGTATTTAATTTAAGAGCCTTTTGCAGATGCCTGCAAGAAACTGACTACTTAGAAAAACAGATGTGCTCACAGAGAAGCACAGAACAAAACAGAAGGTAACAAGGTCCACATTGGGATAATCAGCAATGCAAAAAGGAACAGTGGAGAAAAGAAAAATATCTTCATGGCATCCATCCTCTATCCTTTGTTCCATTCATCATGCTGGTAATTACTTATACAATGCCTGCCTCTCCTTTAAAATATGAACTCCAGGAGGGCAGGGGTGTGTGCATTTTTTTCACTGTCACAAGGCCAGCATCTAATTTTAGGGACCAATTTTACAAAGGTTTACAGTCTGGGCCTTTCAGAGAAATACAGACCTCAGACCCTGTCCCCCAAATTCCTTTTGCAGCTTTCTGCAGTAAGCACTCAGGGAATTGCTGGGCTATAGACAGGTACTCTCACCTGGTGGTCAGACAGGCACATAGACAGAGGGTCTACAGAGCAGTTGGGAAAGGCCAAGAGGGTGTGAAAAAATTCCTTGGGAATGCAATGGAGCCCCTCAAAGCACTTGGTAGAATTCTCACCCTATGTAGGCAGTGGAGATGGAAGTGAGGCACCTTTCTTGGAAATGGAGGCTAGAACTCTTTGCCCTTCCTATAAAGCTGATCCCACTCAACCTCCTGGTTTGTACAGCTGTGTTCTTAAGTGTGAAGTTTATGAATCCCTTACTTACAATAAAGGAAAGTGGTTTTTTCCCTTTGCTTATTAATATTTTCTCTTAGGGTCAGTCATCACTTACTAACACCAACCAAGACAATTAAGGGTTTAATAAGCACTTTTTGGATTCATGGATATTAGATGGATAAACTTGCTAACTATAGAAGTATTTTGTGGACATATTAAAAACCTAAAAAATTAAAAAATGCAATGAACAGCATTATAATCGACCCAACCCCTACATGAAAATCAAACTAAGACAGCATTTAATTGATGTCATCCTAAGTATTTTTCTGTGTATACATATGAATGTGTATAAAATCGAAGAAACAATATCTTAGGAGCATATAAAAGATGTCCCTTCTTTTCAAAATATTCTAATATGATATTTGAAAAAGAAAGTTGGGGCTTGGCATGATAAAATAGTTCACTTTATAATCACTAAAATGTCTCTGATATTTATTCTCGACTACTTGATTTGTCAAAGGTTGAGGGAGGTGTATTAAAGTGTCTTGCAATGATAATGACTCCCAGTTTTTCCAATTAGTTTTAACAACTTTGTGATGTCTAGAATAAAAAAGTTAATGGTTGTTAACCTTTAATTTTGCTTCTGCCTTCTAACAAAATTATATGATGCTCCTTGTACACAATGCTTGGAGCTGTTGCAAATCAGTATAGCAACCTCTACTACATACTTCTGTTTGACATTGGTGAGTATTTGATATTTTTCTATTTTTATTATTCCTGTGAAGTTTAGATGTATTTCAGACTGCTCTTTTCTTTACATCTTAGTTTCCTCATTTGTAAGATGAGGGCAAAAGTAGTACTGCCTGAGAGGTTTCTGCAAAGACTAAATGAATCAATAAATATAAAAGTACTTGAAGCAGGTGTGACAGTGAGTAAACGCTACCCATACTACCTTGGATGTGACATTTGTTTATTATATTTTACCTTAATCTTAGAATCTTTGTCTTTTAATAATTTCCTTTATTACTAGGCTGATTTGGTTGGCTTCATGTATTAACTTTTGTGTTAAAATAAATATAAAAACATACACTTTATTTTCTTTCTTCAACTCCATGGACCATGTTAATTTGCATTTATTTTATTTTATTTTCATTTCTGCTTTTTATCTATCTATTTATTTTGAGACAGAGTCTTCCTCTGTCACACAGGCTCGAGTGCAATGGCACAATCTTGACTCACTACAACCTCTGCCTCCCGAGCTCAAAGGATTCTTGTGCCTCAGCCTCCCGAGTAGCTTCGATTACAGGCATGCACCACCATGCCTGACTAATGTTTGTATTTTTAGTAGAGATGAAGTTTCACCATGTTGACCAAACTGGTCTTGAACTCCTGACCTTAGGTGATCTGCCCACCTTGGCTTCCCAAAGTGCTGTCATTACAGGTGTAAGCCACTGTGCCTGGCCTGTTTCGTACATTCTATTTTACACTTTTGGTGATTCTTAAAGTAAATAGCTAAATAAATAAATAAATGAATAAAGATTTTTCTTCTCTGTCTTCTGTATTAAACATAATGTAGCAAAATTTGCCCAGTTTTCTGTCTTGTATTATTCACTTATGTTAATACATGAATTTGAATATGAATTGTTGCTGTCGATAATAACTTTTACGTTGTCTTGGTTTCCAATAATGATTTTTGATATTTGCTTTTATTTAGTTACACTACTTACAATTATAGAGATACAATCTCCTGCAAAATTCTGTCATCTGTTTTATAAAGTGTTTTTTCCTGTTTTTGAGCCCTTGATTTGGATTCATCTCAATGTTAGCTAAAGAATGTCTTCAGCTATTTTTCCTTTGCCTGGCCATGTGGGTGGTTTCTTTGTCTAAGACTTCACATTATTTTAAGAATTCTTTTCTTTTGGTTTTATACAGCAATGAAAACTTGGAGGGTCTAAAAATTTATGAATCACAAACTTTTCTTTGATCAGTTTTCTGAATGTTTCTCTGGTATCTTCTGGTATTTAACGTGGGAAAGTCTGAAGACAGACCAATTTTGTCCCCTTTTACATACTTTCCTGTTTCTCCTTTTTACATTTTTGAATGAAGAATCTTGTAATTTATTATCATAATTAAAATTTCTCCACAAGAAATGTCTGGATGTCTTAATTCTTTTTACGTTTTGCCTCAAATGCCCTGGTGTTATTTCATCTACTATTTTAGGACGTATTTTGCGTGTTAAAATTTTCTCAAGTGTGTAATTGCTTTTTCCTGTGTTCAGTTGTCCTGGTTCCCTTTGAGGGGCTGTATCTCAGTCTTGGGTGTTTGTTTTTTTTTTTTTTCCCTCAACATCTGTCAACATCTCTTCCATGATTTCATCCTCACAATCCTACTCCTCCTGCCCCCCACCACACTGACATACAAACCACCCTCATGGATCCAATATTCTAGTGTCCATTTTCCCCATTAAACTTTATAAGGAGATTTTTTTCCTTTAATATTATAAACTTTACCCTTCTCGCTTTACACCTTGGTTATGTCAGCTTGTTGTCTCTCGGTATCACCCCATGATTTTATGCTATCATCTTCCCTTTTATATCACCCTGTTATCCCTTAGCCCTATGTTTTATGCTATTTTCACGGATCCTTGCCTCTCGCTGGTGATGTCGTAATAGGTTTTTATCACCTGGCCTGCACATGATCCGCTCTCTTGTTTAGGGAAATGTTGACAGAGTCATTCTCTGTGGGAACCACTCCTCACATACCACCTCTTTCTCTCCTTCACTGTGGTCCAAGTAGAAGCCATCACCTTCCAGTTTGCACTTCCTTTCTCTGAGGTTCAGCCATCTCTCTGGCTCCATCCCTTTTGCTCCACTGATTTCCAAAATTCCATGCTCCTCAATAAATGATCATCCTACTTATGCTCCTACAAAGGGAAAAAAAGTTATTCTAACCTGTATTTTATGCCTTTCTTTAGGAGCCGAACCACTGAACCAGCCTGCTTTCTGTCTTCATCCAGAATTCTGCTGATTATCTCTGTTTTATTGTACTAAAGACCAAGCCTTCATGAATAAGTGAGGAAAACACTATGGAATGAATGGTGTTCATTTTTCTTTCTTCCAGGTGAACAGAGTAACTCTGGCTTATAAAGACTTATATCATAAGCCATTCGGTGGTAGATTTTTCTTTTAACCTGGGCCCATGGGTCTTAACATTTTATGAAAATACTACTCAGATTCTGAAGGTAAGTTGTTGGTCAAAATACATTTGGATATTTTTTAAGTGTTTTTGTTTGTGTGCATTCAAATGTTCAGGTTATCTGTGAGCTTTTCAGTAGAAAGTTGGAAAGATTGCAATGGGGACTTCCAGCCAAAATCTATTTTGGAAGGAAAATCAGTCCTATTGGGAAAGGTGGTAGGGGTGGTAGGGGCAGTAATCCGAGAGTGGGACAGTTTCATGAACGTGGTGGTATTTTAATAAGGACTTGAATGATGTATAAAATTGAGAGCCCAAGCAGCAGGAAAGGCATTTCAGACCATATGTGATTATCTGAGTCCTGATTAAGTACACATACACACAAATAAAATAAAATAAAACAACAACAACAACAACAAAAAACAGAGAAGAAGAAAAATCCCAAGTGATAACTGGAGATATTTGAGATTTTATAAATCTATGTAAGTCTAATCATATTGTAAGCTAGAATTTGCTAAAATAGGAATGGGTCTAAAATGTTTAAACATGCAACCATTTTCTGTTTTGATGTGTGTGTATGAAGACTAAATAAAGCAGTTTCAAGCTTATCTATATTTGGAGTATTCCACAGAGCAATTTGTGGTTTGAAATGCTCTTAAGTAAGGACAAATGCTTCTTTGTTTATGTGATATGGTCTATGCAATCTTTGTAATTGGATGTATAAGCTATACCCTATCAGCAATTTGAAAAAGATCTGATTATTTTATTTGCGAATTTTACTTTTAAAAACATAGCTGCATTCTTCCAATTCTTCATATTCTCCGTTTCTGTTACAATCTTCCATTGATTATCACTTGCTTCATATTGCTTGCAAATGATTATTTAAAATGGAATCTAATGTATTTTGGTAGTACCAACATGTTTACTCATTAAACTGGACACATTAAATCATATTGCTTTCATTGCAATGGTTGCTAAGAAAATCATCAGCTTAAGCAATACCAACAGTATTTCAGTAGACAAATTAATCTTTTCTTGAAAGTCTCATCTAATCTCCCTTGTTCAACAGGAAGTTTTCTGCCCGGTAGGCATTTGTGATCTTTTGGCAGTAAAGAAGAAATATGATCTTTATAAGTAGAACTTTAAATGATTTTTTAAAGTAAGAATGCATAAATGTTCTAAAAATAAGATTGACTGTACTTGAATGCAAGTTTCAAAGGGAATGGATTTATAAAGTATTTATTTCTGCTAGAAATGCCGTTTGGCAGAGAAAACACTTTCTTATAGCAGGCAGAGAATAGGATTGAGGCAATCATGGCAAAACTTTAATTTATGAGAAATACAGTGTGTATTTTTTTAGACTTCTGACTTTGAACAAAACCCTAGTTATCCAGATTTTCCTATGTATAAAATGTGTTCATTTTTTTAATCTTATTTGGAAGGTCATTATGAAGATTAATGATGGCTTTTCAGGGATAAGTTCTGTGTAACTTCTTTTAACAGGAGTATATTAATATTTTACTCTTTAGTGATATTAGTGCAAACTGAAGCAGCCCAGCCAGTTACACTGCCAGCTGTTGTCTCTCAATAGACAGGGATGTTCAGAGGAAAAAAACAAACTGGGGGATGTGCCTTCCCAGTTTGCAACAATTTCCTGAGGATGTAGAGCAAGTCACTCTGTTCCTAATTACTCTAGGCAATGTTGTCTGTCTGCTCATCTTGTTTCCCAGGAATCCACAGCCAAAGAAACATATTTGAAGTTATGTCTCAGTGTGCATGGGACCTTTCCAGCTATACCACACAAACTCAACTGGCAGATGCTTGGGTATCTGCAGCAACCTCATCCCAACTCACAATTTCCAAAAAGCCAGCATCAGTACTATCCCACCAGACCAGATGTACTTTACATATATTTATGTTCAGTGTTGACATTTCATGTGAAATAAAGCTTGAGGGAGCCAGTCACCATGAACTGTAATAAAATGAGATGTGTCATAGTCACATTAAAAGATGGAAAATATCTCTCTGGAAATCTGAAGTTCGGACTAGTGTGTAGGCATTGAAATGCAGAAGTGCACAGGAAACGTGTGATTCTTGTACATGTGTACCTTCTGTTTAAATAAGAAGGCAGCTAATTATAAGAAAAGTTTTAAGTGAGGTTGGATCTAGTTTTGTAGGCAAGCGCCAAGACATGTACAATTTAATCCACTTTAAAAGGAATTAAGTATGAACATGAATATTTATTTTGAACGAGAGAACATACAACAAATTTGAACGTTATAAAAACAAACGCCAGAAATACAACAAAATCTTGAAAAATATACTCCTTTTAAAAGTAACTCCCCAACAGATTTTTGCCAACTACCCTTTTCTCCCTTCATTTCTTTGCCTTATACTCTCTTGTTCCTTATTTTTATGTTAATATTTTTGGAAAAATATCATAAGGAAAACTGACAGATAAATCAGGTTCCCTGTAGGGTGGTTATCAAATCAATGTTTTGTTTGTTTTGTTTAGAGTGTCGCAATGCACAAAATAATCAAATTATTACTCATAGCATCAAAGCATGTGTCTGTTAACAGGTTTGTGCTCTGCAATCAGAGTTTCTGATAAATTGTGTTTTGCAGGATTTTTATCACTTGAAATCTACCTCTAATAATGAGGGTTACCAATCAATAAGCCCAGAGTTGATGAACACTACACACTATATATCAAAAGGAGCTTTTTTCTTTGTTTGAGTGTGAAGAAGGTCTAACTCTGATTCTGAGAATTTGAAAAAAGAAGAAAGAAAACTCAAGAGGAATTCCAATAACAGAATGTGCATGAGAAAGGAAAAGAAGGAGGCACCATGGGAAAGGAAAGTGAGTCAGGTTTTTAGGCTGTGCTAAGCATATTACAGACACATCTCATAAATTTATAAGGCCTTGAGATGAATTTTATTTTCTTGATTTTACAGATTAGGAAAATTTGGCTGAAAAATGTTCTGTCTTACACAATCAGTCAAGTTGAAGCGAGAATTCAAGTCCGTGCTTGCCTGATTCTTATTATTTGTTCAATAAACATTCATCACAGCCATGTTGTATACGCTATCCTCTTAAGGACTGGGAGTGTAGGAATAAGTAAAATACATTTGTGCTTTCAACTTAGTTATTGTTTTCCAGTTGTCAGTACTTACAGAATGAATCGATTTTTACTGAGTGAAGAAAGGAGAAAAGCAGTATTAAGCAATGAGGTAGTAAATAGCAAAGACAAAACAATTTCTGATAGGGGGAAGTATCAATGATTTCCTTAAACATTAGGGGTGGGTGGTGTTGGGGTTGGTATTATACTCCAGCCTGCCCACTGTCAAGTGAGCCATGGAGTACAGATTTGTCAAGCATGGCTCTTAGCTCTCTGATCTTTATTTTTGTTGTTTGTATCTTGGGGTGTTACCCTTTTATAAGAAAGGAAACATAAATACACATCAAAACTCTATTTCAGTGCCTAAGAATTTCCATAAGCATATTTGTCAAATCATATTAGATGGCTGTTGACAGAAGGAGTTGTTAACTCAGATTAATTGCTGTCACTTCTCTGGTGTTGGAGACACTGGTATAGTTTCCTAAAAGGCAGGAAGCACTTAGTGGAATGTCATGCTCCCCGCTCATGCTTTCAACTAATTTAATGATGGTGATGAAGATGAAAGTGAATGCTGCAATAATGCACATTTAACAATATTTGTTCCATTATTGTAGGCCTTGATTATCTGAAATGTGAGCACAGTAATAGATGTCATTTTGATTTGCACTCTAGGAGAAGTAAAATAGTTGCATGTCAACCAAGTGGAGCTATATAGAATGTGTTAAACCAATCTTGTCATTTAATATCTGATGAATTACAAGTGTTCACCCTTACTGAAATATGCCAGGTTCTTCTGGTAGAACAGTAGGTATTGTAGCTATAGCCGGTGCAAATTGCTGTCTAAATGTATGCTCAATTGAACAACTGTCTGTTAAAGTTATCAACACATTCCAACATCCATTATACAAAAGAACCCATTCATGCATTGAGGCAGAAGCGATTATCAAAATGATGCAGTGAAGGGAAATACCCTTTAGTGCACCTTATAATACCAGCACATGAAATAGATTGGAAAGCAGGCATTTTTGTAGTATGGGAATATGCAGTATAAATTTGAGGTAGCAGTAATATTTTTTTAAAAAGGGAGAGAAAGAGAAAATAAATAAAAAATTTCCCATATAGCACACATGCTAATTCCTCCTCCCCAAACTCATAAAAAGCATAAAACAACCAGAAGGTGTTTTAAAACTTAAATTAAATGAATCTCCAAACACATTATCATTAATTTCAGAAATGCTGAAAAGGAAAAATAAAAGGTATGTGTTAGTGCAATGGTACACGAAATATCTGAAGCAAATACAAAACATGAATAGGTTCAATTGGATGTATTTTTTTTACAAAATGGCAATTACTAGCATATTAAGTGACTTCAATATTGGACTATTAGGTCACAGGCCATTTAAGAAGTTTAGAGGGATTATGGATTGGAAGCAATTAAAAAGGGAAGCCAATGACATCAAGGATTCCAGAGAAAAAATAAAGTAGCACATTAGAATGAGAATATAAATAGTCTATATGCTAAGCTTTACGGATATTCTATAGGCATATGATAAACAAAAAGGGAAAGTTTAATATAACTTTCAATTTATTCAGATCTTTTACATTAAATTAGACATAATTCAGTATTCATCAAACACATATAAGTACCCGCCACTGCGTGAATTCTGTGGGAAATAAATATGAAGACTTTTAATTCTTCTTTTAAACATGCACATGTAACTACTGCATTTTCCTCCATCTCCTAAGCATATAAGCATATATAAGAAGCTATATAGAACGGAGTTGAAAGCTTTGATTTGAGAACCATACAAACGTTGGTTCAAACCCTGGTCTGCTCCTTGCTTTTTGTGTAACAATGGAAAATTTACTTAATCTTATTGTGCGTCACTTACCTGGCTGGACTTGGGAGGATACAAATCAACATAGCGAAGGAGAGGGAAATCATTCAGAATCTTTGGGGAAATGTGGGAAGGAGAGGTTCAAGGGAACCAATGAAGAAATAGAGCAAGCAAGATGAAAAAAGCATTAGCTGTAAACATTGTACGCTCCTTCTCTGCCTCCCCAAATCTTGAGTAAATTCCAAATAAATTCTGCAGGTACTTATTATGATTCTTCTCTTTATCTCTTCCTTCTCCTGCCCTCATGTGTGTGTGTACATGTGTGTATGTTTGTTGTGACTAAGGTTCGCATCCAGGGTGTGGCAGGACAAACAATCAATCCCGAAATACACAAGAACATGAAAGCATAGAGAAGCATGAAGAAATGATAGCTTTGAGAATTTGCTAACTCCTTGGCGAGGCCTAAAGTTCTTCTGGTAGTGGAAGTGTAAGTCCAAGGCAGTTGACTTAAATCGATGACTGCCTAAGTTATGTTCACTTCTATCTGGGTGAAGTGTATTATTTTTTCTGCTTCATGTTTCTCAGAAGTATAGGTTTATAGGAAGTTGTGAAAAAAGTAGAAAGTGATACCACGTTCGCTTCACCCATTTTCCCCCAAGGTTACATGTTACGTAACTATAATATAATACAATATTGGAACCAGAAAATTGACATTGGTGTTTGTCTGTGTAGTTCCATGCCAATTTATTACATGTGTAGATTCATGTAACCACCACCATGATTGAAATATGAAACTGTTCCATCACATACTACTTCTTGTGTTTGTTGTTGTTGTTGGTGGTGGTGGTGGTGTTGAGACGGAGTTTCACTGTTGTCGCCCAGGCTGGAGTGCAGTGGTGCGATCTCGGCTTACTGCAACCTCTGCCTCCAGGGTTCAAGTGATTTTCCTACCTTAGCCTTCCAAGGAGCTGGGATTACAGGCGCCTGCCACCACGCCTTGCTAATTTTTGTATTTTTAGTGGACTACCTCTTAATAGTTACACTCATCTCCCGAACTCTCCCCCAAAATACTACTAATTGCTGACAACTACTAATTTGCTGTGTATCTCTATATTGTTTTTCATTTCCTGAACATCATAGAAATAGAATCTTACAGTCTGTGACCTTTTTAGATTGGATTTTTTTCACTCAGCGTGACAGCCTTGAGACACATCCTGTCAGCATATCAAGAATTCTTTCCCTTTTAAGTTGCTAAAATTGTATTCCATGGTATGTCTGCACCAGTTTGTGTAACCATCTACCAATTGTGGAACATTTTGGTTGATTCTTGTTTTGACTATAACAAGTGAATCTGCTATGAACACCTAAATTCAGTCTTTTGTGTGCACATGTTTTTATTTATCTGAGATAAATGTCTATGAGCTCAATTGCTGAGTCATTCGCTAAGGTAATGTCAAGATTTTTTTAGGAAATTGACAATTGTTTCCAATAATCATAGTCTTAATTTACATTTCCGGATGACCAGCGATGTGGAACATCTTCTCATATGCTTATTTACCATCCATAGGTATTTTTTGGTGATGTGTCCCCTCAAGACTTTCATTCATTCTCGAATTGGATTTTTGTTTTCTAACCTTTGAGTTTTGAGAATTATTTATATATTCTAGCTATAAGTCCATTGTCAGATGTGTGGTTTGAAAATGTTTTCCCTTAGTTTGTTGCTTTTCTTTTCATACCTTTAATGGGGTCTTTTGCACAAAAAATTTTAAAAATTTTGATCAAGTCAATTTATCTATGTTTTCTCTAATAAACAATGCTGTTAGTGTCGAGTTTAGGAACACTCTTACAAGCCGTAGGTCCTGAAAAGATTTCCTTCTATGTTGTTTTCTAAAAGTTTTATATTAAAATATATTAAAATATATAACTTTTTATAGTTATTATATTAAAACATATAATAGTTTTATATTAAAATATATAATAACTTTTTAGGTAAATTTTATATAATGTATATATTGTATATTTATTCTCTTAGCTTTCCTTCATCTAAGAGTATCTTGATTTCCATTTTGTTGCTGAAAGATATTTTTGCTGGACATAGAATTCTGTATTGACAGTTTTCTTAGTATTTAAAAATGTCATGTTATTTCCTTTTGACCTCCATAGTTTCTGAGTTTAAAAAAAACTCTGTCGTTAAAATATTTTACTCTACAAAGTGTTTTTTTTTTCTCTTGTCTCTTTTGGAATATATATATACACACACACACACACACACACACACACACACACACATATATATATATACTTTTGTCTTTAGAAGTTTGACTACCAGATGCCCTTGCGTAATTTTTTTTTTTTTTTGTATTTAAACATTTTTGTGTTCACTCAGCTTTGTAAATCTGTAATTTTTTTGTTTTAATAAATTTGGGAATTTTTCAGACACTATTTCTTCCAATATTTTTCGGCCTTACCTTTTATTCTCTCCTCATGGGACTTTTATGACATGAATGTTAGATCTTTTATCATTGTTCCACAAGTCTTTGTTTTCAGTATATTTTATCTCTGATATTCAAATTACTTAGTATCTAGTGTCCTTTATTTATGTTCACCAACATTTTTCTCTGATTTCTCCATTCTGCTCTTGAGTATAAGAAATGAAATTTTATTATTGTATTTTTCAGTCTAAACTTTCCATTTTTTCTTCACTGAAATTTTTCAATTTATATTAGTTTCAAGAGTGTTTGTAATTGCTCTTTGAAGCATTTTCAGTGGCTGGTTTAACTCCTTGTCAGAAAATTCTAACAACTTTGTTATTTTGCTTTTGGTATGATAATTATCTTCCCTCTTTCAGTTTGATATTTCTCTGTCTTTGGTATGATGGGTTATTTTCAGTTGAAATGTGGGCATTTTGGATGTAATGTTATGAGACACTGGATATTATTTAAATCTTGTTGTTTAGCAGATCTCCTCCAATACAACTGCCTTGGGGGAAGAAAGGTGTTGCCAAGTTACTGTCAGGTGAGTGTGAGAGTCAAATTCCTTACTTGGCCTCTGTTAACATCAGAGATTTGGAGGCTCTTCAATAGTGCTAAACCTAGGTGGGAGTGTAGAATCCCCAGGAGGCTCCTGCTTATACTATCCTGTATGGGAGGAACAGTAGTATTTTGTTCCTGATCTTGATATGGCCTATATTGTTACTGTTGGGGATGACATCTGTATTAGTCTGTTCCCATGCTGCTAATAAAGATATACCTGAGACTGGATAATGTATAAAGGAGAGAGGTTTAATTGACTCAGTTCCACATGGCTGGTGAGGCCTCATAATCATGGCAGAAGATGAATGAAGAGCAAAGTCACATCTTACTGGCAGTAGGCAAGAGTTTGTGTAGGGGAACTTCCTTTATAAAACTGACAAATCTCATAGATTTATTCACTACCTGGAGAACAGTATAGGGGAAACTGTCCCCCATGATTCAATTATCTCCACCTGACCCTGCCCTCGACACATGGAGGTTATTACAATTCAAGGTGAGATTTAGGTGGGGTCACAGTCAAAAGATACCAACATCTTTAACACTGGGCAATGACAAAAGTGCTGTCTCTACACTAGACCTCATCTGACTCCCAGTAGAGAGTGGGTGAGGTGCCTTGTTATCGCTACGTGTGTGTAGAAGTCTATTCTCTTCATGTAGCCTCCACTAACATAAAGGGAGAGGGCTCACAGGTGCCTGGTAGAGATGAAAGTCATGGCTGTCTCTTCAACCTTCTTTGGCACCACATGGAGGGTTTGCAGTACTTTGTTACAACCTGGTGTGGGTGCGGTGAAAGTTCCCCACTTGACCTATGTTAGCAGAGTTAGAGTTGAAGGTGTAGTTTTATCCTGTGGCATTTAGTTAGAATACAGCAGTTATTTAAAAATACTTCTATCTTGCTAGGCTTTTCCTTTCTTGGTTCTATGGATAAAGAGAGCATATTTATTCTGAGGCATTTTTGTTCACACTTCTTGACATTTCCAGGTGTCTGGCTTCTTCAGCGCCCTCTCTGACATAAAGAAGACAAAAACTAAAAATAAATTAAAAATTAAAATGAAAACCACAAACCCATGGTACTCATTGCTTTGTGGTTTCTCGGGTCCCAAAGTCCTTAACTTTTCTGTTTTCTTCTCTCCACCCTTTAGCGTCTCCATAGATTTGTTTTATATATAATTTTCAGGGTTTTAGTGCACTTAGCAAGAGAAGAGAAGAGTGCAACTATTCCATTTTTCTGGAGGCACAATTGTCCTGTATAAAATTTAACCAGCAGTATATACCACTAGTCTCGATAACTTCAGCTGGAGCTTGATACAAACTTTATCTGTGTTCATTAATAATTGGGTGACCTTTGAACAGACATTTATTCATTGTGATATTTACTTTTCTAAATGGAAAAAAAAATTGGGACTCATATCTGTCAAAAATGAAACTCTCATTAGGGATATGGAATGGTAAGCTTCTCTATAAGCAAATTACTCAGGTAGTTGGCTGTCAAAACAAACCAACACAACAGAAAAACAATGATCAAGCAAATATTTATTAGATGTCCTCCTGTAAGGGAGAGCATCACATGGTCATGAAGAGTCCTTAGTAAAAGCTCCAGGGCTTCAGAGTAGTTGACTCTCTGAGTCAAGGGTCTTGAGCCGTGGTAGCACAGGTGTCACAACTGGCGTCAGCACTCTAAAATTGTCAGCAGTTGACTCCATTTCAACACCACCAGAATAAACTGTTGGTTAAGCAAAGCTAGATATATTAACATAGTCTAACGAGAAAAATCATGAACTTAATAGACTCTTAGTTATGTCACAAAATAAGGAGTTCAAAGAAGGATATTTATAGCGGTTGGGATCTGGAATCAAGTAGTTTAAAGTGGATTTTTCAAGGTGGGGACTGATTGTATTTGAGAAAATTTCATGAGATAACTCATAAGATTGTTGAAAAAAAAATCAGTTGAGTTTCTTTTGTTTCATAAGCAAGAACTTTGCCCAAATGAGTATTCTATATGGACAGAACAACTAATAGCCAACATAAGGGAACTCTTTGTCCAGATGATTTACTTAAAAGAATTTCCTGAAACAAATGGTGAAGCAATTAATTGGTTTATAGTTTTATCTTCTTGAGGAATAATTTCATGAAAGAAATAATTATCACATTGATAAAGATAGTCTCAGTTCTCTATACTGTTAGGTAAGCTATGTGGATATATATGAACCCAATTTCAAGTTAGTTGAAAACATAAAGCTATACTGGAGATAGAAAATAAAAATCATAAGAAATCCATCCCCTTAGTGAATTATCACATTCTTTTTCTTTGCATACCCAAAAGTCTTACACAAATGGTTTCTCCTCAAAATTATCTTCACAGATTCCTTAAGTTGAAACAGAGCTTTCCATTCCTCATGATCTCAATAGTTTTTAAGTTTCCATTATAATAGACATGTATTTTAACAGAAGATTTTAAATAATTTATATTTTCAAAAACAAGCCAATATGTTTAAACTTCTATCATCACCAATATTAAAATTCACCCTTCCCCAATAAAATCCCAGTTTTACATCAGGTTATTTTTAAAGAACATTTTCAAGGTAAAGCACAAATACACCTATTTTTATTTTTTATAGGTTACTCATTTACTTTTATAATACTATTGTGATAACATTTTTCCTAGAACCTAGAACAGAGTCTAGCAATAAGAAAGTAGATGTTAAGTTCATGTTTTCTTTGCTTTGATGAAGTTCTCAGTAACATTTGGTATATTGCTATCATAATTTGCATTGGAATGATTATGTAGATTTCTTCCCTTGCATATGAGTTTCCAAAGGTAAATTTATCTTTCTATCCAACTGCTTCTCCTTTCCCATAAACTACCACGTCTCCTCTCTCATCTCATGCCTAAATATGGAAAATACAAAAAGCTTTCAGGAAATAGAAGAAATGAGCAATTGTAATATTTATTAAGATCTTCTATTTGACTTTTATATTCTGATTCACTAGCAGCTTATAAAAAAAGAGGCATTCTACAGGGCTTGTTTCAGTGAATTATTGTTCTAAAAGTTATATCCTGTAATGAAATAAGTAGAGTATTTTTAGTTTGCTTCAAGGTGATTTTATTTTAGATATTTGTTACTGAAATATGGTTTCTATAGAAACTGTACAAAGTATGCTGACCCTGAACAATGGACTTGAAAGCATTTATTGGCTCACAAAGATTTCCACTGTCCTTTCTCACTATGTCATGGCAGTAAATTTCAGTATTCTAAATTAAATCTAATATAATACTAACACTGGGAGGTAGGTTTTAGGGACAAAATTTCTCATTCACCCAATAAATAACTGTCATTTATTATGTTAGAGGTAAAATCTGTAAGGATATCTGGATTAGTTTGCAATTGTATACAACATCCTCATTTTAGACTCCACAATTTGAGGTTAGTATTAATGCTCAATTTATAATTCTGGGCTTCATCATCTTATTCGGAGACTACTTAGAGACTACCTGTAGTGAATAAGACTTTGAATATTGTTTCTTCTTTTATGAGTCTCATGTCTACTAAATATTTTACACAATCCACATATATTTTTTCTTTATTAGTCTGAATGTAATGCCAGATGCTAATTGACAGTAAGTTTCTTTGGGGAAAAGTCAATTTACAAAGAATCAAGAGCTTATCTCACAAAAAAAGTTTTCATATTTTTTATTACTTTTGGTAAATAAAAATAAATATTGCCTATTGAATGCTTAAACCTTAACTTTGTGGTAGTGTTAAAAGAATATGCAACTTCTTCCATTAAGAGATGGAAAACACTTTTCCACCCTTTGAAAATGGATTTGACCACGTGAGTTGCTTTAACAAGTGCAACACAAGCAAATGTGGTTAGAGTTTTGTGAATTCACAGGAAACACATAGAATTTTGAAGGAAGTAGTAATAATCAAAGCACTACCACTTTTACTAAAAGTGAGTTAGTTCAAATTGGAAAATGTTTTTGTGCCTTTAACTTTCTAGAAGTAGAAATCAGGTGGAGCATGTTCTTAGGTACTTGCTTTCTAAAAGGAAGAATGACTCAGAGGGCAGAACCAAGTACCATGGAGTAAAATAGACTCAGGAATTACTCACAAGAAGCAAAATTCATCTTTAATCAAGAAAAACTTTGTGTTTGCAGAGTAATGTGACCTTCTATTCCTTCTCTTTTGGAATGGGAGTATCCATGTTCAGGTCAGATAACTTATCCTTTTAGTTTACATGTCACTAAATCATAAGAGATACATCTATCTTAGACCAGATACTGAAAATTGAGCCTGATACTGACATTTGATGAGATTTTTTGGGAAGTCTTTGGGGAGGATGAATTATTTTGCAACTAAGAGGAATGTAAATAAATTGGACTATCGTAAATTTAAACATGAAAAAAGCCATACAATTTGTAAGCCTCCTTATGAAAAGCTGGAATCTATTTCTCCATTTCTGGTGATTTACTGTAGCCAATGGTGTATCAGCAAACATTATCCAAACAGAATCCTAAAAGTATTTGTATACTGAGTCTTTCATTGTCTTCATGTTTTGTGAATACAGCTATTTTAAAAGAAAGCCTGTAATCAGTTTGTAGGCAGACGGCAGACATATAGTCCGACCATCTCTATTTCTCTAGACAACCTCCAAGCATCTGAGCGTGGTGTTCTTGGACAAGTCAGAAACATTTTATATCTGCTGAAAACTTGCCAGTTGAAAACTGACTCCAAATGCATGAGTGAGCCCAACTGACAATAGCGAAGAGATATACCATCTGAGACCTGACCAAATTGCTGACCCACAGAATTATGAACAAATAAATATCTATTGTTTTTAAACAATAATCTTTTTAATTCTTTTTAAAATATGGCAATAGATAATGAATACGTTACCAATGTACACACATTAACTAGCTCAACAAATATTTATTTTGCACCCATTATGCAGTGTTTTTTACATTTGACATAGCAAAGTTTTTATCAAATAAGATTATTAAATTTGATGCTAAAATATAAAACATTAACACATAAATATATAAGATATAACTTTAATTAAATGGTTTACATATTTTTAGAGTACTGACTATCTAGCTGGAGATTGACCTACAAATATTTACCTGCTTAATAGCATTACCTTCTTATTCTAATAAGAACAAACTAATTCTCATGGGAAAATAACTCCATTGCCCAGTGTCATTACATGTGTTGTGTTAGAGCTGATTCTACCCTCCTCTTCAAAGTGGAAATATCACCTATTCAGAGTATTGAATGCCCTGTCAAAAGTTTGATTCAGGGATGAGTACATGATCTTATTTAAATCATTTCCAGTGAGGCTTAGAAATTGTTATCGGACGTTTATTGAAAAAGAAGTTTGTTCCTTCCTGGGTAGCTCAGATAATGAAATTGACTTTGTATTGACTGAAAAGAAAATAATAAAATGGAAATGGAAATAATGAAATAGTCCTGTTGACAATATTTGAAATCTTGGACCCACGTTTGCTTGAAGCATAATCAACCCCTGGGATTTTTAGGTTTGCAAACCAACTTACTCCTTGAAGTTAGTTTAAGGTAAATTTCCAAAATTTGCAACTGAAATAGTTCTGGCTAATAAAATAGACTAGCAAGAGAGCATGTGTCACATTCTGTTTGACAGAAATCCCTCTCCAAAATAATCTCTCCTTATTTTCACTTTTATGATTTAGTTTAGTATATGCATAGGTCATTGAAAGCTCTTTCCAAATGTACAGGAGCTGTACAATATTCTTGTGGGCAGCTTCCACCTAAACTCCTAAACTTGTTCTCACTCCCAAACTTGTTGGCATAGGTTCTCTAATAAGAACCACCATCTTCCTAACGCCTGAGATTTGAGAACAATTAATATAACAGAAAAATCAATATCTTTTTATAATTAGAATGCTTTTTTTTTTTACAATATGTATGCAAAGTAATAAAATGTATGCATCTCTGGACTATTATATAAAGGATAAATATACTTTTATTTAACTAACTAAATTTTAAGCTCTTACAGAACCTTAGCATTTACCGTAACTAAACCTGATTCTAAAAATCTAGCAAATAATTAAATATAACACATTATTTTACCAGTGAATTTTAATGTGGGAAACAGAAACCTCTCTAGGTTTATCAATCCAAAAGTAATTAGGTACTTAGAAAATTGCTGAAAGGACAGAGGAATAAATGTCAGAGAGCTGCACTGGATTTCTGGTTTCAGGGTCATAGCACTGTAGAGAACAGAAAAATATTTGTGGCTGCTGCTAGAAGTATGTTGTGATTAAAACTGCTTCAGTTACTAGACAAAGGAATGTAGAATTTAGTAATGGAAGAAATCCTATGTCTGTTGGCATTTCATTGACAAAAGATTTTTCCTCGCTTGTATCTTCCAAAAATCCTGCAACTGCAACTCATTAGTGGAATCTTAATTGCATCTAAGATCTTAGCTATAATCATTCTGAAAAATGTAGTTTTTAACTTCCAGCCTTTATGATAGATGTGGACCATATAACAAAAGGTTGAAATTAGTGACTTTCATTTAAGTAATTGCCCTCTATTAGGTTCTCCAGAGAACCAGAAACAATTGCATATAAATCAATATATATATATATGTGTATCTATATTTATATCTAAATCTTTATATGTAAATCAACTCACATGATAATGGAGGCTGGCAAGTCCAAAATCCGTTGTGTTGGCCAACAGCCTAAAGACCCAGGAGGACTCATGGTTCTGTTCTAGTCCAAATGACAACAGGCTGGAGACCTGGGAGAAACAAACATGCAGATTAAGTCTGAAGGCAGTCTGCTGATATATTATCCTTTGCTCAAGGAGGCTGGTCTATTTGTTATAATCAGGTCTTGGTCTAATTGGATGATGCTCACACACATTATGGATGGCAATGTGCTTACTCAAAGTTCACCAATTTATATCTTAATCTCATTCAAAAACACCCTTCAAGTTGACATATACAATTAACCATCACACTTTTTAACTTAGGCATCAGGAAGGTGGTGGTCCTTCTTGTTGTTCAAAGTACCAGTTTATAATATAGAGCTATATTCATTAAAGTAGCTAGGTTTGTACTGTCTAAGACAGTAGCCACTAGTGACATGCAGTTACTGGCCAATTGAAATGCGGCCAGTCTGAGTTGAGATGTGAATTTTAATATTTGCACAAAAATATAAAATACCTTATTAATAAATTTTATTGATGATATTTAAAGGCATTACACTCTTAGTCTAATCTTTGTCCTGAAAGCATTTAATCAGATGAAAGTTTTACTGGACATTTTTTACTTAATAACCTTTACTTTTACTGTTTGGAGTTGATAAACAGGTACTTTCTCCAATGAGGCAAGTTACAGAATTAATGAACTTTACCTTTTTCCTTCAATTATGTTTGAAAGTTACCAATTATTTGCTGAATTTATTTTTCTTTTAATAAATTGTAAATGACAATCAACGACATTCAATCAATAGGTGTCTAATTTCTAATCCTTCACATAGATCCCCAGATATGAGGCTCCAGAATAAATTTCTGTCCTTTATAAATCACCAAGTCTCAAGCATTTTATCATAGAAGTGGGCATGGACTAATCCCAGCACTTTGGGAGGCTGAGGCGGGCGAATCACAAGGCGGGCAAATCACGAGGTCAGGAGTTTGAGACCAGCCTGACCAACATGGTGAAACCTCGTCTCTGGGGTCTCTGGGGATTGGTGAAATCCCAGCTACTCAGGAGGCTGAGGCAGGAGAATCACTTGAACCTGGGAGGCAAAGGTGACAGTGAGCTGAGATTGCGCCACTGCACTCCAGCCTGGGTGACAGAGCGAGACTCCATCTCAAAAAAAAAAAAAAAAAAAAGACCCAATCATCCACAGGACCTCAGCATTTGCTGCCTTGTAGCACCTCACATCTCTGCTCCTTACATTGGAGTGCAATGCTCCTTGACCATCAAGCTGTGGCTCAAGTGGGCCCAGGTGTGGCTCAGGCTGCCCCTCTGAAAGGTACAGGCAATAAATAATGGTGATATCCATGTGGTACTACTTCTGCAGCCATGAAGACAGCAAGAACTATGGAGGCACTGGACCCCTACCTGGATTTCTAAGGATGCCTCTGAGAACCTCGTCAGTGTCATACCCAAGACCTCATAATTGTAGAACCACCAGTGTGCAACACCAGCCTGAGAGAGCAGAAGGAACCCAGTTTCAACTTGTGTGAGTTACTGTGTGGACTGTGTTCAGAAAACCTGTGGGTATGGGGACTCCAAGGGCTTTGGGGTCCTGAGCCCTGCCTCAGTGTGTCTATAAGACAGGATATGGAGTTGAAACGTTATTCTGAAGCCTCAAGATTTAATATTGTTTGCTGTGTTGGGTTTTGGACTTGAGAACTGTTAACTCCTTTCTTCCTTCCTATAGCTCCTTTTCGGCATAGGAATGTCTATTCAATGGCTGTCCTACCATTGTGATTTGGAAGTGTATAACTTGTTTGATCTCACAGGTTCACGTCTCAACCAAGTCTCATCCATATTTGCTTTGAATGAGACTCTGAACTTTAGACTTTTGGGTTATGCTAGAATTAACTGAGACTTTGAGGTTACTGAAATAAAATAAATGTATGTTGTATGTGTGAAGAACATTTTGTGGACCAGGGGTGGAAAGCTATGGTCTGAAACTGTCCCCTAAATTTTATGAGTTGAAACTTAATCACCAATTCAACAGTATTAAAAAGTGGGGCCTTAGGACATAATTAAGTGTCGTGAGGGTATAGACCTCATGGATGGGATTAGGGCCCTTATCCCTAATTTTTGAGGGGATAGGTTTGCTGTATTCTATACTTCTGCCATCTGGGGACACCTAAACTTTTTATAAGGGTCCTAATCCCATCCATGAGGTCTCTATGTTCATAACACTTAATTATGTTCTGAGGCCCCACTTTTTAATACTATTAAATTGCTGATTAAGTTTCAACTTACAAATTTTGGGGGACAGTTTTAGACCATATCTTTCCTTCAGAATAATCTGCCTCATCCTGGGGGCAGAAACCATGGCCCTCACCAGACACCAAACTGCTGGTGCCTTGATTTTGGACTTCTCAGCCTCAAGAATTGTGAAGAAATAAATTTATATTATTTATAAATTACCTAGTTACAGTTGTTATATGAACAGCAAGAATAGACTAAGACACTATTTTGTCAATTACTTTGGCAGTGCTATAAAATGAATCCATATCCTGCCAAACTCTGATTTCAGTTTCCTCAACTCCTCACATCCAACTGCTAAGTCAGTATAGGAGTTCCCCCTTGTATTAGCTTGTTTTTATGCCACTGATAAAGGCCTACCTGAGACTGGGCAATTTACGACAGAAAGAGGTTTAATGATTTACAGTTCCACATGGCTAGGGAGGCCTCACAATCATCATGGAAGGCAAGTTGGAGCAAGTCACATCTTATATGGATGGCAGCAGGCAAAGAGAGAGCTTGTGCAGGGAAACTCTTCTTTATAAAACCATCAGATCTCATGAGACTTATTCACTATCACAAGAACAGCATGGGAAAGAGCTGCCCCCATGATTTAATTACCTCCCACTGGGTCCCTCCCACTACACATGGGAATTCAAAATGAGATTTGGGTGGGGACACAGCCAAACAATATCACCTCTTAGCCATGGGATATATGTTTCAAGACCCCCATTGGATGCCTGAAAATGTAGATGGTACCAAAACCTGTATATACTATGTTTTTTCCTATACATACATACTTATGATAAAGTTTAATTTATCACTTAGGCATAGTAAGAGATTAACAACAATAACTAATAATAAAATACAGAAATTATAACAATGTACCACAACAAATATGTGTGTATGTGGTATCTTTCTCTCTCAGTATCTTATTGTACTGTATTTAACCTATTTTCACACCACAGTTGACCACAGGTAACTAAAACCTCTGAAAGTGAAACCATGGGTGGATAAAGGCAAGCCACTGTACCATAGCAGCATCCTATTTGTGCCATAAAAAGACACCTCAAGTCTCAGTACTTAACACCAAAACTGTTTGCTTCTTGCTCATGTAGGGTGGCTTCATATCATAACTCTCTGGTACGTTGTCCTTCATGTAGCAACTTAGTGATATAAACTGCCTCTTTTTGGTGCCTCCACTTTTCAATACAAGACCCCCATGAATGCACAGAGAAAACATCCAAAGTTTTTTCTCTGGAAATTAAATGCTCATCCTGGAAGTGACACAACTTACTCAGGTCTACACCCCATTGGCCAGTGCCCATTGGCCAGAAATAGGCCCCAGCCAGTAGTAAGGATGCTAAATGTAGGGAACCCCATGAATTATTTGGAAGACGTATGTCACATCAGTATACTCCTTCACCCAGTGATTTCAATTCTGAGACTGGATCCCAGGAAAATAAGAGAGTTTTAATCAAAGATACATAAATACGGATACATTGCATGGTTACTTATAATAATAATATAAAAAAATTAAAACTCACAAAGCTGCAAACAATGTAACTATTAAGCAACCACAAAATAAAAAAATAAACTATATTATGAGTAAGTCTTCACAGAGCACTGTGTATCCAATAAAATTACATTTACAAAAACAACTGAAAAGTGTTTGCTACGTGTATGTTATATAACACTGTTGGTGATTAGTAACATTAATAAATAAGGCAAAGCAATCAATGAGTGCTCACTATGTTCCAGGCAGTGTTCTAAGAACTTTACATTATTGGCTCATTTAAGCATTTAAAAACGAAAATCTCATTTTATGCAGGAGGGAACTGAGAAAGGGAGAGCCCACAAAGCAAAAAACTGCTAAGAATAGAAATGAATAAAGATATAACGAAGGTGAGGAGGAAAAGAACAGCCACCTATATGCACGTAGGGGACTAGGATATAGAGTCACTAAAATTGAAGGGAAGTATCAGTTACAGAGATTCTGGAGTTATGTACATGAATTTCATAGGTAATTTCCTTTACCAATAGTTGCCTTCAGGTTTGCCTTTTCTCTCTCATATTTTTTTTCTCTTCATAAAAACTGGAGAAGTTATTTTATTTCAAATTAATGGATTAATTCTTTGAAAATAAAAACTATTAATATTTGTATTACGTTATTAGGCATAAACAAATGTCTGAGACAAAGAAGAATTTAAAAATTCGTATTTTATCAACATATTTGTGCATTATTAACCAAACACAACTGCAGTGTCTGTCATTACCAGCAAAATATAGTACATCCCTGTGGGCAAAAATAATAGGGGTATTCAAAAATACTTTTATTGAGGAATATGTAGGTCTAATCATGGTTATTAGCATTACTATTATTCAAATGGAGAGAGACCCTTCAAAGGGGTGTGTGTGTGTGTGTGTGTGTGTGTGTATTTTGAGACAGGACCTTGCTGTTTCTCCCAAAATGGAGTGCAGTGGCTCAATCTCAGCTCACTGCAGCTTCAACCACACAATCTCAAGAAGATCCTCCCACATAAGCCCTTCAAGTAGCTGGGACTATAGGCGTGCGCCACCACACCTGGCAAATTTTTGTATTTTTATAGAAACAGAGTTTTGTCATGTTGCCCGGGCTGGTATCAGACTCCTTAGCTTAAGTGATCTGCCTGCCTCAGCCTCCCAAAGAGCTGGGATTACAAGTGTGATCCACCGTGTCCAGCCCAAAGGTGTTTTTAACATAAATGTATCTGACGAAAGATCTGATTTTTATAGACACGTTACATAGTCATGCACTGTAGCACGAAGCATTAGTCAATGATGAGTTGCCTATACGACAGTGCTCCCATAAGATTATAATGAAGTTGAAAAATTCCTATCACCTAGTGACATCACAGTCATTGTAACTCCCTAAGGCAACACGTTGCTGATGTGTTTGTGGTGATGCTGGTGTAAACAAACCTGCTGCTCCGCCAGTCATTTAAAAAGTAAAAAAAAAAAAAAAAAAAAAAAAAAAAAAATTAAAACCATAGGGAAAGCTTATAGAGGAGGAATTAAACAAAATATTTTTGGACAGCTGTACAATGTGTGTTTTAAGCTAAAGGTTATTACAAAATAGTCAAAAAGTTAAAAAAATTAAAAGCATATAAAGAAAAATATTCCAGTATGTTAAAGTTAATTTATTATTGGAGAAATATTATTGTTTTTATAAATTTAGTGTAGCCTAAGTTTAAGTGTTTATATAATCTGAAGTAGTGTACAGTAATATGGGCCTTCACACTCACTCACCACTCACTCACTGACTCACCCAGACCAACTCCAGTCCTGCAAGGTCCATTCATGGTAAGTGCCCTAAAAGGTGTACAAGTTTAGACAATCTTTTATACCTTATTTTTACTGTAACTTTTCTATGTTTAGATCTGTTTAGATACAGAATTATATAATATTGTTTTACAACTGCCTATAGTATTCAGTATAGTAACAAGCTGTACAGATTTGTAGCCTAGAAGCAATAGACTATAACATATAACTTAAGTGTGTAGCAGACTATACCATCTAGGTTTGTGTAATAAGCACACTCTATGATGTTTGCAGGAAGAGGAAATCTAACAACGCATTTCTCACAAGATATCCACATCACTAAACAATACATGACTGCATAATGAATCACCTGGGCCCTGGGCTTATGTGGATGTTTTAGAAAGTTAGAGACTATTATACTTTTTTTTTTTATTATTATACTTTAAGTTCTGGGATACATGTGCAGAACGTGCAGGTTTGTTACATAGCTATACAAGTGCCATGGTGGTTTGCTACACCCATCAACCCATCATCGACATCAGGTATTTCTCCTAATGCTGTCCCTTCCCTAGCTCTCCACAGTGAGTGATGTTCCCCTCCCTGTGTCCATGTGTTCTCATTGTTCAACTCCCACTTACGAGTGAGAACATGCAGTGTTTGGTTTTCTGTTCCTGTGTTAGTTTGCTGAGAATGATGTTTTCCAGCTTCATTCATGTCCCTGCAAAGGACATGAACTCATCCTTTTTTATGGCTGCATAGTATTCCATGGTGTATATGTGCCACATTTTCTTTACCCAGTCTATCATTGATGTGCATTTGGGTTGGTTCCAAGTCTTTGCTATTGTGAATAGTGTTGCAATAAATATAAAGACATATGCACACATATGTTTATTGGAGACTATTCTTAGAGGGTATAATAGTAAAGGAATATTTTGGTTGCAAATTTTAAAACTCTTGAAATTGTTAAAAAAAGAAAAAAAAAAGGAGATTTGCAGATCTCATTTAATTCGAAGGAAATGCAGAGGAAATAGACCCCAGGGCAGGTTTGTTTCAGTTGCATGACGAAGTTAACAAGGACCAATTCCCTCACATCATTTTCCGCTTTCAGATGCCAAAGTATTTGTAAGGCTGGCATCCCCTTCTGAACCTTGGTAGAAGTGTCATGTTCTCATCCTACTTCCTTCCTCATCTTCCCTGGAGAATAGAAAAAGGGTCACTTCTTAAAATATTTTTCATAAAACTGAAGAAATCTCTTCTCCAAAGGACCTAAGGAAATGTTTTCTCCCATCTGTTGGTTGCCCTGAATTACATCACTTCCATGTGCCTGAATAAGTCTTTATGCTGATTGGCCCATCCCTAAGACATTAACGATGGTATGAGAGTCAGGATGACTGTGATTGGCTTAGATTCTGCAGGTCCTGCCTCTGGAACTGAGGTTAATTCTCCAAGATGCCTGAATGCAGCACAAGGTGAGCAAAGTGGAGCCCATGTGGTAGCGTCAGTCACAGTGTCAGCTGGAAACCGGCTCTAGTCAAAGTCCTAAGCCCAAACGTTTAACAATAATTGACCATCCTTTAATACCTGAAATCCATTTATAATTGATAACCTGTTAAAATGCAATGCTTTGTTTGCCTTCAGGCAGCTATATGAACTTAACGAATTTGTTTAACATCTCAAACGCCTACCCTAGACTTCCCCTGGAAATCCATTTCAGAGATAGGGATTCCATAGTGCTCTGGCAGTAGCTCTAAAATGATGCCCTAATATAACAATAAGAGCCAGAGGACAGTATTTCCACAGCAGGAGAGATTTAAAGAAGTCTAGGCGGGAAACAAAATCCCTGATCTAATAGTTTTGGTGCCCCAAGAAAAAATAATAAACCCAGAGCAAAAACTGAAGGGGTAGAGGAACAAAAAAAAAAAAAAAACAGATGGAGGATGCCAAATACATCATTTGCCAACTTTTTATTTTCCCCCTAAAGTTGGCTCAGGTCCTTGTTTACAGAAAATGAACAGTAATTGATGATAACCATGGTTCCCTCATGTGACATGGTCGCTGGGTAGGATTATACTGTTTGAGTATTTAATCAAATAATGGCCACGATCATATTCATAACACTCCTTCAAGATGAATTTATTTCCCCTGTAGCCTCCAAATGATGAGACAGAGAAAGGCAGGGGGTGGGGAAAGGCAGAAGTGATTCCTAAAGTACTCTTCTGCAAAGGAAATGAGTAAATAAATCCATATGCCTCCAGATTGGTGTGGATTTTTTGAGTCAAATTGCATAAAAGTCCACAAAATTGGGTGGGATACCTCTAAATTCTGTTTGTCTCTACTCTCAGGATGGGTGCTTGGATCATGAATATACCCTGGAGTATTTCTGGCTGTTCTGACTTTCGAAGCACCTTGCTTTGAGGAAATGGGACAGGGAAAGGTTTCCTAGTGGATGCTAACCCTCTAAAAAATGGGCACTGAGACAGTTAAAAGCCAGTTTCAGAAACCTCAAAGAATTTTTCAGTTATGATAAATGCAAGGGAGTTGGATTTATATGTGCAGAAATGAACATTTTGGCAGCATCACAGAAATTCCTATCACTCTACACAAATATTCCTCCATGCATCTGTGTGTCTAGTGAGTATTCAGAATCATCAAAATGATTGCAAGAGGCCTGTAAGCAATGTGCTCAATGTTTTGTTCAGGAGGCAGTCCACTCATTACTTTTGAAATTCTTACTCAAAAACTGGTTTTAATCCTCCAAAAAAAAAATGACAGTAATTGCATAAATGACACAAAATTGGAAAATAAACAGAAATACCTTAGATTAGGTGTATAAGTCAGGATAGGTTAAGTTGTTCTGCAATATCAAAAGTGAAAAAAAAAAATCCAAACCAAAAAAGCACCTAATCTCAATGCCTTAAAACAACCTAAGTTGATTTCTCATTCATTCTGTCTGACCATTGCAGGCCAGTTGGGTAGCTGCAGTTTAGATCACCTTCACTCAGGACCTCGGCATGCAGGAGTCTTCACCTTTATGCTGCACAGTCACCAAAGCAGACAAAAGTAAACATGGCAAACTACAGCCTGACTTTTGAAACATTAGCTTAGAAATGACAAACGTCACTTCCTCTCACATTCTATTGCCAATACGAGACACATGTCTGTTTTTGACTTCAAGTAAGGCAGAAAAATATATCACTCTCAGATTTCCATAAGGAGAACTGGACCTTTTTATGGAAGAGCACTAACAACCACCCTTTTAAGCAAAACAGATCTTGCTTACTGAAAATATAAAAACATTCTAGTTTCTGGAAAAGAGTCTTTTAGGATGCTACTGGAAAACTTTACTTTTTATACCATGGTATCCAATTTAATTACAGTCATGCATTGTTGCTTAAGCACAGAGGTAAGTTCTGATAAACGTGCAGTTAGGTGATTTCATCGTCGTGCAAACACCATAGTGTACTTACATAAACCTAGACGATATAGCCTACTACATATCTAGGCTATATGGTAAGGGCTATTGCTCCTAGGCCAGAAACCTAAACAGCATGTGACTGTACTGAATATTGTAGGCACGAGTAACACAGTGGGATGTATTGTATATCTAAACAGATCTAAGTATAGAAAAGGGATAGTAAAAATATAATATAAAAGATTTTAAAAAAACCTTTTGTTCAGGGACATATGCCAAAGAACCCTTGGAAAATTCTGCCCTAGCAACGAGATTCTGGGCTCTAGGCAATGTAACAAATATTTCTTCAATTGTGGGAAAAAGAATGATGAGTGGGCTAACATGGTCTATTTCTAGGAGGTAATTAAAATAACTAGTAACAAAGGGACAAAATATAGGGCAGGAAAAAAAATCCACCTCTCCCCATACATTCGTGTGCTTTCCTAGTCTTTTCCAGTCAATTTGCTATTAAAGAGACTTGTTCTCACCAATTATCTGAGTGAACAAGAAAGATATCTAGGAAAAAGGTTCTAGGCAGAGGAAACAGCAGTGGTCTCAAAAAGAGAGTCACCCTGGCAGGTTCAAGGAGCAGAGTGTGCAAAGAAGAGAAAGTAGGAGTTGACAGAGGGTAACCAAGGATACGCCATGGAGGGGCACATAAGGCTTCTGTAAGAATTTTGTCTTTTGCTCTGACCTGGAGAAGTACTGTAGAAGGATTTTTTTTTTTTAAATTATTATACTTTAAGTTCTAGGGTACATGTGCACAACGTGCAAGTTTGTTACATATGTATACATGTGTGATGTTGGTGTGCTGCACCCATTAGCTCGTCATTTACATTAGGTATATCTCCTAATGCTATCCCTTCCCCCCCGCCACAATAGGCCCTGGTGTGTGATGTTCCCCTTCCTGTGTCCAAGTGATCTCATTGTTCAATTCCCACCTATGAGTGAGAACATGCAGTGTTTGGTTTTCTGTTCTTGCGATAGTTTGCTGAGAATGATGGTTTCCAGCTACATCCATGTCCCCACAAAGGACATGAACTCATCCTTTTTTAATGGCTGCATAGTATTGCATGGTGTATATGTGCCACATTTTCTTAATCCAGTCTGTCACTGATGGACATATGTTTATTGTAGAGTGATGTTAAAGGGACCGCTTTGGCAGCTGTGTTGAGAATAACCTGTAGGAAGGCAGATGAGGAAGCTTTTGCGTGGCTCAAATGTGCAGTGCAGTGGCTTGACCCCAGGTGGTAGAGAAGTGGTCAGATTCTGGATGTATTTGGAAGGTAAACCCAACACAGCTTTCTTCCAAACTGGGTGTGGGGCATGAGGAAAAGAAAAGAAACAAGTAAGGTTCCAAGTGTTCACCCCAAATGCTGGTAAGAATGGACTTGTCGCAAATTGAAATGAAGAAGTTTGCAGAAGGAGCAGATTTGGGCAGAGAGAGTTGTCTTCTCTCTTCAAGTTTCATTTGTTTATTTATTCATAAATAAACAGGATCTGGCCAAGAGGAGGGTGAGGACTGAAAAACTACTTACCAGATACTGAGCTTATTACCTGGGTAAATAATCTGTATGTCAAATCCCTGCAAGACACAATTTATCTATACAACAAACCTGCACATGTACCCTTGAACCTAAAATAAAAGCTTAAAACAATCAATAAATAGAAATAAAATACTTGTGTTTGCTACTTTGTGAAACTTGGAAATTGAAAATTCCTGCCTCTGTCAAACATAGCATTTCCAAATTTCTGATATATATTAATCTTTGAATTTGGAAACAACGAATAAGAATTGGCCAGTGCAGTGGCTCATGCCTGTAATCGCAGCACTTTTGGGCACTGAGTTAAGTGGATTACTTGAGGACAGGAGTTTGAGAGCAGCTGGGCCAACATGATGAAACCCGGTCTCTCCTAAAAAAAAAAAAAAACAATAATAATAACCAGGAGTGGTGGCACACACCTGTAGTCCCAGCTACTCGGGAGGATGAGGCAAAATAATTGCTTAAAGCCAGGAGGGGGAGGTTGCAGTGAGCGGAGATGGTGCCACTGCACTCCAGCCTGTTCCTGTATTAGTCTGTTTTCACACTGCTATGAAGAAATACCCGAGACTAGGTAATTTATAAAGGAATTTGGTTTAGTTGACTCACAGTTCTGCATGGTTGGGGAGGCGTCAGAAACTTACAGTCATGGTGGAAGGGAAAGGAGGCACCTTCTTCACAAGTTGTCAGGAGAGAGAAGAGTGCAGGAGGAACTGCCAAACACTTATAAAACCATCCGATCTTGTGAGAACTCACTCACTGTCATGAAAACAGCATGGAAGAAACTGCCCCCATGATCCAATCACCTCCCTTCCTCACATGTGGGAATTACAATTCAGGATGAGATTTGGGTGGGGAAACAGAGAAAAACCATATCAGAGAATCTGTCTCAAAAAAAAAAAAAAGAAATTAGAATTCCTGGGAATTTGTAGAAATTCTCAAAATCAGGTTCTTTTACATTTTTTCAAAGCACTTTATGCATTTTCAGTAATAATAAGTGACCATAAAAATAAACAGTGACTCTTTTCTCAGCAGTAGATTTACATTGTTTCATAATCTTTTTTTGCAAAATAAAATGGATGTGACAGTAAATGTATGGTTTATTATTACTAGTATTAATATATTGCAACAACATTTATATTTCAATAATATGTACAAATGTTCTCAGCTTGAAATATATATTTCATAATAGAAAAACCAAAGGAAGGAGAATGAACCCCAAAATAAATATCACATAAAATAATTTAAAGCTAAAGGACAACATAAATTACTTAACATTAATAAATTATCATTCTAAAACGAAATTTTAAAACACTCAAGACATTAAATACCCTATTCAATAGACATATTCATTGTTTTGTGACAAATATCTCAGATGTAGAAAAATTTATTTCCTTTTGAATTGAAATTGGTCATATTTTAAAAAGCTTATTCCTGAGTTTCTCCAGGTTGGCTGTAAGGATATGTAGTGCTTTATAACACATTTAATTCCTTATTAAAAAAAAAAAAAAAACTTCGGTCCACTTGTCCCAATTTTCATTTGCTCTTGCACTTATTATTGCTTTGCAATATTAAAACAGATTCCAAATCAGTTTCTGATTTCATGTCAGAGTCTTCTACAACAACATTCAGGTTTTCTTTCCTTGCGTTAATTCTGATGAAGTGTTTACCAGGAACTGTAACCTATAGATAATATTCAAACACCGAAAAAATGCCAGTGAACCTTAATAAGCACTATGTGAATAATGTAACATTCAGATTTTCTATCAAGGTTAAGAGTACCACAGAAAGTCATGCTTTGAAATTGGCAATTAATAATGTTTTTTGCTTTCCAAACTAGTCATTTCTTAGAACAACACTCATAGGGTGGATATAAAGTATACAATACATACAAGCTTGTTTCTGTTTGTTAGAATGGCTCACCATTAGCAATGGACAGGGCCATGTACACAAACTGATAACAAGGGAACAGTGACACGTCATACTGATCAATTTATCATGACACCTTCTCTTCTAAATGCTCTGTCCTGTCTCTCAGAAATGTTGACCTCAACCTTTGACTCTTGTGTGTTCATGTTCCCTGCCCTGGATTTCAAGTCAATGTTTTCTGTAAGATTAGTAACATTTCAATGGTGCTTGTTATGCTTCAATTCTCGCAGGGGATTTATAACACTTTTCTCAGATTTGTTGAAAGATTTTTCATGAGATTCAGGATTTAGAAAATCATAAATTTCCCAGTAAATATGAAGAAGAAAGTCCGCCATGGAAACACTATCCAAATGAGATAAGAGAAGTTGTAACTGGATTTCCAACTGTCAGTTTTATCATGTATAAAAGAAGGTAGTTACCTAAATCAATGAGAGAAATAGTAAGGATGGACACATGAAATATATGAAATATGACATTAGATCTATGGTTTTCAAAGTAGGATCCCATATCAGCAACTTCAGCATCACCTTGGAACTTGGTAAAAATGCAAATTTCTGGGCATCTACTCAGACCTATGGAAGCAGAAAACTGAGTATGGAGCTTAGCAATCTGTTTCAACAAGTCCTACAGGTGATTCTGATGCACGTTGAAGTTTGAAGGTAACTTTATTCGGTTTTTCTTTCTTGTGAGTGCCACTCCACAGAGGACTTGTCTTCTCTGTTCAAATTTCGTTGTTTTATTTATTCATTATTCTTAAAGTAATATAAGGAAATACTCCCTCCCCTAGAGCAGAGGCTTGAGAAACCAGAGTGGATAATACCTGATAATTGCTGCACGTGATTTTCTGAGATACACTAAAATCTTTTAGGCTGTTTTCACTACTTAGTAGTCTCAATCTTTCACTAGGTGCATGACAATAGTAAAAATAAATACAATTATTTTTGCATTTATCTGCAACATTTGGTGAAGAATTTCTCTAAAACAAGACCCATATACCATAATTGTTTCTAAAATATCCCTTTACCAATCATTGTGTTTTTACTCATACTACTAAGTTTTTTAGTAGTTAAATTGAAATACAACAAATACTTACTGCATGCTTAAGCACTGCATAAAGAATTGTAGTGTCTCCAGATATGAACAAGCCATAATTGCTTCCCTCAAACAATGTGTGGGATGGCGTAGTAAAAGAGAAACACCAATTACCAACTAAAATACAAAAGAGAAGGCGATGAAATTGATGATAGGAGAATACATAGCATAAAAGAAATTGTATACACACATATCTGCTAATGCATATATATGTATTTACATCTATAACCTTACATACACGCATGTGTGTATGTATCTGTTTATCATCTATCTACTTAAGGACATACATTTTTAGTTGTTTGGAAAGTTTCACTAATCAGCATGTGTCATTCCCTGATCTGTTACAGTATATTTTATCTCCTGGGGTAACCGTGTAAGGGTACCATTTAGTGAAGAGGTCAGATGAATGATTCTTAGACTGATGCTTACAAGGAAATGGTTAGAGTACAGGGTAGCTTAACCCTTAATTTTACCCATTTCAGTGGTTGCCACAGATGCCCACAAGAGACACTGATGCCTCTCTTGAGAACAACTGACAACTATATAGCTCAGTTGGCATTAATCACTGGGAATAGTTGTGGTGAAAGTTGAGGATTAAAGTTACATGGCAGATATAGTTCTGATATTGGGTTGTCTATATCAGTACATGTTACAAAAACCACTGTCCCTGAGGATGGCAGCAACTTGATAGGGAAGGTAAAACTCAAGAAAATAAAGGAGAAAAATACCCATTTCCCCCAAACTGAATGCACTTTCTTTCCTTAAGTTCACTTCATCACAACGTATGCAGCATATTCCTTTAAAATTTTAAAGAGCTTCTTTGGGTACCTTTGGGAAGAACAGCTCAAGGAAATTTGTCCTTCACATAAATCCATCCCAATATTTGCTGATTTCAACTCCCTCAAATCAATTTGTTAGTCAATAAGCTTGCTGGATTTATTATTGCTTTTGCTGTCATTCCTCCAGCCCAGAAAAACTACTTGTCTCAAGACTGTGCATGGTGGCTCATGCCTGTAATCCCAGTACTTTGGGAAGCTGAGGTGGGCAGATCAAGAGGTCAAGAGATCGAGACTATCCTGGCCAACATGGTGAAATGCCATTTCTACTAAAAATACAAAACTTTGCTGGGCATGGTGGCGCGCACCTGTAGTCCTAACTACTTGGGAAACTGAGAATGTCTTGAACCTGGGAGGCAGAGGTTGCAGTGAGCCCAAGATCGTGCCACTGCACTCAAGCCTGGCAACAGAGTCAGACTCTCCGTCAAAACAAACAAACAAACAAACAAAAATCCCACCTATTGTTATATGTGCAAACCCTGGATTCAAGACAAAACTAGTACCACCAACAACCAACCAACCAAAAATGTGGAGCAAGGTGGTTGAAAGAAGGCTATCTAATCTATCTAAGTTTGGGATGTTGTTTCTTTGAAATAAATAAAAATACATACACATACATATATACATTTGTATCAATATCAATTGACATATAATTGATAGTTTGGTATATAAAATATGTGCCTCTCTTGCCACTCCTGACATGGACTCCCTGGTGGACTTCTGGTCATCTACTGGGATAATTTAGTCCCTTCTCAGTGCAGCCTTCTCTGTAAACCAAATCCCTTGGTACTACCTTTGCATATCTTTCTGAAAGGATTTACCAAGTAAGGAAACATTTGTTCTTGTAGATCAGGAGCACTTTGAAGCAGAGACTAGTCTTGGTTATCATTTGACTCCCCTAGATTAGGAACTGGCATACCGTGGTCTGCTGCCATTTTGTCTACCCTATAAGCAAAAAATAGTTTTAAAAGTTTGAAATGGTTGAAAAACAATAAAACAAAAGAAGAATAATCTGTGACATGGGAAAATTGTATAAAGTTCACAATTTGGTGTCCATTAATAATCTTTTAATGGTACACAGCCAGGCTTTTTTGTTTATATATCATCTATGGAGTTTTACAGTTGCAGCCAAGACTGTATGACCTGTATATTACAAAGCAATCACTCTCAACCAGGACTAGATTTGCTCCTAGGTCTTAAGGAACATTTGACAAAATCTGGAGAGATTTCTGGTTGCTGCAACTATAAGAGGTGAATAGTACTGGACTCTTATGGGAAGAGATTTGGATACTGTTAAGATTCCTAGAGAGATCAACACAGCTCTCCCCAATAACTAACTATCTCACACAAAATGTCAGTAGTGCTGAGGTTGATAACTCTGGGCCTTCAATGCTTACTATATAAACCTTTACAGAAAATGTCAGCTACAGCCTGCCTTAGATCCTAACAGAAACTAAGGGGACCAAATTAGAAGATATGCGTGCTTGGTTTTAGATACATACATTAAAAAAATATGAGTAATTAAAAACTCAGACAATTGTCCTGACTTTATTTATAGGTTAAATGTGTGTAAATATTTACTAGTTTAGGGGACTCACCTGATCTAAGCCAAACATTCCAATCTGTACTCAATAACTTAAAAACTAACACACACATACACACACAAGGAAACCTTAAAAAGTAATGTACTTAAAATTGTGAAAACAGAAACACAAACATGTAAACATAAAATCAATTGTTTATTTTGTGACATGTGTGCCAAACAAATGGGCAATTCCATTTTTCTATTTTCAACTTGGTGATTGTGATTTAACACAGAGGATAAATGAGGCACCTCCAATATCCGGGGAATTCCATGTCTCGTACTTCAACAGTTATTTTAGAGTGCACCAGCCTATTCCTTAAACACTAACATTATATAAAAATAACACAAAAGAGACTTTCAATAGAAATGAGTCTTCAGTGGTTAAAAGACAGAGTAATAGGAACCATGATTGGGGATTTCCTTTCTGATTTATGAGAATCTCATATCAAGTCACCTGTTAAAAATATATACCTGTAATGTATGGTTAAACTTATTGTCAACTGCACTCTGTTTTTACTTGACCTTATAACCCTGCTTTTTGATTTTAAACAAAAGCTCAGGAAATATTTCCTTCCATGTTAGAAGATAGGAATGAGAGAAGGTGTTCTTTCCCCTCGTCCATTAGATCATGCTAATCTCATATTTTTCCTATTTAGAAACCTGACTTTGAGTTAATATATACCATTCTAACATGTCAAAGATGTTAATTTTTAATTTAAAACACTTGTCTTAATAAGAACGGTTGAGATCATGTTAGCTTTATTGTGATAGCTGAACAGTACCTTACCAAGTGCCTAATGAAAAGAAACAGTGATTTTGCAGCTTTGTCTCATTTGAAGAAACAATAATAAGAAGTGGCCGTGGAAAAATTGATAGCAGATTCTGCATTTTGTGTAGTGTTCTGGTTTCAACATAGTGCAGAGTCAAAGAGAATAAAAGAGACTACAGTGCATGCAACTGTTTCTAAGTCATTGAGAATGAAGATTAAGTTGCTGGTTCTGGAATCAGAAAAACCTTGGTTTGAATATCACCTTTGATCCTTTTAAGCTGTGTGATCTTATGAAGTTATTCAACTGCTCTGTTTTCTTATTAGTAAAATGAACATAATAATAGTATACACTTTATGGTTTTGGAGATGGCTAAATGGCATACATACTTAGAATGTTCAAGGTATGGTAACTCATTATAACACAGATGTCATATGGGGTACCCCTGCCCTCCAGAGAGCTCATTAAACTCGTCTGAAACTCCAATCCATGACTTGTGATGTTCCAAAATCTTTCCCATGATTTCAGCCAAGTCTGTGGGTTGTGTTTCAAGCTTCCCTGTACCCTCAAGCTCTTGCATTCCAATGGGACATATCAGTTTTCCTTGGCAATACTGTACCTTGATGTTAAACTCTTGTGTGTTCATATCTAAGACTTTGCTCATATGATGTACTTAGTTTAAAAAATCATTCTGTAAACTTTGGGGTTAATATGGGAGCATTTACATATTAAAACCTCCTGCCACTGGGAATTATTTTCTCTTCTCCGTCTGCTTGTTTTTTTTATTCTTCTTTATTCCTTTCCTTCCTATTTTGCTCAAATTCTTCCACCTTTTTCCTGTCCTTTACTTTCTTGTCTCCTCCTCCTATTCCTCTTCCTCCTTCTCCTTTTCTTCTTGCCTCTGTCCGTTTTCTCATTCCTCCTTTTGCTGATTCTTCTGCACTTCACATCCATACCCAAACCCCGTTTCAAATTCCTCAGCCTTCATTATGAGAGTAGTTTCCCTTTTCATGGAGACTTTTCACACTAGCCCTTGAGGGGAAGGAACCATTATTTGCTCAGTTTGTAACATATGCATTTTTTCCTACTAATCTGGCTTTCTCCCCAATAGAAATCCAGATATGGCTTTTTAGAAAACAAAAATATTGCTATCTTATTACATAATTTCTTCATTCTCCGTGCTTCTACATCTGATGACTTCTACTCTCTTCACTGTGAATGCTGACGGAGCATTCATCTCCGAAGTTTCTATTTAGCAGATCTTCTCTTTTATCTTTGAAGGCCCTTAATGCTCTGCACTTTTCTTATGAATTTTAGTTCCTGCTGCCTTGTGTTGTGGCAATGTGTGACTATTACATATTCTATCCTTGTTTAAGGGCTGGAAGTAGACCTGGAACCACCCCTTAAACATAAAGATGGCCAAAAACCATAATCCATAGAAAAGAAGGGCATGGACTTTGGCTGTGACTGTCCTAGGGTCTGCTTCATGGTCTCGATTGTGTGTATCAGTCAAGAGTTCAGACAAGGGAGTAAAGCCACAGGGAGCACTTGGGAGTGAGGAATTACTATAGGAATTAGAACTCAAGCCAATGTGGGAAACATTAGGGAAGTAAAGGTCTAGAAGAGGAGGTCAAAAGGTCAGAGAAAGTAACACTGACCACTCTTCCTGAACCACTGATATAGTTGAGCAAGCCAGCGTTTTCAGGGAATTATAAAAAGCCAAGCAATTCAAGATATCTATTTGGGACCAAAGAAAAGGGATTAGTGACAGGTTCATTTTGCAATTATGAATTTTAAAACATTTTTGTGCTATTTCAAGGACACACTAGTTCTTTCTTAAAGGCAGCAGCATATCTAAAGGGTGGAAAAATATTGATACTTCAATATTTCACTTGCTGCCAGGAAAAAAAAATTCTCAATCTTTTGTAAATGGGAGGAGGACCTTTGCATACATTTTTACTCTTTAAATAACAACAACGACACTTATCCTGTCATAATAACAATTATGTATTTCTTCGAGGTTTTAATTTTTTTGTAATTTTACATAAAACTGTTATTTTCTATTTTTACACAGATAAAAAATATTTGTGCGTAAAATGTAAAAATAGTAAAATGAGAAAAATAAAACTATTATACAATAAAAAAAAAAGGGATTAGTGGAGAGGTTTATGGAGAGCTGTGGTATTTGTGTAGTTTCTCCCTCTGTGGTGTGAAACCAGCTCCCTGGTGGTGGGCCTGGGTGCTGTTGATCAGCAGGTCTGCCGTCTGGAAGACGAGATATACCTAGAGCACAGGAGAGCAAAAACAAGCTGCTTCTGTCTATCGTGGTGTCTAATTGCAACCATCTTCTAAGGGAAACTACTATTGTTTTACTTTCACCTTCCAGATCTCATGCAAGTACCGTTTTGACCGATGCTAATCTGGAGCCATACAAGAAAAGAGATTATGGGGAGCGCAATTTTCAGCTTTATCCATGCTGATATAGCACAAATCCAACACGGTTATGTTTCTTAACCTCTCTGAGCTTCAGTTTCCTCATCAGAGGGCTAGAGACCCTATTTGCCAAATTGTTATAGAAATGCGTATACACAGTCTAATATGTAGTAAGTCCTCAAGTAATGGCATGAGAGATTCCATATTATGAATAAGATACAGCTCTAAGGGCTGCTCCTAGAGGCAGCTTTGTTTTGAGAAACAAAGATGTGGAGGAGACACAATTAAACAGGAGAAGAAAAATGCAAGGTCAAAAATGACTTTTTAGGAGCCACAAGGGTTACTTGCAGATTATAGTGCTGGCACCTAAATTAAGGGCTATTAGAAAGAGATTATCTCCATATATTTCACTTAGATTTAACACATCATAATTGCTTCAATTACATACTCCATTATATACACTCCCGTTTTCAAACAAAAGAGGAATGCACTGTAGGATTTAAAACTGTTACTGTGTCACTCCAGAGTTCTGAACATGTCTTTAGTCAAGATGTGTTTTTCATGTTTACAGAGCTCAATGACTTTCAAGCCATTTGTGAAAGCAATTTTTGACTCAGTCTGGTGTCTTTTTGTACATTTTATCAAGTTGACAAGAAGTTATCATTGCAGATAAATTTAAAGCCTAAGTTAAGTGGGCACACATCATAAGTGAGAAGGATGGATGAGATTTGGGTGAGCTTTTGACAATTTGATTTGTAGACCAAAGTGAATTGAACTCTTAGTTCACATGGCCACCAAACATTCATTCTTTATCACAGTGTTTTTCAGAAGAGGACTCAGCCACAAATAAATCATCCACTTTTATTCATGTCTACGAAGAAGTATTCAAGACTAGAAGTTTCTTTGACTTTCTTCTTTTACTGAAAAGATCTTTTCTCTTTCTACTTTGTTTCATGTTATCATTATCCCATCCAACTCCCTTACAGGATCTCCAGGACTATGGGTGATCTTCTGAAGTAAGACTTTCCCTAAGACCAGTTGGCTGATTAGATGTATAAAGAGTGGATATCTCCTATATTCTTCAATGTAAGTGAAGAAACTTGTTTACACAGGATTGTGATTCCAGGGGCTTCTGTGTAGTCTGTGTCTGAATTCATTGGGCCCCTTCAGAAAAATGTCCACCTTCTGCTTGCATTCTTCCGATCTGTGTCATTTCTATTCCATGCTCACATTCTTGGCCTTTGTTAGTACACTAGGGCTTTGCAAATGTATTCTGTAAACAGCCAGATAGTAAATATTATACACTTTGCAGACAAAGAGGCAAAAACATGGATGTTATATAGATACCTAGATAACTATTAAAAATGATGCAATTTAAAAATTGTAAAAAATATTTTTAGATTAGATAGCAGGCTAGATTTTACCTATGGGCCATGGTTGACTATAACCCATAGTTGGTTTAGAGTGTTGCCTACAGTTTGACTTGTGTTTTCAAGTCCTAACTTGCTCTTCCATTTGGAGTCTATCCAAACATTTCTCCTATAATTTGTTTTCACACCATGCTGACCCACCTAGGCCCTCACTTTATCTTTTTGGGTGCCCTCAGAAAACATCCCAATTGTCTTTCCAAATGGATAAATCCTGAGATAACTAATTCCTTTTTAAGCTTGTGATTTCAAAGATTGTGTTTTTAGTAAATTAAAACCAAAAGGATAGATTCCTAATGATACATCAAATTTGAAATAAATTGCTGAGGTTATTTTATAGGATATACGTAATAGAAACCATAAACGTTTTCCTTTATCCAGAATATCTTAATAATTAATAAAAATTTATTTTATGAAGTTTGATATCACTGATGACTTACTTTTGGTGTCCTGGACCTTTGAGAGTTTCCCTTCTGGCATTCATTCATTCATTGCATATTTATTTTCATTTACAGTATTCCACAGATTCTGCTGGGCCCTATCAAGTCAGAAAAAACAGACACCATTTCTGTTTTCAAGGTGCAATAATTTTAAGAAAGGAGAAAGACAAACGGAGAGTTGACAAATGTAATGCAGGGTGGTAAATGCCATGAGAGGAGTACCACTGATGTGGACAAAGTGAAGTCAGAGAGGACCTCCCATAGAATTGAATTTCCTATCCAAGTCCTAACCCATAAGAATTTAGCAAGATGTAGAGGCAAAAGGGAATATTCTTCACAGGGAAAAAACAATGTGAAAATGCACAGAAGGCTCTGAGATCTCAATATTTTTAAGGGATGTACATGATTTAATAAAGCTAAAATGTGGAGAATGAAATGTGTAGGGCTTGGAATTGTGCCTGGCACAAAATTGATTCTTGGTCAAGAATTGTTGACAAATTGAGTGCCAGGAGATGAGTCTGGAGAGGTAGGCAGGACAGGGATCATCTGTGGCAAGCTAAGAAAGTTGAATTTTATCCAAAGGCATGGCAAAACTTTATAAATGATCTGACTTCATATTTGGGTCTCAGAAGATTTGCTCTCGCAGCACTGTGGGAATGGACCAGAATGAAGCAAACCTTGAGCCAGACAGTAATGGAGAAGCTGTTGCATTCCCCTAGAAAGGAAATGTTGAGTAGCTAAACCATGGGGGTGACAGAGGGGATGGACAGGAGAGAGACAATTTGAGAATCTTCCAGATTATCAATATCATCTCTTCATTGTTATTCTGTTGAGCACACATAGAAACAATAAAACCACATTGTATTTATATAGCCCTGAACAGTTTGTAAAATATTTTCACAGACGGATTTCATCAATCAGTTTATACAACAGTCTTTGAGGATGGGATCAAATAATTATAATGAAAGCAACAATAATGAATAATACAACTCCCCGCTCCAAACACTAACACACATAATCTAAGGCCAGATTTTGTTCCTGATAACTTTAATTCCAATTGATCACCTAATTAATCCCAGAGGGATCTAAGGCTTGAAAATGCAAATATTACACTTTTCATTGCAGGGTTAATTTGTATTTACCATCCACAGTTTGGCAAATGATTTTCTGTTTTCACCATGAATATGTATGGCTTGCTTTCAGCAACCAGAAACACTTTGTTTTTTTATATTCTACTTCATGTTCTGCCTGCAGCAGGGTTGACTTGGGGAACAGCCTGCTAATTAAGACTGAGTAAATTATAAATAGCAAATTTAGAGGCAATTGGTTGCCTGAGAAAATATATACTGTATTCAACGTGGGTCCCATAAGACATTTCCCATCATCTATTTTACTTTTAATACATAAAAGTCATGGGACTTTTTAGTCTACCCCACCCTAGTTACAGGTCTCTCTCATTTGAAATTAGAGTTATAATTTAGTGGGTACTTATGAGCCAGAAGGCATTGGATTAGAAATTCAGTCTCTGACACAGTAAAATAAGAATAGTCCTCCTGTATTAGTCTGTTTTCACACTGCTTATAAAGACATACCCAAGGATATTGGGAAGAATTTTCAGTTGAATTAGCAATAAGCACCTAGAAAAAAACAAGCAATTAAGAAATAAGACAAATTTATTTATTTATTTATCTATTTTTAAATTTTATTATTATTATTATTATAATACTTTAAGTTCTAGGGTGCATGTTCATAATGTGCAGGTTTGTTACATATGTATACTTGTGCCATGTTGGTGTGCTGCACCCATCAACTTGTCAGCACCCATCAACTCATCATTTACATCAGGTATAACTCCCAATGCAATCCCTCCCCGCTCCCCATGATAGGCCCCGGTGTGTGATGTTCCCCTTCCCGAGTCCAAGTGATCTCATTGTTCAGTTCCCACCTATGAGTGAGAACACGCAGTGTTTGGTTTTCTGTTCTTGTGATAGTTTCCTGAGAATGATGGTTTCCAGCTGCATCCATGTCCCTACAAAGGACACAAACTCATCCTTTTTATGGCTGCATAGAATTCCATGGTGTATATGCGCCACATTTTCTTAATCCAGTCTGTCACTGATGGACATTTGGGTTGATTCCAAGTCTTTGCTATTGTGAATAGTGCCGCAATAAACATATGTGTGCATGTGTCTTTATAGCAGCATGATTTATAATCCTTTGGGTATATACCCAGTAATGGGATGGCTGGGTCATATGGTACTTCTAGTCCTAGATCCTTGAGGAATCGCCATACTGTTTTCCATAATGGTTGAACTAGTTTACAATCCCACGAACAGTGTAAAAGTGCTCCTATTTCTCCACATCCTCTCCAGCACCTGTTGTTTCCTGACTTTTTAATGATTGCCATTCTAACTGGTGTGAGATGGTATCTCATTGTGGTTTTGATTTGCATTTCTCTGATGGCCAGTGATAATGAACATTTTTTCATGTGTCTGTTGGCTGTATGAATGTCTTCTTTTGAGAAATGTCTGTTCATATCCTTTGCCTACTTTTTGATGGGGTTGTTTGTTTTTTTTTTCTTGTAAATTTGTTTGAGTTCTTTGTATGTTCTGGATATTAGCCCTTTGTCAGATGAGTAGATTGCAAAAATTTTCTCCCATTCTGTAGGTTGCCTGTTCACTCTGATGGTAGTTTCTTTTGCTGTGCAGAAGCTCTTTAGTTTAATTCGATCCCATTTGTCAATTTTGGCTTTTGTTGCCGTTGCTTTTGGTGTTTTAGACAACTGCTCCTGAATGACTACTGGGTACATAACGAAATGAAGGCAGAAATAAGACAAATTTAAAGAGAAAATAAAATATTATGTAGTAAAGGAAATATCAATGTAGTATTACGTGGCTCAGCTGTGAATATTATTTACACAGATGTGATAAAAACAATGATTACTGACCCAAGCAAAGTTAAGATATAAAGAATTACATCCTAATTTGGTAGGATAAGACATAGGAAGTGTTCATGTGTGTAATAACGGCTGCAGATTATGATACAGAGTCACTCAGATTCCAAGACGGTAAGAAAAAAAATTGAGTACCTAAATTTAGACAATCAAAATTGACAATATAAGAATTTTATTCATAGAGATAGAGGTGGATATCAAAAAAAACAACAACAAAGAGAATTACAAGCAATTTATCCTTGGAAGTAGAAAATAAGAGAGAAGGGAAGGGCGGGGCGCGGTGGCTCACGTCTGTAATCCCAGCACTTTGGGAGGCCGAGACAGGCAGATCACGAGGTCAGCAGATCGAGACCATGCTGGCTAAGGCGGTGAATCCCCGTCTCTACTAAAAATACAAAAATTAGCCGGGCGCGGTGGAGGGCGCCTGTAGTCCCAGATACACGGGAGGCTGAGGCAGGAGAATGGCGTGAACCCGCGAGGCGGAGCTTGCAGTAAGTGGAGATCGCGCCACTGCACTCCAGCCTGGGCCACAGAGCGAGCCTCGGTCTCAAAAAAAAAAAAAAAAAGAGAAGGGCAGGTAGGCAAATACTATTTTTTACAACATACCATTTGAGTGTCTAAATTATGTGCAAGTTATACTTAGATTAAAATTTAAAATATGTAAAACAAAAAATAGAGAATAACAAGATATTCATAGAAGAAAGTCAAAATACCAATTAACATATTGAAAAAAAATTAGAGGTTTTTTTATTGAAATTGAAATGGTATACTTTGAATCCATCAAATTTGTGAAAATTAAAGAGATTACTATCCAGTACTCATTGTTGTGTGGATAAATAGGCTCTTATATGTATTGCTAATGAAGGGTGAATTGCTGGAAATGGTTATGGAAAATAAACCTTCTGTTGTCTAATAAAATTAGTTCTTCATCCAACAATCCCATTTTGAGGAATTGTTTTCACAAAAATAAATGATAATAGAAAAGACTTATTAATAAGTATATTGCATCTATATTATGGAATATTAAGCATTTATTTAAAGAATTTATTAAATCTATATGGATCAAAGCAAGAAATAACCCTTTACAGATTTTAATTGAAAAAATAATATTAAGAACAATGTCTTTAGTATGTTCACTTTGTTAGAAAAAGATAAGAACAAAGTTCCTCCACATACATGTATTTATGTGTCGTTATGTGAATATGTAGAAAAACGGATTAATATGTTGCAAATTGTTGATTTCAATACTATGAGCAGCCATGTGAGACAAATGTTTTTTCTGTGTGTGCTACTTAGCAAAGTCTTAATGATGAGCAAGAGGCATTCTCATGCTCTCATCATACCTTAACAAGACTTCAGTTTTCAACACCTATAAACTTAGAGGGCAAAGGGTTTGTCTGTTTGTTCACTTTACCCTTAGTGCTAAAATAGTGCATGGCTCATAGTTAGAACTGGGTTAAAAGTTTGTTTAGATTATGTATGAATGAATAAGGTAGCGTGTCTCATTTTTCTAGTTTAAATAGAAAATATAAAATTTTCAAATGTCAAACCTTTAAAATATCTAAATATATTTGTATTTCCTCTTTAAGCAAATAGTTGTTTATCATGTGAAATTGATGGATCAACTCCAAAGTACTATTATTCCCTACATTTGTATATGTGATTTCCAGTTTTACTATGTCATCAAAAATGTGGACAGTAAATTTTCAGCTTTAGCAACTTTGGCCAAATACATTATTGTTTATAAAATCTGATAGCACTTAAGAAAACATGCAGGTTTTTTTCTGTAGAGTACTCAATTCATACATATCTATTATTTCAAGTTTATTTAACTAAGATACTTGAATTTTTATTAATCATAAGCTACTGATGATGCTTCATGCTATGGTTAATTCTTTTTCATCTCTCTTTGTAAATACTGTGAAAGTGTTCATTATGGAAAGTTTACAACTATTAAGTATCTAGTATAAATTGCGGTGTCTGTGAATAAGGAGTGCCCATTTTGGTCATTTGGCCTCAATGACCTTCATTCCAGAAATATCTTTAAAAAAATAAAACAGGTTTCTAATTATTAGAATATCTTCTTAAAATTTAAATGATAGAAACTACAAGGATCTAATAGGCCTTAAAAACTCTTGTATACATTTTTGCCTAAAAATGTATCTCTACTCTTTTTCCCAGGAACATTTTACTGCAACAAAAAGTACAATGTATGAAAGCTGAATGAAGTGGTACTGATTTAGATGCAGTCAATGGCACGGCTGAACTGCATAACTATTCTTATAAATTTTATATTTTACTTTGGGTACAAAACAAAACAAACAGAGCAATCTTTGATCTTTTTTTTTGGTATTTGTCTGATTTAGTTCCAGGTCCTCAAAGTGTCAGCTGGCTTTCTTCTGCATCATTAATCCTTTAGAGAGAGGAAAATAAAAGAGAGTGGAAAAGAAAATAAAGATTATTTTCAAAAATAAATGTGTTTTTTATATATATGTAATAGACATGCATATATACATATACATATGCAATAGGCATACATATATACAGATGAAATATGCATACATAAATATACATATGTAATAGGCCTTCATATATACATATGTAATGTACATAAATACACGTATGTAATAGACATTCATATATACATATACATATATATATGTAAACCCTGTGTTTGTGTGTGTATGTGTGTTTATGGAGAGAGAGAGAGTGAGAGACAGAGAGAGCTTGAAATGCATTCTTCCTTCACTGGAAGACAGGCCACTCTGCTGATTTCCCAGGCTCTCCAGGCAAACACGGGTCGTCTGTTTCCACTTGCATTCAATTTTTGTGATGATTGTTGGAGAGATTAGCTGGAGTACACCACACAGATGACACTGTCTCCCTTGCAATTTGCTAAAAATGTAATCTGATTTTCCTGTCACTCTTTCTGTGGACTTGTCTCTAAACTAAACTGTGCTAACATATACATTAAGATATTAATAGATCTTTGTTATTGCCACAAATGTTATTCCAACAACAAATTATCACACTGAAACAAGGCCCAAACAAATCAAGTACACAAATGAGTGATTATCTAGAGCACTCAGTAAGGAGGCCAGAATTTGCTATTTTTGTTTTCTGTGCAATTTTTTTTGGTCATAGATTTCTCCATACACTGCTGAAATCTCATGCCTTCAAAACCAGAAAATCCTTTCTCTTCACAGGTGGTAGAAGACTACATAATTTTGCTCGACAGAAAGAGAATCACAGCACAGAAAATTAATTTCCAAGACCATTAACTAAAAAACAAAATTGTGCTGAGTTCACACCACAGGAACTAGACCATGCTGCTCTACATAGTATTAGTTTTTACAAGTCTCCCATCATAAAATAAGCTAATATGTCTCTTTTTTTTTCGAAGAATTGTCCAACGGATACACAATGTGAGCCACATATATTACTTATACTTTTTCAAGTAGATACAGCAAACAAATAGAAGATACATATAAAATTAGTTTCCATCATGTGTTTTATTTATTTCAACATATCAAAACTATCAACATTTTAACATAAAATTATGTGTAAAAATTATGAATGAAGTATTTTGCACTCTTTCTTTGTAACAGGTATTCAACATCTAGTGTGCATTTTTTTTTACTTATATTACACCTCAATTCACACTAGCCACATTTCAAATGCCAATAGCTCTATGTAGATAGTAGAGGAAGCTGCAGATCCAGAGATTCTCCTTTTTTATGGCTTCCTAGATAGACAATTTTAAATGCAAACAATTTTCCCCTAGAATTTTGAAGGCATTCTTCCTTTGTCGCTGTAGAAAAGTCTAACGCCAATATGATTTTTGATACACCACATAAACTCATTTTCTCTTAACTTTTGTAGGATTTTCCTTGTTCCCAGTGCTCTAAATTTTCATGATGATGTGCTTTGGTGAGTCCATTTTCTTGATTTTTGTAGTCTCTTTGGAGAGTATTTTAATTTGGAAACTCAGGAGCTTCAGATTAGGAAAGTTTTCTTGAATTACTTTCTTGGCTACTCCTTTCTCTCCTCTATACACTCTGTCTCTGAAACTCCCATTATTCAAATTTTGGACTCCCTGGAATGGATCTCTAATTTTTAAATGCGTATTATATTCAAATATTTTAAATAATATTTTAAGTGCAAGAACTCTTAGTTGGTCTTTGTATTTTCTTTTTGCAGTTTATTACACTTACCTCATGAATAAAATATTTTCTTTTATTCCTCTGAAGATTTTTATTGTCAAATTTCTCCTCCTGAAATATTTTATTTTTCCTCTAATTTAATTTTTTAATCTGATTCCTTGGTCTCTTTCTATTTGACGATATCTGTACATTTATCTTAGGATGCTTAGCTTTGAGGAGAGGTAAGAAAAATCTGATTAGAATCATTATACATATGAGCAGTATAATTTGTTGAAGTTCATTTTTGTACAGTGCTCTGACTGGTGTTTTCTTGATGCTTCCCCAATTGAGGTACCTTGTTTCTTTCCCCTCTCAAAAAAAAAAAAAAAAAAAAAAAAATCAAAATTTCCTAGAAAAGTGGAAGAAAGGGTCTAGGAATCTCTACATTCAGTAGCTATGCTCATAATTAATTGCCTTCTTTTCCTTTCATGCACCTGATCTCAATTTTGTTTGGCATCTTATTCCAGAGTCTCTCTTTTTTTTCCTACCTTTTAATTTTTGGCCAAAATGTGTAATGTCATCTTCTGACTGCTGAAAGTGAAGAATAAGCTCTGAAACAGGGGATGTCTTGCAGATTATGAAATGGAATTTCTCAGGACTCCAGATTTTAGCCACAATTTTATCCCCAGAACAGAGGTTCTTGCTGATGACAATTTATTAGTCTTCTGTGTATGTTTCAATAAGGCAAGGTGCTTATTGGCTTTTTGAAGTGCTAACTTAGAGGTCAGCTTTCTCGGTCGGGTACGCCACATATTTTGCAGCTTAGAAAAATTGGATAGTGCTGTCTCCTCTATTCTCTTAGAATTTATGGATTCCTTTCAAAAAATCACTTTGTTTTTGTGGGGGGTTTTTGTGTGTTTGGTGTTTTTTGTTTGTTTGTTTGCTTGTTTTTTGTTTGCTACGGAGTCTCGCTCTGTCGCCCAGGCTGCAACCTCCACCACCTCTGGGGTTCAAGCAATTCTCCCTGCCTCAGCCTCCTGAGTAGCTGGGATTACAGGCACATGCCACTACGCCCAGCTAATTTTTGTATTTTTTAGTAGAGATGGGGTTTCGCCATGTTGCCTAGGCTGGTCTTGAACTCCTGACCTCAGGTGAGCCGCCCGTCTCGACCTCCGAAAGTGCTGGGATTACAGGCGTGAGCCTCCGTGCCTGGCCTGTTTTTGTTTTAATGGGGCCTGGTGGAGAAGAGCAAAGGTAAATGAGAACACTTTAATCTATCATCTTGACTGGAAATCTCGAAATTCATTCTGTTGTTATAACTGGGTGTTCTTCAACTTAGATGGAACACATACCTTGAGCACCTTAATGGAGGTCGTGATGCCATTGGAGTGCGAAGGCCATCTATGCCCTTTTGAAAGTCTTCCTTTGTTTTTCTTAGCCAAGGAAGTCAATGCAAGGATTTAAAAATTATACAACATGAAGAAGGGCTTAAAACATTTGTCAGTGGAATAGCTCACCTTAGATACGAAGACGGAAAAGCATAGAGTTTAAATGTCTTCCCAGGTTTATCAGAAGCAAATGTTTAATGTTGTCCAGGTTTTCATGTAGTTATTCCTCTATACTTATAATACAACCTAGATTTTTCGGGTTCCCAGAGTTTCTTCCATAGTGCACTAAGAACCTGTATATAATTTATTTGTATGCTTGTTTATTACCTGTGTGATCTCCACTCTGCCCCCCAATCAAAAAAGAAAAAAGAGAAAAAAAAAGGGTTGTATGAGGCCAGGGACTACCGCTTTGCAATGTCTTTTTAATTAATTGCAGCACCAAATAGTGTGGCATATAGTGGACTCAATAAGTATTTTAAATAAAGTGTTGAGTACGATGGCGTAACCACTTTTTAGTTTGGAGTGGTCACATTTTATTGTACTGATTCCCCACCAAGCATGGAGTCAATCCTATATTTGATGATCCATCTAATTCTTCCGTTCCTAGGTTTTCTGCCTGTAAAACCTAACACAACATTGATCCAATATTAGGTCTATTGCAGATGCTATTGATGAATAACATTCATTCCTCATTTGATAATTAAAAATGTTTATTTCAATGAGAATCACTAAAACATATGCTTTTGTAAAACAGAATACTTAACATAATTTTCCTGGGAATCCAATATTACTATCATAAACATATAAATGACACCATGCTACGATTTCCCACAACTTTTCCCCACAACATAAAAAGAGAAGTAAATGTAGGTTCTACTTTACTTTTTAAAGTGAGAAAAAGCCTCTTCATTCAGATGTTTATTATTACACGGTAATATGAAATGTCCTTGTATTTTGTGTCAACTGGAAATAATGTTTTAGTCAGTTACCAGACTGCATGTTTTAATAAAGGGAATGTGCAGAGAAAAACAAAGAATGCCCATATCGTATTTATTAAGATTAAAATGAATTTTAATTTATGTGTCAAGGACTTCCATTTACCAGTCTGGACAGCAGATGAAAGAACATATATAGAAACTTAAATGATTTACTAAGGAGAAAAATAAAACCACTTCACTTCTTCTGCTTGACTTTTGCTTCTTGAAAATTTTAAACATTTTTAGCTAAGTGGTCCCTTTGCACTTGAGGGTGGAGAACATGAGAAACAAAGATCTTAACACAATTTTGCCAAGTTTTCACAGATCAGATTTAGCATTTATGAGATCACTGAAGGCCAACAATTTCTTACATCAGATTCATGGGGCACAAACTACTAAAATATTTAGTTAGTACCAAAAAAAAGATAAATGAGCAGTCAGAGCTGTTATAGGGCTTGAAAGAAAAGGAAATGCTGCAATGAGGTGACTGTTGGGAAGCTGTGGGAGGGAAAGGGATGTGAGAGAAAGAAGGAAATGAGAAACACACCTTATTAAAATGTGGTTTGTTAAAACACAAAAGATCACTAGAAACTCTTCTCCTTCTCTGGCCTTATGAGAAAACTGAATCTGTAAGTTATTTTTATTAACTTTTAGGAGATTCTCGTTTCAAAATGTTACTTCTTGCTCCTGAGAACTTTCTGTACTTTTTCTACTACATCAGCTGCCAATAATTTATTGTGTCCTGGAGGGGGTTCTAATTCTTCATATGCCCAGAATTATATATTTAGAGGTCTAGAACAGAGAGTAAAACATGGGCTCCAGAATCAAAGTCTGAGATCTATCAAGTTAGTGTGACCTTGGAAAAGTTGCTGAACCTTTCTCAGCCTAATAGAGAGAAGAATATGAAAACATATCTACTTCAAAGGGTTACGGTGCAGGTGAAACAAGGGGCTATGAGTAAAGCACTTAGGAGAGTGCCTGCGGGTGTAGAAGGCATTGCATACTCATTGGCTACCATTATTTCTTAGTGCATCTAATATCTAGACTATCTCTTCATGCTAATCTACATTAATCTCCTTCTTAACTGTTTTCCAGCAAATTAATGGTTTTGAAATTTCTCGAGAAATCAAGGTTTCTGATTCTCTGCTCATGCTATTTTCTTCAGCTGAATTAACTTCCCTTTCAGTTTCTACCCTCCTAAATCGGCCCTAATACAAATGTCATTTCCTAAAAAAAAAAAAAAAAAAAAAAAACTGTCCTTTTTCACAAATTGAATGTTTCTCTTATTGAATCTAGTGTAATATTTTCATATGCCATTTATCATATTTTACGTTGCAAACTCCTTGTAGTATAAGGAATATTTCTTAAACTATGCGTTGTGGATCATGTGAGTTTGCAGACATAGTCTCAATTTCTATAAGAATTAATGAATTTTTGTATTTTTCTTTTGATGACAATCTTAAAAAAAAAAATACATGCATATTCTGGGTCACCTGTATAACAATCTCGTAATTGAGTATGGAGATGCGTTTTATTTCCCATATAAGAATGTGCCTTTACAATCTCCTTCACAAGAGGTGAAGGGCAGAAGAATTCACTTGGTAAGACACAAGTTTAACAATATTTCAAGTAGGAAAGAGTCATAGTTAAAAGCAAGTTTTTGCATATTATAAAATTTGGGCTCACCGAATAGTCCACGCTCTATCTGCCATATTCACATGGTGAACCGATGTTTGCAGGACATTTTCCATCTTTTATGTTCCAATTATCCATGCTTCATTGATAATAAGTGCGGTAGTAAATACGCAGAGAATGAAAATGTTTTCTCTATATTGTAGCTTGAGGGGCACTATTCTACTAATTGATCCAACAAAATAAAGAATAATTTCATTGTTAATAAGAAAATTAAGAGAAGTGATAATGATGGCTTAGCATTGTCATATTCAAGGGAATTAATCTGAAAACAAGTAAAAATAAAAAATGTGCAAATATGTTTCTGCTATGGGATGCAAATGAGCAAAATTTGTTTCAAAAAATTTACATTATATATGTCATAAAACTAATCTATTGCATTCAACTAATATTTACAGATTAAATTTTGTTACTTTTATAGTTATTTTATTAATTTTAAATTTATTTTCTCATTCAATAATTATTTAAGCCCTTCTATGTACAAACCAGTCAGCTAGGTACTAGAAATAGAATAATTAACAGATAAACATATTTGCCCTTATGCATCTTTTTATTGTAATAAAAGAGGCAGATACTCACCATTATAAATAAGTAGACTATATAGTGTGTGAAATACCGATTAATGATTAGGAAGAAATATGAAATAGTAAAGGATACTAAGGAGGATGAGGAGGGTTGCAATGTTTGTGGTTCAGAAAGGCCTCACTGAGTAGGTAGAATTACACTGAAGATCTTCAAGAAGTATGCAACTTTCCATGGAGATAACCAGGGAAACAGCATTTCTAGCAGAGCGACTAGCAGGTGGAAATGCCCTAAGGCAAGAGCATGTCTGTGTGGTTGACAAGAGTGATCAGGTCTATGTTGCTGGAGAGATATAAATAAGGCAGAGAATAAAATGAGAATGTTATAGAGGTAAAAACATGCACCCGACTATGTAGGGTCTGGTAAATCACCGGAAGGGTTTTAGCTTTTCTTCTGAGTCCAGTGTGAACCATTGGGCAGATTGTAGCACAGAAACATTGTGATCTGATGTATGTTTAACTAGGATTTTTCTGACTGCTGTGTTTAGAATGAACTTGATGATGTCAAGAACCGAAGCAAGGAAACAAGTTGGAAGGCTGCTCTATGAGGGAAGTGACGATGAACTGAACCAGGATGGGGGTAGTGGGAGTTGTGAGAGGAGCTTGCATTCTGGATCTATGTTGAAAATAAAGACTATAGAACTTCCTGATGGGCTAGATATGGGGAGTGAGAGAAAGAGGGAAATTAAAGGATGACATTATTATTTTTGACTTGCAACATTGGAAGAATGCAGTTGGCATTAACTGAAACAGATACAGCTGCAGAAGGAGCAAGTGTGGAAATAGAAGGGAATATCAAAAGATCAGTTTGCAAATCATAAGTTTAAGAAGTCTCTTCAATACCCAGAGATGTATTTAGTGTTGAAGTTGCACAAAATGTACATGTCTAAAACTTACAATTTTGTATTCAATAAGTAGCACTATGAAGATCGTAATTTAAACCACAAATCGGTGCTCACCATAATTTTCCTCATTTAAAGGGATCAATTCATCTTTTGATTGTAAGAAACACTGTTATAGAGAATAAGCTCAAAAAATTTTGAGGTCAATCTAAGATTTGAGTCCTAATCCAATCATTCTCCAGCTATCTGACTTTATATGAGTTACTTAGTTTATTTGTGATCCTATTAAGCATTTTGAAAAGTGAATATAATAATACCTAGGTTGTGGAAATTCAATGAGATAATGCCTATGAAATACACAATTCAATGTTTTTTTTTTTTTTTCTGGCACTTAACTGATACCCAAGAAAAATGTTACTTCTCTTTCCTGAAATTATCTTAACTCACTGTGAAGAAATGGCAGGATTTGATCTGGAGATACAACAGGGTTGGTTCAGTCAAGAATGCTAGCAGTAAGAGCAGAGGTAAGGACCAGACATTCTGAAAAAAAAAATCTAAAATAAATATTTGGAGTGGAGATTCAGGAATATCATACCCTAAGGAGCATGAATCAAAACTAAATATTTGAGTGTAGTGTGGCAGCCAAGGGAGAGACTTACCACGTAGATAAAAGCTGATTGTGCACACAAGACATCTCAGATTTGGTAAAAATAAAAGAGTTCAAAGAAATGATGGCTATCAGACAGAAAAATGTTAGATTTACACATTTAGTGAATGCTTCTTTAAGAAGAAGAGCAATTGGCACTGTCCTATAAAACCTTTACAAGATGATATATCAGTGGCTCACATGGTGTGAAAGCTATACAAACCCAGGTCTTCTAAGTTTAGTAATCTTTTCCATAACTACATGGGATTGATCTGTCCCTAGGGAGTTTAAACAAACTATAAATACAAAATTTAAACAACCATACACAAATATTTATATTTGTGTAATTTTCATTACACAAATATAAATACTTCATATCTACATATACATAGAGTGGTCGGTGTTATTTTTAAAGTACTTAAAGCTCAAGATGGGCTTGAGAGAGAGTATAGAGACAGAGTTGACACGTTTGGTAGAAGATCTGGAGGCAGGTTTTCAGCATCTTTTCAGGGTAAACTGAAAACGACTTCAAGATCTGTGAAAGATAAAATTCTTGCCTGTCTTTGGATACTTTGCTTTGGGGGAGGGATCAGGGCCTGTGCTACCGACTTGAAGCAGAGAAGGGCTAGGCAGTACAGTGGTGACAGCAGAAAACAAGTCACCTGAATTTACTATTCCTTTCAGAAGCTAGCTAGCCTACAGAGTGAGCATTGAAAAGTCATATGGATTTCAATCAGTGTCCCACTCCCCATAGTCACCTAATTAGTTCTACACATCAATGCAATCCTAAATTCACTTTTGATGGGTTGGTCTATATCCTGCTGTGGTTTCTCAGCAGTCCACCAAATTAAAAATGTCAGCATGTTCTTTGGAGGGTGGTAGACAATGAAGTCAGCCAAATCTGAAGACAAATAAAGTAGCTGAACATTCCATAATGAAATAGTGCTATGACATTGAAGAGATTCTTAGGCACTCTAATACCCTAAGAATCACTGTACTGGAGTATAACTAAGATTCCCTCAACCCGGAATTCTATTTTGCTTGCAGAAATAAGAGAAGCTGTGTGTGAAACAGAGTAGAGTTATCATTCATTATAATAACCTCAAATTCATAGAAATGATGTTGGGAGCAGTTTCTCATCCCTGTAATCCCAGCACTTTGGGAGGCCGAGGTGGGAGGATCGCTTGAGCCCAGGAGTTTGAGACCAGCCTGGGGAACAATAGTGAGACTGCCTCTCTAAAAAAAGTTAGCTGGGTATGGTGGTGTGTGCTTGTGGTGCCAGCTACTTAGGGGGCTGAGGTAGGAGGATTACTTGAGCCTAGGAGTTTGAGGCTTCAATGGCTGTGTTTGCAGCACTGTATCCAGCATGGGCGCCTGAATGACAGAGCAAGAGACTGTCAAAAACAAAACAAAACAAAAACAAACAAAAATGCAGAGGAATGTACCACTCACAAATATCCTCAGCTTCCAAATTTTTGATTCAACATTCATGAGCATTACTTTTGGCCATAATTAGATTATAAGTTTATTAGGCACTACATAAAATGCTATTTTTATTTACCTTGTATTTATTTCAAACGACACATGCTAGTCTATTCCTGTTGGGTGAAAAAACTGTTCCTTTTGGTATAACCTAACATTATTTACAACTAACACATGTATAAAGCATTGTATGAAATATTGTGTAAAACTAAGTTAGGTCCCCTATATTTGTTAATATGCTACTCTGTGTGGTACAGTTTACTTCAGTTGTAACTGACTTTTTTTTTTTACTTTTTTAATATCCATCTTCATCACTAGACTCTGACAACCTTGTGGGTAGAAACAATATCTATCTTAGTCATTTTGTGTCACTGGAAATAGGTAGATAATAAGTACTTGAGTAAATGAAAGAAAGAAAATCATCATTTGTAGAAGACTTCCACTTCCAAAAAGGTAGAATAGACATTCTTTGCTCCATTTTTCTTTGTACATACAGATAAAAGCCCTTCACACAAAAAAATCATAAACAGTACAGATGAAAATTCTGTAAAAAATATAACTTGCAAAAGTGGAAAGGAGAAGAGAGACCATATGTAAAACAAATGAAAGATAGAAAGTATCGGCAAAGAAAGAGAAGATAGAAGGGAGAATCAAATAAAATTTTAGAACTTGAAAATATAATAGCCAAAATGAGAAAAAAATCAGTAAGTGGCCTAGACAGCAAAATGGCAATAAGAGAAGAATAAATCAGTGAATTTGAAGATGGAATAGTGGAAATTACCCGTTCTGAACAACAGAGAGTAGACTGAAAACAAAACGAAACAAAAACAAAAAGAACAGAGCCCGAGACATGTGGAATTATATGAAAATATTTAACATCTGAGTCATCTGAATCCTAGGAGGAGAGGAGAAAGAAGGTGGGCTAAAAGGATATTTAAAAAAATAGTGCCTAAAAGTAGTTCCAAATTTTGAAAAAATACAATTTACAGATTTGTAAAACTAAAATTCAGTGACAACATAGAACAGCACAATCCCTAAATACTACACACTAAACAGCACATTTCTAAATAATCCATGGATCAACAAAGATGTTTAAAGGGAAATACAAATATATATTGAACTAAATGAAAAAGAAAAAAAAATACAGGCAGACACTGTGGGTCATGCCTGTAATCCCAGCACTTTGGCAGGCTGAGGTGGGAGGATCGCTTGCATCCAAGAGTTTGAGACCAGCCTGAGCAATCTAGTGAGACCCCCATCTCCACAAAAAACAAAAACTAGCCAGGTGTAGTGGTGCATGCCTTCAGTCCCAGGTATTTGGAAGGCTGAGCTGGGAGGATTGCTTGAGCTCAGGAGGTCGAGGCTGCAGTGAGTGTGATCACATCACTACACTCAGCCTGGGCAAGAGTTAGACCCTGTCTCAAAAAAGAAAAAAAGAAAATAAAAAAACCTACACACACACACACCCCCCCATACATACACGTGTGTTTATATGTGTGTGTGTGTATATATATATTTAGAGCATATATATATATATTTAGAGCGTATATATATGTATGTTTAAGAGCAACAAAGGCATACATTAGAAAAAAATGGAAAAAGGTTAAATCAATAATCTAGGATCCCACCTCAAAAGTGAGAAAAAAAGAGAGCAAAATAAACCCAAAGAATTGAGAAAAAAAAATACTTAAAGAAAGCAAAAATTAATAAAATTAAGATCAGAAAAAAATAGAGACAAGAAAACTAAAACTTTGTTCTGTGGAAATAATATTAAAACCGACTAACTTCTAGCAAGAGAAAGAAAAAAGTAGACACAAATTAACACTATCAGAAGTAAAGCAGGGGATATAACTATAACCTTGCAGACATCAAAAAGTTAATAAGGAAATATTTTGAACAAATTTACATGCAAAAAATTGACAATTACTTGAAAAATGCAAACTCAGCTCATCAAATATACAATAGTAGCCTTTAACTATCAAAGTAATTGAATCTGTAGTTGAAGGAAAACTGTAAAAATCTAGTAAGCCCAGATAACTTCAGTCTTGAATTCTAGAAAATGTTTAAAGAAGAATGACAGCAATTATACACAATCTTCTCCAGGAAATAGATGAGAGAGCACTTCAATTCATTTTATGAAGCTAATAACACTCTGTGCTATGCATAATCAACCAGGAAAAATTATAAAAAATAAAACTACTGACCAATATAAATAGGAGTACACCTGGATATATTCATGAATACATAAACGAACTCCTTAAGAAAATTTTAGTCAACAGAATTCATTAATATGTAAAAAATATCCACCATAACCAAGTGGATTTATTCCAGAGATTCATGGCTGGTTCAACATTTTAAATGCAATGTAACCTATCATATTAACAGGTTAAAGAATAAAAATCGCATGTCCACATTAATTTATGCTGAAAAAATATTGGACAAGCTTTAACACACATAAGGAGAAACTCAGGGAAAAGGGAATTGTGTTAGTCCGTTTTCACCCTGCAGATAAAGACAGAGCCAGGACAGGGCAATTTACAAAAGAAAGAGGTTTAACTGGGCTTAGAGCTCCACGTGGCTGGGGAGGCCTCAGAATCATGGCAGAAGGCAAGGAGGAGCAAGTCACCTCTTAGTGGATGGCAGCAGGCAAAGAGAGCTCCTGCATGGAGTCTCCCTTTTTAAAAACTGTCAGATCTCGTGAGACCCATTTATTATCACGAGAACAGCACGGGAAAGATCTTCCCCCATGATTAAATCATATCCCACTGTGTCCCTCCCACAACAAGTGTGAATTATGGGAGCTACAAGATGAGATTTGGGTGGGGACACAGAGCTAAACCTTATCAGGAATAGAGAGGAACTTCCTCAATTTGATTAAAAAAGAATTGTTACAGCTAATGTGATTCTTAATGGTGAAAGACTAAATGCTTTCCCCATAAAATTAGAGTGAAGGCAAGGACATTCATCCTCAACCCTCTTATTTCACATAGTACTGGAAACTCTAGTAGACACAATAAGGTGCGGAAAAGAAATAAAAGGAATGCAGATCAGAATGAAAGATATATATTTACCTTTATTTGCAGATAACATGATCATCTTACATGGATGAATTCTACAAAATCTACCAAGAAAGCCTCCTAGAACATATAAATAAGGTTAGCAACTTGATAGAACATAATAAACATAAAAATCAATTGTGTATATATACACATACACACACACATATATAAAATAATTAGCACATAGAAACAAAAATGTAAAATGTAATACCATTTGCAAACATTTTAAAAATTAAATACTTATCTTTAAATATAAGAAAACATTGGCAGGTCTTGTATGCTTCAAACTATAAAACGCTGATTTAAAAAATCAAAGATCTGTGAAAAATGAAGAGACATGTACGTTATGTATGGATTGTGAGATTCACATAGCAAAGATACCAACTCTACTCAATGGAATACACATGTCTAGTGCAATTGTTAGCAAAATCATGGCATTTTTTTTGTGGATATAGTCAGGATTATCCTACAACTTATATTGGAAGGCTAAGTAAGTGGAATAGCTAAACAAGTTTGAAAAATGTGAAGAAAGTGGAAAGAACTGCTTTACCCACTTTCAAGACCTATTTTATATACATACTATAACCAGATCTGTATGGTATTGGCAGAGAGTTAGGCTCGTAGGTCGATGGAACACAATAGAGAACCCTGGAAATAGGTCCAAACATATATACCCTATCGACTTGTGCCAAAGGAACAAGATCAGTTTAACAGATGAAAAATCGCCTTTTCGAAAACCGATGCTAGAACAGGTGAACTTCCACAGGCAAAACAAAAACAAAACAGAACAGAAAAAAAAAAAAAAAACCTGATCAAATTCTTATACTGTACTAAAAAATTAAGTCAAAATGAAATAGAGATGTAAGTATAAATGTAAAATTATAAAAGTCTTAGGAAAAAATATGGAGAAATCTTATTTGATCTAGGGCCATGCAAAATCTTAATACCAAAAACATCTATAAAAGGAAAAAAGTATAAATTGGACTTCATCAGAATTAAAAACATTTGCTCTGCAAAAGAGTGGTTAAGTGAATGAAAAAACATGCTACAGACTTGGAGAAAGTATTTGCGAACCATACATCCAACATAGGGTTAGTATCTAGAATATGTAAGAACTCTCAAAACTTTCAGTTAAAAAAAAATCTAAATAGCATATATGCAAAAGTCATGAAGGGACATTACACTGAAGAGGATACATAGATGGTAAATAAGCACATGAAAATATATCATTCATTATGAGCCCTTAAGGAAATGGAAAATAAAACTCCAATGAGGTAACACTGTATTCATATTAGAATGGGTAAAATCAAAAAACAAAATAGTGACAATGCCAAATGCTGGACAGTATGTGGATAAAACTGAATGATTCATACCCTGGGGTGAGAAGGTAAATTGGGGCAGCCACACTGAAAACAAATTGATACTTTCTTAAAAATCTAAATCTGCAATTATTATACTACTCCACAATTGTACTCATAGGTATTTATCCCAGAAAATGGAAAACTTATGTTTACACAAAAAAACCTGTACATGAACGTTTATAGCTGCTTTAATTGTAATAGCCGTAAACTGAAAACAAACAGATATTCTTCGATGGGGGAAAGATTAAACAAACTGGGACAAAATTATACCATAGACTTGGTACTCACTAATACAAAGAAATGAGCAATTGATACCCAATATAACTTACATGAATCTCCAGAGAATTAAGCTCAGTAAGAAAAGTCAATCCCTGAAGAGTTACGTAGTGCACAATTCTATTTGTGTAACAACATTCTTTAAATGAAAGAACAGACTAGTGGCTGTTAGGTGTTAAGAAAGGGTTGGACATATAAAAATATAGCCTTTTATCATGGCTATAAAAGACAATAGGACGAATGCATGTGGTCATGGGAATTTTCTCTCTCTTTACTGTGTTGATGTTAATATCTGGTTTTGATATTACACTATAGGCTTGAAAGATACTACCACTGAGAAAAATTGGATAAAATATACCTATTCTCTCTATATAATTTCATAACATCATGTGATACATTTTGTACAATTTTCTCAGAATAAGAATTATAATTAAAACACCTCATAGTATGTACTTAGCACATAGTAGGTACTTAGCACATAGTAGGTCCTCAAAACACACTGAATTGATAAACATTGTACCTTATTAAAGATTATTCCTGGGCTTCTGCTCAGGATGTAACAGAAGGAATATGATATTTCTGTTCATCTCATGCAGTTTTGTAAGCCCTTTCCAGTTTTTCTTCCCAATTACTTGGCATTTCTTTGTCATATATTAGCACATGTAAATGTTTTTCTGTACATTCCAATATTTGTCATCTATAAGAATACTTGTTAAATGGAAATATTGGAAAATCACCCTTGGTTACATCTTCAGACCTAACATGTGGACATAAAACAACTTTCTGAAAGGTCTTAGAACTGAAAAGGAAATGTCACGTCAGTGTGTACTTAGGATTTACCACAATGTTCTGCATATTGTAAAGATTGGATACATATTATTGGAATGAATTTACTAAAGAATAACATATTGTACATTTTCTATAAATGATAAGTAGTGGCGGTAGTAGGAGAAATTTCAGTAGTAATAGTAATGTGTTAAGGGAGAGCACGGCCATTGCTAGAATAAAACCAATAGCTCAGATCTCAAAAACATACTACATTATCATTATCTAAGCTGGTTAACACACCTGTATTTTTCTCATCATCTTCTGTTGATAGACTTTAAACTGCCAGCATTAGCATTTTACCTTTCTCTACTCTGCTCAGCAGTTAAGATTAATATCCACCTATTTATGTACAAACTACTCATGATCTCAGAGTTCTAGGAAAATGAAAAGTAACGTTTCATTACAAAAGTATTCAAGGTCTCTGTTCCAAAGATCTCCTAAAATGATAAATCTCTACATTCTTCCTGATAAAGATGTTTTTCAATCTGTATCAGCAATGATTCGCTGAATCACAGGTGAGTGTTTTGACCCTAAGTGTTGCCAGGGATAAACAGGGTTTTTAAAATTACATTTCCAAGTGCCTCATGGAGTGTGTTAAATTATTATGTAGGCCTCACTAAATGGAAGCTTCAAACTACTGAGCAGTTGAATGGTTCCCATTTATCACCATGGTTCCACACAAGGCACTTACCCCTGCATCCCCTGGTAAATCTGGAGAGATTACTCACATTGTTTTCCTGGTTCACAGGTTACCGGGCCTGCACTGTACAATCCAATAGGAGTCTCTGTTTGAATGAAGTATTATCTTTTCGCCTCTGTGAACTATTGAGGAGGAACACAACACCTAATGGAAAATTGCTATAATATCCTTAAGGGAAAGATGTACCAACTTTCTAGAAGGGTATTTAATTAGGTTTAGCCAGATGACAAATAATTCCTTTGTTTTTTCATAGCTTTTTTTTTTTTATAGATTTTGTGGAATTGTGGGAAACATTTAATAATACCACCAGCTCAATGCTTGCAAATATGCATGCTTTCATGGTTTGAATTTTTGCTTTATAATGTAGAATACTACAGTTCCAAGTCACCAAAATATTTTTATTTTGTGATTTAATATTCCCAATTGATGAATGCTCATGTTTAAGTTAACCTAGTGAGAACCAAGCTGTTCTTTTCAGAAGAAAGAACATCTATAACCAAAGATTAGTACAAAAATTGTCTAGATTTGGGTGGAGGCTTGGTCATTATCCACTTAACACTCTAATTTTGCAAAAAACCAAATACTTTCCCTCCAGTAAAGGGGCTCCTCTCAAATCAAACCTCAAATTAGTATGGCCCAAGTCCTCTTGGTCTGAGCACCAAAGCCCAATCCAGATTTTGTTCTACTTTGATGCTATATATCCTTCCTCCTGAGAATGCTTCTTTGGATTCTGCTATTTGTCCATTGGTTATTTCAACCTTATGCTTTCTGGTTTTCCTATTTCATCTGCTTTCTCATAGCCCACTGAATAAAAAACTTCCCAAATTCTCCTTCTTTATTTACTGGAATAGATTACCTATTTTCTTCAAATTTGTATCTTTCTTGTACATTTCAAAACTTGAATCTTCGGCCGGGCGCGGTGGCTCAAGCCTGTAATCCCAGCACTTTGGGAGGCCGAGACGGGCGGATCACGAGGTCAGGAGATCGAGACCATCCTGGCTAACCCAGTGAAACCCCGTCTCTACTAAAAAATACAAAAAACTAGCCGGGCGAGGTGGCGGGCGCCTGTAGTCCCAGCTACTCAGGAGGCTGAGGCAGGAGAATGGCGTAAACCCGGGAGGCGGAGCTTGCAGTGAGCCGAGATCGCACCACTGCACTCCAGCCTGGGTGACAGAGCCAGACTCCGTCTCAAAAAAAAAAAAAAAAAAAAAAAAAAAAAAAAAAAAAAAAAACTTGAATCTTGATTCTAAACTTTATCAGGATTTGTTAATTTATTACTTAAATTGGCATTTATAACGTATCTGTGTTTATAGTGCTATGTGTTATAGCAACTATATAGGATAATTTTTCTTCTGCCTTCAGAAAAGCTTAATAAAATATAATACATATAGTAAAGGGATTCAAAACAGCCATTCAAAACAATGCTTTAAAACATTGATTGGCAAACTGGCCTACTTGTCAAATCTGGCCCCCTACTTGATTTTGTAAATAAAGTTTTAACAGAACATGGTTTTGTCCATTTGCTTATATGTAGCCTAAGGCTACTTTTATATTACAATGGAAGAGTTAAGTGGTTGCAGCAGATACCATATGGCCTCCAAGCCTAAAATATTTATTATCTGACCTTTTATATTTAAGTTTGCTGATTCCTGCTTAAGAAGAACATTTAGTGCCATTGTTTCATGCATATTTCATACATATAAGATGTATAATAGAAAAATGTTCATAAAATAATGTAAGGATAAAATGTATATTGCAAAATGACCCATTTTTTGGTAATTTATGTGTAGAAAATGTAGGTAATGACATACACACTAAAACATTAACAGTCTGGATATTTAGTGGAAGTACAGACAATATTTTCTTTCATTTTCCTTATATGATGTGTCTGGGAATTTTCATTTTGTTTTTCTTATATGTTAATTTTTTTGAGAAAGTTTTGGCTTCATGTAACAAAAACTTTGGTGAACAGTGTTTTAAACGTGAGAACACATTGTTTATTTAACTAGAAGTTTGGAGCTCAGGGTTCACTCATAATTTTAAAATGCGATCAGGGGCCAAAATGGACTCCATATTTTCATTATAGTCTAATTTTAGGGCAGGGCACCTATTCGGTAAAATGAGAAAAAAGCCAAAACAACAACAAACAAACCTTAGAACATTTTTGAAGAAAATTTACATGCAGGATTCCAAAACAACTACAATTGTTTTAATAATATGGGTTCTAGAGTCAGAACAACTCATCAAATTCATTTTCCTTCTCTTATGTTTGCTCTGCGCTGTTGAGGAATTCACCTGTCTGTTTCCTTGTGTCTCAGTTAACACATCTATAAAACAAAATTAATAAAAAACACCATAGAAAATTGCTTGCAGTCTTGAACATGTTGATGACAGTAAAGTACTTACAGTAGTGCTTAAAATAAATAACTACTCAGTAAATGCTAAGTATTTTAACTATTAACATTGATGATATGAAAAAAAAAAAGATGACCCAGCTAACTTGAAAGTCTGGCCTTGAAGATATGTGTAACGGGAGACTATGAATCAAAGCTCCATTCACATAGAAACCTCACTCTTTGGTCTTGCTGATGGCTTGGACAGATGAATCAAATACTACTCAGAGGGAACAGAGCTTTTCAGGTCTCGAGCTTCATGGTATACATTACTTCCTTTGCCTGTGTTGTTCTTTCATTTAATCATGTTCTACCTAATTCCTACCAACCCTTTTCTCTTCCTACCAATCCTCTACTCAACACAGAGGGCTCAATGTATTCTGCCACCTCCAACTTCACCTGTATTAGCTTTCTAGAGCTGCTATAATGAAGTATAATACCAGAGATGGTTTGGCTTATAAAAACAAAAATAATTGTCTCACAGTTCTGAAGGAAGGAATCCCAGATCAAGGTGTCTGTAGGGTTGGTTTCTTCTGAGGCTTCTTTCTTTGGCTTATAGATGGCCACCTCCATGTCCTCACATAGTGTGTTAGTTTTTGTATTACCAGAAAGCAATAACTTAGGCTGAGTAATTTATAAAGAAAAGAGGTTTAATTGGCATACAGTTCTATAGGCTGTACAGAAAGCATGATGCCAGCATCGACTCAGCTTCTGGTGAAACCTCAGGAATCTTATAATTATGATGGAAGGCAGAGGGGGAGCAGGTGTATCACATAGTAAAAGCAGGAGCAAGAGAGAGATGGGGGAGGTTTCAAACTCTTAAACAACCAGATCTTGTATGAAGTACCAGAGTGAGAACTCATTCATCACCAAGGGAATGTAACTAAGCCATTCATAAGAGATCTGTCCCCATGATCCAATCACCTCCCACCATGCCCCACCTGCAACAGTGGGAATTACATTTCAACATTAGATTTGGAGGGAACAAACATTGAAACCATATCATTCCATGCCTGGCCCCCCAATTCTCATGTCCTTCTCACATTTCAAAATAAAATTATGTCTTTGCAATTGACCATCAAAGTCTTAATTTGTTTCAGCATTAACTCAAAAGTCCCAAGTCAAAAGTCTCATCTGGAGATAAATTCCTTCTACCTGTGAGGTTGTGCAATCAAAAACAAGCTGTTTACTTCCAAGATACAATGGTGGTATAGGCATTGGGTATACATTTCCATTCCAAAAGAAAGACATTGACCACAAGAAGGCAGTAATAGGTGTCATACAATTTTGAAACCCTGTAGGACAGACATTAAATCTTAAAGCTCCAACATAAGCTTTGACACCATGTTCTGCATCCTGGGGTGAGGAATGAGCTCCCAAGACCTTCAGCATCTCTGCTTCTGTGGCCTCTCAAGATGCAGGTCACGTGGCTTCTCTCATAGGTTGAAGTTGAGTGCTTGGAGCTCTTCCAAGAAGAGGGTCTAAACTACTGGTGAATCTATCATTCTGGGGTCTGGAGAGTGGTGGGCCCCTTGTCACAGCTCCAATAAGCAGTGTTGTCGTGGGGACTCTGTGTGGGTGCTCCAACTCCACATTTCTCCTCCCAGTATAGTTTTTATGTTGGGGCTCTGCCCCTGTGGTAGGCTTCTTCTTAGGTACCCAGGCTTTTATTTTTTTTTTAATTTTTAATTTTGTATTATACTTTAAGTTCTAGAGTACGTGTGCACAATGTGCAGGTTTATTACATATGTATACATGTGCCATGCTGGTGTGCTGCACCCATTAACTTGTCATTTACATTAGGTGTATCTCCAAATGCTATCCCTTTGTCCTCCCCCCAACCCCACAACAGGTCTGCATCATTCTCAGCAAACTATAGCAAGAACAGAAAATCAAACACCACATGTTCTCACTCATAGGTGGGAACTGAACAATGAGAACGCTTGGACACAGGAAAGGGAACATCATACCCAGGCTTTTCTATACATCCTCTGAAATCTAGGTGGAAGTCCCCAAGCCTCCTTCAAGCATGCATTCAAATAATCTGCAGTCTTATCACCACATGGAAACCACCAAGGCTTATGGCTTGCACCCTCTGGGGTGATGGCCCAAGATCTACCTTGTCTCCCTCGAGTTAACGGCACAGCCAGAGTGACCAGATTGTGGGAAGCAGTGTCCTAAAGCTATGCAGAGCAGTTGTCCCTTGGGCTAGGCCCCCAAAACTATTCTTTCTTCCTAGACCTCTGGGCCTATGATGAGACAGGCTGTCTCAAAGACTTCTGAAATACCTTCAAGGTCTTTTTCCCATTGTTTTGGATACTAGCACTTGGCTCCCTTTTAGTCATGCTAATCTTTCTAACAAATGGTTGCTCCTTAGCCTGCTTAGCTTCTGCATCTACCACTGGGCTACCCTGCAAATTTTCCACAATTTTATGTTCTATTTCCCTTTTAAATGTAAGTTCCAAATTTAAGTCATTTCTTTGTTTCTGTATCCAACTGTAGGCTATTAGAAGCAGTCAGGCCACATCTTGAACATTCTGCTGCTTAGAAATTTCTTCCCGCAGATACCCTAAATCATCACTCTTTAGTTTAACCTTCCATAGGTCTCTAAGACATAAACACAATGTGCCCAAGTTCTTTGCTAGGGTATATTACTGGTGATCTTTACTCCAGTTCCCAACAGCTTCCTCATTTCCATTGGAGACCTCATCAGCCTGACCTATACTGCTCATATTTATATTAGTATTTTGGTCAAAACCGTTTAACAAGTCTCTAAAAAGGTCCAAACTTTCTTTTTTTCTTCTGTTCTCTTCTGAACCCTCCAAACTCTTACAACATTTGCCTGTTACCCAGTTCCAAAGCCACTTCCACATCTGAGGGCAATTTTATAGCAATATGCCACTCCTCAATACCTATTTTCTATATTATGCCATTTTTTGCATGACTCTAAAGATGTAACTGAGGCTAGATAACTAATACAGAAAATGGGTTTAAGTGACTCACAGTTCTGCAAGCTGTTTAGAAAACATAGCACCAGAAACTGCTTGGCTTCCAGTAAAGCCTAAGGAAACTTATGAGCATGGAGGAAGGCAAAGGAGGAACTGGCATATTACATGTCAAGAGTGGCAACAAAAGAGAAAGGTGGGTGCCACAGTGATATGGTTTGGCTCTGTGTCCCCACCCAAATCTCATTTTGTAGCTTCCATAATTCCCACATGTTGTGGGAGGGACCCAGTGGGAGATGAATGGGAGGGGGTCTTTCCCATGCTGTTCTTGTGATAGTGAATAAGTCTCATGAGAGCTGATGGTTTTTTAAAAAGGAGGTTCTCTTCTCTTCTCCTCTCATCTGCCACTGTGTGAGATGTGCTTTTCCCCTTCCACCATGATTGTGGAGCATCTCTAGCCATGTGGAACTGTAAGTCCATTAAACCTTTTTCTTTTGTAAATTGCCTAGTCTCAGGTATGTTTCTATCAGCAATGTGAAAATGGACTAATACAGTACATTGGTACCAGTAGAGTGGGTTGTTGCTGAAAAGATAGTGAAAAATGTGGAAGCAACTTTGGAACTGGGTAAGAAGCAGAGGGTGGAACAGTTTGGAGGGCTCGGAAGAAGATAGGAAAACATGGGAAAGTCTGGAACTCTCTAGAGACTTGTTGAATGGCTTTGACCAAAATGCTGATAATAATATGGACAATGAAATCCAGGCTAAGGTGGTCACAGATAGAGATGAGGAACTTGTTGGGAACTGGAACAAAGGTGACTTTTGTTATGTTTTAACAAAGAGGCTGGTGGCATTTTGTCCCTGCCTTAGAGATTTGTAAAACTTTGAATTTCAGAAAGATGATTCAGGTTATCTGCGGGAAGAAATTTCTAAGAATCAAAGTATTCAAGAAATGAATTGGGTGCTGTTAAAGGCATTCAGTTTCAAAAGGAAAACAGGGCTTAAAAGTTAGGAAAATTCACAGCCTGACAATGCAACAGAAAAGAAAATCCCATTTCCTGAGGAGAAATTCAACCAGCTGCAGAAATTTGCCTAAGTAACAAAGAGCCAAATGTTAATCACTAAGACAATGGGGAAATTGTCTCCAGGGCATGTCGGAGACTTTACAGCAGCCCCTCCCATCACAGGCCTGGAGTCCTAGGAGGAAAATGTGGTTTTGTTGGCCAGGCCCAGGGTCCTCATCCTGTGTGCAGCCTAGGGACTTGATGTCCTTCATCTCAACCGCTCCAGTCACAGTAGAAAGGGGCCAATGTAGAGCTAGGGCTGTGGCTTCAGAGGGTGCAAGCCTCAGGCCTTGGCAGCTTCCATGTGGTATCGAGACTGCAAGTGCACAGAAGTCAAGAATTGAGGTTTGGGAACCTCTGGCTAGATTTCAGAAAATGTATGGAAATACCTGGATGCCCAGGCAGAAGTTTGCTCTAGAGGTGGGGCCCTCATGGAATACTTCTGCTAGTGCAGTGCAGAAGGGAAATATGGGGTCAGAGCCCCCTACTGGGACTCCACCTAGTGGAGTTGTGAGAAGAGAGTCGCCATCCTCCAGACCCCAGAATGGTAGATCCACTGACAGCTTGCACTATATGCCTGGAAAAGCCACAGACCAGACACTCAATGCCAGCCTGTGAAAGCAGCCAGGAGTGGGGTTATACCCTGCAAAGCCACAGAGTTGGAGCTGTCCAAGGGTTTGGGAGCCCATCTCTTGCATCAGCATGACCTGGATGTGAGACATGGAGTCAAAGGAGATCATTCTGAAGCTTTAAGATGTTGCTTCCCAGCTGGATTTTGAACTAACATAGGGCCTGTCACCCCTCTGTGTTGGCCAATTTCTCCCATTTGGAGTGGCTCTGTTTACCCAGTGTGTGTATCCCCATTGTAGCTAGGAATTAAATAACTTGCTTTTGAATTTACTGACTCATAGGTGGAAAGGACTTGTCTCATCTCAGATAAGATTTTGAGCTGTGGACTTTTGAGTTAGTGCTGAAATGAGCTGAGACTTGTGGGACTGTTGGGAATGCATGATTGGTTTGGAAATGTGAAGATATGAGATTTGGGAGGGGCCAGAGTATAATGACATGGTTTGACTCTGTCCCCACCAAAATCTCATCTTGTAGCTCCCACAATTCCCACATGTTGTGGGAGGTATCCAGTGGGAGATGATTGAAACGTGGTGGTGCGCCTTTCCTATGCTGTTCTCATGATAGTGAATAAGTCTCATGAGAGCTGATGGTTTTAAAAAGGGAGATTCCCTGCACAAGCTCTCTTCTCCTGTCTGCCACCATGTGAGATATGCCTTTCACCTTGCACTATGATTGTGAGGCCTCCCCAGCCATGTCAAACTGTAAGCCCATTAAACCTCCTTCTTTTGTAAATTGCCCAGTCTCAGGTATGTCTTTAGCAGCAATGTGAAAATGAACTAATACACACAGTCTTTTACACAACCAAGTCTTGCATGCATTACCAGAGTGAGGACACATTCATCACCAAGGGGATGGTGCTAAGCCATTCATGAAGGATCTGCCCCTATGATCCAATCACCCTCCTCCCAGGGTCCACCTCCAACATTTGGAATTACATTATAACATAAGATTTAGGGGGACAATCATCCAAACCTCATCAAACATCCAAACCATGTCATGCCCTCTGTACATATCTGTGTACTCATTTCCCCTTTTGTAGGAATATCAATCACATTACATTAGGGTCCGCTATAATGATTTCATTTTAACGTAACTACCTCTTTAAAGTGCCAACCCCAAATACAATTAGACTATTAGATACTGGGAGTTAGAACTACAACATATGAGATTTGAGGTAATACATTCCAACTCATAATGCTCTCCTTGTTCCTTCTCATAGTGTGCTATACTTCTCATTCCATTTATAGTTTAGAAATAAAAATTTATATTTGTGCTCATTTGTTAAATATTTTGTGTCACATTAGTAGCCGTTTTTTTTTTTAATTGCCCTGGCCCTACAACAATGCCTACTACCTGGTCGGAGAACAAGAAATGGTTGTTAAACAAATGAATATACTTCTCTGAAACTTGTTCTCCCTTTCCTGATCAATATATGCCATCATTTGGTGAACATACAGAAACTTATTTACCATAGACAATATAATATATGTTAAAAGTATATTAGTTAGAGATAGCCAAAATATTCAGGAAGTTATTGCTCATTTATTTTTCATTTTTCCTAGTATAAATTAGGCTATGTGAAATTGCAATTTTTGTAGATACAAAAAAAGATCAATAAAGGCAATTTCATATTGTCCAGCCAATTTAAATGGCCTCTTTCTCTCAAGTCTTCTGTCATTTTGAATGTTTTGTTCAATTTTCAGCCATAACAACCTTGCCTAGGTTACTGCTTTGTACTCTCCATAAACAATGTTCTAGACCAGCCAGGGCAACATGGTGAAATCCTGTCTCTACTAAAAATACAAAAATTAGCCAGGCATGGTGGTGCATGCCTGTAATCCCAGCTACTCAGGAGGCTGAGGCAGGAGAATCACTTGAACCCAGGAGGCAGAGGTTAAAGTGAGCCAAGATTATGCCACTGCACTCCAGCCTGGGTGACAGAGCGAAACTCCGTCTCATAAAAAAAAAAATTAGTTCCCACGAATGGACACATGCATCCAACTCTCACACTTTAAAATAAATCCTTCCTATGTATATCCTGAATTGCCTCACACCTCCCAAGAGGTTAGGTTACTCTTCATTTACCATTAAAAAATTATTGTTGGCCGGGCGCGGTGGCTCACGCCTGTAATCCCAGCACTTTGGGAGGCCGAGGCGGGCGGATCACAAGGTCAGGAGATCGAGACCATGGTGAAACCCCGTCTCTACTAAAAAAAAAATACAAAAAATTAGCCGGGCGCAGTTGTGGGCGCCTGTAGTCCCAGCTACTCGGGAGGCTGAGGCAGGAGAATGGCGTGAACCCGGGAGGCGGAGCTTGCAGTGAGCCGAGATCGCGCCACTGCACTCCAGCCTGGGCGACAGAGCGAGACTCCGTCTCAAAAAAAAAAAAAAAAAAAAAAAATTATTGTTGTCTCTCTCCCTTCCTTCAACTCTCATCCCCCTTCCTTCCTTCCTTCCTTCCTTCCTTCCTTCCTTCCTTCCTTCCTTCCTTCCTTCCTTCCTTCCTTCCTTCTTTCCTTCCTTCCTTCCTTCTTGAAAATATCATCCTCGCAATGTGTTCTAGGGATACAGTGTTGATCCTAAAGGAATTGCAATGTGTTGAGTATGTAAATAAACAGTTACATTGCATGGTGTAAATGTCCTAATATAGTTCTGCACAGGGAGACATACACAGTAGCATGACGATGGGGTCTTGAGCCAATCTCCTAGATGGGGTTTGGGTGGTTAGGCAGCTTCCTTATGACCATGACCACCTATTTTTAACCTCATTGACACAGCGTTTTCTCCCATGGCAAGGTCTTTTCCACGTTATTCCTTATGTTGAGAATACTTATTTTACTCTTATTCATTTATTTCATGTAAGTTTTGTAGATCTCAACTGAAGCATTATCAGTTTCTCAGAGAGGACTTTGATGTCTAGAAAAATATCTGTATAGTAAAGGAATATATAGCTCTGTGTATATCTCATTGTAGTTCTTAGCACAGTTGCAGTTTTACACATTTGTGTAGTTAACTGATTAATATCTGCCTTTCCAGCCAAGTGCTGAAGTATTATGAATTTAGTGGTCTAGCTACTTCAGTACCTGGAATAGTGCCTGGAACATCATACAGATTCAATGATATTTGTTGACTGAGTAAATAAATTTGAAGATACTAGAGGTAGGTGTTGAAAGTAGTGTTGATGGAGGCAGTATTCAGAGTTAAATAAGACATGCAAAAAGAGAAAGCTTTTGGGGTAAGGGTCTGAATGTGAGTGAGCACAGTTTGTCAGATAATCTAAAAATGTATCAAACAGCTGAAGCCCAGAGACTGTGGAGGTGAGCAAGGGCCCAGATATTGAAGATTTTGTAAACTTTTCAGACTGTTTCCTCTGGACTTAGGGTGAGAGAATTTGTTTCAATTTCTTTACATAGAAGACAAGGATTATAATGAGATTTATATTTTTATAACGATTGCTCTGGTTGCAGTGTGGAAAATATCTGGACAGCAGTGTATCTCAAGCTGAGGAGGCTTATTCGGTGATTGTTGAAAAAATTCAAGTGAAAGACGTGTGGCTTCAGCTATGAAGAGCTCTGTTACTTCAGCAACAGGCATAACAGGAATTGGTGATTGGTTGAATAGGGTTGAAGGGTAAGATGGAAAGAGAACAAGACAACAGAAAAATCCCAGGTTGAGACCTTGAGCTCTATAGGGATGATAATGTAATCAGTAGGATAGAAAAATGCAGGGGATAAGCAGGTTTGGAAAGGAAGGAGATGAGTTCAGTCGTAAGCATGTAAAGTTGGTTTGTGAGCTACCCTACTGAAGTTGCTCAGAAGGCAATTAGAGGTATAGGTCTGAAGTTTAGAAGGTAGGTATAAACCTTGTGGCATAGGTGAAATTCTCTTTAGGACCCAATGTAAGCCAAGAATTTGGATGCAAATGATTTATTAACGAAGTGAAGGAAGCAGGGCAGAGACAAGAAATAAGCCAAGCACTAGAGTTATTTCTGTTATGCAGCTTCTACCATATATGCAGAGATCTTTACAGTATAAATCACACCCAAGAGTTCATCCCAAGGAATTCAAAGGACCTAGGTCTTACACTCTGGAATGTAGAGAAATGAATACATAAAATTCCAAGGTACTTCTGGCACTCCATGTGAGTAAGGCAATTCTAGTGGCCATGGGAAATCCTCTACAAGTTATAGGTAGGAGCTGTTGACAGCAAAGCACACAGAAACTAGAGGATAAGCACACAGAGGGATACAAGTCAGTCTGGGTAGGTCACTAGCAGTATTCATTATTGTATAGACATATATTTTAGGACCAGCACCTTATGCAACATAACTGAAACCATGGGAAAGGACAAGACCTCCTAAAATATCTAGAATAGGAGGAGAACAGAACTTAAAAGGAGAGATGAAGTGAAGTTAATAAAGATTGAGAAGTCTTGCCAGTAAGAAAGGAGTAAAGACAGGATTGCAGTTCAAGGCAGCTGAAAGAAGGGAGTGTCATTCTTGTGACCTTAGATGACTGACTTTCAGCAGTAAGAGTTTTCTTCTTACGTTTTTCCAAAGCTCTACATAATTAGGAGTCCTACATAAAAACAAAGTATGTGGTTCTGATAGTTCAAGATTCCTAAAATGATTTTGAAGATGGGGTTGCTGAAAGACTCTCAGCATAAAGGTCAGTAGAGTGCAATGAGTAGCGTTGAGCTGAGACAATGGAGGCATGGGTCCCAGTTCTAGTGCCATTATCACATTGATTTTAATCTTAGACAGTTTACCAGTAATCTCCAGAATTATGTTTCTTCAGTAATGAAATGACTTGGTTTGCCATGACTCTAAAATTCTTCATTGTGAAACCGTAAGATGTGTTACAGGTAAAGATTAAAGAAAAAGAGCAGGTGCTGTAGATTTAATTAATTAGTTAATTTAATTAATATTTATTCAGCACCTGCTCTGATAGAACATGGAGGCATGAGAATGAATGAAACTGACAAGTTCTTTGTCTTCACATCTAGCAGAACACTGTAGAGTTATAAAGGTAATTAATGGATTCCAATTGCAATATATGTTATAAAGGAGGACAAGGTAATAGAAGATTATATAATAGAGGAACCTAAACTGATATGGTCAGTTCAGGCACAGGAGCTGGATTGAATAGTTTTCAGGTCTATGAAAGACAGTCTAAATTTGGTTAAAATTAACTTTTCCTAGAAACTCTTCAACAGTGCAGTCTGATACATAGTTGAGATTTGTGGATATATCTTGGGCAGTATCAAAGACCTGTCATCTTGGGTATAATTAAACATGGGCATGCGCAAGGGGATGGCAAAAGCTATTAGTGTATTCAAAAATATAATCCTATAATTTTTATTGGGAATTCATACTTTTCAGGTACCATTGTTGGTTTTGGAGTTTATAGCAGTAAATAACATATCCTATAAGGAGAGGCTGACAATAAACAAGATACATCAGGTAGGTGTAGGTGCTATGATAGTAACATATGTAAATGTTTTCTATACATTCTGCTGAGGAAACAGGCTACCCTTTTCATTTGGAAGTGCTATGGCAGGGGCCAGTTTTTGTTAAACATATCTATGATTTCCTTCTTTCTTGAAACTAGAAACTGCAGTTTTAGTTGAGCAAATAGCTGCTAAACATAAAGACTACTTCCCAGCTTTTGTGGCAGTCTTGTCATGTGATGAAGTCATTAAACGTTTACTTTTCAATAAGTGTTAGGTAGAATTTCTGGAGAGGTTGCTTAAAAAGTGTTCACTCAGAGATGATGTTAGCAAGACATTGGAATAGAAAGCCTCAACCCTTGTCCCCTCAACAGAAACACCAATTTAATAACGATATATAGACCCAAATACTTTTGGTAAGAATTTCTGGATCCAGTTAGGAAGTTATAGTACCCTGGGTGAGAACAAAGCTGAGGATATCCTTATTTAAATAGGTAAGAAGAGTGATTTCACTCTACCCACATCAGCTCTTCCTTCAAGCCAGCAGAGCATAGTGATAGGAGAGAATGACCTGGTTTCTGATTTCTTCCTCTGGGGAAAAAAGAGAAGGGTAATATATGTCCAATTCTTCAGGCTTTTAGAAGGTCTTCCAAAGGGACTGGTTTCTGTCTTACCTCAATTGTAATGTTGTCTTAACTGGCATAGTTTGGATGCCTGGGGGCTGCTGAGAGCATATAAGAGTAGAGTGGCTTAATGTGGCCAGCATGGCTCAGTGAAATCAGGAGAAGACACAACTTGAGATTTCTCCCCTGAGAGAAAGTGAGAAGTGGATTGTGCATCTGGTGTTCTGGGTATTTAGAGGAATAATCAAGGGACTGGTATCTGTTTTGCCTGACTCGGTGGGCTGATAAGGAGTCTCTATAATTTGGATGCCTATGGCTACTAAAAACAAGGGGGAGTGGAGTGGCATGCTGCTATAGAACCAAAAAGCATGCAATGATGCAGAAAGACACCAGAGGGGGTGGGAGATTACAAGCTCTTGATAAAAACATGTCCCTCTAATTGAGAAATTGCACACACACATCCAAAGAGGATGCATACCTCCCATGAAAGGATTCAGAGGCCCCCAGAATCTCTAACTAGCCTGAGGGTATTCTCCTGTATGAAGCCAGTATGTAAGATTGGGAATGGCTGTTTTTTTTCAAATTGTGCTCATCATAGTACAAAATTATAAGACTTGGGGAAACAGGGAAACATGGCCCAAATAAAGGAACAAAATAAGTCTTCAGAAACTAGTCTTGAATAAACAGAGATACATGAATTATCTGACAAAGAATTGCAATTAATCTCCATAAGGATGCTCTTCAGGGTAAATGAGAATGTCAACTAAAAGATAGGAAATCTCTATCAAAGATAGAGTTAGAAAGAGAGAGAAAAAATCCAAACAGAAATTTTGTAGCTGAGGAACACAATCACTGAACTGAAAATTTCACTAGAGGAGATCATCAGCAGACATAATCAAGGACAAAAAAAGAATCAATGAACTCTAAAGCAAGTCATTTGAAATTATTCTGTCAGAGTTACAACATCAATAACAAAAAGAATAAAAAAAGAATAAGGAAAGCCTGAAAGACTTATAGAATATTATTAAGCCAACAGATATATGCATTATCAATCCAAGAAGTGGAGGAGACAGAGACTCAGAAACCTAATGGACTCCAAGTAAAATGAACTTGAGGAAATCCACAGAAAGATACATTACAATCAAATTGTCAAAAGTTAAAGATAAAGAGAATTTTGAAAGCATCAAAAGTTACTCACCACATTCAAAGGATCTTCCATCAGACTGACAGTGGATTTCTCAGGAGATATCTTGCAGATGAGAATAGAGTGATATTCAAAGTGCTGAAAGAAAAGTTCTTGCCAAGCAAGAATACAGCATCTGGCAAAATCATATTTAAAAATGAAAAAGAAAGACTTACATAGATAGACAAAAATGTATAACAATAATATCTATATTAAAAAGAAGAAAGACCTTAAACAAAAACCAAACTTTACATTTGCAGAAAACAAAAACCAAAAACAAAACAAAACAAAAAAATAGAAAAAAAGAGGACACAATAAACCTAAAATCTGCAGGAAAAAAAAAGATTAGGAAGTAATTTTAAAAATGCAGAATAGAAAAATAATACAAAATCAATAAAGCTAAAATTTTGTGGTTTGAAAAGATCAAAAAATTGACAAAACTTTGGCTAGATAGTAAAGGGAAGACTCAAATTAATGAAATCAGAAATGAAAGAGGTGACATTATAACTGATGCCACAGAAATTAAAAGGATTGTAAGAGATTCCTACGAACGATTATTTGCCAACAACTTGAATAACCTGGAAGAAATGAATAATTTTCTAGAAACATACACCTTACCAAGACTAAAACAAAGAAATAGAAAATCTAAACAGATCTATTTCTAATAAAGTAATTGAATCATTAATCAAAAAGCTCCCAGAAAAGAAAAGCCTAGGACCAGATGGCTTCAGTGTGGAATTCTATGAATTAGTTAAAGAAGGATTACTGTCAGTCCTTCTAAGTTTCTCCAAAAAACTCAAATAGGTGAGGGAACAATTTTAAATTTATTTTATGATCCCAGTATTACCCTGATATGAAGGTCAGACAAAGGTGCTAGAAGAAAAAATATATGTAGCCAAATATTCCTGATAAATATAAATGCAAAAATATTCAACAAAATACTACCAAAAAGAATTCAACAGCATCTGAAAGGATTATACACCATGGCCAAATGGAATTTACGTTTCTTGAATGCAATAATGAGTTAACGTACCAAAATAAATCATTGTGATACACTAGATTAATAGAATGAAGTATGAAAATCAAATGATCATCTCAATAGATGAAGAAAAAGTCTGTGACAAAACTAAAGAGTGTTTCATGATAAAAACAGTCAAGAACTGGAAATAGAAAATTATCTCAACATAATACAACCCAAATATAAAAAGCTCACAGCTAACATCCTGCTAAACATTGAAAAACTGAAAACATTTTATCAAAGATCGGGAATGACTCAAGGATATTCTCACTATTTTTTTTTTTTTTTTGAGACAGTCTCACTTTGTCACCCAGGCTGGAATGCTGTGGCACAGTCTCAGCTCACTGCAACCTCCACCTCCCTGATTCAAGCAATTCTCATGTCTCAGTCTCCTGAGTAGCTGGGATTACAGGCATATACCACCACGCCTGGCTAATTTTTATATTTATACTGGAGACAGGGTTTCACCATATTGGCCAGGCTGGTCTGAAACTCCTGACTTCAGGTGATCCACCGGCCTTGGCCTCCCAGAATACTTAGATTACAGGCATATGCCACTGCACCCGGCCTCCACTCTATCTATTTTTATTCAACACAGTATTGAAAATACTAGTCAAATAAATTAGGCAACAAAAGATACAGAAAGATCCAAGTTGGAAAGAAAGAAGCAATGGTGCTAGGAAAACTGGATAGCCCATGCAAAATAAAAAAATTAGACCTTTATCTTACACCACACACAAAAACCAACTCAAAATTCATTCAAGACTTAAGACCTAAAAGTTGAAAGCTTTTAGAATAAAATAGAGAACAAAACATTCAATAAACTGGTCTTGGCAATAGTTCCTTAAATATATCAAAGACTAGAAAACAAAGATAGACAAGTGAGACTACATCAATCCATAAAGCCTCTACGAAGCAGAAGGAAAAAATCAATAAACCTAAACAGATCTATTTCTAGTAAAGAAATTGAATCAGTTAAACAAAACAAAACAAACAAACAAAAAACAGAATCAGAGTGAAAAGGAAACCTATTGAATGGATGAAAATATTTGCAAAGCATGTGATATGTTTTGGATGTGTCACCACAGAAATCTCATCTTGAATTGTAGTTCCCATAATCCCCATGTGTTGTGAGAGGGACCCTGTGGGAGGTAATTGAATCACAGGGGTGGTTTCCCCCATGCTATTGTCATGATAATGAGTAAGTTCTCACAAGATCTGATGATTTTACAAGAGGCTCCCCCTTTGCTGGGCTCTCACTATTCCCTTTTCTACCTCCATGAGAAGAAGGACCTATTTGTTTACACTTCTTCCATGATTGTAAGTTTCCTGAGGCCTCCTCAGTTCTGCGAAACTGTGAGTCAATTAAACCCTTTTTCTTTATGAACTACTCAGTCTCAGGCATGTCCTTATAGCAATGTGAGAATGAACAAATGCACTAAATTGTTACCAAGAATTGGTTATGGAAATGCCTAGATGTCCAGGCAGAAGTTTGCTGCAGGGGCAGGTCCCTCATGGAGAACCTCTGCTAGGGCAGTGCAAAAGGGAAACATGGGGTCAGAGCCCCCACATAGAGTCCCCACTGGGGCACTGCCTAGTAAAGCTGTGAGAAGAGAGCCACAGTCCTCCAAACCCCAGAATGGTAGATCCATTGACAACTTGTAACATATGCCTAGAAAAGCTGCAGACACTCAACACCAGCCCATGAAAGTAACTGGGAGGGGGGTTGTAGCCTGCACAGCCACAGGGGCAGATCTGCCCAAGACTGTAGGAATCCACCTTTTGCATCAGCATCACCTGAATGTGAGACATGGAGGCAAAGGAGATAATTTTGGAGCTTGAAAATTTGACTGTGCCTCTGGATTTCAGACTTACCTGGATCCTGTAGCCCCTTTATTTTGGCCAACTTCTCCCATTTGGAATTGCTGTATTTACCCAATGCCTGTACCCCATTGTATATGAGAAGTAACTAACTTGCTTTTGATTTCACAGGCTCATAAGTGGAAGGGACTTGCTTTACCTCAAATGAGACTTTGGACTGTGGACTTTTGAGTTAATGCTAAAATGAGTTAATACTTTGGGAGACTGTTGGGAAGGCATGATTGGTTTTGAAATGTTGGGACATGAGATTTGGGAGGGGCTGGGGTGTAATGATATGGTTTAGTAGTGTCTCCAACCAAATCTTATCTTGAATTGTAGCTACCATAATTCCCATAATTCCTACATGTCATGGGAGGGATCTAGTGGGAGGTAATTGAATTGTGGGGGTGGGTCTTCCCCATGCCATTCTCATGATACTGAATAAGTTTCATGAGATCTGATTACTTTATAAAGGGGAGTCCCCCTACACAAGCTCTCTTGCTTGCCACCACATAAGATGTGACTTTGCTCCTCATTTGCCTTCAGCCATAATTGTGAGGCCTCCCCAGCCATGTGGAACTGTGAGTCAACTAAACATCTTTCCTTTATAAATTATCTAGTCTTGGGTATGCCTTTATTAGAAGCATGAAAACAGGCTAATACAGCATGCATCTGATAAGGAGTTAATTTCCAAAATATATAAGGAACTCCTATAATTCAATAGCACAGAAACAAGTAACTTGATCAAAAATAGGCAAAGGACTTGACTATACATTTCTCCAAAGAAGGCATACAAAAGCCCAAGTATAAGAAGACATCCTTAAAATCACTAATCATTAGGAAAATGCAAGTCATAAGGTATCACCTCAGGTCTGTTAGAATGAGTATACACACACACACACACACATACACACACACACACAAAATAGCAAATGTTGGCAAGGCAAGGCTCTGGAGAAATTTGATCCATTGTGTGCTGTTAATGGGAATATAAAATGGTGCAGCTGCTGTAGAAAACACATAGAGTTTACTCAAAAACCTAAAACTGCTATTGCCATATGATAATATGATATAGCACTTTCACTTCTGTGTATTCATCCAAAAGAATTAAAATCATATTTTAAAGAAATAGTTGCACTTCCATTTCCACTGCAGCTTTATTCACAGCAACCAAGAGGATAAAAACAATCGAAATGTCCTTTGATGGATTAATGGTGCTGTGGTTTGACTGGAGAGTGGCAGCATTGAGAGATAAGCCCTTTAAGAGGTGATTGGACCATGAAGGCCCAATGGGTTAATGAACATATGGGTTATGATGGGAGTGGAACTGGTGGCTTTAAACAAAGGTGAAGAGAGACCTGAGTTAGCATGCTCAGCCTTTACGCCAAGTGTTGTCCTACACCACCTCAAGACTTTGTAGAGACCCCCCCCCACTAGCAGGAAAGCTCTCACCAAGTACAGCATCAAAACCTAGGAATTCTCAGCTTCTGCAACTATAATGAATAAATTATTTTTCTTCATAAATTACCCAGTCTCAATATTCTGTTATAAACAACAGAAAATAAATTAAGGCAAATGGGCAAATGGATTTTAAAATGTGTATTATGTATATATACACACACACACGCGCGCGCGCACACACACACACACACATCACACAATGGAATATTAGTCAACAATAAAAGAAGAAAATTCTGTCATATGATACAACATGGAAGAACCTTGAAGATGTTATGCTACTTCCATTAAACCAGCCACTAAAGAGCAAACACTACATGATTCCACCTATATGAAGTATCAAAAATAGGCATAATAATAGAAAGAGAATAATCATAGAACGAGAAAGTAGATTGGTAGTTGCCAGAGGCTGAGTGTAGGGAGAAATGAGGATTTTATTTTCCTTGTGTATTGAACTTTTCATGCAAGGTATAAAATTTCTATAAAAATACTGTAAAAGTTTGCTTATCGTTAACAATAGGGTATCATATGCTGAAAAATGTGTAAGAGAGAGAGAGAAAAAAGAACCGATTCAGTTGAAAAGTACACTTTCCATATTACCAGCTAGAATGTTGATATGATGGTTTAAACTGCAGCTGCCATGAGGTCCCTGGTGGGGCAGTAGCTGAATCTTCTTTATTGTCTGTGAATCCTGGTGCACATATTCAGGCCCTTGTGCAGATCTGTATCAAAGTCTTCTAGGTCTTCTCAGATGACCTGCAAAATAAAGTCAGATGCTTGTGGCTTGTGAGAGACTGATGTAGTGTCCAGTGCATCCTCATGGGTTCAACTTTATCCCTATGTATTCAAATGTTTCCTTGCTTTCCCGTATCCTCGACTGTGATCCCTGCTGGCTGATCAGACATAGCAGCAACATGGGCGACTTAACAATTTCCCACAGTTGTACATGGCCTAATCCCTGTAATAAATATCTTTATGTCCTTATAGTTGTTTTGCACCTCTAATAAAACCCTAACTTTTACATGCTGACAAGATGAATCAAACATGAACCATAAAGTGATATTAAATATAGAATTTAGTGCTCAGGTTCACAGAACAGAAAGCTAAATAAATCCTAAGTCTTAAGTACTTTGTAGACACAACATAACATCCCTAGCCTGCCTACACCTGGATTTCATTTATATGATATAATAAACCACTGTTATTTGATGATTCTGCTACATTCAGTTAACATAAGGTATAACTGGTATAGAAACCAATTTAAATTATTGATTGGTGTTATTAGCTTGAAATGCTAAGAGGAGTAAAAATATTTAATACAATTTCAAAGGCCATGTAGTTTTTCACTGAGGAAGTGCAATGGATTAAATGTTTTTATTTCCTCAAAATTCATATATTGAAATTCTCACCCCACAGGTGATAGTATTAGGAAATGGAGCATTTGGGAACTAATAAGTTCATAAGGGCAGAGTCTCTTGAAAGGGATTGATACTCATATAAAAGAAGCCCCAGAGAGCTGCATTTCACCCTCCACCATGTGAGGATGCAGTAAGAAGGTATCATCTTTGAGCTAGGAAACATGCTCTCACCAGACATTGTTTCTGCTGATGCCTTAATCTTGGACTTTCCAACCACCAGAATTATGAGAAATGTCACTATTATTTATAACTTAGTTAGCTTATGATATTTTATTATAGTAGCCTGAATGGACTAAGACAAAAAGATGCTGCAATCCATTGATTAAACTCATCAGCCAGATTCACTGGGTGAGCGAGTAATGGAAACTTACTTAGTCTATGCCATCCCCCTTTTTGAGAAAAATGTTGACACCAATTACACTACAAAGTGTCAGTGTAAATTCTCCACCCTTCCTACTCTCTTAATGGAGTAATATTTTCTCTTCTCTGGGAATGGGATTTCAGGGAATAAATTTACTATATGCCTTCTTCATCCCCAAATCTAATGAAACTATACCTGAATAATCTTTCTTGATTCCAAAGTCACTGGATATGAAGTAACTTGAAGATATCTGAACCTTAAATTCTGTATATGTTTACATTATAAAGTCCCTAAATTATAGAGTAAAATATTCTAGGATAATCTGTGTAAGATCTAAAGAATAGAAAGAATAATATCATTTTTGGCATAAAAGCTTAAAATACAATTATTAGTTAGAAATCTTGAATTTGAAAGTGCTCTAACATTTTTCCAGAAGAATGTACTACTTTCAAACAGTGTGCTAATATTGAAATACAATATGCAGTAAAGGTGTTTGAATTTAACGTAATAAATATTCCACTGCAAATCCTAGAAAATTTTTATTCTTCTCTTTCTAGTTATTTTTGAGGTGTTTAAAAAGTTATACCTAGAGATTGGTGTGTGTAGAACCAGACGTTCCACACGTTCTAATTTGTTTATTATTTGTGTAACATTAAGCAAGATGTTTAATTTCGCTTGTTATTATCCCTTGTAGAATAAGAATAACAGTATTTACCAAATAGAGTTTTTGTGAGGATTACATGAAATAATACATGAAGAATATGTGGGATTGAGTAGGCATTTATTACATGCCAGTGTCTCCTCTTTGCTTTCTATTACAATACAGAATAACCCCAGAGTACTGCTGCCCCATTACTTCTAAGATGGTAGCCAATTGTAATAAAGTGATGTATCCGCTAGGAACAAATTTTAATCTATCTTTATCACTGCTTCTGCTTCATTGATTTAAAAAAGTCAAGATATCATGTGAGAGTTCACTTCTCCTTCCTATTGTATGGTCATCTAAAAGCGTGTGGAGAAAATTTATTAGATATTTTAGTAACCTTTAGTAATCATGATTATCATAGGATTATTGATTTTCTTTTCTCTCCATGAAAACTTGTATATTTTCCAGTCTCTTTCCTGAATTGCTGTTTTACAGAGAAGTAACATTTCACCATGAGAAACATGTAAAATATTTAACTCCTTACCCTTTTTTTGTGGGTCAAAGGTCAGGCATTAATGAGATGGATTACTTAAGGGCATGAAGTATATTTTTGTAGTGACTATGTAGCTGTCAAAACCTTTACAGTAACAAGAAATTATGAACTCAGCTTAGCTAAAGAATGACCAGGGAACAGAAGGATGGTTGAGCCCATAGCAAGTGTTTCTTATAAGTCCTCTTAAATTCATCATTACCTCATTTGTAGGGATACAAAAATACAAAATTAATTTCCTAAAGGATGAGGGAGCTTCATATTGTTTTTTGTAAGATGTCATCATGGACAGATATATGGAGTTAATGTTGGGAAACAATGAAAGGTAAGGTGAGAAAGAAAATGTGAGAAAGTTAAGTTAGAAATAGTTTTCATTACTAGGCAAAGCACCAGGGCAATTTAATTACCATTCATTGAGGATCTTTTTCAAGCCAGGTCATGGTCAAAACAAATATTGCTGAGAGAGTTAATATTGGAAGACAAGGTCTGTACCCTAAGAGTTTATATTTTGTAGACAATTGGGAGAAGAAAATCATTCACTATATAGCACCATGGGTAGAACAAAGAGCCAACATGGGAGTGTATAGACTTTTATTCTAGAATCAACCCTGCCTTAATTCTCTTTTATTTCTTGCATTTAATCTTTTCCATCATCTGAGGACTGCTGAGAATCCTGGTATCTTTCCAGCCAATTAACATACACACACACTTAAACTGTTTCGCTAATTTAAACTATTCATCTGATATTTTAGTTTTAGAAGTTGGATATAATGGTTTTCAAGTTCCATGACTGGAAAACTCTAGAAAGGGACAGAGAATTAAAGTTAAGTTTGATTGAAAATGGTTCCATGATTGGCGCTAAGCATGCTCTTCAGTCACTTGACGCCTTCCATTCCCGAAGAATGGCTTCAAACTCATAATCCAATAGTTTCCTTTTTCTTTCCATTGGAATATAACTGTGGCCTCTGGACCTTTTACTATGTATAAAAATTATGGGCTCTAGGTGACCAACGTGAGGAATTGGTAAAGTTGACCTGAAGCAAACAGCCATTTTTTTTTGTAGTTAGTGACCCTGCATAATGACTTTTTTGACAATTTGAAAAATCTATAATTTTCATGCAATAAAGAAATAAGAAACATTCATCTTTATGGAAATGGAATAGACGCATATTCCTATGCCAATTTTTCTGCCTTTATACGACTCAAAACTCTGAAGCATAAATACAAAACTACTTTTGGAAGTAAGATGAACTCTCTGTGTGAGTGTGTGTGTGTGCGCGTTTAGTGTGGTTGTATTACATGGGCATGGGAGATCTCTTATAAAACCACTTCAAATGCTTTTGGTAGGATTAACAATTGGTTCATTTGCTTTCATAGCAATTACAAATTTATTAGCTAGACCATTAGTTTATAAATTGCTTGATTATATACCATATCCTTGAGTAGGAAAGATTAGTTTTAAAAGCAAATTATGTGAGGGCTTTTGCTCTGGAAATTAATTTATAAAATATCATGTATATTTTCTACTTGTACTATTTGCTTATCCAGTTGATTTGCCAAAACATTTTAAAGTGATCTACTGTAGGGAAATCCTTCTTACTAACTCCTATGAGAAAAGCCTCCTTTAAATTATGGCTTGCTGTTGAGATTTCTTTCCCCCTTAGGACATAACATGGCTTGTTACAATAAAACATGTGTGATGGACACTTTATCTTCTAGAGTGGAACTCTTTTAAAAAATCTTGTGTATTAGGTTGTCTGTAGTTATAAATGTAATATTTCAATAGACTTTTTTCTTCAAAGAGAAAGTTCTTATAGTATGAATAAATTGATTTACCCACACTACTACAGGTAAAGGTGAAATGGAAAAAGAAGAAATAATCAACTTTCATTTCTGGTTGCTTTAATTACCCTTGGAAATCTGATATGTAAGGAGAAAAGTGGGCTCCGAAAACTTACCAGTTGTCTTCTATCCAATGACATAGAAGACTTTGACATATTCATCAAATGAATGTTCATATTCTTACTCTTATTTGGGACAACTGACTGCATAGTCTTGGTTATTTTAAAATTATAAACAGTCACAGTAAAAGGTACAGTAAGTGGATATTTTAAGGGAAAGAAATTAGAAAGGCATTTCAGATTGGCAGAATGCAATTACTCACTTGAAATTTACCCAGGACACTTGCTGTTGACACATTCAGATGCTGCAAAGAACCTTTAATTACCCAAAGCAACTAGTTTGTGGTTTCACATCTCAGAGAAAGAAGGCAATTCCTGGAGCAAGGCTTTGTAAACACCACACAGTTCTGAAGCATTCTTTCTGATCAAAGGAAACCAGGGTTACTTCTTATTAGAGAGGTTCATTGCAATCATGCTCAGTTATTTCTTAGGGCAGGAGTCCCCAGATATTTTATGAAGAGTAGCTAATTTTCATTTCTTGGAATCAGGGTGTAATAAAGTAAAGACAATGAGCTTTGAAACAAGACTAATATTGTTGAAATCCTAGCTCTCTCACTTACCAACTCTGACCTTGGGCAAGTTATTTAATTTTCCCATATCTGATGTCTCAAATGGGAAATGATACCTATATTAGAGAGTAATTAGGGAGTTTAAATAAGCTAACACGTGTAAAATGTAGCACTGTGCCTGTCACATAATCAGAACTCAAGAAATGTCAGTTCTTGTCTGCAAAGCATGGTGGTATTTGAAGGTTACCTTCTGAATGGAATATCCTTACATGGACCAAGAAAGGAGCATTCTGATGATTAAGCTCCCTTTGAGGTGAGTTTAAAAGTAAGTCACGGAGATGGCTTAGGGCCTAAGTATGTTGCTCCAGTGATATGGTTTTTCTCTGTGTCCCCAACCAAATCTTATTTTGAATTGTAATCCCCATATATCAAGGGAGGAACCTGATGGGAGGTGATTGGTTTATGGGGGCAGCTTCCCCAATGCTGTTCTCATGATAGTGAGTGAGTTCTCATGAGATCTGATGTTTTTAAAAGTGGCAGTTTTTTCCTCTGTTCACACTTCACTCCTCTCACCTGCCGCTATGTAAAATGTGCATGCTTCCCTTTCCACCATGAGTGTAAGTTTCTTGAGGACTCCTCAGCCATGTGGAACTGTGAGTCTATTAAACCTCTTTCCTTTATAAATTACCCAGTCTCAGGTATGTCTTTATAGCAGTGTGAAAATGGACTAATACACCCAGGTGTCCTAGTATAGGGGAAAGAGTATTCCCAATTTTGTTCTTTCTTAACTTCCTGGCTTTGGGTAAATTGCTTTAACTTTCCAATAACTAGTTTCTTCATCAGACAGGCAAAACAAATGGTATTTTTTCCTGCCTATCTCCCAGGGGTGTGTGGAACAAACAGGTGTGTGAAAATATTTCCTGGACTAGGAAAGCAATCCAATCACAAAAGCTATGATTTTAGTCCCTGGAAGAAAGGGAATGAATTTATTCCATATATAAATATACATTTACTGATTGCTTACTATAGGCCAGTTATTGTGCTAGGAACTAGTGAAAACCAGATACGATACACTTCTTAGCCTTTAAAATATTTTGTGATTAGTTTCTATTTATAATTGATAAGAGAGTAAGTGTACATATTTATGGGGTACAATGTGATATTTTAGTGCCTGTATATATTGTGTGATGATCGAATCAGGTTAATTACAATATCCATTATGTAAACATTTAATAATATATAGTTTACGTTTTAGATTCAGAGGGTACATGTGTAGGTTTTTTATGTTTGGAGTCCCCAGTATCTATAATTTCCATCTTTATATCCATGTTTACCCATTGTTTAGCTTCCACCTATAAGTGAGAATATTCAGTATTTGGTTTTCTGTCTGAATTATTTTACTTAGGATAATGACCTCCAGCTTCATCCAAAATCATTTGCAAGTGACATGATTTTGTTCTTATTTTGTGGCTGCATATTATTCCATGATGTATACATACCACAGTTTTTTAAATCCAATCAACCATTGATGGATACTTAGGTTGATTCCATGACTTTGCTATTGTGAATAGTACTGCTGTGATAAACATATACGTGCAGGTGTTCTTTTACTATAACAATTTATTTTTCTTTGAGTAGATATCCAGTTGTGGAATTACTGGATCAAATGTTAGTACTATTTTTAGTTCTTTGAGAAATTCCCATACTGTTTATTATAGAAGTTGTACTAATTTAAATTCCCAGTGATAGTGTATAAATGTTCCCTTTTCTCTGCCTTCAAGCCAACATCAGTTGTTTTTTGAATTTTTAATAACAGCCATTTTGGCCAGGTGTGGTGGCTCATGGCTGTAATCCCAACACTTTGGGAGGCTGAGGTGGGCGGATCATGAAGTCAGGAGTTCGAGACCAGCCTGGCCAATATGGTGAAACCCCATTTCTACTAAAAATACAAAAATTAGTCAGGTGTGGTGGCGCTCACCTGTAGTCCCCACTACTCGGGAGGCTGAGGCAGAAGAACCGCTTGAACCCAGGAGGCAGAGGTTGCAGTGTGAGGAGATTGTGCCACTGCGCTCCAGCCAGGGTGACAGAGTGAGACTCCTCAAAAAAAAAAAAAAAAAAAAAAAAAAAAAAAAAAAACAAACCATTCTGACTGATGTAAGATGATATCTCATTTTAATTTCTCTGATAACTAGTGATGTTGAGCATGTTTTCCTGTTAGTTGGCCGCTTATATGTCTGCTTTTGAAAAATAGCTGTTCATGTCCTTTGCCCACTTTTTAATGGGGTTGTTTGTTGTTTTACTTGTTGAGTTGTTTGAGTTCCTCATAGAGTCTGAAATTAATAATACGTTGTTAGGGGCACAATTTGCAAATATTTTCTTCCATTCTATAGGCTGTCTCTTTACTCCGTGGATTATTTCTTTTTCAGTGCAGAGGCTTTCTAGTTTAATTAAGTCCCATTTGTCTATTTCTGTTTTTGTTGTGTTTGCTTTTGAGGTCTTTATAATAAATTCTTTGCCTATGCCAGTGTCCAGAATAGATTATCCTAGGTTTTCTTCTAAGATTTTCACAGTTTCAGGTCTTATATTTAAGTATTTGATACATCTTGAGTTAATTTTTGTACATGGTGAGAGATAGGGGTCCAGTTTTTTTATGAATATGGGCAGCCAATTTTTCCAGTACCATTTATTGAATATTGCTTCCTTTCTCCATTGTTTATTTTTGTTGACTTTGTCAAAGATCTGTTCATTGTAGGTATGTGACTTGATTTCTGGGTTCTCTATTCAGTTCCATTGATCTATGTGTCTATTTTTGTACCAGTATGAAAATGTACATGCTGTTTTAGTTACTGTGGCCTTAAAGTATAATTTTAAGTCAGGTAATGTGATTTCTCAAGCTTTGTTTTGTTTGCTTAGGATTGGTTCGATATTTGGGCTATATTTTGTTCAATATGAAATTTAGAGTTGTTTTTCCTAATTCTGTGAAAAATGATGTTGGTAATTTGACAGAAATTGCATTGCCTCTGTAGATTGCTTTGGGTAGTGTGGACATTTTAACACTGTTGATTTTTTCAATCCATGAGCATGGGATGTTTTTTACATTTGTGTCATCTATAATTTCTTTTATCAGTGTTTTGTCACTCTCCTTGCAGAGATCTTTCACCTCCTTGGTTAAATATATTCCTAGGTATTTAATCTTCTTGTTGCTGTTATATATATGATTGATAATATACTCCTTAGTCTTATGGATCTTAGAGTCATCTTTCTTATCCTTTCTGAGACGTATACAGCAGATGTTTAATAAATATTTTTAAAAATTGTATTAAATTGAAATCTATCTTATAAGGATCTGAGCTTTTTTGATGAGAACATCTGCCTTAGATATTTTCTGGGACAAAGTAAGCTAAATAAACCCGTGACTCATCAAGTATTTAACATATTTGACATATTCAGGTGTGCTGACTTCATGAATAGGGTTTAAATCTGAATAAAATCCATTTTGTTGTTGTTGTTGTTGTTGTTGTTTCTCTCCTCCTCATTTAATTTACTCAAGGTACCTTTGGTTTTGTCTATTTGTTTGCTAGCAGAACTAAATCTCTTTTTTTTTTTGTTAGCGATTGTCTCATTTTTATATTTATAGGTTTATTCAACTGTTTTATAAAAACATAACTTTTGTTGTTAGAAATAGGAATAAAATCAGAGAACACTAACATGAAAATTGTCTTATCAAAACCTGGATCCAGTGTATATGGTAAGTTTCCACTTTGGCCAGGTCATAGAGTGTGTGAACCCAGAGTCATTTAAGTTGATGGCTAGACTTCTTCATATCTCATTGGATAAGAAAAGCAACAGACAAATTTATGTTACAAAGAACTACTACTATCACTATTACTCTACAATGCCCATTTCAAAGAATAATTCATACAAGAAAAAAGCTGATACAACTACCTTGCTCCTTGTTCTGGTACTTCCTAGCCTTTTAAACTGTAGGAATGGCCCTGATTCTCAGACTAAAGAGATCTGAGGTGGGTGTTTCAGCAAAGAATCAAGAATAGGAAGGAAGAAATCATCCTCTCTTCCCTACCTCATATGCTACATTGTGTGGCCAGTTGGCTGTGCAATAACAGCAACTAATGCTAGACTTTCCCTGTTGCTCCTGAAGTCTAACCAATTGAATGCAGTTTCAGAAGCAATTGTATCATGTGCATGGACTGCACAGAGGCAAGAGGCCATTCTGAGTGACAGCTTTCAAGTTTTGCAGGAACTATGAAACCCAATGCAAAGCACTGTGGAAGACTCTGGTGTCAGGGACAGAAAAAATCTTCAGTGTACATTGGGAGCATCAGACTTGATGTGCCCTATGTATGTTGCAGTAGGGAAACTGGACAATGGATTCCTGCAACAACAATGGCAGGAACTGGAAGGTGGTTGGAGAGACTGGTTGTGAAGTCCACCCCAGCAGGAACTCTATTTGACCTGATATAAATAGCATCACCATGGTGACAATGATCCTTTTAGTTAAAAGTAAGAAATCTCCTTTTTAAGTGACAGGTAAGTAGACTAGTTATCATGGCTTTAGAGAAAAATCATAAAAAGGAAAAGCTATTTTCAATGAATGGAGAGAAGAAAATAGGAACTACACTAAAGTCAAGACCTAATCTCATAACAGCTGTGCAGCAGATAGGAAAGAGGTCTATGTTGTTGCATAGAGAATCTTCTAGATACCACGATGCACAAACAGTGCACTGGAACAACTAAGGGCACATGCTAATTCTGACTTTTTATTGATTCATTCATTAAAAATATTGATTATTAAACATCAGAAACATTTAAGGATATGCTGATCTAGAGTAGTCACTGGTGCTTTCACCAGTGAATTTTTAGTAAAATGGTGGTGCGAACAGGTACACAGCTCCAGGTGGAAAGTCCTATTTGAACAAGAAGATCTTTAGCCCAAGATGCAAACAGGACTGGCTGCTATAAATTTGGATGATAGGATTCTTTGTAAGTGGATGCTATACTTTTTAAAGTTTACCTGCATTCAATAATGTTAAAGGTTGACTGTAAAGAAAAAAATAATTTTATTCTCCCAAAGAATGTCATCTGCAGTTTTTTTCAACTTTATAATTCAATAATCAGACAAATAAATATGCTCAATTCTAGCATTCTTTTGATTTCTAGTTGTGAGGACATAGATACTGTACACCTTAAGATTGTGTACTTAAGCAATTCTGGTGTACATAAGGAATATAGTCCTATAATGTTGACTATTGGGGTCCATAGAGAATCTATTAATTGTCTGTTTTTATTCATTTCTTTTCCTCCACTTATTCAGTTATCTAGTGTTCACAAAAGAAAGTGAATTATTAAAAACCAAATTATTTTGCTGGAAACTGTAATGCATAGCTTTAGGAATGCAAGTTGATAATCTACTGGTGTGTACATTTTCAGTAAATTCAATTTGTGAACTTACAATGGGAATCTAAAATTGAATTTAAAATGTGAATTTTATTTCATTGTTCCTGCACCCGACCTCTCAAAATACCTAAAACTTTTCTTACTTACTAAAAATTTTCAATATTATTGAAAGAAAATATTGAAACCAAATAAATAATCCATACCAACCATTGGTTCTGTAGATTTTTAACACACATTTTACTTGTGATTGCTTTGCCCATTAAGCATCTTTAAAAATATTTATTTTTACTATTGAAATTTGCTTCCTAATTATTCCATAAACACCAAAAAGATGCTAAGCTACTCTGATATAGTCACTAAAAGGATATGGATGTAAAACTGTAAGAAAAGTGTTTCTTTCCTGTTTTATCTACTTCTACTCTGCAGAAACTCCAACCCTTCTGATCAACTCTTGAGTATTCCTCAGCAAGAACTGAAGGTCTCCAGGGATTATCTACTGTTCTCACTCTACATGTGTTGTTTTCAAATCCAGGGTAGTACCTAGGGGACATCTTAAAGATTCAGATTTATAGGATGTGAATGCAAATTTACCAAATCTCTCAGAGTGTGGCCAGGAATTTTATTTATCAAATCTCCCTAGTAAATTTTGAGGCAGTTCATTCTCAGAATGGCAATTGCCCTGGATTTCTCTCTATCTACATTTACCATTTTTCAAGAGCATGCACTCAGTTACTGCAAGGCTTTTGTCACTTACTTCTTCTCTGCCTGCATCTCAGTGATGTTCTAATGACTTCTGCTCTTCCAAGTGATCAGTGTCTTCCATGCATCCTCTTCCTTACAGCATTAGGTTGGCACTCCTGCAGCTGGGACCAGCATCTTCATCTCATGTCCCAAGGGCTGCAGCAGTTGCCTCAAGGAAAACTCTCTTTCCATTCTTTGCACGATTTCCACCATTATTCCTGTGGGTACTTGGTAATTTGTAGAAATGTCTGTGAACTATCCCCGCCCCCTTGATATTTCTCACCATTTACTTTTTCTCATCTGGCCACAATTTCTGGTAGAAAAGAGTGAAAATAAGGAAGAAATTTAGTAGCATGCACCCCAGCTTTATTCTTCTCTCCAACACTGAGCTTTACTACCTTACCTCTCTCAGAGTTAAGCCAGGGATTTTTGGTGGTTGAAATGAAAGAAAGTGCCCCTTCTGTGGTGTATCCAGCCTTGTGTCTTGGCACAAAACTTGATGAAGGGAGATTTGGCAAAAATTCATCCTCTACTGCTCTTATTGGTAAGATAGTTATATACATTGCACAATCAACACAAGCATAAGGGGAGGACCGGACTTCCTGTTGACCAGCAGAAATGTTTTCCCATGAGGTTGTTTTGTTCTTTTACAAAACCAGCCATAGGAGGGTTTATCCCTCTGACCCTCCAGATCACGGTAAGGGCATCTGAACGCTGGGTCCTATAGCCACGGCTCCCACTGGGACTTCTGCTGGGAATAAATGCTGTGTTCCAAAGTATGCATATTATATACAGTTCATGTCTGTATGTTTGTAAGCATAGAAATTACAAAAACATTTAAAATGTTTGTATCTTTTAGACATTTATCAGTTGACCTTCCCTTCTTATCTTACACAGAGATAAAATGTGCTTGAAGAACACCTCAGTTTGTTATTTCAAGTTCATTTTCTATTTTTTCCCTTTTATAAATATTTTACTTAGTGTAGTTGATGTTTTTCCAGGAAAGCCTTTTTGCAGTTATACTCTATGTCCTAACTAACACATTTCTTGTTATTTGATAGTTCTGTATATCTTGAAATTCTCTCTATGTAGAGTTCTTGGGTATTGAAAATTGGCAGCTGAATATTTTGTCCGTCCTTCTAACATTTTGATGTAACAGTAATAAAACTGATAAACTTTTAATAATCTAATACCTCCTTTGTGCAAGATACTGATCTAGCCATATGTGTTTGCGTGTGCATGTATGGATGTGTGCATGTGTGAGAGCATGGGCATATGTGTGTATATATGTATATATGTAAATATGTGTGTGTATTTATGTGTGTATGCATACATAGGTGTGTGCAATTTTATTATTTTTATTATTCTTACAATGACTCTGCAAGTTCTGAGTTATCCACATTTTACAAATGAGATAAATGAGCCTCAGAGAAGTTAAAAAGTTCTGCCAGTCAGCAAAATAGAAAAACATACCCTGTACTGTGACTCCCCCTCTCCTAAGTCTTTGGAACTTTTGACTACTAGTTTGATAGGAGTTCTATCCTGCAAGATTGGTTTCACAAGGTACAGGTCACAAAGACCCTGCTGATAAAACAGGATGCCCTAAAGAAGCCAGCCAAAACCCATCAAAACAAAGAGGGTGATAAAAGAAACCTCCGATCACCTTTTCTGCTCATTATACTCTAATTATAATGCATTAGCATATTAAATAAAACTCCCACCAGCGCCATCACAGTTTACAAATTGCCTGGCAATGTCCGGAAGTTACCCCATATGGTCAGTTCTAGAAATTTCCCCACACCTTCCCCAGAAAACTCACAAATAATCCACCCCTTGTTTTTCATATGATCAATAAATAACTATAAAAATAGCCACCCAGCAGCCCTCAGGGCTGCTCTGCCCATGGAGTAGCCACCGTTTTATTACTTTACTTTCTCAGGAAACTTGCTTTCACTTTACTATGTGGGCGCACTTGAATTCCTTCCTGCACAAAGCCAAGAACCCATGTGGCCACCCAGGCTAAGCCCCAGTTTTGGAATTTCTCCTGCGACACTAGGTTCTTAGGCCACAACTGCCAAACCGGGAGGTTTTCTTGGTGCTAAGTAAACAATGTCAGTAGTTTTCTGTGTTAGTCACTTTAATCTCCTTAGTATATATTAGTAGGAGAGAACAGACATCTTCACAGAACACTGTGAGGATTAATACATTCTCTCTTGAGCTCTGGTAAAGAGAAAGTCAACATAAAATAAACACAATCACAAACTGAACTGACTGCAGGATTCCCAGCTCTGTCTGCACTGCGGTTTGCAGTTCTGTTGGCAGCAGGACTCTTTGTTACAATGATGTGGCAAGGAATTGCTGTTTATGACATTCCAGAAACCTACTTAGAGTGTTGTGAGTACGAAAGCTATGGGAAAGTTTTGATATAGTTTCCCATATTAAAAAAGAAAAGAAGAGAAAAAGAAAACGTGCCTTCAGGCAGGTTACTGTATAATTCTATAATTAAAGTTGGATGAGAATTTCATTCATGCATTGAACAAATATTTATTAAGGATGTACTATGCACGAAGCCCTTTGTTAGATACTGAGAAGAGGACACGCAGACACTGTTCTTGTCCTCATGGGGTTTACCTTCTATCTGGAGGGAGAAATGCAGGAAATGGCCATACCTCCAGGGCTAGAGAATGGGAAGGGGGCATGTTTGAATAGGAACCATGCAACTAGACAGGGAATCCATACTCCACCAGAACAAAGTAAATGGGTAAAAGTTGCAAAGGAAAAAAAGGCTATTGACTTGAGGAGTTAAGGGTTGTCAGTATGGCAGAAACTGGGTGAGCAAAAAGGCTGCATAACTGGGCTTATACTCTTCTGTGTCTGATATGGCCTGAGAAAGAGTGAACACCTTTTCATTTGTAAACAAAAAGATCTCTCCCTTAGTTATCCACCAGTCTTGGGACTTGTTTGGAGCTTAATTCAAATGGGCTCCTTATGTGTAAGTGCTTGTTTCTCTCTCTTTTTCTTTCTCTCTCTCACATTGGCCTCTAGAGCAAGATAGTGGCAGGTGTGCATCTTGTATTAGAGATTTTTTAATAATTCAATGTCAAGTAAGTTATGTATTAAACTTGAAAAAGTCACTCTTTTTATTTTTGTAGGTACCTGGACCAGATTCTAATTGCCCCAATTACTGTGTTAATATTATTCTTGGGCAATGAGAATGCATACAGTCCTTGATCCATCATGGCCAGGGAGTGGCTCTGGTCCTTTTGAAAAAGTTTCTAGCTGCTGCAAGGTCAGAATCCCATGGTATCTGTCAGTGGAACCCTCGCACAAGGGAAATGAAGTATTTATACATTTTATTTTATTGCTTGTGAGTCAATAAAGGCTAGAAAAGGCATCCAATTACCTGGCTAAATAGCTAACTTCATTATCACCCAGGGTAGATGGTTCCAGTCGGGTCTTTTTAAAAAGTATTTTTATTTTTATTTTTTTATTTCTCCACTATTTTTGTCACTGGTGGAAATTATGCAAGTTACCGGCAGCCAATCCATACAGAAAATCTGTAGAAACTTCAATTCTTGCCTCCTCAGAGGAAACAACTCAACTGCGAGGCATAAGGCAGAAGAAGACACCAAGGATAGTTTTAGAGCAGGAGGGAACGTTTGTTGAAAAGCTTTAGAGCAGGAACCACATGAAGGAAAGTACACTTGGAAGAGACCCAGCTGGGCCACTTGAAGCACAAATATGTGGTTTGACCTTTTGACTTGGGGTTTTGTATGTTGGCATACTTCTGAGGTCTTGCCTCTCTTCTCCCCTGATTCTTCCCTTATGGTACGTTGTCCACACGCACAATGGCCTGTCAGGGCTTGGGAGGGGAGCACGTGCAGTGTATTTACTGTAGTCGTACTCATGCTTACCAGAGGCATTCTTTCCTTTTCCAGTGGAATGCCCCCAGAAGGTCATATTCCAGTTAAACTCCACCATTTTGCCTCTTAATGGGCATGCTTGAGCCCACTCTCTGAATTCCTAAGATCTTACTGAGAACTGATCACCAGTTTCAGGTGTTTTTATCTATTGAGAAATGGCTTTTCTCTGGCACTGGCTGTGAACAATTGTTATTTTAGAGAGGCAGTGTGACAACTTCCTGAACACCAGCCTATGGTCGCCTGACATTCCCGGTGGCAGTTGGGGGAGCCCTCTCCTGCCTGCTTATGCCTGGCTAGCTACCTACTGTGACATTGCTTAGTATGGCAATACTTCTTTATAACAACAGTTACTGAACAGAAATGTTTATCCTCTGACCTCAGTTCAGTTTACAAAAACAGTCTAGTGTGATCACTCAAAACCACTTTTATTAGAAAAATGATCATTTTGCAATTCCCAGAATGTCATAATCTTGATTTTTAAACCTGAATTGAAAATGTTGCAGAATGCCTTTTAAAATCCCAGAGCAAAGACAGAATGGGAAAGATCCAATTACAATCTTTTTTTCCCCCCAAAGTATAAAGTGATTTATTTTGAAAGAAAGCAATACTTTCGTTCATAAATGTTTTTATTCATAGAGGTGTGCCTATATAGTTTCAACTTAGTTCGGCATTGGTGGGAGAAAGTTTTCAGACTTCACTTACAGTGGATTTGATACAAAGGATATTCAACATTTGAACATATTTGAATTAAATAGGGTCCAAATAAACTGCTTCTGTTCAATCTATCAATTGATTAATCTACCATTTTTTAAACATAATCTGTAGTATGTTTTTGCTGGACATTCTGTTTGCCTGTCCAGATCCATTCACCAGTTTATTTCGCCCTGTGCCCTGGGAGGCTGACCTGCCTGGACTGTAGGAGAGGATTCCCTTGCCCTCTGGCTTCCAGCTGGCTTTGGCAATAGGAGAGACTGGAGCAGATAACAAACAGAAAGAGAGGATTGGCAGTGATTGCCCTCCTGCTGTGACCTCAATCTTTTTCCTGAAGCTATAGTTGCTGCCTGATGGTAAATAAACTCCTCTTTCTTTTTTGGGTCTAGAGTAAGCACCACTCTGTGTCTTATTGTTCCTTTTTTGATTTTTCTTCACCTTTCTCACACTCTGGTAAGGCACTCCGTCATAAACTCTCCTAAAACACTGTTTGAACATGCGTATAAACCACTCTAGTCCAATTTTCCATGTTTGAGTTGGGTTGAAAGACAAATTCTGGTTTTATGCCACATCTATTGCACATCTTATTCCAGGTTTTTTCATGATAATAAAAAGGAAAACAAATGCATGACTCCTAATTCCTAATTTTAATTTTAAAAAATACAAAATATTTCTCATCAACCCCTCCTTGGAACTCTCCAAGTGCCAGGTAGTAAATAACGACAGTAATCAGCCTGTGTTTTGTCACCTGAGCAGGAATCTGGCTTAGAGCTGTTCTGAGGCTGCGTAATGTTCTTATGGTTGCAAGAGAAACCAAGCATAATCCAAAACCATGTTTGGACTCTTAGGTTTACCTCTATTGAGTATATGTGTCAGGAGGGGCAAGGCCGAATGTGAGGAGATGTGGAGATGGAGGAAGGAGCTTCAGGGTGTTGCACTGATCAAAGCAAAATTGTCTGGGCTTCTAAATCAGACATACATTGAAGCAGAATATAGTAGCTTTTAAATTGAGGCCATAAGATGCCAAACTGAAGACAGCTGAGAGAGGTGAAATGATATGCAGTTTACTTAGGAAACCCCTGTAGTTCAGTGTCATCTAGAATTATCTTCCCTGTGGTTTAAATCTTTCTGAAATTGAGCAACTTTTATGTAAAAGTTCTTGGATTTTGGGAAAACAAACCCAGCTGAAATATATATTATATATAGTCCATGGAATGTATGAGAGTCCAGTGGTGGTGGTTTCATGAAACCACTAAATTGTATGAAAAGTTGCTCCCTCCATCCCAAAGAAAACAAAGTCATCTCAAATACTAACATTAAAAAACTCCAAACAACAAAAACAACTTTCATAGTAGCCAAGTTAAATTCGTTCTTAGAAAATGTTCCCACAGAAAAGGCATAACATTTTCTTAAGCCCTGGCCAGTTAAACAAATCCAACTTTAAATAAAGAGGGTGTTAAATGCTTCTCTTCTGACAATGTTGCCCAAAACTGTAGTGGGGGTAGAATATTTTTGAAAGTATTTTGCGAGATTTCTCTTTTCCCTCCTTTTCATCGCATTTTTCACCCAATTTTGTTTCCTTGGATACTTTAAAATCAAATTTAAATTGTCTTTCACATTATGAAGGATAATAGACACCTAGCTAATTCTGGGATCATACATTTGGGGTTTAAGTGCTTTAGTCAAACAATGAATTCAAAACAAAACACTTTTATTCTTTATGATTTTTATTGGCATGGGATCTTAGCTCTCATGAAGACAGACATCTTTCCTGTTCATAGTATAAAGCTTTCAGCTTATTCTCAGAGGAGATAATAAGGCAGAATTAACACAAACTCATACTGCTTTAGTTTAGGCTTGAATATAAAGAGAAAAATGATCCCAGTGATATTTGGCTTCATAATTGCTAGGCTATCATAAAATATGCTATTTTGAAATTGCTTATAGTTATAAGAAACTAGTCAATAGTTTCATTGTTAATAGATATAAGAAAAATGAAAAGAGGAGGCTGCATCGTCAATTGTCTAGGAGATAAGCTATAGTGGGAATTTGCCTGTTAAATTAAAATCCCTGGTCTGCTGTATGCCAGGTCTGTGATTTAGGCAGAATTACATAACCTCTGTGTGCTCAAGTTTCTTTCATCCATAAAATGGGAATAAAGGTATCTGTATTATCAGATTATGGTGAATAATACATGAGTTAATATTTCAGAAATATTGAATGCATGCATGTGATAAGTGTCATAAAGTGTTGATTCTTGTTTTTAATAGGTCAAAAAGGCTTGGGTTCTTTTTCCCATTCTTGAGTTACTTATATTCTTTCTTTATTGCATTAACCCTTTTACCTTCATTAGCTCCTGCGATCCTTACAGTGAATTTAAAAGACAGATATGGAATGGAAAGTAGTTCTTAACCATTGCAGTTTTATTGACTTCACTAAAATAATACATGAATCTTTGCTGAGTGTATTGTCATAAATAGTGTAGCAATCAAATAAATCACTTAAGACTATTTATTTGATTTGCATTATCTATTTAAAAACACTACAGGCATTTGTTATTACTTGATAATCATTCTCTTCACCTTCACATCACGAAGACCTAGTAAACTTTGAAGTTTGGGGTAGGAACTTGGAACGCTCATTAAGGATTAACATGTTCTACTGATTATTTTAATGTTACCAATTTCTCCTTCTGCAACTTGATAACTAGAAATTTTCCTTCAGTTACAAAGGTCAAATCCATTCCAGCTATTGCCATCACCCTATCATTTGAGGCCTTATTTCTTCCAACTCTTCTTTCTACTGGCTACAAAGTAACCTCATTATAACTTAGAGTGCTATGGTGATACACTCTGAGAATGGAGGAATGTTCTATAGAATCTCAGTTTTTTAAAAGCAAAACCATTATCAATTAGTATTTATGAAGAGCCTAGAGATTGTGAGAAACTCTAGCAGGTACTCAGCTCACATGGATAATGAAATTCTAAATATTTAGATTTCCACTTGCCATGCCCTTGACTCTTTCCAAATACGTGCATTAAACTTTCATAATTTTGTTTTTAAGTTACAACTTCTAATGCATTTAGGGTACTTGAAGACTTTGGCGGCACATTAAATATAACCAGAGGTGAACCATTAGACTGCTGACTGAAAATGTTTAACATGCACGAGTCCCTCCCTGAAGCTGACAGTTTCCCTTTTTTTTTTTTTTTTTTTGGTTTTGTTTTAAAGACAGAGTCTTGCTCTGTCGCCCAGGCTGGAGTGCAGTGGCGCGATCTCGGCTCACTGCAAGCTCTGCCTCCTGGGTTCACGCCATTCTCCTGCCTCAGCCTCCCGAGTAGCTGGGATTACAGGAGCCCGCCACCAGGCCTGGCTAATCTTTTTGTATTTTTAGTAGAGACGGGGTTTCACTGTGTTAGCCAGGATGGTCTCGATTTCCTGACCTCGTGATCTGCCTGCCTCAGCCTCCCAAAGTGCGGGAATTACAGGCGTGAGCCACTGTGTCCGGCCCTTTTTTTTTTTTTTTTTTTTTTTTTTTTACGTTTGTGTATTGATTTACGGGAAATGAAAACATCCACATTAGTATGATTCTACATTTGCACATCTGGCATATTCCAATCTGTTAAAAGTAACCATGTAAATATATCATGTTTAAATGTAACATTTTAGCATTATTTCATACGGAAATCGAATTCAAATATACTGGAAAAATTTTCCTATTTTGATTAATTTGTGGTAATATCAACCTCCAAATAAACACCATGTGCTCTGCCCTAGCATTTTTTTAAGCTTTTAGAATTTGCTTTTATGGTATCTATTATTTCCAGATGACAGGACATGGTGCTGAGAAGTATGGGAAAATATGGTTAGACTAATGGGTTTCCTGCAGACGAAATGATTCTGAATCATTTAATGCGGCTTCTATATTATCTCACTGTTGATTAAAGCAGAGGCAAATTACAGTACTGGAATCTCTGTAAGAGAAATTATCTGACGGACTGGTGCTTGAAGACGTGGGGAAATGTGATATGGCCATGAACTTGAGGTACATTATTTTCAAGCAATGCCTTCCTGAGATACAGTCATGAGCAGTGAGGTTCTATTCCTAAGGGAAGTGTCACTTTGATCATCACACATGCATGTCAAGATACTATCTAAGCTGAAGATTGTTTTTCAACTTTCTTAATTCATACACTTCCAAAGCCTCATCATAGATGAAACTTTGGGACTTGAATACCTTGGCTGGTTTTCTACATATGGGAAATTAAAAATGGCTCCTTATAAAAGAAGGATTTCAGAGGAGAAAAAGGAAAAAAGGAAGGAAATGTGTCAGAGTTGATTAATTATCGGAGTTAAAAATGTATCCGTTATAAATGGTAGCGGAGAGGTGATTTAAAAATACATTTTAAATGATGACGGCTTTATGATTTGGCTGTCATTTGCTCAACACAGAGATCCTAATGTTGATTGATGGGCTTGTAGATGTCTTCCTTGGGATTTGGCAGACAAAACTGATGTCATTGCGTTAAATCAAATGCTTCCACGTCTTTTAGTTCTATTATAACACTCAAAGCATCATTCACAACGATCTGCAAGACTCATATCCTGGGGTTGTGACAAATGACAGTCACTCATCTCATCCAGATAATATTACTATTTTCCAAACTGTTTCTTGGTATCTTTCCTTTTGAAGCCATGCCATGATAATTTCAGACTTCCCCCACCCCGTTTTTATGTATTGATACATTCTCCCACATATTTTAGCATTTGATTTATCTTCCTTGAATTGTCATCAGTTTAGCATTGGCCATTTTTATAGTGTCTCATGCATTTTACACAATAAAGAGAAAACCTATGTATGCTCACCTCTGTTATGGTTGCTCTGAAGGGAAAGTGAAGAAAAAGGCATTTGGAGAAAACGGGTTAAGCATGAGGATAAAGAATAAAGCATAGGGGCTGCAAAGGATAGAATTTATGTAATTCACTTCCAAAATAATGTTGGGGTTAAGGAACCAATATTAAATTTGAGAAGAGTATCACTTGTTTAAAAAAAAATAAAATAAGGAAATGGCAAAAATAATATCCAATATGGAATCATGTTTCTAATTTTGATCATCCTGATATCAATTCAATCCAGGCTAAATGTAGACATACTGTGATTTTGCTGTGTGAGGAGAGATTCTTGCACTTCTTGAATAGTAGTACCATATGGATTGGTACTGTAGGAAGCTGTATTTGAGAATATTTCTGGACTAATCCATTTACTATATCTGAGTACTCTGAAAAAGTTGACATAACTTTCATAAATGTAATACTTACACTTGTGTCATTGATTTGTCTCCCAGAGTTAAGTCATTTGGAAGGAAAGATTGTGTCTTATTCTTTCATACAACTCCACTTCTTAGCAGAATGCCTCACATATAGGAGACCTTTGATAAATATCTGACACATCTATCTAAACAGGAGGCAGATTCTGGTAAAGATGTTCTGACTCCATATACACCAATAATTTATTTCTTTAGTTATATATTCATTTGTTCATTGACTATATGTTATCTACTGCGATGATCTGTCTAAAATATATTTGTGTGTCTCAACATACATCTTAGGCTAAAGATAAACAGTAAAACCTAATTTTTTAATAGACTGTTGGAAGAGGCTTTTACTATGAATTAGGAAATTAAAATTCAAAACATTCTGTTGGGGAGACACAATGAGCACAATAGTCCTGAACGTTTAACTATTGTGAAAATTAAGTTATAACTCTAACTAGAACAGGGGTCAGCAAACTGCAGTTCGTAAGTTAAATCTTGCCCACTCTCAATTATTTATTTATTTAATTATTAATATTATTTTTGAGACAGGTTCTCACTCTGTTGCCCAGGATAGAGTGTAGTGGCACAATCGTGGCTCACTGCAACCTCCACCTGCCAGGTTCAAGTGATTCTCGAGCCTCAGCCTCCCAAGTAGCTGGGACTACAGGCAAACACCACCAGGCCCAGCTAATTTTTGTATTTTTTGGTAGAGATGGGCTTTTACGAGGTTGGCCAGGCTGGTCTCCAACTCCTGACCTCAAGTGATCCACTTGCCTTGGCCTCCCAAATTGCTGGGATCACAGGTGTGAGCCACCACACCCGGCCCACTCTTCGTATTTATAAATAAAGTCTTGTGGGAACACAGTCACATTTGTTTACTTATATCTTGTAAATAGCTGCCTTCAAGAGGCAGAGTTGAGAGTCTTTGAGACAAAGATCAGGTGGCTTGCAAAACGTAAAACGGCTGGTTTTTTACCTAAGAAGTCTGGCAACCCCAGAACAAGAATATATTCAATTGTAATCTTTACAAAGGTGTTGGCTATATTTCAGCGTGTGTACTTCAGAACTGGAATAAGTTAAACAATTTGCTTACCTCTCTGAGCCTCAACACTGTCATCTGGAAAATGGGGATTGTTTTGAGGACCTAGTTGCTTATTCTAAGTAAAGTACTAGGGAAATTGTGGTCCTCTAATATTATCTTCAATCCAGTTCCCGTAGAGTTAGGCCTTCAGTGAATATCCTGGAATAGTTGAGGCTAATAGAGTTAGCGTACGTGAGCAAATGGCAAACAATATTTAGATTCATTCTCTTTAACAAGCTTTTGCCCAAAGATCTCTACAGACTTGCTCTTAAATGGAACACCATTTATAAATATTTCATAAACGTGAACCATTTTGAACAGTGAAAACCCTTTCCTTTGTTAGCATCATTGGTAATAGCATTAATAATAATAATTCCTACCCTTTGGGGCTTGAAATGCGAAAGCCATGGTGCTAAGTGATTCAAAAAGTGATTTGTTCAAGATGGTTTAACCAGGAAGTGATGAATTTAGAATGTGAAATCTGACATAACCTGAAAAAGCAAGCTTTGTAGCCAACATCCTATCATGCTTCCTGATGTTGTCCCTGGAGCTGCTTTCTCCTTGCCTCCCCATTATTGGCATCCCTACTTCCATCACTGCATTTTACCTTTGGAATTCAGGAAAAGAACAAGGCAGAGTTTGACGATCTACAGTCTTATTGGCTTCACCAAGAGGGAAAAAGGAATCCTAATTGTTAATGAATCCATACTAAATGAGAATCAGTCTCACAGCACACATAGAAAAACCTTTTTTTTTTTTTTAATTTAACTAAGAATCAAGTTGAAATAGAGTAAAACTGTGATCATTCACCCTTTGATCACCAAAATTCAGAAATGACATGACTGACCTGACTTTTGGCTCTCAGGAACCTAAAACACTCAGGTAGCTGAGAAGAGTCAGTAATTTTATTAACCATGCAATAACATGACCCTGCATTTCACATATTTGGTTATTTTTTCAGCACTGTTTGTAGAGTTATGGCAGAACTTTGCTGTGCTATGTAAAGTAGTATGTCCTGTATCAACTAGTGTACAATTCCATCATTCAGATTGCTCAATTATGTGAGATCCGCCAATAGTTATAGCATAGTTTGAGAAGCTGGGTGAGACAGGCATGGAGATTTTGGTGACAGATACATATTGCATTCAAAGAATTATATGGGCATAGTGGGTAGAACTGCTGTATTCTCTATGAGCTGCTTTCCAATGAGAAGGTAGGGAGGTAAAATTTCTGTACTTGCCTCAAGTTCTTCTTTATATGAGAAAATCTACAACAGAATCCTTAGGTTTCATGTCACTTTTTCTTAAAACAATGTGCATACAGAATTCTAGTTAACCACCTGTTATGAACTGAATCGCATTTCTCTAAATTTGTATGTTGAAGCCCTAATTCCCATAGTTACTGGCTAAATGGAATCATCAGGATGAAGCCTTAGTGATACAGGACTGGTGTCCTAATAAGGAGAGGAGAAAACACCAGAGCTCTCTCTGTCTCTCTCTATGAGCCGCAGAGAAAAGGCCGTATAAAAACTCAGCAAGAAGGTGACTGTCTGTCAGCAGAAATAAAGCCCTCACCTAATCAGTTGACACCTTTATTGGGGATTTCTGGCCTCCACAACTGTGAGAAAATAAATTTCTGTTGTTTAAGCTATCCAGTCTATGGTGTCTTGCTATGGTAGCCACAACCCACTCATATAGCATCTGTTGTAAACAGAAAACTAAGTTATAGCGATTCCATTCCAATGTCACGTAGATCAGAACTTTTGTCAATACAGGAAATACTTATTGTCAGATAAGACATTATGGCTGAAAGATTCCATTGTAATAATTTGCAAGTCCTTGAGAGAAATATCCTGGTACACATTTTTATAGAAGCTATGTATAAGCAAACTTTTCTTTGTACTGCCCTTATAAGTGGCAATAACCCTTTGAAATGTGCTTAATATGTGATTTCTAAATCACAGGGACTTTTTGGTTATTAAAGAAAAAATATTTCAAAGAACCTAAATATTTAAATAAATATCACATGTATAAAATTCTATAAGTCTGCTTTTTAATGAAAGAAGACTTTTAATGCAGTAAATTCATGTTAAAATTTTCTTTTTACTTAAAAATATTGCTGTTACTGTTAACATTTAATTTCAAAGGGAAATGTTGTTGCTGGGAGAAGTATTTGGAAGACATAGTAAAACCATTAATTTGTGGATTGCTGTTACAAAATCTTTGCATAATGTCTCCATCACTGATCAGCATCTCCTGGGATTTCTTTTAATTTTTCCACTATTCTCATGAATTTATCATACCTACTTTAGCTTTCCTTAGCAGAATAGACTGTATATAAAGCAATTGAGCCAGCCAGCTATTTTGATCATGACCTTTTTTTTTTTTTTTTAAAGATTATAGTTAATATTTTAAGAGCCAGGCAATGTAGCCTTAGCAACCGAAACAGCACTGGACTCAACAGTAACTCAGTGGTAAATGTGGTCAGGAGACAGGAATTTGGTAACTTCAGGAGAGGATGATTTGGGGTTGAGATTTAGTTTGAGATTTAGTTTCCACCGTGTAAATTCCTGATGGTGGAGGTTTTTAGGTCCATATAGCATAGGGCTTATTTGTGTAAGTTGGGGTCATCTGAGTTTGAACCTGCCAAGCCATCCCCTTGGGACTTCACAGAATGAAATTTAAGTGTTGAATTCATTGTTTATATATATATATATATTTTCTCATAAATTTTTGTGGTCTCTCTCTATTCAAGAAAAATAGACATCTCTTTGTTTAAGAAAATGGCTTACATTTTAAATATTTTTATGTGGCATATAAATACAGCCTATTTTATTTTTCACATATTTTGGCAATAACTCCGAGAGTATTGTATTTCAGCCATCATAAGGACATGTGAAGATTTATGGATATTTTTATACATCTTTAATATATCTAAAGAGCAGAGATCATTGATGTTTATGAGGAGCAACATGGATATTTCAAAAACTAGATTATCATAAGGATTCTGTATTGCTCCAGGACCTTCACATTGCAGCCTTGGTTTGCCTTTGGATTGATCTCAGGCCACCTTCACCAGGTTCTCCATTTATAATCACAGCTGAAGAGTTGCTGTCTCGGAGGGATGCAGAGCATTTCAAGGCCTTCCTGTCTTTCCTAGTACTGTTCCCTCTGCTAGTAATGCCAACCCAACTCCCTTCATCTCATCCGCCATTTTTCATTTGACCAATTCCCATTTGCCCTTTTAAACCTTCCTCAGGTTACCAGTGTAGCTGTTTCTGACCCTTCCATGCAGAATTAATTGGCCTGCCACAACACCAAAGACATCTTTTATTATGAGTTATTTTCTCACCCATCTCTGCCATCAGTGCAAGTGTTCCTCAAAGGCAAGGGTTGTGTTCATGCCTCTTGTGTTTCATCTCGTGGGCTTTGTGCTGAGTCTGGCATGGAGTAAACAATGCGTAGATGTTTGCTCACTAGGCCTGTAGTCCTAGATTTGCTAATTCTGCAGTCTAATTTTGAAAGTTTGTGACAGATACACACACATCATAGATCATACATAGTGAGGTTGTTTTAGGGAGAATCATTGGGAAATAAAACCTTCACTCTGTGAGTATGTTGGTGTAAATGGTATGATCTGTTTCATGATTTTGGGAATAAAGTCATATCTTTTTAATATTGGGATCTCCTTTATTCCAACTAGCATGGATCAGAACCAATCTCTCTCTTGGGTCTTTCATATGCTATGAATTATTAATGGTATCCAAGGAGCAAATTCTTGAGTCTGCCTCATTTATCGGAAGCCAGAATTCAGGTACATGTAGAAATAAAATATTACAAATGGCCCTAGAAAATGGCCAGAGAGAAAGCAGAAGAAATGTTCCTGTCCTCAATTTTTCGCTTTTATTGCAATAACATACACAAAACATAAAATTTACCATTTTTAAAATGTGTAATTCAGTGGCATTAAGTAGTTTCATAATGTTGTACAACCATCAGCACTAACTGTATCTAGAAATTTTTCATTATTCCAAATTGAAATTCTGTACCCACTAAATACTAACTCCTCATTCCCTTCCTTCCCCCAGCCCCTTGTAACCATTTTTTTCTAGTTTCTGTCTCTGTGAATTTGACTACTCTAGGCATCTCATGTAAGTAGAATTACACAATATTTGTCGTTTTGTGTTCAACTTATTTTGCTCAGCATAAAATCTTCAGAGTTCATCCAGGTTGTAACATGCATCCAAATTTGCTTCCTTTTTAAGACTGAATGATTTCTATTGTGTGTATACAGCACATTTTGTTTATCCATTCATCCATTATGGGCATTTGAGTTATTTCTACCTTTTTGGCTATTGTGAATAATGTTGCCATGAATTTTGATGTATGAATATCTGTTTAAGTCCCTGGTTTAAAGTCTTTGTAGTGTGTGCCAAAAGTGGAACTACTGGATCATTTAGTAATGCTATGTTTAAGTTTTTGAGAAACCGCTATACTTTTTATCATAGTGACTGCAGATATTTCCACCGAGAAGATCTAAGGGTAATAATTTCTCCATATCCTTGTCAACTTGTTATTTTCTGTGTGTTTGGGTTTTTCTTTTCTTTTTTTTTTTTTTGTAAATGTTATACTAGCTGTCTGAATAGGTGTATGAGGGATTTTTTTTTTCTGCTGCTGCCAGAAAAAATTTATTTTTTTGCCAAAAATATTCCTTGCATTAAGGAAGCAAAGAACACCAGTTGGGTGACTGAAAATTTTCAAATAGCTCATTTTAATATAATATTCTAAAATATAAAATGAAACAGAAATATCTCCTGCCTAACAAGATGATTCTTGCTTTGGTCAAAAAGTCCTGTGTGGCAATAGTATGTGTCACCTCCTGGAGAAAAGCTCCTGGATGACTTACGATGTGCCTTTTCCTGTTAAGTGGGATGTACCCAATAACAGAGTCCACTGGCCTGAGGTCCTAATCAAAGACCACAGGAGCAGAGCCCTAGATGGACATGCAACATGAGTGAGAAACAAATCTTTGTTGTTTTAGGCCCCTGAGATTTAGAGTTTGTTATCAAAACCTAATCTAGCTTATTCTGGCTGACGCAATGCAATAATCCGTTGTGAAATACATGTTATCATAAATCAGATGTACAAAGGCTATTACCCAAAGAAGAGAATAATGTCAAGAACATTTACCAATTCAGAGAGTTTCCATTTTTAATACAGTGAAAGATAATTTTTTAAAAGTGTGTAATGTTAGATTTTGTAGTTCAGAGATTGTGTAGATGAATGTACTGCCAAGGAAAGACTACACTGGACTAAACCGAAGGCAACTTTATTTGGATACTTATACTATATAAAGTAGCATATTTCACAATAGAGGTTTCATCTTTAGACAACCTGTTTTATTTTAGGTATCCCTTTAGTCTATGTACTAATCAGATAGCTTTGCTACATAAAATATAATTTCTCTTTATGTCTCCACAAATGTATTTATTTATCTTTGTCACTTAGCAAGTTCTTCATTCATTCATCTTCATTCTTATTCATTTATAAGTTCATTCAACAATGATGTTTTAATGCCTAGTGTATGTATTCTGTTTGGTACTGGAGGTGAAGGGGTGTGTGAGTGTGTGTGTGTGTGCGTGTGTGTGTGTGTGTATGTGTGTATGTCTGTGTTTGTGATAGTTATGCTGGTTAATGGGTATTGAGATAATATTACATTGTCCCTGTCCTCAAAAACTTTGCAGTCTAGTGTAATATATATAGTCACAGTAACCTTCAAGTAGTACTGGAATTGACAAATTACAGTAGTAGAAGAACATTTTCAGTGGAATAATAGTCATTTGGACACTAACTGGTGAAAACTTCAAGCCTGTATAATTCAATTGGAAAAGACCAATCCTGTCCCAGAAGAATGTGCTATTTTACTCAGTGAGCAGGAAAGATAGTTGTGAAGACATGGATACATCCCATTACCTGGAAAGTTCTCTTAGAATGGGGGACACCGTTTGGAGAGGGAGTAGATATTACTTAAAGACACATAAAGAGTGTTTTTCCAATAAGCAGTCCACATGAAGCAAAAGCTTCCTTCTCTGGCAAAAGTCAAATCGTCTACAGTCACGTTCCATATAACCACGTTTCAGTCAATGACAGACTGCACATACAGTGGTGGTCCCATGATAATATAATGATGTTAAAAAATTCCTGTTGACCTGTGACATTGTAGTCATTGTAATGGCATGGTTTTTTTGTTTTGTTTTGTTTTTTGTTTTGAGACGAAGTCTCACTCTGTCTCCCAGGCTGGGGTGCAGTGCCGTGATCTTGGCTCACTGCAAGCTCTGCCATTCTCCTGCCTCAGCCTCCCGAGTTGCTGAGACTATAGGTGCCCGCCACCATGCCGGGTTAATTTTTTGTATTTTTAGTAGAGACGGGATTTCACCGTGTTAGCCAGGATGGTCTCGATCTGCTGACCTCGTGATCCACCCGTCTCGGCCTCCCAAAGTGCTGGGATTATAGGCGTGAGCCACTGCACCCAGCCAATGGCAAGGTTTAAAACATTATTCATGTGTCTGTGGTGGTGCTGGTGTGAACACACCTGCTATGCTGCCAGTCATATAGAAGTACCTGATAATAATGAGTATGTTACTGATTTATGTATTTACTATACTATATATTTTATTATTTTAGAGGGTATTCCTTCTACTTATGAAAATTAATTGTAAAACAGCCTCAGGCAGGTCCTTCAGGAGGAATTCCAGGAGAAAGCATTGTCATCATAGGAGATGACAGCTCTATGTATGTTATTGCCCCTGAAGACCTCCCAGTGGGACAACATGTGGAGGTGGAAGACAGCGATATTGATATTTATCATGACCCTGTATAGGCCGATGCTAATGTATGTTTTTATGTCTTAATTTTTAACAAAAAGTTTAAAGAGAAAAAACATCAAAACTAAAAATAGAATGAGCTTCTAGAATAACAAGATAAAGAACAAAACACATTCACAGCTGTACATTGTGTTTTAAGCTGTGTTATTACAAAAGAGTCAAAAAGCCTTTAAAAAATTTACAGTAAGTGCAAGTGAGTGTATCATTGAAGAAATTTTTAAAGTAAATGTTGTGTAATTGCACAGTGTTTATAAAATCTACAGTAGTGTACAATAATGTCCTAGGCCTCACAGTTGCTCACCATTCACTCACTCAGAACATCATCCAGTCCCGCAAGCTCCATTCATGGTAAGTGCCACATGCAGGTGCACATTTTTCATCTTGCATTTTTCTTGAAACTTTTCTATTTTTAGATATGTTTAGATACAAAAGTGCTGACCATTGTGTTACAATTGCCTACAGTATTCAGTACAGTAACATGCTGTGTCTCTTTGTAGCTTAGGAGCAACAGGCTATACCAGGCAGCCTAAGTGTGTAGTAAGCTATACCCCCTAGGTTTCTGTAAGTACACTCTGTGATGCTCATACAATGACAAAATCACCTAACGACTCATTTCTCAGAACATATCCCCGTCATCAAGCCAGGTATTACCGTATATAACTCCTTAATCTCTTCCCATCCAGCTGTAACTGCTACTGCTCCACTGTAACTCTTGTTCAGGGACCTCCAAGATATTCTGACCTTAGATTGTCAAATTTTTTTCCATATTGGAACATATTACCATTTCCATATTACAACATACTTCCATATTATGACACTATTGGCCCTGGAATCTGTCATGAATTTCTCCTGTCTTCCTTTTCCATTTTTTTCCTCATCATTATTCATGGAAGTTTTTCCGGAATATTAGCCTTTGGCCTCCTTCTCTTTTCTTTATTGGTCTCTCATTTGTTGCTGCACCTACTCTTAGAACTTTATCTTTCATTTCAAGTAAATAACTTTTTTTTCTTTCCAACTTTTATTTTAGGTTCAGGGGATGCATGTGCAGGTTTGTAACATGGGTAAGTTGTGTGTCGTGGGGGTTTTGTGTACAGATTATTTCATCATCCAGGTGACGAGCATAGTACCTGTTGGTAGTTTTTCTAACCTCACCTTTCTCCCACCCTCCACTCTCAAGTAGGCCCTGGTGTCTATTGTGCCCTGTTTTGTTCACTTGTACTCCATGTTTAGCTCCCACTCATAAGTGAGAACATGCAGTATTTGGTTTTCTGCTCCTGTACCAATTTGCTTGGGATAATGGCCTCCATTTCCATCCACGTTGCTGCAAAGTACACAATTTCATTCTTTTTTTTAATGGCTTCCTAGTAGTCCATAGTGTATCTGTACCACATCTTCTTTATCTAGTCCACTGTTGATGGGCATCTAGGTTGATTCCATGTGTTTGCTATTATGAATACTGCTGCAGTGAACATACATGTGCATGTGTCTTTATAGTAGAATGATTTATATTCTTTTGAGTATTCACCCAGTAATGAGATTTTTGGGTTGAATGGTAGTTCTGTTTCAAGTTCTTTGAGAAATCTCTAAACTGCTTTCCACAGTGGCTGAACTAATTTACATTCCCACCAACAGTGTATAAGCTCTCTGTTTTCTCTGCAGCCTCACCAGAATGTTATCTTCTATTTGATGATAGTCATTCTGACTGGTGTAAGATGGTATCTCATTGTGGTTTTCGTTTATGTTTATCTAATGATGAGTGACGTTGAACATTTCTCATATGCTTGTTGGCGGTGTATATGTCTTCATTTGAGAAATGTCTGTTCATGTCCTCTGCCCATTTTTTTGTTTTGTTTCTTTGCTTGCTTATTTGTTTACGTCTCTTATAGATTCTGGCAGTTAGACCTTAGTTAGATACATAATTTGCAAATATTTTCTCCCATTCTGTAGGTTGCCTGTTTACTCTGTTGATAATTGGTTTTTCTATGCAGAAGCTCCTTAATTAGGTCCCGTTTGTCAATATTTGTTTTTGTTTCCGTTGTTTTTGGAATCTCCATCAATACCTTTCCCAAATTCCATTTCTCTGATTGCAATTATCTGGTGAATGTCTCTTTCTACATATTATTTAAATGTTTCAAAGTTAAATATTTTAAAAAGAAAATTTGTTTTGCTTATTTCTCTCACAATTTTTTACCAATTCCCTCAGGCTACAAGCCTTCAAGTCATATCTTCATGGTTAAGACCATAATATAGGTTAGACATACCTGAATTAAAATGTCAACTTTATTCTTGAAGCTATGAAACCTTAAATCGCTTACTAATGTCTGTAAGGATCTATTTTCTCATCTATATACTGGGATGATAATAGCAACTTCCTGTCCAGGATATTTATATAAAATAACCAATTCATGTAGAACACAATTTGTAGAGGTAGATACAGGGTAAGTGCTACAAATTGGCAGTTTTTATTAATATTTAATATTATCCTCATATAATCAGAAACTAAGTACATTTACTTGTACCTTTAAAATAGGTCTTACATGAATTCTTTACTTTCCATTTCCATTTAACCACTTTTATTTCAACTCGTATTACTTCCCTTGCTTGTATACCATGGAAGAGTGGGCATTTTATTCAGTCCTTAACACATGGACAGAGATCATCAGAAAAGAGGACAGAAAGCATTTTAGTTGAGAGAAACCACTGAGGCAAGAAAATGAGCATTGTCTTCAATGACAAGCAAAGACTAGAGTTTCTCTGGAACATGAAGTTTATGTGGAGGATGTTTATAATGATTGAGTTCAATGTGCCTTCTTCCATGGGCACAAGGACAGGAGAATCTGATTGATAAAAGAAGGGTCATGTGCAAATCTGTGCTTCATGAACATTAACAGAATCTGGTTTTAGAATGACAGAACAGAATAAGGAGATATTGGAGAGAAGGGTTAGGAGGCTGCTGGAATTACACAGTTGAAAAATGATACCTTGTCTGTCATGAAGAGAAATCCCAGAAAGCAAAATAACAATTCTGGAGAAGCCAGGCTCTATTCCAGAGATTGTTTTCTAGTCTCTATGGGAAGGAAGAAAAGACTATGCTCGATTGAGAGAATCTGGATTATAGTAAAGTTACTGAAAGTAGGAACCTGGGTATGAAGAACATGGCAGGAATGTAGTTACTAGAGCTGGATTACCACATGAACCAGGACAAAGGAGGAACTCAAGCTGTTAGAATTATGTTCATGAAATCTCCAGTATTTACACAGAATGTTCTTTTCTTGAGACAGGATCTCGCTCTGTCGCCCAGGCCGGTGTGCACTCCCATGGTCATAGCTCCCTGCAGCATCAACATCCTTGGCTCAAGCGATCCTCTCTCATCAGCCTCTCAAGCAGCTGGGACTACAGGTGCACACTGCTACACCAGCCTTGTTTTTTAAAACATGATTTGTAAAGATGTGGTCTTGCTTTTTTGCCCAGGCTGGTATTGAACTCCCGGCTTCAAGTGATCCTCCTGCCTCAGCCTCCCAAAGTGCTGGGATTATAAGCATGAGCCACTGTGCCCAGCCTCAGAATGTTCTTATATGCCTATGTGCATATGAATTTTCTGGGGACCGTGTCCATAGCATTTATCACACTCCAAGAGGCCCATAAAAAACAACAACAAAATATTTAAGACTTGCTACATTAGACTGTAAGCTTTATGATGACTAAGGCCATCTTATTCTGGTACAGCACTTCATCTGTTGTGTATGAGCCATGTCTGTTTTAATGACCATTTTTTTTTATTGAATGAATGGATTAATAGATGAGGGAATAAATGAATGTCTTTATTTTGATGCTTTCCTTGAGGAAAAACAGTTGAACTTCAGACCATATGTTTTCTGATTATTTTAAATTTACAACTAGTCATGTAATATTGTTGAACTGAAGAAATTCTCTTGAATAGAATAAAAGCTTTCAATGCTCACTTTCTGTGTTGGCTTGGGTCCTCTAAGATGTAGATGCCAAGACATGATTAAGTGTGCAAGAGATTTATTAAAATAGGTTTATCACCAAATAATAACAGTAAATAGTGATAGAAATTTAGACAACTCCTGTGAATGACAACGGGAGAGGGAGAAAGAGTTAGAAGGCAGAGCCTTCAGACTGCCATGTTGTTCTTACACCTGAGAAAGGAGAGAGGAAGAAAGGAAGATTGGGTAAGAAGAGCCTCTGATTGCCGTAAAGTTCTGAGAAAGGCTCCACAAGTCTAACACGGAGTCTTTGAGCCAAAGTTACAAATGTTTCCACTTCAGAAACAAATGGGGTAGCCCTAGCAGCCTACTATACTCAGTCATCAGTTGGGAGCCGCCAGGAGATGTGAGGCCTTGAAGTGAATGATCAAAGTGGCTATAGATGGGAGCTGTCATTCAACTATGCTACTCAGAGTAGGCTCTCTTGAAGAGAGTTCTGAGAACACACCTCCATACCTGCTGTACTTTTGTACCAGGAAAATTTTACAGCTCAGAGTTGAAATATGAACTTTCCACTAAGTTTTTACTGGATATTTGTGCTGGATGAAAACCAGAATTTCAAGAGTGTTCCTGAGATAGCAGTCACATAGTGATCATATGGATCAAGATTGCTTAAAAGACTGTAAGACTTGTGCAAACCAGGCTGAAGAAATAAACAAAATTGTCTGTTTATCATGGGCTATAGTTTTGTGAGGGGACAATGAATAAGACTGTGTCATATGTATCTGAGCATATAATTATTTGCTTTCTGATGAATTCTAAAAATCTGAAATGGCGTGAAAATTAATATTCAAATTTAAATGGCCTTCATCTCTTGGAGACAACAAACCAGTGTTTAAGTAGCCATCTAAGACTATGCAGTCTGTATTGTGGGGACTACTCTGCCTCCAGTCATCTATGGTAACATTCTGAACACAAAAATGTAAAGTGGCTCGGTGCAGTGGCTTACGCCAGTAATCCCAGTGACTCAAGAGGCTGAGATGGGAGGATCACTTGAGTCCAGAGCGTCCAGGCTGCAGTGAGCGATGATTATGCTGCTGCATTCCAGTCTGCGTGACAGAGCAAGAGCCTATCTCTAATAAATAAGTAAATAATGAAGTGCATTTAGAACATATTTAAGATATAGCATTTGCAAGAAAAGCTTAACTCAAAAATCAGCTTGGATCAACTTCTTCTTCCATGTAATAGGTATATATTTCATGGAACTTTGGAGTGGGAAATGAGTTGAAAAATTTTCCAGTTTTGACCTGTAGACTATTAGAGACCATTTGGAAATGATTCTCTCCATCTAAATATTCCAACTGAAAACCAAAACTCTTGACCCTTTCTCTTGCTGTCCTTACATTATTCTATATCCCTGGGATCTGGAACATAAAATTTAGACTGCACCATCCATTTTGTAAAAGTTGACTTCAAAAGTTTTGATATCAGGATAAAATAAACAAGAGGTAGAAATGAGAATTAGTGTGACTGCTTCAAGTCAGGTTCCTGCACTTTCAATTCAGAGTTTATTTTCCAGCATACATTCTCGACACAGTCAAAATTACTAGAGCAAGAGAAATGTCATTATTAGGGGAAAAAGAAAATGCATGAAGGTAAATGTGTGGGTCTATGTCTGAACTTGGCTAATGAGTTCACATTTGTGAAACCAAGAACACAGATAGTTCCCCAAAATAATGTTTTAAGCAGAATGAGTTTAGCAAAATGAACATAATCTATCCATTTCCCCCAAAGAAATGTTGCAACAAGGTTTACACTTAATTGAGCTTTTCTTCAAAGGGTCTATAAAAGTGTATGTAGTTTATAACCTGTGAATTTCTCAACATTTGTAAGTCTTGCATTCTCAGGAAATATCAGTAATGTTTTAGTAGCTATAGACATTATTTTCTTCCTTGTTTTCCTTTTTTTTTTCTTTTTTTCTTTCTTTTTTAAATTATTATTATTATACTTTAAGTTCTAGGGTACATGTGCATAATGTGCAGGTTTGTTACATATGTATACTTGTGCCATGTTGCTGTGCTGCACCCATCAACTCGTCAGCACCCATCAACTCGTCATTTACATCAGGTATAACTCCCAATGCAATCCCTCCCACCTCCCCCCTCCCCCCTCCCCATGATAGGCCCCGCAAGGATCTAGAACTAGATGTACCATATGACCCAGCCATCCCATTACTGGGTATATACCCAAAGGATTATAAATCATGCTGCTATAAAGACACATGCACACGTATGTTTATTGCGGCACTATTCACAATAGCAAAGACTTGGAATCAACCCAAATATCCATCAGTGACAGACTGGATTAAGAAAATGTGGCACATATACACCATGGAATACTATGCAGCCATAAAAAAGGATAAGTTTGTGTCCTTTGTAGGGACATGGATGCAGCTGGAAACCATCATTCTTAGCAAACTATCACAAGAACAGAAAACCAAACACCGCGTGTTCTCACTCATAGGTGGGAACTGAACAATGAGATCACTTGGACTCAGGAAGGGGAACATCACACACTGGGGCCTTGTTTTTCTACATAGTAGGTATACCATACTTTGCCTGGAATGGAGTCATTATTTCAAATAATGAAAATGGACACAAAATCATATAGAACCAGTTCAGGTAAAAATATTCTGAGGAAAGGGTTATATGGAAGTGCCGTATGCTCAGAGGGTCATATACATTTAAACAATTGCCTCCTGAAAGAATTTCTCCTTAGTCAAAAATAGCAGTCCTTTGGGTTTAGTTTTAACCTTGTTGGATAAAATAATGTGTTCAGTGGAATGTCAATTTCTTTTGATCATTGACACAAAAGGAGCATTGGTGTAGCCTTTCTGTCAATCTTCTCTCAGTAGTTCAAGTGGTTACTCAAGAAAAGTAATTCCAAAATGCCTGTAACAATTACTCTACCTTTTCCTTCCTATTAACATGATGGATGCCTTACTTTGCACTACTATACCAAATAACATAGAGTGGGTAACGTATAAAGAAAAGAAATCTATTTCTCACAGTTTTGTATGCTGGGAAGTCTGAGATCAAGGGGCCAGCATGTGGCGAAGGCTGCTCTTCGCTTTCAAGGTGGCGCCTTGATGCAGCATCCTCCCACCAGGAGGAAAGCTGGGTCCTTGTGTGGTGGGAAGCAGAAGGATAAAAAGGGGCGAACTCTGTCTGCCCAGCTTTTGTTGTAGGGGCACCTAATCCCTTTCATGATGGCAGAGACCTCATGACCCAATCACCTCCCGAGACCACACCTCTAAATACAATCACTTTGAAAACACCCAAATTTTGAAAGGTACTTATTCAAACCATAGCATTGAAATTATCTTTTCCCACTGAAACACAGATTACTCTTTTCAGTAAATTCTGTTCAGGACCCAGTTGCTGAGTGGAAAATGATGTGCATGATAATCTAATCATCTATTAAAACCTTACACAAAACAAATGTGCCATTTTTTTTTTCTCACGGCAGAGCATGAACCTTGATAATCTCAAACCTATGTTCGATAAATTAGGAAAACTTCTGTATTTATCTCAGTAAAACACACAGACTTTTTTATCTCTTATCTCCAGGCAGTTTCAGATAACCCACTTACAGAAATATCAATGCCAACTTTTTGTTGTCAGCTACATTCACACATTTAGATTGCCATTTTTTCAAAAGGATGCTAAAGGTATAAATGTTGTTTTTAATATCTGGTTTTATATTAAAGACAAAGAGTATTCTCAAGTTTATTTTTTTCTGTAGTTTCATTAAGTTCTTTCAGTATTAAAGTGTGAAAGGTGACATACTCATTTTCATTCTGTAAGAAGTTAAGAGTAGCCTAGCAAGCTGTTTGTGTTATTAAAATAAAAATTGTATCTAAATGTTTAGTAAGTAGTTTTTCTTATTTGTAGAGCTAAGGAGATTATATCTACTATTTATGTTTTAAATTAAACACATATGTATATATATAAAATCACATAATCATATGTAACATATGTATCAGTTAGTCTTCATGTTTACCCTATAAGGTGGGTATCATCACCTTCATTTTATATAAATGAGGCTTGGCTAAGTATGTTACCCTAAGTCATAAAATTAGCTAGTGATTAGAACCCAGGCGGTCCAACTGCCAAATCGCTAATTTTTAAATGAGACTTATGGCTTCCATGATGGTTACACTCTCTCTAAGGCCTGAGCATTTTGTGTTCATGTATTATTTAATGGTCCAGTTGAAACACTGTGAAGTAGTGCCAAGAATATGAACTGTGGTTTTGTATGGATTTCACTTTCATTTCTTACTCCCCTTTCTACCTGCAGTGTGATTTGGTGCAAGATACATACATTCTCTGAGTCTTATTTCCTCAGCTGTGAATAAAACAAGTAAAGTTTATCTGTCAACCTAAATAGAAAATAGAGAAAAACTCTCTAAAAGAACAAGGGAGCAGATTTAGTAAACCATGTTTGTATTCAGGAAGGAAAAGGACAAAGATTTTAAAAGGAAAAAAATAAGGAGGATTATATAATTGTTTATAATTGTTTTGAAAGAAATATCCTTGGCTACAAAGATCAATAGTAAGGGTGATGCCAGTTCGCACCTGGACAGGCAGTTGCTGGGCAAATGTCTTTGCAGAAGTATTTTTCGTGTAAAGTTGTGATGGCCTTTGTGCAAGGTTGTGGCATTTGCAGAGTCGTTTGTGATATTTTTGTTATACAAGCCTGAGAACCCTCTCTTCATGGCATTTTCTGGCTCTATTCTATTTGTCAGGTTTTTTTCTTTTTTAATATTGGTCGCTTTATTTTGATTCTAAAAATTTTACATTTCCCTCCCCACTGTCATCCAGGCTGGAGTGCAGTGGCACAATCTCTGCTGACTGCAACCTCCACTTCCTAGGTTCAAGCGATTTTCTCACCTCAGCCTCCCGAGTAGCTGGGACTATAGGCATGCACCACCACACCTGACTAATTATTGTATTTTTTGTAGAGATGTGGTTTCACCATGTTGGCCAGGCTGGTCTCAAACTCCTGCCCTCAAGTGATCCACCCCTTTTGGCTTCCCAAAGTCCTGGGATTAGAGCCATGAGCCACCATGCCCAGCCCATTTCCCCTTTTTGATCAAGACCTTTCTTCAAAAGCATCACTGACCAGTCATCTTCTAGTTAGGTTTTGTTGTTCCTCAGTGCCAGGATGAACGTGCTCCAATTGTTGATCACGTCTCAATTTGGCGGAGTGATTGGGAACTAGGAGTCAGTGTCAAACTGGTCACATTTGAGCAACAAGGGAGGTTTGAAGGGAGTGGCTCTCAGGCTTAGTTTGCCCTGAGTCTACTATTAAGTTCCATTTTGGTCATTCCATAGTCTTGTGCTATCATCAGAATGTGCTGGGCCAGTACTATTTTGTTAGAAGCTGTGTTCTTCAAGAATTAAACAAGTAATAGAAACAAAATACAAAGTAAAATTAATAGTAATATGTCAATTCCAGGTTTCACAATGGTTTTGGGCCATGAACCTAGGCTTAAAGTAAAGCAATTGAATGAATCAATGATCCTCGGGATTTAGGTGAGACCTGTTGAAAACATGTGGCCTATTTTCTCATTTTTATTACTTATTTTTTTTCTTATTAGTACATATGATTCTCAACTTTTCGAGAGTATTTTATCCAGGTAATGTAGTATCAGCAGTGGTACAAACATTTATTTAACAAGTTGTTAAAGCAAACTAAACATGGTCTGAGAAGGACTCTGTACTTCTATATTTGAGTCGCTGTGGATGAACTGTAATCTAGCTTAATAGTAGACGAGATGGAAAACGTAACATAGGAGTATGTGCCTGTAACAATAGCTGAGTTTTGACAAATCCCAGGAGCCATACTTCAACCATTCATACACTGCTGAGAGTTCAAACTGTGTTCAGATAAGGCATATGCTGAGCGGTAACCAATCCAGCCATTCTGTACCTCATTTCCCATTTCTGTACGTCATTTCCCTTTTTTGTCTATAAATCTTCTTCCACCACGTGGTGCGCTGGAGTCTCTGAATCTGCTGTGATTCTGGGGGCTGCCGGATTCCCTAATCATTCATCACTCAATTAAACTCCTTTCTATTTAACTTGGCTGAATTTTTCTTTTATCAAAGTGGATATTAAAAAATTTCTCAGGTTAGGTTTTGTTATGAAAAGAAGAAATTGATTGCAAAATCCTAATTACACCATGATGTTGTCAAACAGAAAAGGTAGACATCAGGAGAGGTGAGAGTCTTATTATAATATGGAATTCTGTTATGACATGGTGGAAAAAACTATTTGCAGCATGAAAAATCCAAGTTCTTTTTTAAGTTTGCAGTTTGAATGTCTCTGGTCATAACATTGGGTGGTTTAGTGAACTTTGTATGGCCTATACATCATTTATGAAGTTGATTTGTTCCTTGAAATGCATCTAGTTTAGCTTAGAGGGCTTTAGAAACACAGGAGTTTTAATTTTTAGCTGGAAAAATATAGATCAATACCCTGCAAATAATGAATTGCTACAACAAATGATAATAATAAGGACACTTCAAGGCACAAAGAAGATCCTTGTGGCTAGAGCAAGAATTATATACAAGAAATAATGGTCACAGAGGAAATACAAGTATCAGTTTTTTAAAAAAACTAGGCACACATCCCACATCTTAGAATGGCACTTTCTGGTCAAAATTTTAATGGAGAACTTGATTGTGACCAAGAAGGTCTCATGAGTTTTCATACTACTCGCTTATTTCCTTCTACAATAGTTAAATGACTAATTCCAGCCCAAATTGCTAATAGAGTTGGAGATTTGGAGATGGTGATGAAGATGGTAGGGAAGAGAAGTCTCACCAATAAGGCCAGCAAATATTCTGTGTGTGTTTCTGTGCGTGTGCCTGTGCATGTGTCTTGTGTTTTGTAAGGATGGAGGTAGCTAGAAAAAGAATGAGAGAGAAAAACCATAACCATTTCAAGTTTCATCTCCTCACCCTCAGAATGATAATAAATGTTAAAAATTATTCAGCCATTATAATGCAGTAGGAAGTGAATCCTTTTTAATGAGTTACCTTTTTAATCCTTTCAAGTTCTCTAAATTGGGTACTATTGTTACTGATATTTTACATATGAGAAAACTGAGGCACATAGGTTAATTAATAATTAATTGCCTACACTTACATATCCTGTAACTAAACTAGTAGGGATATAAACCCAGGCAATCCTATCCCGAAGTTCAATGATAATCACCATACTATACTATCTCCCTGGTATGGTTTTTCTCTGAGGACAGTCATTAGTGTCACTCATCACTTAGTTTGGGTATGGCTTGGACCTTGACCAGCCTATATTTATATTTTTATAAATGCATTAGATTTATAAGAAACCTATAACATAGGTTTCTTTCAAGGAACTCAGGGCACCATTCAAAAACATAGATATGGAGAAATAGCATTTTGTATCTGCCTTTAGGTTAGGAAACATGAGAAGTGTAAGAAAAAGTCGTTGGGATCGAGGAAATCTGGAATGAGTGAGAACTGCGGACCAAAGAATCAGTCCTCCCCCTTCCCTTCCAGATTTGTAGTGTAACTTGTTAAAATAATCATGAGCATTCCAAATGTTATAGTTTTATAGCATCTTTCCAAGTGAGACAGATTGGATTACATTATCGATCTTATACTGAGTAGCTTTATATACTTAAGCTAGTGGTAAGGATTGCATGGAAGGATTCTCACCAAAGAGGTTAGCAGAATGTGACTTCATTTGAGCATAGGGTCTTTATAGAGGTAACTGATTTAAAATGAAGTAATTAGTGTGAGCCCTAATCCAATATGACAGGTGTCTATTAGTAAGGTGAATTTTGGACACAGAAACAAATATGCACAGAGGAAAAAGATGTGAAGACACACACAGAGAAGGCAGCCATGTGACTGGGGTGAAGCATCTGCAAGCCAAGAGAACTGGTATGTGTATTGCTGGCACATATTAGCAGCTGGAAGATACAAGGAAGAGCACTGCCCTGCAGACAGCTGAATTTCAGGCTTTCAGCCTTCAGAATTAAGAAACAATGAATGTCTATTGTTTTAAGTCACTCCGTTTTTGGTACTTCGTTGAGTCAAGGAATTAGGAATCTAGTATATTAAGGAAACTAGTATAGCAAGTTACTAAACTTTTACCTGCTTTTTTCTGTACCTTAGGATTGGAGACTATAAATGTCACTGCACTGCCTGACAAGTAGTGATTGCTCAATAATTAACAATTATAGTTATTTTGATGGTGAAGAGGGAAAATGAGGCATAGAAATGCTCCTTCCATCCCCCTCCTAGCCACTGACTTGTTATGAAGATTAGAGTACTGGTCCACCTAAAGCACACGGCGCAGCACAGCCACACAGCAGCACAGCCGCACAGCCGCACAGCCGCACAGCCGCACAGCAGCATAGCATGTCTTGACAAAGGTTGGTTTTCTTTAATCGTCTCAGCTTCTCGTAGACTTTCTTGCCTCTGCTTTGAATATGCTGCGTGCCTGCTGTTGGAGATGACATTCTGAAGAGAAGGCAACTTTAAGATCCTGGATAGTTACTCTTCGCTATTCATGAGGAAGCCTAGAGGTGAGTAAGCACGTGCCCTGAATTGTGAGTGTAGAACTGTGGGTTCTGAGCCTGCGTTTGCCTTACCAGCTGTATGACCTCAGGAAGATCCCTTTGCTCCTTTCAGCTTCCCTCCTTGCACATTGAGAAGCTTGTGCTGTTCCCAGATTCCGTTCAGTTTGAAAGCTGACCCTAATTTTACAACATCTCTAATTTTAAAATATCTAATACTCTGAGTTGGTGGTTAAATGTATCAGCCTTAATGTAAAGTAGACCTTCATGAATTCTGGGAAAGGTAATATTTTCTCCACTATTTTGTGTCTGCACATCCATGAGAGCACCTTGAAGACCCAGCCCCTGGTCTGGTATCTGGCCTTTACTTCTAATCTCTGAGATCTTACCAGCTGCTGCCATCCTTTATCCATCCCCCATCAAAAGGTCTAGGAAGGGTAAAATTGTTTAGAGCAGCAATAAACACTAAACTCATGTAGACCCCTCCCTCATATTGTAAATGGAGAAGGACCATCTTCAGAGCTGGGTTTGGAATTCTCATCTTCTGACTTCTAGCCCTGGGTTTTTGATTTCTTTGATTGTTTTATTTAGGCAGAATTTTCTGGTGAGTAGGTTGTCTCACCCACTTACACATTCACCACCCTCAAGCATTTTCAAATGAAACATGTTTGAGATAAAAGTAAGTTACTGATTACATCTGCACCAATGTGTAGGGTGGGGAAAGTTTATTTACTTACCACAGTCCTTGTTCTCTCTTATGCTTACACTAGGCCTTTCAAGGAGATGCCTCAAATTTATTATGTGTCTCGCAGCAATAAAGATTGTAATTTAAAATAAAATGTGGGGTTGTATTATGACATACATAATCTGTCCATGGCACTCCTCAGATTAAACTAATCTTAATAACTACAGTATGAGCTTGAAGGCCTTTATTTAGCATGACATAGAAGGCAGTCAATGATTTGGTTCTTAATTCTTCAGTCTAATTTTTAAAAATTATTTCCTACATGCACCCTTAATCCTGGCTATAGTAGACTCCTAATCTTTCCAAACCATGTTATTTTATTGAATGTCTCTTTGTCTTGGGTATATTGTCTCCTCTGCCTGGTGTTTTACTTCTTGCTTTGTCTGCCTACTACATTTCTACTCATTTTTAAGGACCCAACTCAACAACTAGCTATTATGTCAAGGCTTTACTGTTTAATTCCAATAGAAACCACATCACTTTTTGCAGCCCCAGGTTACCTGGCACTTGTCCCTACTATAACATTTATCACAATGTATTACCATAATTATAAAATATCTGTTTCTGACCTCTTGGATTGTGAATTCACTGAAAATAAAGTGCATGTATTATTCATCCTTTTGATTTTCATGTGCTTAGCCTAATACATAGAACAGGGTAATTCTTTTCCCCAAAGGATATGTTGAATGAATGATGGCTGGATAACATACACGTACACCGAAGACGACCCCAGTCAGGAGAGTTCACAACGATGTTTCTTTTCCTCAAGTCTAAGGAACATTCTTCCTACTCCTGCCCTCATCTCTGGTTCCGCCAATACCCTATGGGTCACAGGTTTCTCTTAGAACTGGGTTTGGATGGTGTAATTTGTATCCTGATGCAAGCTAAATATGAAAAGAGTTAATACAGACATAGACACCATTGACCAGACTTTGTGCTTATATTACTTGGATAGAGAAAAATGTTTTATTTGTAAGAGTTTAATAATATTACAGGTTTATTGGATAATATATTTTGGATTAGATTAACTGAGTCCACCAATAAGATAAACTGAGCAATGTTCAGATTAGAGCTGCTTTGGGAAGGCACTTGCCGCCAAGCATTCTCCCTTCTTCATTGGAGTGCTTCCAGACACTTGATGACTACAATGTGACTCTTTCAGTGGTAAAACAAGGAAATCTGTGCTGTAACAATTTTGGGTGGACGCACTGGAGAGAACCCTGACTCTTGAGATCAGAATAAGTACATGTGGCCAGGTGCGTGGCTCACACCTGTAATCCCAGCACTTTGGGAGGCCGAGGCGGGTGGATCACGAGGTCAGGAGATCGAGACCAGCCTGGCTAACACGGTGAAATCCCGTCTCTACCAAAAATACAAAAAATAAGCCGACGTAGTGGTGGGCGCCTGTAGTCCCAGCTACTCGGGAGGTTGAGGCAGGAGAGTCGCTTGAATTCAGGAGGCGGAGGTTGCAGTGAGCTGAGATCATGCCACCGCATGCCAGCCTGGGTGACAGAATGAGACTCCATCTCAAAAAAAAAAAAAAAAAAAAAAAAAAAAGCTTCACAGTCAGGATAGAGTGGCAGCCTCAGGTATCATTCTTGGGATAAACTGACAAAGCAAAAACCTATAAATAATTGGTAGAATGATCATACAATCATCTGTAAACCAGGACATTCTTGATAGCAAAAGGGGGAGATATTAATAATTGCACCAGGCAAGACCATAGATGTAAACTGGGAGTGTCTTAGGCAAACTAGGTGCCTGCCCACTCTAGTAACAAAAGAGCCAGAAAAAAAGAGCAGAGATTTCTGGACCAATGAAAGCAACTTGAACAGTAAGAGGAGAATTAAGATCCTCTTAACATGGGGATAATTCAACCACGTCAATTAAGCGTTGACATATTGACTTCCTCATTGAGCATTGCTACCTCATTGAGTTGAAACTGGAGACTAAAATCGGGATTACAATGTTTGTCTTTTGCAGTTCATTCCACGTAACCTTAAAGAACAAAGATCTCATTTTATCGATCTATGGAATGTGATCTTAAGAAAAAGATGATCAATCCAACAGAAAGAAATAAAGGATTGGAATAGGTGGTTTACTAAAGAGTATATCTTTCAATAAATTTAGTAAAAGATATTCAATGTAAGTAGTCATTATAAAATTAAAACCACAATGTGATACCACTACAAAGTCATCCAAATGGCTACAATTTAAAAGAATAGCAATAATAAAGTTTCACCAGAATATAGAATAACAAGAACTCTCATACATTGCCAGTAGTAATGGATATTTTACAAACTGTTTCAAAAGCTGTTTGGTATTATCTTCTAAAGCTGAATATAATCACACATTATAACAAATATATGCTTATATGTAGGCATATCTAACTAGAGATACGGATGTGGATATGAATATAAATGCATATGTAGATCTCCAACAGAAATACAGATCTACTGAAAGACATGAAGGAAAATGTGTTTGGCAGCTTTATTTGTGATAACATTGAACTGGAAACCACCCAAATAAATTGTGCTGTATACATTCAATAGAATACAGTGATGATGATGAACAAAATCTTTCTACGTGCAACAACAAGGAAGAATCTCATATGCATAATGTTGAAGACCAAGTCGGGTACAAAGAAGTACATATTGTATAATTCCAGTTATCTAAAGTTTTGAAATTGGCAAGAAAAATTGATGTGGTAGAAGTCGTACGATTTCTGGGGTTCTATTTTTTGAGCTAGATGATGTTGTTGAGTGTGTCTAAGTTGTAAAAATTCATCAAGCTGTGCCTTTGGAATGTTCACACTTTTCTATGTGTATGCTATATTTCAAGTAAAATTTTTAGAATGTAAAAAAGAAAAAATATGTATTTCAATTTTCATAAAAATAGTTCCTGTTTATACATCTATATGGAATTACAAAATCAAATATTGTCTAATTATTTCCAGGTGCTGGGATTTTTAGTGTTTTTTTGTACTGTCTTTCTGTATTGACTAATATTTTCAAAATAAACATTAATCACTCTCACTAAAATAGATTCTTTATTTACAAAAAAGATCAGCAAGAAGAGTAATACTATGTATACACCATGGAAGAGATTTTAAAAGTTCTGGATTTGAATACTATGTTATTTATATTTTATTCCAAATTGCAAACTCCACAAAGTGAGGGAGTAAATCATTAAAGATTTTTAACAAATTTATTGTCAGAATCCCAGTGCCTTTTAGACAGTGCCTGGTAAACAGAGGCAGCTAAATAATACTTGTTGAATGAAATAATATTCTCCATCCTATGACTTCTGACATCATCCTTGTTCAGTAACAAGAAGACAAGTCTACGAATATTCATTTGCTCCAAAGCCCAACTCACCTCTTTCAGGAAGCTGCCTCAATTTTTTAAAACAAAACGTTTATTGAGTCTAGGTTCATACTGATTTGATGGAAAAATGGGAATACTGGGATTCAGGAAGTCACTAAGCACCAGGATAGCATTGATCAAATCCCTTAAACTCTCTGACTCTTAATTCCATCATTCATAAAGTAGGGATGGAACTGGAATGCCATTCATCAGGATTACTTACTACATGATTTTGCATCTGTACGCCATTGGTCATAAAATATTTACATCTCAATGAAAGTGTTTTTTTTTTTAATGTAAGTTTACACTGGAGCCATTTTACTTCTAATGGAAGGTGAATATGCATCTGATCTTATGCATCAGATCTTGAGTATGATGATAGATGATTACTTTTCGTAGACGGAAAAACTTTCAGTATGTCATATTTACTCCTACTTTATTTTGGAGGAAATATTTCTGGTCAAATTGTCATAAGAATGAACACTACAAAACTCTGCATATATTATACAAAAAGAGTAAAAAAAGATCCAGTTATACCCATTATAAATCATAAAGACCTATGAAAAAATGATATTTGAGAAATGTGATATCATTTATGCACATATTTTCCACTTTTATGCAAAACGAAATTACTCTGAGCCTCTCCTTAGTGAAGAACGTTCATCTCCTCTTTTCCTTTCTCTTGATCTCATGATCTCTCATCAAGTGCAACACTTCTTAGCTGTGATAAAATGCCCAGAACCCACAAATAATCACAGACAATGTACAACGTGCTCTATACTGGATGTATCAACACATGTGTTTTACTTTAGAGTAAAAATGTAATTACTATTTCAAACCCTCCATATGCACCCTACTCCCAATGACTATGAAAACAATATTTCAGTTAATACAATACAAAATGTATTATCAGATATAAAATGATGTTTGCTTATAACCCAATGTGGAAGGAATGCTAGACAATGGGAATCTGAGGAACTGTGTTCTAATTTAGTCCAACCACTAACAATCTATATGACATTTGTGTTCATCAGAGTTCTCCAGAAAAATAAAACCAATAGGAGACACACACAGACACACACACACACACACACACACAGAAAAGCTGGTGGTAATTCCAGTATGAGACCAAAGGACAAAGAAACAAGGAAGATGATGGTGTAAATTCCAATCCAAGGGCAGGAGAAGACCAATGTCTCAGCTCAAACAGGCAGCCTGGAAGCAAAACAGGCAAATTTCACTTTCCACTTCCTTTTTGTTCCAGTCATGCCTTCAGTGGATCACATAATGACAACTTACACTGGGAAGGACAATCTGGTTTAGGGATTTAAATGCTGGTATCATCTGGAAACACCCTCACAGACACACCAAGAAACAACGTTTAAGCTGAGCACCACTTGGCCCAGTCAAATTAAGACGTAAAGTTAGCCATCACAATGTTGTGTAAGCCTTATGGTAACAGGTACAATGGAGAATGAAACAGCCAGTGTAGACTGTTTTTCTGAGGAGTTTTGATATATAGGATGTGTGCAAAGTTGTGTGGGTAGGAATGTATGAGGAAACAAGTAGGTTTATATTTTTAAGGTGGAAAATTTGAAGATATTTACCAGACTGATGGAAATAATCCACTGAAAGATGAGCTGAGAAGAATGGTGGGTTTGGAGGAGAGAAATGTTGGTGCAGAAATGGGAAAAGCTAATTGGAAAGACAAAGTCCTTCAGCAGATGAGAAGGATATTCAAATGGAGCCAGATTTGAAATTACTTCTTTTAAAATTACTAACTTAGAAATGAAGGTTTGGAATGGCCTGGTAGGCAAAGACTCCAGTGATGCTGAGATTGACTGAGGGCAAGGGAACATACATGAAATGTGCAGCAAAAAAGGAGATGTGTCTCTGATTTTATTTGCATCTTCCTTTTTTCTTAGTCCAGCTACAGCGTCATAAACAATTTCTTAGTCCGGCTATAACCTCATAAGCAATTTTGGAAATGTGTTCTGTATCCCTCAAGTATATGTTATTTAAAATCTATTTTGTTTGATCATTTTTCCTTTTCCTACACTATTGTGTATTGCCTAATTGATGGTTGTTAGACATCACCAGTGGTCAAATGTGGTAGAATGGAAAAATGAGGTTTTCATACAGATTCTTTTCTTCCAGAACACAAAAGGATAAGATCTAGGTTCAGCAAGCAGCTCTTAACTCACCTCTGGAATATCAAGTGAACATGACTTTAGATAGATTAACTTTAGATAACCCATTTTATGGAGAAATGAGTTCTCAGTCAGAGACAATGCTTTGTGCAAAACAGTGATAGCAAGGATTTAACTGCTGCATCACACTGAAGGTCTGGAAGAAGCCTGAGAGTCAAAAAGCACATGCTAAAGCCCAGAATCATTGATATATGTATAATTAATATAATTATATATACATAAAGTAATTGTATATGTAATATGTACCTGTAAATACTATATAAAATATCCAATCTAAAATCAAAACATATAAAATTATGCCCGTGAGAACAAAGTATTGTCTGCTTTGTGTCTGGAGAAGATCAGTAGAGATGTTCACTTATTAGGAGATTGATTTCCTTGTAGGACAGTATCATATCTGATATTTTGAATTGTTAACTGTCTGGTCAAATGGGAAGTCTATCACGACTATGGTTATGATATGGGGACTTCCTTGCCTTCAAATATATTCCTCTAGGCTCACTGTGATTTTGTAAGCTTGAGGATGCTTGTTTTCATAGTAATAGGTAAACCTGTCCCTGATTTTTAGAACCCTAATGATTAGAAGATTTCTGAAGATTATTTCTGATTTAGGGCCCAAGTAGTAATTTATTCAGGCATTGATGTATCTTCTGGCACATGAACTTGCTCAGAAATTGATTTAAGTCACAAAGTGTAGCCAACTCTTCTTCTCAGTGCTGGCATTACAGTGTTTTATTCAGAGGGGACCTCTGGAGAGACAGCTTTCCTTTTCTACTGCCCACCCATGGCTTAGGGCTTCAGAGTCTTGGGATATTGGCTGTCTTACTCCCAAGAGGTCATTCTCACATGCTATTGTAGGAGGCTATTCTCACAGGAACCCATTCTCACATGCCACCGTAGGAGGTTGAGGAACCCTGTGTGGGTGAGAGTCAGGGTAGTTTTAAACATAATGGCATTCAGACCATGTATATACACATATACACCTGTATGTACATATATCCTAGGATATATACATCCTATTATATATTCTATATACATATTTTTTGTATATTTTATATATATATTTATATATACACGGAGATATATACACACACATATATATCCATAGAATATTCCTATACCTATACATATATAGACCAGGCACAGTGGTTCACTCCTGTAATCCTAGCATTTTGGGAGGCTGAGGCGGGTAAATCACTTGAGGTCAGGAGTTCGAGACCTGCCTGGCCAACATGGTGAATCCCCATCTCTGCTAAAAAAAAAAAAAAAAAAAACAAGAATTAGCTGAGGGTAGTGCCACACATCTGTAATCCCAGCAACTCGGGAGACTGAGCCAGGAGAATCGCTTGAACCTGGGAGGCAGACGTTGCAATGAGCTGAGATCGCTCCACTGCACTCCAGCCTGGGTGACAGAGTGAGATTCTGTCTCAAAAAACAAATAAATAAACAAACATATATATACCTATATATATGTATGTATATATGTATACATCTATATCTACATGTGTAAGTGTGTATATATATCTTATTAGTTATATATTTTATATACATATAAAATATGTATACATTTTATACATAAAATTATAACTAATAGGATATATACAAACATATGTATGTGTATATATCCTATTAGTAATACATTTTATATAAATATTAAAATATGTATATAAATTTATATATACATATATGTGTGTATATGCATTTATTATATAATTTTTAGAAAACCATGACTAATACACCAACTTTTTAGATTTTAGGGCTTATAAAGTTCTCCAAATATATTTATTGTTTTAGGTTATACTTGAGTAGGTAAGTTACTACATTCCCCCTTTTTTCAGTGCTTATCTTAAAGTCAGAGATATCCCTACCACATCATTTCTCAGCATGTTCTTGATAGTGTCCACATAGAATTGAAAGATTCTGAAAGCCGTGGAAAAATGCCAGGGGAAACAGAGGCAACCATGATTCTCTCTTATGGGACTTATCAGAGTTTTTAACACACTCATGTGCATTGTGAGCCTCCTAGGGGCGGATACAGCATGTAATTCCCGAAATTAGATTAGGATTGCGATATGACACCTTTGTGGATAATGACTGGAGTCTTGCTTTCTAATTTTGAGCTTTCTGTAACAACACTTTCTGAAACTAGTCACCTATAAGCTGTTCCTGGTATATACTACCATTCTACAGAACCTTTTCTGATGTGTACTCATTCCAATGTTCCTTCTCCATCATTCCCAATTAGAGTGTCTCTTTCTTCTTCTGAAATAATTATTTGATTTCTCATATATATATATCTTTTATCATTTTAATCAACTTCTCAGCTAGTTGCTTGCATGTCTGTTACCATTTGTAAGTTGCAAGTTTCTTTAATATATAGAAACCAGGAATTATTCATTTTTAATCTCTAGCCTACAGTTTGCAAACTAGCAGTCTGTGGGTCAAGTCCAGTACATGGACAAGTTTTGCTGGCATGAAGAATATTTTATGCAAAATGAATCTTTTTTGAATTAGTGACAATAATCAAATTTCAAGATTTTTCAGCTTTCCTTGAAAAGCCAGAACACTGATACGCAATGGCTGGCATTCCAGCATTGCAAAAATGGACAGAAGCCTAATAGCGAAAGCCCGTCTTAAATGGGGCATATGTTGTACATCTGTTCTCATTTTTGAATTTATTTCCTGATGATATGGGTTTGGCTGTGTCCCCCACCCAAATCTCATCTTGAATTGTAGCTCCCATAATTCCCACGTGTCATGGAAGGGACCTGGTGGGAGGTGACTGAATCATAGAGGCAGGTCTTTCCCGTGCTGCTCTTGTCATAGTGAATAAGCCTCACAAGATCTGATGTTTTCATAAAGGGGAACTCCCCTGTACACGCTCTCTCTTGCCTGCCACCACCCTTTGCTCTTCCTTCATCTTCTGCCATGACTGTGAGACCTCCCCAGCCATTTGGAACTGTGAGTCCCCAAAACCTCTCTCCTTTGTAAATTACCCAGTCCCAGGTATGTCTTCATTAGCAGTGTGAGAACAGACTAACACACTGTTCCACCCTTGAATGTATTTCAGTGGTCAGTCCTTGTACTTGGACATGCCTTAACAAAAGTAATATAGCAGATCCTCAGTCAATGTGTTTAGAATTAAAATCTCTTTGTTTAGGTTTTCCCTTAAGCAGACCCTGAGATAAGGATTCAAATTCAAATAGTTTTTTTTTTTTTTTTGAGATATGAAGGAAATACGTATAAGCAAATGATAAAGTCATTAAAAGAAACCAAGAAAGGGTGCTGTTAGTCTGTCACTACCATACCTAACAAGAGATTGATCCTTCAGGGAAATTGTGGAAACAGTGGAAATGCGTACCTCAGAATTATCCTAACTGGTCAGTGAAAGAAGAGGGATATTTGTAAGCCAGCTCCCACCATTCAGGCCCTGGTGGGTGTAATTTTGCAGCATTTTCATCCTGTAACCTACACGGGCACAGGAGCTCTGAGATTTTGGGGAAAGTTCACAGAATAGGGATTCAGATTCGGTTTCAGAAACATGGCAGAGGAAGTTGCAATTGCAGATTCTAGGAATTGGCAGAGTCTCTTAGAAAGTCAATACAAAGTGAATTGGACCGGGGAAGAAGGAAGGAAAGAGAAGCTGAGCATCACAGTTAGCTGCAGTTAAAACTGATTTGAAACTCATAAACACACAGTTAATACTTGACCCAGCTCCTCTTGCTACCCATCTTCCTGTGACTCCAACCACACAGTGATGGAAAACCTTTTCTCTTGTTCTATCTAGGAAGACCCCTGAGACTGGAAGCTGATCCTCTAGGGTCTTTGTTCTCCTTCCAGGCTTTTGAAAGCTCATTTTAACTTGACACCATGCAAATGGCAATGGTCGTAGCAAACCAGCCCATTGTGTGACAGGAACTTTGGGTAACATTAAATATGCATCTGCCCAGAGTTCACTTGGAAATGCTATTAGATTCCTGACCCTTTCAATGTAAATACATTTGCAATTTTGCTAAATTTGCAAATATAAGTTATTTCTCTTGAAACTTGTTTGAATTGAAAGTCAAAACCATTCAAGATCATCAAAATGTATTTCACGAGTAAAGTGGTGTTCGTTTCTTATTCTGTTGATTGAAATGTGTTCCTTTTATAGACAATGATAACAACTTCAAAATACATGCTTCTACTTTTAGAGAGGGAGAAAAATGATCAAATTGAGCTTCTCCAGGAATCCAGACAAAGTGGAAAGGTTCATTTTCTTTCCCTTTCAAGTGGGAATATAGTTAACTTCTGGCAACTTTCCTTCCTCGTTGTGTGCTTTTGTTTCTGCACAGCTATCTAAAGTCACTCTGGGATTGTGTGCCTTCTAAGCTTCTAAAAGAAATATTTGAGTTTAGTTTTTTGTTGAAAAGGGAAAAAAAAACACATTTTTTTTTCTTTTCTAAAGAGTATTGATTTCCCTTAGGAACTAACAGAATATTCCGAGTCAAGCCTAATTTGGAATTCATGCAATATTGGAACTCACTTTCAATAAATCTCAACTGCAACTTTTCTTTTCTGATTTATTTATTTATTTGTGTGCTGTCCTTTAGTGGAATTGTTTATAACTAACTTATAGTTGCTATTGGAGGCGAATTTTAATGCTTAAGATTTCATTTTCTTTTTTGTTTTGTCTTTGAATGAATTTTCTTCTAATCTAGAGAAATCAGGCTAATTCAATGGCATGCTTACTTTTCTGGGGGAAAATGACTATATTATTATCTTAAATATGTATTTCTTTATTTTATTAGATTTAATATATGTTTTACTAGTTTTTGTATGTTCCAATTTTACTTAGGGATTGCAGATGATATGTAGGGAGCGGTATACTTTCATAAGTGGAAAAACATTGCCCAAACAATGGGAAATAAAGCTTGCAATTATTTTAAAATATAATCACCATATGAACAGAATATGAAAGCTTAATACTCTTTTGACATCAGGTAGTATGATACTCAAGCATTTTGCTCAAGATTGTTTTAGCTGTTTGTTGTCTTCTGTGGTTTCATAAAAATTTTAAGATTGCTTTTTTCAGTTTCTGAAAAAGATAGCATTAGGATCTTAGTAGGGATTGTATTGAATCTGTAGATTGCTTTGGGTAGAATGGACATTGTAACAGTATGAATTTTTGCAATCCATGAACACAAGATATCTTTCCGTTTATTTATGTCTTCTATTTCTTTCATTAGTGTTTTATAGTTTTCAGTGTACAGATCTTTCACTTCACTGAGTAAATGTATTCCTAGGTATTTTATTTTTTAAGTTATTATAAATGTGATTTGTAATAATTTCTTTTTCAGATAGTTACTTGATGTTGACTTTGTATCCTGAAACTTTACTGGATTTGTTTATTAATTAGTTATGAGAATTTTTGATGGAAACTTTAGGGTTTTCGCTACATAAGGTTATGATGTCTACAAACAGAAACAATTTTTCTTCCTTTTTAATTTAGATGCCTTTCCATTATTTTTCAAATATCTGAGTAAATACTGGTTTGGACATACACGAACTTGTAGACAAGAGCATTGTTATAAGTATGCTCTCTTCAAGATACATAGTTTTTGTATACATTCACACTAGATGTGGTCTAAGCAGTACCATAGCCAGGAGCTACTTATTAATACATAGAAGACAAGCACTTCAAATTGATTTGAAAGTGATGAGAGAAACAAAAGTTTAGCTTTATATTTACTTATTTTTTCATACTTGCAAGCTTGTTACAAACAGGCAGATCTCAGAATATGAAAAAAAACAAAAAAACAAAAAACACCAGTCCCTCCAATTACACATCCCCTTCAAAAACAAACATACAAACAAATCGATTAAAAACTAACTGTTCAGTCTAATTTGGCTATCTTAATAAAGATAGAAATTGCTGGAACTGGTAGATTACATCAGATTTAAAGCTGAGTGTTTTAATTATTTTTTTTCTCTGGTTTAATTTCCATTACAGTTTCATAAAATTTTAGGACTCAGAAATAAACACTATATATATCTGAGTACTTTATTCATTTATTATTACACAATTGTAGAGTGAAATGAATATAGAAATAATATGGTCTGTATTTCTTAATCATTTGGGGGTCAAAGAACTTTTGAAATTATTATTTTGTAACACCTACAGGTTCTTTCCCTGGAAGAATGTATAAAATTCAAACAAAATTGGCAGGGTGTGGTGGCTCACACCTGTAATCCCAGCACTTTGGGAGGCTGAGGTGGGTGGATGACCTGAGGTCAGGAGTTTGAGAACAGCCTGGCCAACATGACGAGATCCCATCTCTACTAAAAATACAAAAATTAGCCAGGCATGGTGGTATGTGCCTGTAATACAAGCTACTCAGGAGGCTGAGGCAGGAGAATCGCTTGAACCTGGGTGGCAGAAGTTGCAGTGAGCCGAAATTGCACCATCGCACTCCAGTCTGGGCAACAAGAGTAAAACTCTGTCTCATAAATAAATAAATAAATAAATTTCATACAAAATTTAATGTGTTCATAGACTTCAATAATTTCATCTCTAGACTCTCTAGAGATCAGCAGGCCTCATTTTATTGGACTCATATAGTTTACCTTTATAAGTTAAACTATATGGTATCATATATTTTTATATATGGTATCACATATTTTTAAAAGACAACTTCTTAAGTAACTTGCTAATCATCAGATTAGACATTGGTTTTTAGACAAACATAATTTATTAAGGCTCATTGTGAACCACAGTTAGATGATTATATGAAAGTGCTAGTTAAATTTATAAATGTTATTTATTCCTCTATCTGCCAAATATTTATTGAGCACTGACTACATGTCAAACATTGTTTAACGGGCTGAAGGTGCCAAGAGGAAGAAAACAGAATCTAGAAGAAAGGACATATACCTTGGGTGAGACATGTGTATACATCTTGGATTTACCTTACTAGTTAGTACCTTTGAAAAATTAAAATATACAAAGATATGTATTTCAAGGCTTTAAAGGATGAAATAGCAGGTGAAAATATGGGATAGAATATATGTGTGTTTGACATACATCTGGTGCTTAATATTTATGTCTTTCCTTCTTTCTACTTTTTCTTTTCCTAAGGTAACCCAATTTCTAATATGGTAGACACCTTGAGAGATAGAGAATTTCAGTGTGGTTAGTGCTGGAAGATAGGAATGGACACAAATGAACACAAAGAAGAGATGGTCAGCTCTGGCTTGGGGAACTGGTGAGCTTCTTACGGAGGTGGAGCTCTTTGAGCTAGGACACAAGTCTCAGATTTCTCTAGTTGAAGAAGAAATGAAGAGAGATATTTGAGGCATGAAAAAATGACATTAAAGCTTGCAAAATTATAGAGTTATGTAAAAGTTAAAATGCTTGTGCATCTGGGTAGGGAAGAGTGAAAATTCGTGAAGGACACATGGATGCAGGAGACATGATGCCAAAAACACAATTTGGTGGAGGTACAAAGGGGTATATATTTTACACTAAGGGGTTTTCATTTGTCCTTTGGGAACATAAGGGCCATTAAATGACTTTGAATAGAAGTCAAATATTCACTTAAGCTACAATAACTTGAGAATATAATCTTAGCTTCAGTTTATGAATCTGTAATATGGGAATTGTAACAGTACACAGTATAAGGTTATCTCATGGTGTTTAACTATACTAAAGCAAGTGAGCCTTCTTGGTGTAATGCCTGACATGTGGCCATCATCTGATAAATATGTCATTAGAGTGAAAATATATCTCATAAAATTATGACTGTCCTTTATTGGGACTTTTCTCTGAGACTCTTGCCCTAATCATCCCGAGTCATCACTTTTGCTTCAGGAATAATTAGAATTGTTATGGCACAAATGCTTTCAAAATATATTCTTAAAGTCAACTAATACAGTAGTTTAGAAAATATAACTTTTCATTTCCAAGAGGAAGATTTTGTTAGGAGAAGAAAGACTCTTGAGAATCAATAAAAGAAGGCTCTGAAGAAAGCAGGATGTAAAGCTTATTTCTTCACAAAATATTAGAATGATGATAAAGGAAGACTGCGTGGCTTATACCCAGGAGGCAAGATCAACTTCATGTGAGCTGTGGGGGAAAGTAGAGGAGAACTGGTTGGGGTGTGTCTTTAAGAAGTTCCTGTTGGGACTGGAACAGGGAATTGTACCTGAGGGGTCTGCTGAAAGCCAATTCAGTACCAGCAGGATGACTGCCTAGTATCTTCTCTTGCAATTTCCAGGAAACATGATGAAAAACAAGCTGATGTCTTCACATTTTTTTGTTCACAAAGTGAACATAGAATATCTGTTGTGCTGAGGAGACGTCTAGTTGACCTTCCCACCACTCAGTGGGTGACCTGCCAGCAATAGCTTAGTGTTGCCTGCATATTTTCCTACCCAAGTTTCTGTTCTCTGCTTCCTTCCTGATCCCATCTGAATTGAACCACACAAATATTTCCCATTATAATGGTCCAAGTAAATTTGTAAACCTTAGTCATTGATGATAAGATTGTTGACATGAGAGTAATTTTGGTGGTTTGGAAGGAAAAGTCCTCAGCTACCACAGTTGGCCAAAACCCAGTCCCATTTTGCCATCAATATAATTTAAGCAATAATTTTGGCATTAGGATATGGGAAGATAGAAACAAGTTAGCAGACTGGAAAGATTCTTTTTGAAAGACTAAAATAAGGCAAATATTTTAGTGGTAGAATTGCTAGCAGGGACTTTTTCTTAGTCACAGCTATGTCTTCAGTGCCGAGTAGAGTGAATGATATATTGAGGTTCATTGAAGTTTGGGGGCAATGATGCCTTGTTTTCTCACCAACTTTAGAGGTAGATAGGAGTCAGGCAAATAGAAGTTAAAATATCATCTTTGTTCCTGACCACATGTATCGGAAGGTGAAGCATAGGTCTTAGTGAAGTGGACTCACTAATATGCCCCTTGCCGGCCTATCAAAATCTTGAAAGGGCCCATCTAAAGAAAAGTATATAGTTTCCTAGGATTTCTGTCTTCCTCAGGCCCCAGGGGAAAGATGCCAGAAAAAAAAGAAGCCGATTTCTATTGCTCAAAGATATGTGACAGATGCATTATAATAATCAAGAAATGTGGTCCAATAGTCCAACTGTCAACCAAATAACTCACTTCTCTTTGAGAAGTAGTAAGGATGAGCAGGAGACCAAATGTATTTCTCTAGTAGGGATCCCTTCACCTGGAAATAGGAGAAATGGGAAGTAGGTGTTCTGTGGACAACATAAATATGTTGAATACATAAATATGTTAAATTAATCAATGGATTTGGCTTTAGGGGAAGACATAAGAAACATATAAAAGATGAGAATGACAGTTTGTTAACCATATTAGCCAAGATATAGAATACTATTCATTAATTGAGAGTATACATTAAATGCAGCATACAATATGATCTTTTAAAATTACTCAAAAATGACTTTTTTGTCAATTAAACACAATTACACATCATACATAAAAGAAATCTGCAAAAAAGAGAGGAGACACCAACATTTGACTTAAAAGATTCCTCAGATTATTTGAAACAGTATTTCTGAAAGTCTTTCTGAGAACCAGCTATTCTGGGGTATCCTGAAGAATTCTGAGCATCAGTGGGGAGGGGAAAATGGAAGGAGGAAGTGGCAGACAATGCAAGCCTTGTGGAAAGGGCAGGCAAGAGCAGGCGCTTCCTGTGCCACACAGGGAGGAGATGTTGGCAAAGGCTGCTGCAGTGGAAAGGGTTCAGGTAAAACCTGGAGATCATTGGCAGGACTAAGTTCAGTAACAGGTGAAAGGAAACATCAGTCTGGCAGATGGAGTAAACGCTTTTCAGGGAGTTGAGGTTGGAGGAAAGAAATGGGTACAATATTTTCCTTCTGCATATTGGACTGTCTACCTGCTTTGTCTTAAATTCAAAACCAAACCAGGGCAAAAAGGTAGGGAATGTCAACAGCAAGAAAATGTAGCTCCAGAGAAAACAAGAGACCAACTGATCTCCTTCTACAAAGAACACTGCCACTGGCTATGCGTCAGGAAATCTCACTAAATCTGAGCTTCTCTTCTGTGAATGTGATTAATGACACCACATCTCCACCCATTTCATAAGGTAGGAACTAAGCTTAGTTATTGCTATCATTAATGTTTTTATTATATTATTTACTACTATTGTTAGATATTGTTATCATTAATATTATTTATTATTATCAGTTATTAACATTAATATATTTTTACTTATTGTTATTAATTTTATCATATTATTATTTATTATTAACCTAGCCTTTTGCACGTTTAGTTTTAAATTCCATTCATTTGGTTGTTAGCAATCTCAATGGTGGAACAGTTGGCAAAAATTAACATGTCTTCAAAAGACTAAATTAGGTGTCAAGTCACAGTAGCCACTCTTTCGGACCCAGAAGAAAGTTAATTATGAGTTTTGAAAGAGAATGGGTCCAGATTAAGATGTTCTACCTTATTGAGTCTCTTGTTTCTGAATTTGTGGCTGGAATGCTTGAGATTTATAATATTGGGGGACCATATACCTGTAATGGGGGGCATATTTTACTTGTGAATTCCCAAGTGCGAAAAGGAAGTCATTACATTGATTATTTTAACATACAGATTTAGCAGATGCATTCATTCTGTGGATAAAACAGTCTACTTAGATTTGATACTTAGCTAGCAGTAGAAGATAATACACTTTTAAAGTAGATTTTCATAATAATTTTGACTAGAATTTTGTGTTTATTTTCATAATATTGCAGTGTCTTTTAAGGATGGCTGTTAAGTTTTATGTTTTTATGTTTTATGACCCTCTCCCAAAGTAACAGCCATCCCCATATGCACATATTTTATTGAGATCTGAAACTAATAAATTTTTTTTTAATTTAGGTAATTGGCTATGGGAAATGGGCTATGGAAAAATATTACTGTAAAATGCAATGTATATTTCAATATTACTAACTAATACTAAACATTTCTATTAGGTAAGATGCTGTTTTTGATTTGAAATACTTAAGAAATGGAATAATAAATTTACTTACCTTATTCTTTTAAAAATTTAACTTACACTTTGGATACATGGGTATATTGCATTCAGGTAGTGAGTGTAGTACACAATAGGTTGTTTTTCAAACCATACCATCTTCCCTTACTCCCTGCTCTACGGTATCTATTGTTCTCATGTTAATGTCCACGTGTGCTCAACATTTAGCTTCCAATTATACGTGAGAACATGCAGTATTTGGTTTTCTGTTCCTGCATTGGTTAATTTAGGATTATGGCCTCCAGCTGCAACAATGTTGCTACAGAGGACATGATTTCATCCTCTTTAATGGCAGCATAGTATTACATGGTGTATTTGTGCCATCTTTTCTTTATCCAATCTACCATTAATGGGCACCTAGATTGATTCCACATCTTTGCTATTGTGAATAGTATGGTGATAAACACATGAGTGCCTGCATCTTTTTGTTATAATGATCATGTTCCCTTGGGTATATACCCAGTAATGGGATTGTTGGGTCAAATGGTAGCTCTGTTTTAAGTTCATTGAGACATCTCCAAACTGCTCTCCACAGTGGCTGAACTAATTTACACTCCCACCAATAATGCATAAGTGTTAGTTTTTCTCTGCAGTCTTTCCAGCATCTGTTGTTTTTGACTTTTTAATAAAAGCCATTCTGACTGGTGTGATATGGTATCTTCTTCTGGTTTTGATTTGCATTTCTCTGATGATGAGTGATATTGAACATTTTTTTTTTCTTAGGTTTTGGCCACTAGTTTACTCTTCAACAGTGATAGAATAATGGCAAAGATACTGTGTAGATTTTATTTATTTAATTTTATACAAATTTTTGTCTAGTGAATTACTTACCAAATTGTATTGTCTACAGACATTACAAAACAGCAAACAATCATATATTTATGAAATCATTTTAATAGATTTCAGTTTCAGTTTTTCCCATGAGTGATAAGTTTAATGCTACTAATATGCTCCCTATAGATATTATGTCCTCTGTAGATCAGCTTTTATATATCAGAGAGAGAAAGGAGAGGCTGTATCATCCATTCTTTTCTGGATTCTTTAGTTCTTGATTATCCCCTAACCTTGCTTAACTCCTGGCAAATGTTGCTAATATTAATGGAAAAATAAGAAATTTGGAATTTCTACTTACTTTAGTCTCTTCATCTATGGTAACTAGTCTAGACAGAATGTGAGGCTTACTGTTTATGTTATATTATTATTGGTAATCCTCAATGTTACCTTAATTGTTTTAATTTCTGTTATGGATGTAGAGTCTGGGATTTGTGTCAGAAGTTCTTTATTTGAAAATAATAATAAAAATATATCTAAATTTTGATTTTGCAAATATATCCTTTGCTTAATAGTTCATTGCATTAAATGTTAGTAAATTATACATTTTACCTTCAATTTTGTCAGAAATTCAAACTGCAGGGGCCTTGTTTAAAAATCATTTAGTTGACTAGCGGTAATTCAAGAATTAAATGAAAAATTTTCAATTTTCAAAAATTACCAAATTTATAAAGATAAATATCCCCTTTAAATTGTATCTATTTTTTTTTTTGTCCTTGCTGTTTGATAAATTACCTCATGAAAGACAAATTAGACTTCAGGATGAAGCTCTCAGCCTGTTTCTATTTTATTTTCCCTTTGACAGATAATAAGCTCTTATGTCATTTAATATTTAGTCCCATTTATTTTAAAATAAAAGCTTCATCATAAAAATTCATTGTAAAGGAAATGAAAATGTGTAGGTGAGTTGTCAACATTGGATAGTCAGTAAATTTTATAAACTGATTTCAAAATGGATAACTTCACCGTTATATATCACTTTCCAAAGCAGAGGTATTTCCGAAAAGCTCTCCCAGTTCGATTTTATGGAATTAAAAGCTAGTTTTTATAGGCTTTGGGGCTATTCCCCTAAATGGAAATGTTTTAAACCAGGGAAGGAGAAAAATCACAGGTCAGGATAGAGGAATGTTTTACAACCACATCTTTGATGTAGAATAAATACATTTTTATATATAACTTCAGCAAGGCATATTTTATATATCATATAATTCACCCTTTGCAGGTGTGCAATTCAGTGAGTTTTAGTAAATATATGAGCTGTGCAACCACCACAGTAACTTAGTTTAGAACATTTCCATTACTCCAGTAAGATCCCTCATATCCACTAAGGGTCACACTCTGAGCCCAACCTCTCTCACTCTCTACCACATCAGAAACCATTTAATCTTCTGCCTGTCTCTGCAGACTTGGCTTTTCTGTACATTTCTCATCAAGTGAATTGTGTAATACCTGGTGTCTTGCATTTGGCAGCTTTCACTCGGTGTGTTTTGTAGATTTGTTCATGGTGTAACACACATCAGTGGTTTTCTTCCTTTGATTGCTGAATAGTATTCCATTGCATGGACATACCACTTTAATTCATTTATCTGTTTAGGAGTATTTAGCCTGTTTCTAATTTTTGGCTTTCTAAATAAAGCTGCTAAGAACACTTGAATCAATGTGTTTATCTGTATATGTGCTATTACTTCTCTGGGACTACCTAATGTAAGGTTCTTCTATCGGTGCAAACCCCAGGAGTGCGCCAACAGACAACACAACAGTGTGGAGCAACATGCTGTTTTAATGAGCGCCTGGGTGCAGGCTGGCTGAGGCCTAAAATGGCATCAGCCCCAAGTGAGGACGGGGCAAAGGTTTTATAATCTCCTAAGAGCAGGAAGTGTCCTAGTCTGACGTAACTGCTATCTTGTACCCGGATGGCTTCTTTCTTGATCTTCGGGGTACCTGTCTTCCGGCGGACTATCTTCCTGCTTCTCCTATCTTGCTGGCACACGCTGCTGGCGCAAGTAGCCTTGCAACTTGGGACTGGGCCTGAGAATGGAGGAGTTATTTATCTCTTTAAACTTTCAGGCCCCAAGGAGAATCTTACACCCAAGAGTGGAAAGCCTGTGTCATATGGTGAATGTATTTTTAACTCTCAAAGCATTTCCAAAGTGGCAACACCAGTGTATGCCACAGTTGACAATATATGAGGGATCCCATTTCTATAATTTATTTACTATTTTCTGTCTTGTTTATTATAGATATTCTGAGAGATTTAAAATGGTACCTCATTGTGGCATTAATTTACATTTCCCTAATGAATAATTACACTGAGCTTCTTTCTTTGTGCTTGTTAGCCATTTCTATATCTTCTTTATTAAAATGCTCATTCAAATATTTTGCCTATTTTATTTAGGTGCTCATTTTCTTATTATTGACCTGTAAGCAATCTCTGTATATTCATGATACAAGCCCTTATCAGATATGTGTTTTACAAAATATTATATTCTAGTGTTACTGTTTTTTTTTCATTGTCTTAATGATGTCTTTTGAAGTACAGATCTTTTGAATTTTGATGAAATCTACTTTATCAACCTATTTCTTTCTTATATTAACTTTGCTTTGGTGTCATAGCTAAGACTTCGTTGCTTAACCCAAATTTCAGAAGATTTCATCCTATGGTATTTACCAAAAGTTTTATTGTTGTAAGTCTTATTGTAAGATTGTAATAATCTTTAAGTTAAGTTTTACTTAGTGAAAGGTAAAAATCTAAATTCATATTATCATGGATGAACAATTATCATAGTACCATCTCTAGAATATCTATCCTTTTCCTTGACACCTTTGTCAAAAGTAAATTAACTCTAAATGTAAGGTTTTATTTCTGAACTCTTAATCCTGTTCAGCTGACCTGCATATTTACTCTTATCCTGGTATCACACTGTCGTGATTACGGTAGCTTTACCATACTTTTGAAATTGTAAAGTTACATTCTCCCAGCTCCATTCTATTTTTTCAAAATTCTTTTGGCTGTTTTAGGATTTTTGCAATCTCACATTAGTCAAGGTTCTTCAAGGAAACAGAATCCGTAAGATATATGTAACTATGTAAGAGAAGATTTATTCTAAGGATTGGCTCACAAGATAACAGAGGCTGAGAAGTCCTATAATATGCCATCTGCAAGGTGGAAAACTGGGAAAGCTGGTTGTGTAATTCAGCTCAAATTTGAAGGACTGAGAAATGGGAGTGGAGGAGGGAAGAACTGCTGTAAGTCCCAGAATTGGAAGGCTTGAGAACTAAGAGCTGTAATTTCTGAGAGCAGCAAAATTTGGATGTTTCAACTCAAGAAAACAGAGAGGATTCACTTGTCCCTGCCCTTTTGCTGTATTTAACTCCCAACAGTTTAGAAAATGTCTATCCACATTGGTGAGGGCAGATCCTATTTACTCAATCTACTGATTCAAATAATAAATCACTTCCAGGAACATACTCATAGGCACACCCAGAAATAATATTTTACCAGCTATCTGGGCATCCCTTAGCCCAGTCATGTTGGCACATAAAATTAAACATCACCAGTCCCATATAAATTTCAGGACCAATTCTCACTTTCAGTGAAAAGTCCTCCTGGAATTTTGATAGGGTTGGTGTTGAATCTATTGATCAGTTGAAAATAATTGTCATCTGTAAGATACTGAATCTTCCAATACATAAATGTGAAATGCTTCTCTGATTATTTAGATCTTCTTTAATTTCCCTCAACAATATTTCATCATTTCCACTGCAACATTCTTGCAGTTCTGTTGTTAAAGTTAGATAAGTACCTTATCCTTTTAATTGCTATTATAAAGGAATTATAGAATAAGTATATTTTTGATAAAGAACACTTAAAAATTTCAAAATTCGAAGTTGTATTTAAAGAAAGAGAGCTATACTTAACAAATAACATTCAGTTTTCCATAGATCAGCCTTTTAAACAGGTTGAGTATTTAATTAGTTACTCATGTAGTGTGAAAATAATCAACACTTCTATGGCCCAGCACTTAATGGATATTTTATTCTGCAGGGCAGAAGAACTGATAAAGCCTAAGAAAGGCTTTTATATTTAGGAAAACAATTGAGAAAGTAAAGCACATCACATTTTCCTTTTAGAGATTCATTATGTACATTAACAAATTAAAGGCTCAGATGCCCATTCTAGTTTATTTGGCCATGTTTTATAGAACATTTATTAACGTATTAAGGAACTCCTAATGTATTTTAGAAGAGAATTTGGAACACTCTGGAATGGTAGCTTATGGTTTGCACAGCTTTTCTCAGGAGCATTGCATCTTATAACTACTTGTGAGAGTAGACATGGCTATTGCTATTAAAGAGCATCTAACCCAAGTCATATAAAGTATTAAAGCCAGGTCTTACACTCAAGACTTCTGCCCAAATGCCATTTTCATTTCATCCATGAGACCCAAGAGAAGTCTCATTCTCTGACTGAAGTATCAATCATGTGAAGAATCATGTTACCATAAACAGATACACATTCAAGGTTTTGGAAATTCTTTGAGCAATGAAGAACCTCCTGTAAGTATCACAACTTAGCAGTTTGAATTGTCTTCAGAGAGTGCTAAGAATTGAGAAGACAGATCTAAATGACAGAATGAAGATGTGTGAAGATGGAACACAGGGCAGAGCTGACCTTAGAATTGCTGAAAGGCAATGCATAGGAAGAAAATGACAGAAAGTACAGACTATTCAAATTTGCTTTTGCTGGGCTTTGATACTGCCTGATCAAATGATGTTTTGCTTGTATTCTGTAGAAAATCCTGCAACTAAGAAATGTATAGGTTGATGTGAGCTAAATGAAGTCAATAGAGTAGTAATTAGTTGAAAACACAGTAGTAAATGAATAGATATAAAAGTAGAATGCACAAAGGTAAATAACGAAATAGGGGAGAAATCACTAATTGAAATGTACGTAGCTTAGATCATCAGAATATTTTTGAAAGTGAGTTGTCAGGTACTTTTTGTCTGTTTGTTTAATTACCTTAATTTATTTCTCCCTTAGATCATACTTAAACAAAAAATGCTAACATTTGAAACTAGAGAATTTGTAAACATTAAATAGGCATCCATTTATAAATGTTGACAAAATTACAGTGGATTTAATTTGTGCATGATGAAATCAAAATGACTAAGGAGATACTCATCGTTTAAAAAATAATAACCACTTTAAATACTTTACAAACTCAGTGAATATTTTTTCAGTGCCTGCTCCATGCCAGGCAATGTTCTAGGAGCTTGAAATCATCAGTAAACAAAACAAAAACCCATGTCCTAGTGCAGTATAGATTTTTACAATAAGCAAATCATAAACTAAAAAATAAATACAATAAAGAAGTCAACTACACAGCATACTATATTCACATAGTCAGCTACCTAGTGAGAAGGCAGTAAGTGCTGGAGGAAAAAATAAAAAGTAGAGCAGAGTGTTGGGGATGAAGAATGCCTATGGGGTGGCGATGTTACAAAAAGCGTGGGTATGAAATTACAATGGTCAGAATGAGAGAAAATTGATATAGATATATCTATTTTAAATGTATATTTATTATTTGTATGCTTATCTGATTTCATATAAATCCTTCCTCCTAAGATAGAAGGTGAACAGGTTTATGTAACTTCTAATTTGGAAAAAGTATTTTCCATGATATTCTACAGATAGTTGAAAGAAATACAAATATTTTCCTTTTTCCTTGGGTAAGCCTACGGGTTGACTCTTTTTTTTCCTTTCTTTTTGCAATATCATTTGTGTATACTTTTGATTTTTTTTCTTATATTTAACCAATGGAAATTCACTGAGGTTTGAGTTTATGAATACAATGGGTTAATTCATGGGGCAATACCACAAAATTGGGCATTATTTTTCATTTCTTTTAAATATCAGAGTGTTCAAGAGAGAAACTTAAGGCAATTAGATAATAGTTATTGAGAATATCAAGTAAGAAAGTTAGAGCTCATGAACTCTATTTCTCTGAAATAGAGTTTTCAATATTTATTGACTCTGAATCAAATATCATGGTCAAGGTTTAAAGTGTAAAATGAGACATAAGAGAAGCAGTTGATTGTCTCATGTTTAAAATGTTCTTTCTAATTTTTCCATCCCAAGGAATGCATTTAATTCTACAATATATGAAATTCAAGCTACTTAGAGTATTGAAATACAGTAGTTTGTCTTTAATCTAATGACTAAAATAACGGAATAAATTAGTGTCACACAGCCAGCCTCATTTTGTTGGTTTTTGGAACTTTACATTACTGGTATTCTCCACTGCAAGCTGCTGATTCTGATAAATCAAAAATAATCAAATGGCATAACTATACAACAAAGTAAAAATTGAATTATATTCCAAAATAGTATCAACTTTATCTAGGATTTCTTCATTCATACATTCACTCATTCATTCATTCACTGAAAATTTGTCTTTTGAGAACTTAATCTGTTCTAGGTACAGTGGCAAGTGCTAAGATTAAAACATGGTCAGGACTTGATCCTATTAAATAGATGTGTGTTGTGACTAAATGTGTCATTTCACAAATTGGTATGTTGAAGGCCTAATCGCCAGTGTGACTGTATATGGAGATAGGTTCTGTGAGGAGGGAATAAGGTTAGCAGGTCATAGGGGGGTGCTCTACTTCAATAGAACTGGTGTCCTTAGAAGAAGAGGAGCAGACCTCAGATCTCTTTCTCTCCACCATGCGAGGACACAGTGGGATGACAGCCACTTTCAAACCAGGAAGAGATTCTCACCAAAAAGAAAACTCGCTGACACCTTGATCTTGAACTTCCCAGAATCCAGAATTACGAAAAAAATAGTCTGTTGTTTAAGGCACTTAGTTTATGGTATATTATTCTGGAAGCTTGAGCTAACTAATGCAATGTGTCAACTACATATCACCATCCATTGTCGTGAGTGGCATGATAGAAATTCACAGGGGCCCAGTAGAAGAAGTGATTGCTCAAATGCAAAGGCTCCAGAGAGAAGAAGGCATTTGAACTGGTTCTCAAAGGATCAGTAGGGATTTGCTAGGCAGTGATGGTAGCAGTGCATTTGAGGGAAAGTTCCTAGCATATGCTGAATGCTTGTTTCTTGCCACAGAGTCATTCCTTCTAAGCCTCTCACTCATCCTATCACATCAAAACTATTTTTGTGCTCAAAAAATAAATAGACTTAATGAATGTTACCAATTCATTTCCATAAATGTTACTGCTCTTCCACCATGACGTTCCGGGGCTTGCCACAGTTCTCCATTTCTGTAACCTCACTGTATGATGCCTGAATTCTTTCTTCAGACCTAAGAGTGTTTGTAGAAGTGTCTTAGAAAATGTGGCTTGAAGCCCTTTTACAATTACTGATGAGAGGTAAATGCAAAAACAAAAAAAAAAATAAAAAATAATAAAAACAGCACTATCTGCAGTAAACACAGACATTAAGGCAAACCGTGGTGCCATAAGCATCCCTGGAAACAATGGCTCAGAAACATCACCTTTAATCATTTCCTGCCAAAATGGTACGTTACAGCCTATCTGAGTTCCCTTCTCATCTTGTTCTTATTTTTCCTTTCACCTAGACTAATACATTATAATTGTTCATTTCTACCTCAACCACTGGACTATGGGTTCCACTGTGCAGGTGATACTTTAATCCTCTTTCTGCTGCCAACACTCTTTCATCCATTCAATCAATCATTCATTCACCTTTCTGTATTTAATGCCTGTGGGATACCAGTGACAGTGCCAGACTCTGGTCGACAGCAGCAAAGTGATTGTTCATCAGAAGTAAGGGAGACAGGCAATACAGAAACAACAACAAAAAACCAATATTATTTCAGTGATAAGTGTTCTGCAGGTAATAAACTATCTAATGTAGGAGACACAAACTGTGGACAGTGATGGGGAAAGTTAAGTCCTGAAGATGAGAAGGAGTCAGTATTGTGAAGATGAATGAGGAGCCAGGCGCTGGCAAGTAAAAGGCCTGGGGGAAGTAAAAAGCTTGATTTTATTTGAGGAAAAGAAAGGGTTATAAGCATAACAGGTAGGCAGTATGTGAATTGGAGACAGAAAATAAGGTTGGGCCTTTTAGATCCTATTGAGAACTTTGGATTTGCCAAAGGAGAAAGCCATTAAAAAATGTTAACCAAAAGAGAAATTTTATATGTTCATGTTCAATTGCAAGACACGACTTACACTTTTAAAACAATTACTCTACCTGCTGTGTGCAAACCAGATTGAAGGTGGGCATTTTCAGAAGCGGGGGCTGAGGGGCAGTTAGGAAGCAATTGCTACACTCCAGGTGAAGGTGAAGAGGACTTGAGGCCATGTGAGTAGCGGTGCAGATGGGAGAGAAGAGAACACATTTGAGGTATGTTTGCAGAGACAGACATAAATGATTTATTATGGATTGACTGTCAGTGCTCCGGAAAAAGGAGAATTTAAGAATAACTTTTTAAGTATTATATTGTCATTTAACAAAGTAGAAGAGAAGGAAAGGAACAGATGTTGAGAGAAAAAAATAGAGTTCTTTTTTGAACCATATTACGTTTCTAATGATTATTCATTATTTTGTTAGAGAAATCAAATAGATACTGGGATATAAGCGGATAAAGCACAGGTCAGATTTTTAATTGAGGCAGAGGCTTGAGGTGATATTAAAAGCTCTGAGACTTGTGATTAAATGGAAGAGAGTGAAGACCAGGAAGCAAAGAGGCGGAGGACTGAAACCTGCTGCGTGCCTGTAGACCAAAGGCAAGATATAAAAGCAGATGACACAACACAGAGGCAGAAAAGCAGCAGCTAGAAGCGGAGGAGGAAAAGGAGCAGAGTGTGACCACATCAAGGCAGGAGCAGCCAGCTGAGAGGCTGCGTGAGATGAGCTGACAAGTGTCCACAACATTTGGCAAAGGGATGTTGGTGACCTTCCAAGAATGGCTCCATGGGGGTGGTGGTGACAGAAACCAGACTGGGGAGGGCTCTAGAGAAAACTCCTAGATTGCAGTTTCCTCACATTGTTAATTAAGCTGAAGCCTCTACACTGTACCTAAACCTAGCCTGGACCTTTCTGAATATACTCCATTTACCCCAAAAATTAGTCTTGAAAGGGGGTATATGCTGAATTGTTAGCCTATTGAAATATGAAATGCAGTATTTAGAATTTCCTGGGAAAGAAATCAGGTCCAGTGATAATGGTTTTCAGGCTATATTTTGTTGTTGTTGGACAATTTTAGGATGTGTCATGAGCCCAATAGAGGAATCATTATAAGCCGGCACTCCTTTTGTGATCTCATTGCCATTTCGTTAATACCACAGTTAGGGTTTGTAAAGAATGTATATTACAAGAGACAAAGGACATTTCTCAACACAGGTTTTTTTTTCTTCTGTTTCTTCCACCCAATTTGAAAAATAAATCTCTATTGCCCAATCTGGGTACTTTCTGGAAGCCAGAAAGAGAAAGCTTTCCCCCAAGTAACCTGTCTCATGGCCTATTTGTCAGTGAGCCTAATAATTATCTTCGAGCATGAATAAGGAGAAAATGAAAAAAAAAACCTTTAAAATAATTAGCTAAAACAGTTTACTTTCTTTCTACACATGAACAAGTTTGACTTTCCTTTTATCTTGTTTTGTTTGTTTTCCTCTAACCTTAGTTTATTCAAAGTCCTTGCATAGCTGCGCCAAGGCTTGGTTTGGATTCAGAGTGAAGATTCAACCACAGAGCCCTTGTGATGGGGACTTGTGGAAAGTTTTTTTTTTTTTTTTTAATGTTTTCCTTTCCATCTCGGGGATGCCTAAAAATAACTTGCAGGTGGGCAACTCAATTCAGAGCCAAATTCTACCTCTGTTCTTTATTATATTGTTTCATTTTTAGAAAGTTTTACAGCTGATATTGAAGTTTTTGATTTTTTTTTTCTGGATCTGTGGTTTTCCAGAGTTATTTTGTAGGCCTATTTAAGTTCATAATCTTGTTTTTATTATAATTTTAGTTTTGGTAGAACAATCGAGTAGAATTTAGACATAGAGCCAAATGCTGTTTGTTACCTCCTGCACTGAAGTGGTCCCTGGTTGTTACTTGATCCTTACATTGAACATCAAAGATTCATGTCTCTTAGTAAATGTGAACAGCAGAAAACCTCTCTGCTGAAATGATATAGGGGTAAAGCAGTCAGTCCCACCCAACATTGCAATGTTGAATTATCTGCAGACGGAGTTGATTTTTTCCTTAATTGAACAATTAGAAGCTACAGCAAATATTCGTTTTCACAAATTCATGGTGTCTCCAATCAATCATGACTTAATTGTACACTTTAAAAAGAATTAAAGAGTGTAATTAGATTATGTGTAATTCAAAGGATAAATACTTGAGATGGATACTTCATTCTCCATGATCAGTTTATTTCACATTGCATGCCTGTATCAAAACGTCTCATGTACCCTATAAATATATACACCTGCTATTACCCCAAACATTAAAAATAAAAAATTCACATTGTCTTATATTATCACTGGTAGAATCATCACTAAATTCCATTTCTTGAGGTAATCTTGTGAGTGTTTGTTGGGCCTGCAACCATTCTGCCTTGTAAATTCTGTTTTAAACAAATGCATGCACTCTATTTTTTTTTATTTGAATGTTACTCTGTACCTCAAAATGACCCCTTTAATACTAAATAATTGAGACCATAAACTCTTCAATCGACGACTATCATGCAGTACATGTAGAAGCATCACAAGTAGCTCATTACGATTAATCTAGGGGAAGCAATGTGATTATAATTAATTTCTACCCAATTCTGCTCCATATAGTGGGGATGTACCCATCTGTTTGTACTTATTGAAGACTTACTACCCTCGGGATCATCGTCATCCAAATCACAAAAATTACTGATATTGTGCTTAAAATTAAAGAATACTTTCAGTGCATCTCAGGGGCATAGAAGAACACTGGATTTGAATCAGCAGAATTGAGTCAGCAGGACACCAGGAGCTTGTCCTTTTTTAATTTCAAATTTTGGGGCCTAAGTCCTACACACTTAAATTTGGGAGTTTAAACTAAGTGATATCTCTATTTCCTTCATCCAAAATTGTAGAAGGTGATACAACATTGTCTTTTTTTTTCTTTCTTTAATTTTAAACATTGATTAACTTTACACATAAGACATGGTTTCCATGTAAGATAAAATGAATCACATAATACAAATAAACATTTCTCTTTTGACCTACCCTTGGCTTTCCTATCTCTGTTTCAGCCCCCAAAGGAACAAATCTCCATTTCAATGTGAATGCTTTTGCTTCTTTTATATTAGTTATATGTAAATATATTCTCTTTAAACTATATTTTTAATATCTGCATAGCATCTGTCTTATGAATGTACCATAACATGTTTAACCATTATACCTATGGCGGGATAATTAGCATTATTTCTTATCTTTTTAAATAATTATAAGGAAAATCCTCTTTGCACGCACATGCAATTAATTCTAGAGGAGAAAAACTAACAGGTGAAATGATGACTGCATCTGAGTAAAGCACATCCAAACAATTTAATACATATTGTCAAAAATGTCTCCAAAAAGCTGCAGTATACAGAAGATAATTCTTTTATGTGAATGTTTAAAATCTTGCCAGTCTGTTGGCCAAAAATCTACCATCTCATTATTTTGTTTGTTTTTCCATGATTACTAGTGAAAATGAAAAAATCACTTCTTGTGTTTTTTTTTTTTGCGTTTCTGTTTAGATTCTTTGCTCACCCTTTGTATTTTTAAACATCAATCTATGTAAGATTTTGAAGTATTCTGAAAAATCATTTTTTTCCCAACTTTTATTTTAAGTTCCGGGGTACATACGCTGGGTGTGCAGGTTTCTAACAAAGGTAAACAATGTGTGTGCCATGGTGGTTTGCTGCACAGATAATCCCATCCATTAAGGGCCCAGCATCCATTAGCTATTCTCCCACATACTCTCCCTCCTCCCACTCCCACCCTCAGACAGGCCACAGTGTGTGTTGTTCCCCCAACTCATGTATCCATGTGTTCTCTTTATTCAGCTCCCAAAGTCTTATCCTAACTATACTTTGATAGTGTGTGAATGGATATGTGTGTATATTTTACCATATACACATGAATCTTTAAATATCATCATCTCTGGGTCTGAACTGTGCCTGTTTGCCATCAAGGAACTGAGCATTATCTGAAGGAATTTGTTTTCCGAGTTTTGGAGAGAGAATAGCAAGAGTTCAATTAGCAACAGATTTATCAGAAAATACATCTCATCTGAATCTATTTGGTTTCTGATATACCATGTTTGGGATAAATAACTAATATGTTAAATACTGTATGCTTCCAGGGTTTTTAAATTATTATTATTATACTTTACATCTGGGATACATGAGCAGAATGTGCAGGTTTGTTACATAGGTATACACTTGCCACCGTGATTTGCTGCACCCATCAACCCGTCGTCTACATCAGGTATTTCTTCTAATGCTCTCCCTCCCCTTGCCCCCCACCCACCGACAGGCCCCGGTGTGTGATGTTACCCTTCCTGTTTCCATGTGTTCTCATTGTTCAACTCCCACTTATGAGTGAGAACCTGCGCTGTTTGGTTTTCCGTTCCTGTGTTAGTTTGCTAAGAATGAAGGTTTCCAGCTTCATCCGTGTCCCTGCAAAGGACATGAACTCATCCTTTTTTCATGACTGCATAGTATTCCATGGTGTATATGTGCCACATTTTCTTTATCCAGTCTATCAATGATGAGCATTTGGGTTGGTTCCAATTCTTCGCTATTGTGAATAGTACTGCAATAAACATATGTGTGCATGTGTCTTTATAGTAGAATGATTTATAATCCTTTGGGTATATACCCAGTACTGGGATTGCTGTCTTCCAGTTTTAAGTGACAGAATCCCTAATGATTGACACCAAACAATATTTTCCCACATAATACAACATCCATAACTAGCTATTTAACACAGTTGGTTTGGCAGCTCAATAATGCCAGAAATTATGAAACTATTTTCAGTAAATTTTTGGCTTTTCCTTATGGTTGAAACATGGTTACGCTACTTCCAAGTTCCATATCTTTATATGATAACACCAAAACCACAATGAGAAATTAGGAAATGGTCATATTTGATTCGATAGAAAAACCTTTCCCAGAAACTTCCTCACAGATTTCTCATTAGATCTTGATATAATCTGGATATTTGTCCTTGCCCAAATCTCATGTTGAATTATAATCCCCAGTGTTGGAGGTAGGGCCTGGTGGGAGGTGTTTGGGTCATGTGGGTGGATCCCTCATGGCTTGGTGCTGTCTTCACAATAGTGAGTTAGCTTTTATGAGATCCGTTTAAAAGTGCATGGTACCTCCCTACCCTCTCTCTTGCTCTCACTATGGCCATGTGATGTGTCTGCTCCTGCTTTGCCTTCCGCCATTAATAAAAGCTTCCTGAGGTCTCCCCAGAAGCTGAGCTGATGCTTGCACCACACTTGTACAGCCTGAAGAACCATAAACTAATTAAAATTATTTTCTTTGTAAATCACCCAGTCTCAGTTATTTCCTTTTTTTAGACAGAGTCTCACTCTGTCCTCCGGGCCAGAGTGCAGTGGTGTGATCTTGGCTCACTGCAACCTCTGCTTCCTGGATGCAAGCAATTCTCCTACCTCAGCCTCCTGAGTAGCTGGGATTTCAGGCATGTGCCACCATGCCTGGCTAATTTTGACATTTTTAATAGAGATGGGGGTTCACCTTGTTGGCCAGGCTGATCTCGAAATCTTGACCTCAGGTGATCCACTTGCCTGCCTCGGCCTCCCAAAGTGCTGGGATTACAGGCATGAGCCACTGCGCCCCACTCAGGTATTTCTTTATAGCAATGCAAGAACAGCCGAACACAGAAAGGTCTTATTGCCTTTCTGGTTTGTGAAGATTGGTTTGTGTTCCCATGATCTTCCTACAAGAAAACTGACTTTTTGGCATTTGCAGACTCTGTCACAAGAAGCAGACTATGCTAATTAGGAGAGGGGAAAGAAAATGACTATTGAGTGGGCATCCTGCAGTATATATCACTGCATGTGTAATATACGTTATTTTATGTAAATATGCTCTATTAGTCAGAGTAAACTAGATTATTATCTAGTAACTAATAATCCTGAAGGCTCATGCTTGATGTTCATTTTATTTGGGTTGTTGGTGGGGATTCTGTTGATTATAAACCTCATTCAGGAATTCAGGCTGAAGCTTCACTGGTTGCCATAACAGGAGGAAAAAAAGATGAATTATGCATCAATTCCTAAAGACTTTCATCTACAAGTGATATCCTCACTACTGCTCACGTTTCATTGTTCAATGCAAGTCACATGACCACTCCTTGCTGCAAGAAGTCTTTTGTTCAGCTATGCACTGCCCCGGGAGGTGGAGTCTACAGAGGCAGGAAGCCTTGCAACGCTGCAGTGGGCTCCACCCAGATCGAGCTTCATGACTGCTTTGTTTACCTACTGAAGCCTCAGCAATAGTGGACACCCCTCTGCCTGCCAGGCTGCTGCCTCACAGGTCGATCTCAGACTGTTGCGCTGGCAGCAAGCAAGGCTCTGTGAACGTGGGACCTGCCGAGCCAGGCGTGGGATATAATCTCTTTGTGTGCCATTTGCTAAGACATTTGGAAAAGTGCAATATTTAAGCAGGAGTGTCCCATTTTTCCAGGTACAGTCTGTCACGGCTTCCCTTGGCTAGGAAAGAGAAATCCCCTGACCCCTTGCGCTTCCTGGGTGAGGCAACACCCTGCCTTGCTTCGACTCGCCCTCCGTGGGCTGCCCTCACTGTCCAACCAGTTCCGTTGAGATGAACCAGGTACCTCAGTTGGAAATGCAGAAATCACCCATTTTCTGCATTGATCATGCTGGGAGCTGCAGACCAGAGCTGTTTCTATTTGGTCATCTTGGAATGGGACTCTTCTCCATTACTTTTTTATTGACCTATATATTTATCCTTATACCCTACTACAATGTCTTGGTTACTGTTGCTTTGCAGTAAATTTTGAAGTTGAGAAGTGTCAGTGCTCCTACTTTTTTCTTCCTCAAGATTGTTTGGGCTATTCAGGGTTTTTGTAATTTCATTTAAATTTTAGATTAAGCTTGTCAATTTCTACAGAAAAATTCTGGGATTCCTACAGTAATTTCATGGAATCTCTAGGTCAATTTGAGGGATATTGCCATCTTAATAATATTATGTTTTTCAGTCTATGAACAAGAAACAATTTTTCATTGATTTAGATGTTTTTAAACTTCCTTAAACACTGTTTTGTAGTTTTCAGAGTATAAGTTTTGTACTTCTTTTGTTAAATTTATTTCTAAATTTTTGATGCTATTTTAAAGGAAGTTGATTTGGTAATTTTGCTTTTGCATTGTTCATCCCAAGTGTATAAATATACTATGTATTTTTCTGTATTGATCCCATATCCTCCCACCTTGCTGAATTTGTTATTACTTCTAATAGTTTTTTAGTGGATTATTTGTCCATGTACAAGATCACATCATCTACAAACAGAAATAGTTTTACTTCTTTTTATTGTTTTGGCTCTTCTTAATTCCGTTTACTTTCAGACCACTCTGCTTCGAACCACACAGACCACACTGCTGAATAGAAGTGCTGAGTGTAAAAACTATTGCCTTGTTCCTGATCGTAGAGAGAAAGGATTCAGTCTTTCACCATTAAGTACGATGTCAGCTTTACATTTTTGTAACTACCGTTCATCAAATGAAAAATGTCGCAATCTATTCCTAGTTTCTTGACTGTTTTTGTCATAAAAGTGTGTTTGATTTTTCTGCATCTATTAAAATAATCATGTGTTGATTGCATTATTTGACATGATATATTACACTAATTGGTTGCACATATGATTGCTGCATGTAAATTTTACGGTTGATATTTCTTTTCTTTTCTGGAAATACAAAAAGTATTATGTCACTTTCTTCTGATATCTGTGGCTCCAGATGAAAAAGCTTGTGTCATTATCCCTTCCTTCCCTCACCCTAAATAAAAATAAAAGAGGAAACATAATACACTAATCTCTACCCATCTTGCAGTAACCAAATCAATTGTTTCTTCTTTTAACATCTTTATCTATTCTTTAAGGACCTTATTTTTAGTTCCAAATTATTTTTTAATATCTAGTGTTTTTGCTTGTCCTTACTAGTCTGTGAATTTCATGAAGACATTAACTCTATTTAATCCAATTTTATACCTCAACATCTAGGACAGTGTATTATAAGTAGGAGATATTGATTACTTCACCAAATTAAGTAAAATTATTCTGCAGTCTCTTCTTTCTGAGTGAAACATTAGTTTTTAGGAGGCTTAATTTCATTTTAAGGTTCAACATCTGTCCACAGAAACACATTTCTTAAATTTCATTGGAATAAATAGAAAGTCAGTTGTGAAATACAAATGTTCTCTGTTCACACTCCTTCAAGGAACATGAAGTAAACAGCACAACTATATTTCTTTGCTGTAAAATGAAGAATGCTGTTCTTGAAATTAGTAGCACCATGAATTGCAATTTACATTCACATTCAGAAATTACGAACAAATCTATTTTATTTTTTAAAAGTCAGTGTTTTCCCCAGAAAAATACAGATCCATGCTTTACTCTGTTTCATTCAGGAATATGGCTGTAAATCAGGCATCAATTGGAATGCATGAAAACTTGGCGTGTAGAAGCACTTTTGCATAACCAAAAATTGAGATCAATGAAGCTAATCTGAAATCCCATTGACAAATCCGTTGTGCATTTAATAACTTTTTTACCAAGAGAGGCAAAAACAAATCATAGGATTTATTATATGCTACAGAATGATACACACCTAAGTGTTGAATAAAACCTCCAGAGAGCCATCAGTTCATTTAAAGAGAACTTGGAAATGCAAGAGAGATCCCTCTGCCAAAGGAAGTTCTTAAAATACGACTCCTGCCAGTGTGCTGGCTTTGTTAACAAGTTTCTGTATCAATACACAAGGTTACAAGCTTTTCTTAGGACACCACCTGCCTACAATGTTTGTTCGAGAACGTCTATTTTGAAGCAGCATGCCATACTTTTTAAGCCTTCTTTCTACATACCCATACACACACACACACACACACACACACACACACACACACACACACATAAATCATCTTTGTTTTAAAATTATGTTAACAATAAAAGTTCATATTACATTCATAGCATGAGTCTCTTTATTCCAAAATTTTATGAAATCTGGAACATTAATTATGTGGCATTTCAATACAGGGCATGTAATTCCGTGCGTGTGACAAATTAATTCACTTCATTGACCATCAGGGAGGGTTTTGAATGAATTTGTGTCAATATTTCTTTCTTTGGGAATTAAAGTTTGTGATTATGAATGTCAACTCCTAATATTTTATTAAAGTCACTCAAAACCACTTTATTGAGTACCCATCCTACAGTATTAATTAGAGCAGTAGATCCTAGACCTGGAAACACATTGGAATTTTATGAGGAACTTTCTGAAAATGAACTCACTTCAAAACCACTGAATCAAAAACTCAGGGTGAAGGAAAGAATAAAATCAGGATTCTACCAGCCCTGCAAGTTTGGGAACCAGTGCACCAAGCACTCTGTCAAATCTACTAGGGGCTGTGATGTTGTATGAGTTAAAATTCTTCAAGTTAAAGGAAAACCTAATTCAAACTGAATTTCAAGTGAATGGAAACAATGGTTTAAAGCTGGCTCTTAAACTTGGAAGCTATAATAAATGGTTATTTTTGAGCCATTGAATTTTGAGGTGACTTCCAAGGAGCATTATTTGTGACAAGAGATAATTGGTGCAACTCTAGTCAGAATCGCTGCATGAAACTGAGCCCTGCACAATCTAAGTGAAGCCTGAGCCTGTGACTGGGGCACCCTATGGCTGGGGCAATGTCATGGGCCAATTGGCTTAAGTCCATTTACTTGAAGTAAATACTATGTTGATGAGGATAGTAATACTAGAACCTGTCAGGGACTCTCTCTGGAGCTGGGATGCTGCACAATGAGAGAGGGCAGGATGGGTTTAGGAAAGACTTTAGGTGATTAAAAAGGAGTGAAAAGCATGAAACTATCAATCCAGTTGCAAGGCTATACTAACATATATGGAATAAAATCTTACAATAATAGCATAAGAAACTAGATTGTGGTAAAATTGCACACCATAGACTATAAATATAATAGAAGTTAAAAGATGAAGGAATAAATGAGAACTGGAAACATCAACACAGGTTTCACTGGGAAGGTAGAGTTATAATTATGCTTCGAAAGATGAGCTAGGTGTGATAAAATGGGAAGAGAAATTCTTAATGATCTCTTTAGGACAAAGGCCAAAAGTTCCTTAACACTATGAATGGAAGATTGTTGCTGTATTTGAGGTCACTGCATGCAGAAATATTATTTAGGGTTACTACAATTTTTAAATTAATATTCAATGTATTAAAGCTATAAATTCAAAGGCTTAGTTTTTATAAAGCATTTAGATTTAATTTACAAACATGTGATTCTATGTATACATTCAGTAAATTAAGTATGACTTTTAAGAGAGATATTACGGCTTACTTAATTAAATGTTGTTAAATATTTTAAACAGCATTTATACACTTAATATATTTGATTTTCTTTTATATGCAATTCAACTATCTGAATATCAAACGAAACTGCCCCAAGAACTTAACTGATTCCTATAAACCTAATAGAGAAATAAATACAGTAAACCTCAACTGATTTTACATATTCTAATATTATTTGCAAAACTTTAAGAATTATTTTAACTTAAAATTATAAGCTTAAGACAATCATTCAAGTATATATTTTAAACTAGAATCACAAGGTTTGTCTGGTAGATCAGTGCAATTGTTTGAATATATTCCCCAAATTCCTGTGTTGAAAACTAAACTGCATATGCAACGAAGTAGACAGGTGGGGTCTTTAAGTGGTGATTAGGTCATGAGGGCAGAACCCTCATGAATGGGTTAACGCCATTATTGAGGGATTGGTTAAGTTATCTTGGAAGTCGGCTCCTGAAAAATGATAAATTAGGCCCTCTCTTTCCCTCTCATTCATGTGGTGCTTTCTGCCATATATGACTCAAGAAGGACCTCACCAAATGTAGCCCCTTGATTTTGGACTTCCCAGCCTCTTGGAACCACGAACCAAAAGATTTTTTTTCATGGTAATTTACCCAGTCTGTGTTATTCTGTTTTACCAGCACAACACAGACTAAGACAATCAATGATCATTAACTAGAGGTAGTATTGCTGCCTCCCTGGGGGTTGGGGGAGCTTTTGAGGTATGAGCAGGTACTTTGGTTGTCACAATGCCCAGGGACTACTATAAGCATTTAGTGGGTGGTGATTAAGAATGTTAACAGTCCTGCAATATATGAGAGCCAAAAGCATGTCCCTTAAGTATATTAGATAATGTTGTAGTTTCGATTCATCCAGAAGCTGACCCTGACATGATCCAAGTGTAAGTAATCTATTTGGGAATAAAAGAAACCCTGATTGGTAAATGAGAAGCAAGACAGGAGAGGAAAAAGATCAATAAAGTGTGCTTTACCAAGCAAGTTACCACTGAGGGCAATAAGGACATAATTCAACTAAGGAAGCTTTATGAGTAAATGTAAATTTATGTCAATGTCTGAGTTATCTTGCCACAGTTGTGAGAAAACTGGGATAGTGATGCACCAACTTCCGTCAGTAATTGACTGAGGGCTGCTTCAATGGGTAAGTCTCCTGCACTTCAGCCAAAGCAAAGAGGATCCTTGCAGCCAGGGAAATTCTCTAAGGCCAGAAAAAAAAATAAATGCTTTCTGCTTTCAGGGGGTGTTGCCAGCACACGGAACAGACATCAAATAACTTTAATTTGGGGATTTAATCAATTGACTCCTTAATTCCCCTTGAGTAGAGGTATGAAAATCCAAAGGAGGCTGTTAATTTCAGCTTTGAGGCTTCAGAGAATCTGATCAGCAAGAATTTGATCCTCCTTTGCTTCTTGAGGTAAAGTATGGTTGCTTTGAACTACCGAATCCCAGAAAATTGGACAGAAAGAGAATAGAAAGCTATGTTGGTTTCAGTCTTTAAGAAGTCACTTGAACTCATTGGTAGCTGTCTGGTTGTGTTTGCTGGTGGATGGTGAGAGATTTCACACTCCTCATTCTCAAACAGTGCTTTGAAAAGACGCTAAGATTTGAATCCCACGGGAGAGTCTGTCAAAGGAAAAATGGAACTGAGCTGAAATTAAAAATGTTAAGTAGTGTTTCTTAATGATTGTTCCCATGAAAGTATTTCATGGGGGTACATGAATAGTTTGAAATTATGTGTCAACTTTTGTGCATGTATATATCTTCCTGGAGAGACAGTCCACAGCTTTCATTAGTTTCTCTAATGAGATATTGCCTTTCATAGGAAAATAACAAGCATCTATTTAACATGAGAAAACCAGTAGTAGAGGAGGAGAGAGGAGGAAGGGAGAGAAAATAACCAAGATTCATAAATATCAAGTATTAACTGAATCATAAAGCCTCATAAGAACACTGTTTTGATGATGAAGAGCTAAGACTTTGAAAGATTAGATTTTCATATTCAAGGACACAGTGGGCAAGTGGTACCGCTGACAGTCCAGCTCCAATGCCCTTCTAACTCTAAAGCTTGTGCCATTTCTGTCGTGCACGCTGTTGTATCCAGAGGGTTCTGGAGTGAGGCCTTTGAAGGTGTAATTACTTTTCATAGTGAGGAGAGAGAAGGAACCCAATTTTACCTAAACCAAAATGATCCAGGTGAAACTTGAAATGCAGAGTGTTTTAACACGGCTATCCCCTCCACAATCCACAAATGTCAGCTTCATGACTTCAGTGACTAACGAGACTATACCTGGAATGATGGATACTGACATTAAGTTTCTCCATTGCCATGGAGAAAGAAGAAATAAAAGCTATAACCCATCCTCGGGCAATTAAACTAAACTCATTAGAATTACCCTGAAATTATCAACATATGGTAGTTTTTAAAATTTAAATTGAAGTTCATCTCAGTAGGGTAAGAAGTTTTAAAAGTTCCAAATTGTTATATAGTAAGCTTAGAAATCTTAACTCCTTGCAATCTTATTTTTTCCTTCACGATTCCCCCAATATTTTATCAGAGGGACATTGGAGACCTCCTCATTGCTAAATCTAATAACTCATGTTTCAAATAATTTAACTATTATTTTCTATACAGAGATATTACATTTTTGTTGTAATCAATTTAGAAAACACAGATAAAGAAAATAAAAACAATAGAAGCCACACAAATATGCCAAATCCTGCCTTATAACACATAAACTGTGAGTCATTTGGTATCCAGAATGCTTTATATTGAGATGGTATAGAAAGATACAATTTTTAATAAATATTATAGAGACTAAAATATGCATATATGGGGGGAGGTCATAGGGTCTCCAACCCCACCATATTGTCTCATGGAGATAATGTACAAAGAGGCAGAATAGAAGATACCAGAAGTGAGATTGGTTTCCATTAAGAAAGGGCAGAGAAGAAGAGGTAGAAAAAGACCGAGTCCTGGAAGGTTGAAAAGGGAGACTAGCATAGGATGAATCACGGGGCAACCTTTCCAGGGTCTTGTAACTGAGACTAAGAATTAATAAGTCTGTTTATACTTTCTTTCCTTTCTTGTACTTTCAACAAATTTGAGTCTACTTTGCACAGTGCAAGATCCCAGGGCAACAGAGATGGGAAAGTCCTGCCCTCAGGATGCTGATAGCCTAATGAGAAGCCTACGTGCACATCAACAAGCAATTCCAAAGTAGTGTGACGTGTCCCCTGATAAGGATAAGCATGGGATACCAGAAGGCAGAAGCACCCAATCTAGCTTGGGTCCTGGGAGAGGTTAAGCTCAGAGGAAACTTTCTAAAGGTGCTCACAGGTAGCCAGGAACAGCAGGACAAATAGAAGTTAGTCAGACAAGGGGCACCATGAAGACTTGTCAGTGGAAGAGGTCCTATTAAAAACAGCATGGTCTTACAAAAATGGCAAGTCAGTGGGCTCATATTTATACAAGATGCAGGAGCCTAAAGGAGTCAGAAACTTGGTAATATTTTCCTGCCCTCTTCACACAAACATACACATGTATTGTGAATGTATATTGCATGTGGATGCCCAGATAGTTATTCTCAATAACATTCATTTAGTTCATCATAAACATATTGAAGTATAATTAAGACAAAAAGAAACAAAGATCAAAATTTAAAGGCAGGTAGATTTCAGGAGGCACACAAAAAAAGAACTCTATTGCTCCATTCTTGCATTACTATAAAGAAATGCCTGAGACTGAGTAATTTATAAATAAAATGGGCTTAATTGGCTCACAGTTCTGCAGGCTGCATAGGAAGCATGACCCTGGCATCTGATTCATTTCTGGGGAAGCCTCAAGAAGCTTATAATCATGGTGAAAGACGAAGGGAGAGTAGGCATGTAATATTGCCAGAGCAGAAGCAAGACAGAGAAGCAGGAGGTGCCACACACTTTTAAACAACCGAATCTTGCAGGAACTCACTCACTATTGTGAGGACAGTACCCAGAGGATGGCACGAAGCCAGTTCAATCACCTCCCACCAGGTCACGCCTCCAATATTAGGGATGACATTTGAATATGAGGTTTGGACAGGGACAATATCCAAACTATATCAAGCACAATTCTACTAGGATAGTTATCAATAGAAAAAAAAAATCAAAGAAAGGAAGAAAAGTGGGAGGAAGGAAAGGGAGAGAGGAAGAGAAAGAGGGGAGAAGATGTACCACTTGAAAAAGCAAAGGGTTCTCAATCACTGGATGTATTTTAACACAGGAAATTATTGCACTAGACAACATTTATACTATGTAATGTTAAACACATCTTCCTTTCCCAGCATTCTATGATTTTATGATTTAGGGTCAAACTAATGACAATAATATTTCTGGGATGTGGGATCCTTATTTTACAATTAAAAATACTATAAAATTATTTCAAAGCCTTTTCTTGACTCATAATTAAACATTTAAGACTACACTAAGTACAGAGAGATATATTAAAATATGCTACATTAAGAAACTCAAGTGATTACTCATTTTATGTTAACTATTACCCTTCATTTATTATTTCGGATGCAGTGCCTTGCACAGAGTAGGTTTTCAATAAATCTATTGACTTTTGATTCCTTCACAACGGGCTTTCTTATGTAAAAAGTACCCACATGCATTTTGGTAACTATTTTAAATGGATCCCTATTTGACAAAACACATACACAACACAAAAATCACCATAAACAAAGGAAGAATGAAAGTAACAAATTGGAAAAACAAAAGTTTGCCCAAATTACAAAGTGATTTCTGGTCTTTTAGGTATAACCAATTCAATACAATGATCCTTCTATGTAATTTCACATTCAAGTTTATTTTACAAAATACCTAATATTTCAGAGGCATATAAACTAGCTAAGAGAAGACAAATATGGAAATAAACTTTCACATTCCATATGAGATAAAGGAACAGAATAAGAACAACAACTTTTCCTCAAACACTTATTTTTAATAACAGCTTTTCGAGCAGACATTGCCAATTACAGTGTCAGGGTTACTTAAGTCAATCTGAACTGCAGGTCCAACATGACCTCCTTCTCAGGAAACAAACCCAGAGAACAAATATAAAACGTTGCAGATCAAGGGTGCATCCTGACACCAATAGTCTAGGAAATTTGTCAAGGTCATGACCATGACATCTTTCAGCTTAGGCTACAGCATAACAACATGTGAGGTTTACTGGGATAGTAAAAGATTCATGCCTTCAGATGCTCAGTGGACAGACACTCTCTGTCCACTGAGACAACATGAAAAGTCACTAAATAGTAGTTGTTGAAGTTGGTAGCAAGGGCTAGATTTTTCCCCCCCATTTTCCTTCATCTCTTGGTCATTTACTTCATTCTTGCAACTATTGAACTCCAGGATACCACTTACCTGCTCTGCTTCCCAAGAGGCAGCATATGCAACTTCTGTTTCTAGTATGGTACAGGATTGCAGAAAGCGTTTAGTTCCAATAAAAATCCTTTGAAAACCTAACCTAGTCTAGAAAGTGTATCCAAACATGTTTTATGCAGAATGAATTATTTCATGCAATATGGTATAGTACAAAATGCGAGCTTCCCTAAAGAAGATGAGAAGGGAATATAACCTACTAAGGAGAAAGGAACAGAAAATGGGGAAAAGGGAAATAACTTGACAGAGCTAATCAGGAAATAGGTTAGATGATTATTATCAAAAGGTAACATTACAATAAAACCACAATTAGAACACACTAATGTTATACTGTTACACTAATTTTATTATTTATATAGTATAGAATTCTTTAAAATAAGTTTTCTACTATAAATACTGATATATGTTGGAATTAAGTTGCATAAATCATGTGCCATATTTCTGCAGTCTTAAATCTATTTGCATTAATATTGAATTATTTTAATCTACCCCCATGACAGTCTATATTTATCAGTTCTCATTTTCTTCCTGGGCACAAAAGTAGACTACATTTCCCAGCCTCCTTTGCAGTTAGATGTGGCTGTTGGACTTGCTTTTGTCTAGTGGACTGTGTAAACCATTTCTGGAACTGGCCCAGAAAATTCTTTCTCACATGATCTTCTACTTTTCTCCTGACTAGCAGCTGAAAGCAAAGGATCAAGTAACATCTCTGCAGCCCTGGAAAATAGCAGAACTACAAGATGTGTGGTATGGATCTCTGAAAAACCATAGGCAGTTCTCCCACCATCAAGGAACATCTGCATTAGATTTGACATAGCAATAAATAGACTTTTGTTGTGTTCAGATAATAAGAATAGCTTTGTTTGCTGTGGAAGCTATTATTAATTTCCCTAACAACAATAATACCATATAGGAGGCTATATTGCCTTGTATGCAAATTCTTCCATCATTGTTCAAAATCAACTTCCATTAGATAAAACATACAAATTCAGCAGGTAGGGAAAGAAAAGCCTATCAGTGAGACACAGGTGCATTAGGAAAGATTCTACAGTGTAAATAGATTGTATATCAAATTTGTCCCATTATAGGAAAATTCCAAATAGGTATCAATAGTATTGTGCATAGAGTTACTTCACAATGTTTCCAGAGCCACTGCAGGGCCTGCCTGTAGAGTTTATGTCTTTCTATGTTTTTCCTTTAAGCTGTGTTCTTCATTGTACAGAACCACCTGCTTGAGTGATTGAGGCAAAAATAACGTCCAAAGAGCTTGTGTGTTAAATCAATACTACAAATGGCCTTCGAAGGAAACATAAAATAACCAAAGCCTTTATGTTTCAGCTAGTTAACCATAGAAGCCACAAACATTTATTCAAAGCACAAGTAAGAGCCTGAATAAAGGAAAAGGAATACCTTTTCTACAACAGTAATAGTGATTGTGACTTATTTAACTTGATTTCTAGCAGGTGAAGGAGGGTATATGAAAATACAACTTCTTGGGCTTTGTTTTCAAGATAGTTTACCTCAATTTTTAAGGAATTCAATGACCCTGCATCAATAATGAGATATTTCACTGATAATGAGGATCAAGAGTATAGAGCATTTTTATAAGTTACTTATTTTTGTGAAACAAATAACCACAAGTTTTGCATCCTAAACAACATGCACTTATCTCAAAGTTGCAATGGGCCAGGACTCTGGTCACAGCTGAACTGGGTCCTCTGATTCATGATCTCTCTTTAACCTGCAATGAAGTTCACAAGGTGGGTTACTATCTCATTTGAAAGGTCAACAGGGGAGTTATATGCTTCTATGGTTACTTACCTGGTTATTGGCAGGATTTCATGTATGGAATGTTGTTGGACTGAGGGACTTATGTTGAGTTTTAACCAGAGATTTCTCTTAGTTACTTACCATATTTTCTTCTTAAACTTTTAAGATTTCTTCTGCCAGCAAAAGAGAGAGAGAGAGAGAGAGGGAGAGGGAGAGAGAGAGAGAGAAAGAGAGAGAGAAAGAAAGAGAGAGAGAGAGCATGAAAGTCTACTAGAAAGAAAGAGAAGTCACAATATTATGCAGTTGAATCATGGAAGAAATATCTATTCTCTGGAAGCAAATAACTAAAACCAACCCATACTCAAAGGGTGAGTATTACACAAGGAGCTTCTACTTTAGCTTGCAGTCATCCTGTTTAACTTTAGTGTATAGGTTCTGGTGGACTTTTGTGGACTTTAATTCGGAATCAATGAAAGCTTACTTACTCTGCTTTCTTTGATTTTGCACTGCTGGGGCCCCAGCTCAATCCTTTCTGGTGATGTAGAAGGTATCTTCTGGAATTGCTTGCTATTGCTAATTGATGTGGTTTGGATCTTCCTCCCCACCAATGATCATGTTGAATTGTAATCCCCAGTGCTGGAGATGGGGCCTGGTGAGAGGTGATTTGATCATGGGGGGTGGATTTCAAATAAATGGTTTAGTACTATCCCTTTGGTACCATTCTTGCATTTGTGAGTGAGTTCTCATGAGATCTGGTTTTTTAAAAGTGTGTAGCACTTCCCCACTTACTCTCTTCTGCTCCTGCTCCCACCATGTGAGATGCTTTCCTCTCCGTTTGCCTTCCACCATGATTACAACTTTACTGAGGTCTCCCCAGAGGTAGAAGCCACTATGCTTCCTGCACAGCCTACAGAATCATGAACCAATTAAACCTCTTTTCTTTATAAATTACCCAGTCTTATGTATTTCTTTATAGCAAAGCAAGAATGGACTAATACAGAACATTGGTTTCAGAAGTGGTACATCACTGTAAGGATACATGAAAATGTGGATGCAACTTTGGAACCAGGTTATGGGCAAAGGTTGAAAAACTGTACAGGACTCAGAAGAATATTCGAAGATGAGGGAAAGTTTGGAATTTCCTAGAAATGGGTTGAATGGTTATGCCACCATGATGGTAGTGATATGGCCAGTGAAGACAAGGCTGATGAAGTCTCAGGTGGAAATGAGGAACTTATTGGGAACTGGAGGAAAGGCCACTTGTGTTATGCATAGCAAAGAGCTTGGCTGCATTGTCCTCCTGCTCTAAGGATCCATGGAACTTTGAACTTCAGAGTGATGATTTAGGATATCTGGTGCAAGAAACTTCCAAGCAGCAAAGCATTCAGGGGTGCCCTGGCTGCTTCTAACAACCTATGCTCATATAAGTGAGCAAATAAATGACCTAAAGTTGGAACTTGGATTTATAGGGGAAGCAGAGAGTAAGCATTTGAAAAATTTGCAGCCTGGCCATGACATAGCAAAGAAAAGTCTATTTTCATGGGAGGACTTCAAGCAGAGTGCAGAAATTTGCATATGTAAAAATGAGCCAAGTGCTAATACCCAAGATAATGCAGAAAAGGCCTCAAAGGCAATTCAGAGAACTTCTTCACAGCCCCCCTCCCCCATAACAGACCCAGAAGCCTAGGATGAGAGAATGGTTTTATAAGCCAGACTCCATGCCTCACTTCCCTGTGAAACCTTGGGACACTGTTCCCTGGATCCCAGTAGCTCTAGCTCCAGTCTTGGCTCAAAGGAGCCCAGGTATGGTTCAAGCTGCTGCTTCAGAGGGTGCAATCCATAAGTCTTGGCAGATTCCATGTGCTGTTAAGTCTGTGGGTGCATAGAGTTCAAGAATTGAGGTTTGGGAGCCTCTGCTTAAATTTCAAGGATGTATGGAAAAGCTTGGATATCCAGAGAGAACCCTGTTGCAGAGATGGAGCCCTCATGTAGAACCTCTACTAGGGCAGTGCAGAGGAGAAATTTGGGTTTGGAGCCCCTATAGAGTCCTCACTGGGACACTGCCTAGTGGAGCTGTGAGAAGAGGGCTGCCATCCTGTAAACCACAGAATAACAGATCCACAAACAGCTTGCACCTGCACCTGAAAAGTCTGCAGGCACTCACTGTCAGCCTTGGAGAGCAGCTGTGCTGGCTAAACCCTGCAAAGCTACAGGGGCAGAGATGCTCAAGACCTCAGAGACCATCCCTTGTATCAGTGTATCCTGGATGTCTGACATGGAGTTAAAGAAGATTATTTTGGAGCTTTAAGATTTAATGAATGCCCTGTTGGTTTTGGAACTTGCACGGGGCCTGTCCTCCCTTTCTTTTGGCCAATTTCTCCCTTTTGGAATGGAAGTATTTACCTGATGTCTATACCTCCATTGTTCATTGGAAGTAACTAACTTTATTGAATTTTATTTTATAGTCTCATAAGTGGAAGGGACTAGGCTTATCTCCAATGAGACTTTGGACTTTTGAATTAATGTTGGAGTGATTTTAAACTTTGAGGATTGTTGAGAAGGCATGTTTTTGTTTTACAATATGAAAAGGACATGTGATTTGGGAGAGGCCAGGAGCAGAATGATATGGTCTGGATCTGTATCTCCACCAAATCTCATGTTGAATTTTAGTCCCTAATTTTGGAGGTGGGGCCTGGTGGGAGGCAACTGGATCATGATGGCAGATTTCTCATGACTGGTTTACACCATCTCCTTGATACTATCCTTGTGATCATGGGTGAGTTCTTATGAGATATGGTTGTTAAAAAATATGCAATTCTTCCCCCCTTGCTCTCTTTGCTCCTGCTCCCACCATGTAAGATGCCTTGCTCCCACCTTGCCTTCTGCCATGACTGGAAGTTTCCTAAGGTCTCCCAAGAAGCAGAAGCCACTATACTTTCTGTACAACCTGCAGAACCATGAGCCAATTAACCCTCTTTTCTTTATAAATTACCCAGTTGCAAGTATTTCTTTATAGCAGTGTGAGAACAGACTAATACACTGAGTGATCTTTAAGTGAGGAGGGAATTATAAGCTGCTGAGCCTGCCTCTTCCTATGCTATTTGGTGGAGGGTAGGGAGGCAGAAAATTTTGCTACTGCCGTTGCTGCTGGCAGATCAGCTTTCTCACTCTCAAAGTCTGATTCCAGTCTAACCTGGAATGGCTATGGAATGGGGACTAGTCGCTCTAATTGTGGCTACTGTAAGGGGATCAACTGCCTGCTGATAAAATGTATTATAGGAGAAATAGAATTCTATGTAAGAGTAATGAAAAATAAATAGCATGGGGTTGATAATCAGAAAATTTTTCTGATAAGTGTACCTAATTTGTATGACCTTATATCCTAGTTTTCCCAGAATAGTTACCATGTATGTCTGTTCTTTTGGTGTAATTATTACTAACGCTCTTGCTACTCTCAAAATAATCTCATCTTGAACAATAAATCATGTGGTCACCCTTTCTGTAAGTGCAAATAGGGACGACTTGCAGTTGGTAGAGAATTTTTTGACAACAGTAAACGGCATGCACATAGATCTTCAGACAGAAGAAAATATAATATGCTAAGAGTATACTACTAATAAATAATTACTGCTAATTGAATGTACAGTGTGATTGAAAACTAAAGATGAGGATGAGTACTTCATTGGGCTTCACAAATTGAAACTACACAAACTTACTTAAAGACTCTGCCCTTTACCTTACTACAATGGAGAACCTTTGAAGCACAGTGAAAGTTAGATTTGACATTAGAAATATCACTGTGGTTGAACTGTGAATAGTGGATTTTTTGGATTTGAGTGAGATTTAATGGCTATGACAGAATTTCTTGGTGACAGAAACGACAGATCCTGGGAGGCTAATCCAAAATACTGGCTATGGGAATGAATGAATGAAAAAGAATTTGCATAATAATTTATAGTTAGGAGTTGTAGAAATTGGTGGGTTGCCGAAATTTGGGGGTTAAGGGAATGTTAAATTAAAGAGGTCCAATTGCCCAATTAAAGATGGGCCTCTCAGACTTGAGCAACTGAGTGGTTGGAGGTACCATACAACGAGCCAAGAGGAAAAGGAAAAGTGGTATTCAAGAGAATTTGTAGAGGAAATGATTCAACTAATTGAGAGTTAAACATGGGGAAGAATGATAGGTAACTGGTGCCTTATATTTCCAAATGCGGGTGGTTTGAAAAAATTATGACAGTTAGCATGTTTAAAAGGAAGAGAGAACCCATATGGGAATAAGGAGGTTGTTTTTAGACATGTTCAGAATAGTTTAAAAGAAAGAAAAGTTTTAAGTGTTAAAATAAATTTTAACAGTTATTTATATCTAGCAGACCATTAGAAGGGTCCAGGCAGATCTCAATAGACAGAATAAGACCAGACATACAAAGTTAGTAGGCATCCACTGAGAGAGGTAAAAACCCTGAATGTGGCTAATTTCCCAAGAGATCCTGGGAATAAGATGCTGGGACATGAATTATCATGGGGAGAAAGACTGGCAGTGTTAGTTATTGTAATTCTAGCTATAATTCTAGTGTTAAAGAGCAATCAAAAATGCAAATTTTATTTGACCATTTCAACATGACTGACCTCTGAGAAAATATTTAAGTAGAATGAAGGAGATAAAAAATTGATTGAAAAGTTTTATGAGTAAAAGAGTAGTGAAAAAGAAGATCCAAAGGATCCAAATTACATTTTTAGTAGAATTTTTTTTCTGTAACATACAAGGGATATGACTGTAGATTAAGGCCATAGAAGAGGTGAAGCAGTGTTCCTCATGGATGCATGAAATGGGAATGTATTCATAGGTAGAGATGAACCATTGGAGAAAGAAAGTTTCAAAAGAAATTTCAAAGAAATGAGTGAAAGTAATGGACCAAGTTCCATAGACTAGAATAAAAAATTACATAGTATTTATAATCCAGTAAGAAAGACATTTTTATTTAAGAGGTAAGAAGGGAGTAGAAGTGGACTAGTGAAGATATGTTGGACAGGGGTAAAAACCAATGGAGAAATATGTGAATAATATTTTTTTTAACTTCTTCTGTGAGTGATGCTTTGTACTGGGTCTATCCTAAGTAATCCTCACTAGAATTCTTGTAATTATAGATCTACTTAATCAAGTTATGTTACCTGATGTAACAACAATAACAACAACAGCAACAACAAAATTCCAAATATTAGTGGCTGAAACAAACTACAGTTTACTGCTTACTCAGATGAAGGTAAAATGCAGTCATTTGGAGGCCATCCAGACTAACCGTCCTGGACCAATGGGTCCTTAGTATTCTCCACTGGATGGCAGTGGCCAATAGACCAGGGAAAAGTGAATGTGAAATGGATTTAGCCTAAGCTTTTAGGGGTCAGGCCTCAAAGTAACATGCATCATTTTCACTGAGTCCCATTAGCCCTGACTCACTGTCAAAGCCTGAGAAAGGAACTTCTCTGAGTGCTTAGAAACAAAAGACCAAAGAGGGCCTGGTGAGCTCACGGTATTACCCATGGGACAGCACGTATTGTTATCCACTTTGCAGAGAAAGAAACTAAGATTTAGAGAGTGCTTAAGAAACTTGCCCAAAGGTCACATGGTTTAGTAAATTGAGTCTGGTCAAGTCAGTAAATTGGAGCATATCATCTTCCACAAAAAGTGACAACAGACCACAGAAGAGTGAGAAGCCTTCACTATTAGGGGGAAAACAAGTACATATGATGTGGGAACAAACTCACTGAAGAGGAGCTAAAGCTAGAAACAGACATCTCTCTTGAATCCATTATCTCTGCTTTAAAGACCGCTTTCAGGACACTCAGCAGATTGTACTCTTTCATTTTATATTTAAAAACAATTATTAGATGCACACTAGCTATCACACACAATTCCAGATGTTTAATGCACCAAACAGATTTTCTGACCTCATGGGGCTTATATTTTGGTTTGCAGATCCAGAGAAGGATAACCACGCTTTCTGATTTTGTGTAACTTATAAGAAAAAGTAAAATAATGTATTGAAAGAATATGGGTTCACTTAAAGTAAAACAAACAAAAAATAACTAAAGAATTAAATTTGTACAGAAACTATGGCTGCTCTAAGTATCTATATGACAAACTAACAGGGAATGTCTTCAGTGTGGAACAATTGGGATAAATGGACTCCAAACATTTCAGCCTTTAAATACTGTAATTGACCCTCAAATCCAGGAAGAGGAAATCTAAGCAAGCTGGATGATATTTCAACCTTTTGGCTAAGGTGCCTTAAAGGAAGTTCCCACCAAGACAGTTAAAAAAGAAAAAGAAAAAAAAAAAGGTGTGGGGGGAGCTGGGTGCGGTGGCTCACGCCTGTAATCCCAGCATTTTGGGAGACAGAGGAGGGCGGATCACAAAGTCAAGAGATCGAGACCATCCTGGCCAACATGGTGAAACCCAATCTCTACTAAAAATACACACACACAAAAAAATTAGCCTGGCATAGTGGCACACACCTATAGTCCCACCTACTCGGGAGGCTGAGGCAGGAGAATCTCTTGAGCCGCGGAGGCAGAGCTTGCAGTGAGCCAAGATGGCACCACTGCACTCCAGCCTGGCCACAGAGCAATACTACTTCTCAGAAAAAAAAAAAAAAAAAAAAAAAAAAAAGTTGGCAAATAATTATCTAAAATCATGATTCATGATACAATTACTAGAAAAATAGGAAATACATGTAAACAAACAAAAAGCATCAGAGTTACCGAAAATCCCTAACAAATAAATTAATTTTAAAAATTACTTCAAAATATGTTAAATATTATGAGAAAAAAATTGAGTGGTAGAATAGGAAATAATTGAGAGAGAAAGGTAGTTTAGATAAGCTGGATGAGGAAAGCTGCCTTCATATCCTAGGTATTTGAGTCCTGAAAGAGGAGATGCTAATCATGAAATCAGCCAGGGACAAGTCTAACGACACGGGGAATAACAAGGTTCTGGGACAGGGCGTATTTTTAGGAGCGGAAATTTTGATACTATAGCTCAGAAGCAAGAGTAGGGAGTGTGTGGAATTCATACCAAGTTATGATGGATTGTTAAGTTTTTATTTTATTCAAGAGGCTGTTACTATTTTTAAAAAGTGCGTATTAACTCAGGAGTGTCAAATAACTGGATTCTTTTCTTTTCTAGGATAACATAAGAATTCCTTTTGTCTTTTGCCTACTCTTCTCCTACCACCTCTTTTCTACTACAATGTTATGATAAGAGCAGCTGCCTTGGCAGTTTCTAATTGCAGGCAAGAGTCTTAGAGGTGCCATCTATTCTTTCCAGCTCCTTTGGTTCATAACTCTCCTGTCCCAGGGGTAACAAGCACATTGGGAGTAACTCCTTGGAGTAACACAACCCAGTATCAGTACTAGCTGAGCCACTTCCTACTCACGTGGCCTTGGGCAAGTTATTTAGCCTCTCTAATCTCAGTGGAATCATTTTTTAAAGAATACAATAATACGAAATTCCCAGGGCTGTGGAACAGGCTAAATGAAATAACATATTTTAAGTATTTAGTCTATTCCCCCAAACATGCAAAGGGCTCAATAAATAGCAACATTGAAAAAACATTGTGAAACAGAGTCAGGTGCTCAAGGAGAAATCCAGCAGCACTCACTGCAGATGTCAAAGCACTTCAAAATAGAAGAATGAGATTTCTGGAGTCCTGTCACAACCAGATGATTCTTTGTGTCATCTGGAAATTGACACTCATACATTTGTCTACTTTTCTCTGACCATGTTTCGGCCAAATAGGCTCATCTGGTGGATATTGTGGGAATGTTTGAAGAAATCACTGGTAAAAAGTTGATTTTCAAAAAGTTAAGACTGGCTTTATAACGGTCCCTAACTCATTTCATAAGAGATTTAAAGTAGCTACAAAATGATAAATGAAAATGCAATATAAAATGATGAGATATAAATACTTAACTACTACAGTAAGTCAAATTTAATCAACCTTTGTTTCCTTTATTTATACCTTAACTACATTAGGAATTAAAAACTACTAAAATACATAACCAATATTATAAGTTAGATAATGGTGAAAGGGAAAAAGAAAATAAGCAAGAAAAATAGCATGAAATGAAGCCATAAGTAAGGGAAATATATTACAAAAACCAAATGGTGCAAAACCAAATCATTAACGGGAAACAGGCACATGTTATACGTTAGTGAAGGAGTCCAGTATGAGGTCATGTGGATGGTGGAGACTTTGGTTATTTACTTCCTTTAAAATTCCTCATGTTGTTGCTAGAATTGTATGCACGTGTGCTTCTTTACCTATTTCTAAACCTCTAGGTATTTGTAAAATTTCTGATTGTTCAAACATAATTTACAAAAACAAACCAAACAAAACACATTTATAGAACAAATTAAATCCCTCAGGCAACCAACTAATGCTCCCTCCACCCAAACCCTACTCCAGTTGCTCATAGTAGGCCTTTAGGTTAGATGGCTTTCTTGCAGCTAGTGCATTCAGGGAATCCTAGTCAGATATACAATTCAAAATATCTATCAAATAAAAACAAACTAATTGCTATAAGGGGAAGAATGATTACGATCAGAAGAAGGGAATAGAGAGGACTTTCTGTGCTGTAAGAGGCAATGCAATTCACGTATTCTTAATATAGACACAGCAATTACTTCCTTGGTTCAATTCAACCATAGTTACGAGGTAGATTGTAGTCACTACTGATACTGGAAAGAAAAAAACTCCATTCGATCCCTGACAAAAGATGGCAGATTCTTAATTTTCACAAACTTTAAAAACACAGCAATAATTTCTGAATTCCTTACTTAATCAATATTTGTTATACATACATTTCTAAAACTCATAAAAGAAGTGAAGTATTTTTTAGAATAGATGGAACTGTGAATTTTCTTTTTCATTCATTATTGAAAATGCTTATTACATTTTGAGATGGTGCAAAATGACACTTGAATTTTTTCAGTATGTAAAATACCTGCATTAAACACCTAAAAGACTATTGCAATATGCATCATAGACACTGAAGATTTAATGAATGCTACTAAAACTGCTAACACTTCTAATATTTTGCATCATTCAATTTCACAAACTGGTAAAACTGTAACATCTTTGTTCGTAATTTCATACAAACTACTTATAGTTTTTGACATATACTAAATTTAGATCATATTGTTGCTGTATAATTATTTAATTTAGGTGAACTCTTTAATGGTTTAATATTTCTGGTCCATTTGTTCCTAAATTTGTTTTGCACATCTTCTAAAGCCTAATAAAAGTTCCCAGGGGATAATAAACGTGTATAGATTGTAGATAAAATGTATTTTAAGGAAATATGGAATGCATTTTCAAAATGTTATTGTATGCTTGCAATAAAACTTGCCAGGGTTTTCTTAGGAATGTAGTTTAATGAAGACAAGTTAAACCACTCTTTGTGTAAGATTTTTCTATATATAACCAATTATTTAACCAGAAATGGATTGAAATCAACTGCTGTGTATCTGTGATTCCCACTAAAATTTAAATTTTTAGGCAGTAAAATTTGATTTATATTACATATAAATATATAACATAATGGAACTTCTCACTGTGTATGGCACATGGTAGGCACTTAATAAATGTATATTGAATTATTGATATGTGTGTGCATGGTTGAGGCAGAAACCACTGTCCCTCTTGAAGCTAACATTGCACTTAGCTTATGTCAATGACTGTATCTATGTGTATGTGAGTGTGTACAGTGCTTTTATTCTGGGATTCCTAATACCAGACTGTTTTCTGCCTAGGGATAAGATTTCCATGCTCCAGTTGAAGCACATTATATTTTTATAATATTAATTAAATATACAGTCTGCTCACTTTTACATCTGTACTGTTTTTTCCCTAGATACGTTTCTTTAAACAAAATGGCCTTACCATTCTGTTTCCTTGTTAGATTTTTGTCAGAGGGAAAATTAATTGAAATACAAAATGGAAAAGCTAAAGAAAACAAGTGAACTACTGTGAGTCCCTCAGGTTCTTCCATTTGGACCAAAGGTTGAATACGAGCCACTTACTGCTGCTGCAGTTATGGGTAATGGACACCTTTACTTAAAGAATTTTTCAGGAACAACAAACTCCTCTCGTAAATTGGGAATTACCAAAAACAATAAAGCAAATTCTCCTTTACTTCTTAACCTTTACAAGGAATCAAATACAGGCAAAAAGAATTGCTATATAAAGAGAAAAATAGAATTTGTATGTGCTACTTGAATTTGATTCACTCATATATTTCATATGCTTTCAGAAGTAAGTTTCTGAAGCGTTAAATATAAATTAGGATAGAAAGGTTTACATCAAAGGCACTGAAGATTTTACCACAGTAGGTAAAGTATTTAAGGTGAGAGTAAGTGTGAATTTAAAGGACAGGCAGTGGTTGCTTCTGGACAGGGTCAGTGGCTGCCAATAGGATTTGATGGGGCAGATAGTGAAAAATTCTTGTGTCCTTACATTTCTCTTTTGTGAATGAAGCCATTGTTCAAATGGTGATAGCCTATATGAGTCCATTTCACACTGCTATGAAGAAATACTCGAGACAGGGTAATTTATTAAGAAAAAGAGTTTTAATCAACTCACAGTTCCTCATGAGTGAGGAGGCCTCACAATCATGGTGGAAGGTAAAGGAGAAGCAAAGGCACATTTTAACTGGTGGCAGGCAAGAGCGTGTGGGCAAAGGAACTGCCCTTTATAAAACCACTAGATCTCATGAGACTTATTCACTATCATAAGAACATCACGGGAAGAACCCACTTCCATGATTCAATCACCTCCTACCGGGTCCCTTCCATGACACGTGGGGATAATGGGATCTACAGTTCAAGAGATTTGGGTGGGGACACAGCCAAACCATATCATAGTCCTACTTTGGAAGCTTCTTATTAGAAAGAGAGTGATCTATACAATACATCTAACACAGCATATTGTCCCAAATGCACAAGTCTCATAAAGCGTAGAGGCCTCTGGATAAAATTTAAATGTTCATTTTAATATTTAAAACCCCCTTATTTTTCTTAAACTGGGAAGTCCCAAAGCATGAACTTCTCCTGACAAAGGTTGACCATGGGTCTCTAGTTGCCTAGACTGTTATGGTTTATGAGGTATAATTATTAATAACATTGCTTCATACTGTGAAAATTGTCTCAATTTGGATGATAAATTATCTGGTAATCCCACTAGTAAGGGATTTTTCATTGGAGGTTTGGGTGTGACTGTTAGGAAATACAGTCACTTTGGCAGGCTGAGGCTTCATTATAGGATTTCCTGAGCAGAAAATGGAAAGGTTGATGGACAAGGGGAAAAGGTATGGAAAAGATAGAGAAAACCGTTCTTCTTATAGAGGAGAAGACTGAGAGCAAAACAGGTAAAAGGAATTCTCCTAAATTGTGCAGTTGGCAAGTGCACTTATGGAATAATAATCTAACTCCTTTAGCAAAAGCATTATTAAAATAAACAAAAGTATTTCATAAAAAATAATTTATTTTTTTATAATAATTTATTTTTTTATAAATAAATTATTTTTTATTTCAAAGGTAAATCTTAACTTTGGAAATCTAGAAAGTAGAAAGTTCTACCTGAAATGTGCATAAAATAATTTGTAGTTCTGGTAATCTAAGTGTTTGCACAAGAAGACGCTGCCTTCTTCCCCTAAAAAATTCAACAGTATCTTAAGAAGTTTGGGATATGCAAAAATATACAAAAATCTAGTTTGGGATGTTTAGCATAGACAGCTAACAGAGACTCAGACATGGTTGGAAGTTGACAGCTGGGGAGACAGGAGGTGGAGAGAGGAAAAGCTCCAGCAATGTGGCAGGATGCCCAGTTGGAGGGAAAGAGGCAGCCAGTGGGGAATTCCCCATGGCAGTAATGGTAAGGGACTCTGAGAAACAGAAATGTTTAGCTGTAATTTATACATTTCAATCTCAGTGATGTAATTTTTTCAGGCCATTTCATTAAACAGTCTATATTCAGAACTGTGGGAATTAAATGATTGGAATGAGGCGGGAAGCGAGGCTTTGCTATATCATCAGACATTGGGGAAGGGCATAGACGGTAATCCAAAGTGAAGAGAAGGGAGATGTTGGGAATCCCTCAGAGTCCTGGGAGGAACCCAGCAACCAAGGAAAGCTGGCCACACAACAGGCTAACCCAAAGGTGGACAGGATCCAAACTCTATTCATCCTAATATATTACAGAAAGGTAAATCTCGTTATTCAAAGCCCAGCTCACACCTCATAGCTATATGATCCTTGACAGTTTTGTACTCTCTAAAACCTGCCTGCTCATCTGTAACATTGGAATAATAAGAGCACCTACCTCACTGATCTGCTTGGAAAATTATGTGAGATAATGTACTTAACACGTGGCTGGAAAGTGTCCAGAATGCTATAGAAGCTAGCTGATAGACCTAGAGTTAGTATATCATTTTGTATGATTTCTATTTTGTAATCACTTGATATTTTAACATAAACATTCTCCTATATCACTGACTATTCATAGAAAACATAATATTTAATGAATGTCTAACAGTTTTCTTTATTGAATCACATGTTACTTTAAGTATTTCTCCAGTTTTTTGTTATTTATGTTGCTTCGAATTGTTAACCATCTTAAAAGACAATGTCAAATCTCTATGTTTAAAACTTGATTAGCATTTTTGGTTATTTTATCAGATAATATTCATTGGATAATATTTATTTATTTTATTTATTTTTTTTATTTTTATTATTTTTATTTATTTATTTTTTTTTTAAATTTTTTTTTATTATTATACTTTGAGTTCTAGGGTACATGTGCATAATGTGCAGGTTTGTTACATATGTATACTTGTGCCATGTTGGTGTGCTGCAGCCATCAACTCATCAGCACCCATCAACTCGTCATTTACATCAGGTATAACTCCCAATGCAATCCCTCCCTGGATAATATTTATGTGTGCCAAAATGTACAAATATTTTAAGATTCTTCATACATGAACAATTTGTGTTACAGGAAAAGAATACTGCATTACACCACTTTGATCATGGTGTTCCAAATTACAAATAAAACACAATTATCAAACTGACTTAAATAACAAGAAGAAAGTATTAGATACTCCAAGGGTAGGGAAGACTTCAATGTTGATTGAGTAAGCACAAAATCATTAAGAACCTGTCTTCTTTCCATCTCCTCCACCTGTCTTTCTTGGTGTTGTCATCATACTCAGGCAAATAGCAAGGTGGCTGTGAGAGTTTCAGATGTTCCATCTGGACACAGCAAGGCCCAGTGCCACTTTCATACAAACAAGAAAGTCATTCAAATAAACCTCCACAGACTTCTCTGGTTATTGGTCATATTGACCATCTGTCCATCCTCAACTGCTCCCTGTAAGGGAAGTTGGATGACCATAACTGACCTGATCAGTTACTTACGATGGACTGGGGGTACAGAAATCAGTAATAATAATAGCCATGATTTCCATGTCAGTGTTTGTCAGTGTGACTTTGATTTCATCCTCACCAATACTACACATTTTGGTAAACTTCCATTGCTATTTATATCCCATTAGAAAATGTGTTTGGGTACAACATACTATGGTTCTGCACAAATACTGTTCACTGACCCTTAGACTGAATGACACAATTAATGACTAACTGATATACTGGGACATATCAAGTCTTTAGTTCAATTGAGTTGTAGTCTACAAAGTTGAACACTACTAGCTTGAGAGGAGATGGACCTTTTAAAATACAAAGGGGATATTATATGAAGTGAAAAGGTCTTGAGCAACATTACCTAAGAGCTAAATCATTATTTGGGGGAATCTATAAATGAACTGTAAATTAAAATGTGAAAATGCTTGTAGAAAGAAGTGGAATTTAAGCTCTCAATGGGATAATCCTTCAGCTGAAATGGCCTCACACTGTTTTCCTTGGATTATTTTGAGGCCCATTGTATTACCTGAAGGAAGTCTATTGAACAGTGATTGAGTGGTGCTGACCTGGTGCTCCGCTCACTTTGCACAAAAGCTTCTCTGCTGTAATGCTTGGCGAGGCTATACATTGAAGCCAATTGTGACCCTGAAACAAAATGAAACCACTTACTCACTCCTTAAAGGTTTTAGTATGACACGTTTTATTATAATTTTGAAAAGCATCATTTTTCCTGATGGCTAATTATTAACTTTCAAATAGATGCTGTGCAAATTGCAATCAAATATCTTTATTTTATTGAATGCATATGTTGTCAGGAAATATAATTCCACATTAAAGTGTTTCACAGATTTACTGACACCCAGATCTCTTTGTTCTGATTTTGGCCTCCCTCCTGCTGCTCCTGGCAAATTGAAAAACTACTTTATTGAGCCCCATGCTTCCAAATTCCCTGATGTGTATCACAGTACAAATAAGGTTACTTCTAAGCTTTTTGTTGTTGCCATTCTTTCTTTATTTACTTTTACCTGAATGCCGTGGAGAACCTATGGTCCAGCAAAAGTGTTTAAATAAGAACACCAAATATTACAGGTAAAGATGTTAGCTGCATATTCACATTTCTATTCCAAATTTTAACTTGACCATTGTTCACATCTGGCTTTGGAATCTGTTTATAAATGGTTAGGATCTTTGGGTCCAAATAAATACATATACTTATGACTAATCATATGCATTTATGAATAATATGAATAGATATGTCTATATACACACAAATATATATGCAATTATGTATTGTATATAGTATATATAGATATTTATATAGATATGATATATATGTACATGTGTATAGAAACAGACACACATAGTATGTGTACATTGTGTGTGTGTGTGTGTGTAGGTATATACATGTGTGACAAAATTGACAGTATGTGTTCATTAAATCTATCCCTCCAGGTTTAGGTAGATATTTCTTCTTTCTGTTCCTTACCACTCTGCATGTTCCTGTTCTGTAGCACTTATCAATATGTATTGCCAATGGCTATTTCACAATTAAATTGTTAGCATCTTAGGAGTAGGACCAGTGTGTTTCTGTACTCCCATGCCATCCGTTTCCTGGATCTAAGCACTCAACAATAATATGTACTGCATAACTGGATAACTTAATGAAAGAAGGAATAAATCTGTTTAATATTTACCCCCAATTGAAAAGGTATTTTTTAATATTATGTTGTAGAAAAAAAACCATAAATGGTGTCTTAAACATTGTTCTACTAGATTTTTCAACTTGAAACACAAAATGATTGAAACAACTGCTAAAAGAAAAATAAAACAGAAGCAGTATAATCTACTTAAACAATATTGGAAAAAAATGAACAAATCAAATAATTAAAGAAGGACAAAGCATTAACTCTAATCCATGCACATTCCAGTGACCTAAGTCCCTTAGATCCCAATAAATAACATTGCACAAATTGTGAGAATATCAATGACACTAAAGACTGTAGGATTCTGTCTTCAAGAATCATTGTACATTTGAGATGTGTGGCTTCTTGGACATAATCTAGTTTTGCCTTTCATTTTATGTATGAGATAGCAGACTCCCAGAAATAGGATATGATTTGCAAGGATTAGCTCCTGGACATGGAGGAGGGAGGAATTCAGATACTGAGTAGTCAAACGTACACAGCATTGCTGATGACTGGAAAGGTTAGAAATGACGACTGTAAAATTCGATAAGCAAATATTATGCATCCAGATCACTCAGAAAACTTTTGTAATGCAGGAGATGACACTAATATTTTATCCTCAGGAACAGTTGTTCTCAACAGGGGGCAAATTTTGCCCCCTGGGGATATATAATGATATCTGGAGACATTTTTGATTGACAGAAATGTGTATGTGTCGGCGGTGGAACAGTGTGGGAAGAGGATTGCTACTGGAATACAGTGAATAGAGATTGAGGATGCTTCAAAATCCTGTAAAGCCCATATAACAAGAATCAGGTTACATGAGAAGTGAATAGAGAGAGTTTTGTTAGTCTTTCTTTAAAGTGCACACAATTGCACATGCATACACAAGTATAGTCATCTGCAGCAGAGTTGAGCTGTGCCCAGAGGAAGTAGCTCACAAGGTTAGTATTCACAGATGGAAAGATTCCTCAGCTGTGGCAGCATGGGAATTGCTATGAGGCCATATATCTGTGAAGTTGTGTTACCCATGGAGGAGAGTCTAGACATAAAATGACATTTAGACTCTTAACCAGGAAGTCAGCCAGCAGTCAAGATGACACCTGTTGTTCCCTCTACCAAGGTGGCTGTGCTCCTTTATCTCTTGTCTTAGTCTGCTTTATGTTGCTATACTAGAATACCACACTGGGTAATTAATAAGGAAATAAATGTATTTCTAGCATTCTCACTGGATGGCACAAAGTTCAACATCAGGATGATGGCATCTGGTGAGGGTCTTTGTGCTGCATCATCACAGGGTAGAAGGGCCAAAGGGCAGGAGAGCATCCAAGAGAGCAAGATGGAGAAAAACTCACCTCTTTTATCAGAAACTTATTCTAGTGGCAACTAACCCACTCCCATGATAACAGCATTAATCTATGTATGAGAGTAGTGCCATAGCATCTTCCTGGGCAAGGAAGATAGCTCCTTCCTTCTTGGCAAAAAGATTTCAGCTCAAACACCATCTGGCAGCCTTTTTTGACCATGGAATTTAATTTGACTTTGCCATCTTCAGACAATTTATGACATCACTGCTTTCATGATCTGAAATAAGAACCTTTGTTCATTTGTTTGCTTGTTAATTATTTTTCTCCATCAATTCAACCAAGAGTAAAATTTTTGGAAAAGCAAACCTATTTAGTCTTTTTCATGATGATACCTTTAGTGCTTATTGTAGGTATTCAATAAATATTTAATTTTTCCATTTTATTCAACCAACATTTGTTGGGTGACTACTGTATAAAAGACACTCTTGGCCGGGTGTGGTGGCTCATGCTTGAAATCTCAGCACTTTGGGAGGCCAAGGCAGGTGGATCACCTGAGGTCAAGAGTTCAAGACCATCCTGGCCAACATGGCAAAACCCCATCTCTACTAAAATACAAAAATTAGCGAGGCGTGGTGGAGCATGCCTGTAGTTCCAGCTACTTGGGAAGCTGAGGCAGGAGAATCATTTGAAAAGATCCTCTTTTTTGGGGAAGGGGGAGTCGGGAAGGACTCTCGCTCTGTTGCCCAGGCTGGAGTACAATGGCGCCGCCTTGGCTCACTGCAACCTCCCCTTCCTGGGTTCAAGAGATTCTCCTGCCTCAGCCTCCTGAGTAGCTGGGACTACAGGCATGCACAACCATGCCAGGCTAATTTTTGTATTTTTAGTGGAGATGGGGTTTTTCTATGTTGGCCAGGCTGGTCTCGAGCTCCTGACCTCAGGTGATCCACCCTCTTTGGCCTCCCAAAGTGCAGGGATTACAGGCGTGAGCCACTGCACCTGGCCTGAAAGGTACTCTTATAGTCATGAAAAAAATTAAGAATCCTGACCTCATGGAGCTTGTGAATGAGTAAATAAATGGATGAATACATGAACTTACCTAGAAAACCTAAGTAGTGACAAAGAAGAAAACAATAGGCTCCCAGAAATCATAATGTAAGCACAACGAAAGGAGGTTAATAAAACTAATGAATAACCATACTTATGACTAAAGTTTACCAGAATGTTACTTTTACAATGACTCAGGGGTAGCCAAACAAACCGAATGTCTGAGGCAATGTTCACCTTGCTGGTGGAAATAGTTATACCCCTTGATAGTAATTGGAAATGTTATAGTATTGCAATTAAGCCTTGGCATATTATTCTTTTAAGCTTACCCTCACAGATAACACTTCTATAAAGGGCCCATCTGATTATCTTGAGTCCTGTGAGGTAGAATGGATAGCTAACATATTCGTATTATAAATATGAGGACACTGAGGCTAAAATAGATAAAATAACTTGCCCAAGATCACACAACTACAAAAATACAAAACATAGCTTGTATGTATGTCATACATATTTTCTTTACTTTTTTTGTGACCTGAAAGCCTTTTGCAGTACTTACTCAGTGAAGACTTTAGGTGAAAAAGGGAGATTAGTAAAGGGAAAAACAGAAGATGTGCATTTGCATAAACCAGTGAGTATAAAGTTAGGGAGGGTAGTATAAATTTTAAATTTGTTTAGAAGTAGATAGACTATGAACACATCATCTAAATAATATATATGTCTAAGAAGACTTTGTCTTAAAGAAATATACTTTTTCTTAGTAAATGTCATTTTTAACTTATTGTGAATAAAACGTTTAATTTCCTTAACATCATACAATAATAGAATGTGAAAGGACTTTAGTGATATTAGTCTTTTATTTGTTATTCTTCTCCTTTTCAAGATAATTAGAAATTGCCATAACAAAAAGTATATATATGAGAGATTGATAAAACTTAAGTACAGAGAAAGCAATCAGAACTATGGCAGGAGAAAAATGTATTTTAAATGAAAATCATCCATGTCTTAGAATTGAATATCCCAGGGCACCTCGGGAATCAGAATAATTTACATAGCTTCCCTTATTTAAAAAAATTGAAGCAAATCAACCAACTCTTTAGCAGACATGACTTTTTCCTGGCAGTGGATTTTAAAAGTATCTTATATAGAAAAGAAAATTACTTAGTTAATATTCTAACACCATACTTTTTTTTTTTTTTTTTTTTTTGGACAAGAGTTTAGATATGTGCAGGGATAATATGTTTCGTTCACTCATCCAGTGGTTCGGATGACTTCTATTGATTTTGCACGTGTTCCAGGAATGTAGAAACAGACCATGTCCCTGTCTTTGTGGAATACTGAAAGGATGAAAAGGATTTTTAAATTAGTAGTCTTATGTGAAAATACAGGAATATGTAAGTACGTTGTTCTGGAACTATGGAAGTGACGGCATTCAGCTTTGCTCATGTGAGAATCCTGAGGAAGATTAATGATTATTTTGAGTTGATTCTGAAATTGGGAATTTCACAAATTGATAAAGAAAGTGATGGGCATTTTAAGAAGAGTGAAGAGAAGGAAACATCAAATTGCACAAGAACTTTGGGGAAATAAAAGTAATTCCAAGTCACAAGAGCGTCTAAGAAAGTAGGGAGGGGTGACATTGGAAAGGCAGTTAAGGTTTTCTATGCCAGACTAAGGAGTTAGCTTTTAGGCTTTTGGAAAGAGGGACATTAAAGGATGGTAAGGGCTGGGGATTAAGATTCTATTTGTATTTTAGATGATAAGTCAACTGTATATATTTTAAGTTATTTTCTGTATCTGTAAAGAATAAATCTAAATTATTTACTCAATAAATGTTAAACATCTATATGTGCCAGCCACTGCTCTGGATATTAGTAGAAAGAGCTCAAAAAAGTAAACGTGATCTGTGTACTCATGGAGTTTATAGATTACTCTGAAGACAGGTATTAAAAATGGTCATAAGTAATTATGTAAATAGTTACAAGTATGTAAACTACTATGAGGGAGAAATAGAATGACCTATAGGAATGTAAAACAAGAGGGAACCTCACCTTAACTAGAGAGTTTAATCTTGACAAAATAGGCTTCCCTGAGAAATTGATGTTTAAGTGGACATGTTGGTTAGATTTAGCTAAGTGATGAGAAGGATCTGCAAGGCGAGAGGAGGCAGAGAGCATGGCTTTTTAAAGATTCTTGGAGAAACCCAGCATGGATGAAGAGGAGAGACAGGCAAGAGTGGTCCAAGATGAGGTCGGAAAAGCAGGAGGGATTGAATCAAGAAGGCTTTACAGACCCCATTAAAGAATTTCTTCTTCATTTTAAAGGCCTGGATGTTGGATATATTTATGGCATAAACTGCAGTGATAGTTGCATGGGTAAATATTTATCTCTACACTTACCAAGTTGTATATATTAAATACACAAAGCTTTTTGTATGTCAATTTTACCTTAATAAAGTGGTTTATAAAAATTTAAAGAATTTGATGGTCTCAGGAACTTGGTGAGGTCCTACCTTACACAAGATTCAGCTTTGCAATAGGCCCTGATTTGTATTTGGTTCTCTATTTTCAGCGGGAAATTCTAATGTTGAATGGACTGAGAGGCCTAAGGCATGCCAAGCAGCAATGGTCTTGGGTAAATGTTCAGCCGTTCTTGGGCTTCTACAGTCTGGATGATATCTATTCTGTCAATGGAAGATCAATTTCCTCCCTGAACCTGTCAGCCAATCCATTATTCATTTAAAGGTTCAAGAGAAACACATACTTTGTGAGTGAGATATAAAATAACTCATCTGGCTTTGTCCCTTACATTTATAACAATGGAGAATGCGAGGAGAAAGCTGTGTAATGTGTTGTTTTAGGGACAAGGGAAACAAACACGATGGAATCAGAAATCAGGCAGAGTTTTCCAGGTGGCTGAGCGATCCACTCTTAAACAGTTAAGCCCCATCTTTTGCTCACCTTACCCCATCCAGCTTCAGGGAGAGGTATTAGGGTGCTGTTGAATCACCGCACAAAAACCTGCTATTTGGATAATAATAGTGATGAATGGAGGGCACAAAGGCCTCATGATGCAGGGTGATACTTTGTTAGAATGGAAAGCCCCTTAACTGATCATTTCATGTTCGCCAGTAACTATCCTGCAGGAGGTGGCAAAATATGTTATCCTTGACTTAAAATGGAGCCTTTTCCCTTAATGGTGTAGCATAGGTCAGCACAGTGACTACTAATATTTTCCTGCATATTGTATTATGCTCTGAAAGTTGTCTCATTAAATTTATATCAAATAAGGAATGAGGTTACAGTTGGAAAACCGGTGTTGTGACTATGAAATTACAGTATTTCAGCTTTATAACTTTGGCCTCATAATCACTGCAAACATTTTTCCCCAGAGATTAGATTTTTCACCAACCATATTCTATAGGGAACAGCCAACTTGAGACCTTTTCACGCCTGTATGTAAACATCAGCAAGAACTGGTACGTAGAACAACCTGCAGGTCATTTCTTCATGCAGAAGCTGCTGAGTCCCTTCAAAGCAAACATCCCTTCCATATACGGCCACCAGCGCAGGCTTTCAAAACTGTCTTCTAACTCTCTCCCTGCTTCCTGTCTGCCTTATGCCCTCAACCACAATCATCTACTTTGCATACAAATCTGCCTCTGTCACTACTTGCCAGATTACAATCAGGTTTTCTTATCTACAAAATTAGAGATAATATCTGTACCTATTTTATAAGTATTGTCAGTGACTGCATTTGTCTGTTCTAATTTATAAAGGAAAATGTCTAATTGACTCACAGTTCCACATGCCCAGGGAGGCCTCACAATCATGGCAGAAAGCAAATGAGGAGCAAAGTCACATCTTCCATGGTGGCAGGCAAGAGAACTTGTGCAGGGGAGCTCCCATTTATAAAACCATGAAATCTGGTGATACTTATTCACTACCTAGAGAACAGTATGGGGGAAACCACTCCCATGATTCTATTAACTCCACCTGGTCCCGCCCTTGACACACGGGGATTACTACAACTCAGGGTGAGATTTGGGTGGGGACACAGCCAGACAATATCAGTCACACTACTGTCATTATCTGGCACGAAGAGTGAAGCATTTTGTAACAATGTTATTAAATATTACAAACGTAGTTTCATTAATAACCATAAAATAAGGTGAATAGTAATAATACCCAGAAAAAAACAAAGCAATCATTTTATTTTATTGAATTTTGTGTATATATAATTATACCAGCAAATTAAGCATAAATAAATATTATAATAAAGTAACAAATGAACATTTTAAAATTACATTGATTTTTTGATTAAAGGGAGACTATGTATACCTATGTATTAGTCTGTCACAAAAATGAACGATTAAGTAACAATTAAATAGAATAAGGCATTTTAATTCTAAGGATATTGTTAAAATGCAGTAAACTATTTTCTGTACCAGGCACAATAGCACATCTTGCATTTCTCTCTATTTCATTGTTTTACATTTTAAACTAATAAAAACTTCAACTGACAGTTTTTCTTCAATGACAGAATTAACGCTACTCAAAACTCACGGTATCAGCAATTACAGGATTTAAGCCAACAAATGATTTGTTTCAGGAACTGCTATTTTGTCATTGACATTTTAAAGAGTTATCAGTATTGGTTACACGGAGATAACAATAGTTTTACAATTGTTTTTAAATTTTTGACAGAAAATGCAACTTCTTATTGACTACGTAAAAGGGCAGATTGACGCCACTGGCTGACTTGTGGTGTGTTGCCACTTGGATGCTGGGGAGGTTAAACTGGATTAACATCTAAAGTAGCTAGAAGAGGGCCTGGCATATAGTAAATGCTCCATAAACATTGTTATTACTATTAAATAATTATGATGACTCAAAATACCATCTATGCTAAATATACTTTGAACACAAGGCCTAATCTTATTGGCATAGTTAAGACCATCTACCATCTGGTCACATTCCAACTCCTATTTATTTACTTCACTTAAATGAGTGAAGACAATTCTCCAGTAACACTGAAATTTTTATGCTTAATCAAATGTGTCATTCATTCACTGCCAGGTCTCCTCTTATTTTCTTGCCAGCAAGCCCTGGTTCCCCTTTTATTCCTGAGGATCACTTCATTCTTCATTCTTAATTCCTCTGCTTCCCACTCACTTTTATCAACTTTACTGCTCAGATAGAAGATTCATCAGCCATTCATCCATCCGTCCATCCATCCATCCATCCATCCATCCATCCATCCATCTATGCATCAGTCCATTAGTTTCCTTATCTATTATCAGAATGCTTGCCATGCTCATAGCAACATTCTGGAAGAAAAGCATAAACAAAAACTTGATTACTATCTCAATTAACAAGAGTCTACTGGGGAATACAGAGAAGTGGCAATTACAATTCAATAATTTTAGTGCTATCTTTAGATATAAGAATGGAGTTCAATGGGAAGAATACTTGCGAGGGTAATTTAAAGTTTGGGAGTTCACAGAAGGCTTCCTGAAGGATATCAGAGGTATCTAACCTGAAATCTGAAATCTGCCCCAGCAGAAAGGGGTTAAAAATGGGAAGAGTGGGCACAATGTCCCAGCATTATCAGGAGCATGAATTATAGATTGGGGGGAAAATATACAGAGGGAACTAAAAAGAGTCTCATGTTTTTGTAGGACAGAGAGGAAACTTGAGAATGGTGAACAAACTCTGGAGTGGTAATCTGAGGCCATATACAAAGCTCTGTCAATCCCATGTTCAGGAATTTGGGTATAGGCTGTGAGCAACGAGAAGCCACTGAAGGTTTGTGTGTGTGTGTGTGTGTGTGTGTGTGTGTGTGTGTGTGTGTGTATGGTGGAGTCTTGCTCTGTCACCCAGGCTTGAGTGCAGTGGCGCAATCTCAGCTCACTGCAACATCCGCCTCCTGGGTTCAAGCGAGGTTCTGGGTTCTTGCCTCAGCCTCCTGAGTAGCTGGGATTACAGGTGTGCATCAACATGCCTGGCTAATTTTTGTAGTTTTAGTAGAGACGGGGTTTTGCCATGTTGGTCAGGCTGGTCTCGAACTCCTGACCTCATGATCTGCCTGTCCCGACCTCCCAAAGTGATGGGATTACAGGCGTGAGCCACTGCACCTGGCCTCACTGAAGGGTTTTAAGTGGAGAAGTTATTTGATTTACAGTTTTAAATATGACTCTGTTAGTAGAATACAGATTCAAGAAGGAACATACTCATGAAGGAAGACTACTTTGGTTATTGTAAGGATCTTATCATGAGATGATGGTGACTCCTTTAAAATGGGACAATGGAAATAGACTTTAAGGATTTAGAAGTACAATGGAGAGTAACTAGTTATTGGATACTGGAAGTTAAGGACAGGAAGGGATCAAGGATGGTTTCTGGATTGGCCTCCCAGACGGAGAGTAACACCAATTACTGAGAGGGAGGAGATCTGAAGAGATGACGCTGGTCACCAGGATTGGTCGTAATGCTGGTAGCACGTTTTGAAGAAGGATGATGAGCTCCATTTTGCTTTCATTCAGTGTGAGAGGTCTATGGGACACGAAGTTGGAAGTACCAAGGGAACATCATTTGGAATTCATCCATGAAGAGAGTAGAGTGAGAATAAACTCTCAAAAACCATCTAAAGGGTGTGAGGAGAATCTGGCTGAGGACAGAGCTCTGAGTCATGCCAGAGTTACAGGAATGGCAAAAGAAGGGAAGCCAGCAAAATAAACTGGTTAGTGGGCAAAGAGGTGCAAGGAAATCTTGAGAAGAATGATGTTGGGACAACTATTTTGACATTTAACATTCATTAGAATTCTGTATACATTTATTCATTTTCTTGACTAGAATTCCATCTTTTGAGGACAGGAAGCATGCTTTTGCATACCTGGAATATAGCATAGTACCCAACATACCATAGGTTCTCAGTACATGTAAACTGATGGAAAAAGATACCTGTAGTGCCCCAAAATAGAGATAATTTTTCAGACTGTTATTTTTCTGAAACAGCTAAACATATAAATGATCAGGACTGGTGAATTCAGATAGACCTAGTGTTGCCTGGTGGAGAGTATGTGAGCATGTTATTCCTCACTGTAATAGTTTACACTAATCTGAGTGATCTAAACTTGAGTAACCCTGGCTTTTGGTTAAAAGCCATAACATAGATGGCAAGTTGCAATTGTGCAGAAGAAAAGCAGTCCATGAAAGAAATAGTGTCAGTCATAATAAGCCAGTGTAGATTCCAAGAAGTTCTGATCACATTAAAGAAAACATGTCAAATGCATCGGAAACCATGGACCACAGGGAAAAAGCTGTAATAAGAATCTTGCCAGAAAGAGCCTGTCCAATCAGTGAAGGCAGGAGGTATGTGCCAGGATAGAATGATTTATGTGGAAAGTTTGAAAACCTAATACACACCCTATTGAAATTAGTGGATCATGGGAATAATATGTGGTTACTAGGTCCAAAGTGAAAAGGCTTGATTTTCTATTCTCAATAGACTATCAAGTAGGTAGTGAGGAAATGAGACTATTCCTCCCAGAAAAAGGATTGGATAGGACAGAATTTCTCATAAAAGTGAAATGTGCTCAGAGATAAGTAGGTTTGATACCTAATTTATAGGCAGTTGTATGTAATTGAAAGAGGACACGTTTTGGTTTTGGAGTCCTCATAACCTCAGTTCAAATCCTAGTGTAGCTACCTACAAGTCATATGGCCTTGAGCTAGTTATTTAAACTCTTGGAATCTCAGTTTTCTTATTTGTAAAATTGGCGTATTTTTTCTAACTTATGTTTTTCTGAGGATTAGTGATGAAATGCATATGAAATATCTAGAGTAGTACCAGGGTATTAGGTGTTCAGAAAAAACTGATTTTTCTTAATTGTGACTATAACTTTCCAAAAGGTATCCAGTAGTATCAGACTCATGTGAGGGCAGCTAACTCTGGTTTGAGATTATTCTAATTATCACGGGTTTTAAAAGGTGTATGTTTCCAAATTATTTTTTAAGTCATTCAACTTTGTAATTTGATTCTATTATGTAGATGAGGGTTAACGCAATTGTTTTTGCCAAAATATAAGATTACAGGATGTACAAAGTCCTATAATCATATATTAAAATTAAAACACACAGACACACACACACAATTACAAGTAAATAACTTTAAAAATATTTATTTCTGATCAAAATAAATGTTAACTTGTGATAAGCTGTTAGCACAAGTGCTAATAACTTGTGCGTCATCCTTTTGCAAAACCTGCTCCCAGCAATATAACCAATTGTAATGACCAGTGTCATCTCTTCTGGTTTCAACCCACTTAGTAACTGGTGTTACTGTCTATCTTGGGGGCTGATTCAGAAATCATCCTTGACCCCTGCCTGTCCTAAGTTACCAATATCCAGTCACTACTGTCAATTGTACTCCTGAATCCTTAGAATCCATTTCCATAAGCCCATTTTAAAGGAGTCGCCATCATCTCATAAGATTCCTACAACCAAAGTAGTCTTCCTTTGCTGAGTATTTTCCCTCTGTAAAATCTAATTTATTTTACTAACAGAGTAATATTTAAAACTATAAATCAAATCACTTCTCCACTTAAAACCCTTCTGTGGCTTCTCACTGCCCTCAGCCTATATCTAAACTCCAGTCCTATCTAAGCAAAAGTTTTTCCCACAAATGTATCCAATGTAAAAAGTAAAGATTTTACATTATTTCGACAACATAATGGAGGGTCAGGAGTTATAAGGAAAGTCACAGGAAATCAAAATTTGCCCCCATTTTATTTTTCACCTTACCTACAGAAGGTGAGAGAACTCAGGAGTCTCCAAAATAGTAAACTAAGCTTTAAAAGCAAGAGAATCCAGGGGCCTTGGTGATAGTAAACTACATGTCATTATTGCCTACATCATGATATAATTAAGGTACTTATTAATGATTTAAAATTATTAGAAAATATATAAATAAAGCATAGAAATAACTATACAATTAATCCTTCTTATAATTATTAAAGTAGAATGACAATACATAGCAAGAAGGTCACGCATTTTATGATAACTAATAAAGTGAATGGAATAGGCTTTCCACAAACATTATTTGAATTTGGTTTTGATAAAACTTCAGAATCACCACCAACCATTTAAGATGTGATACTGTAAGCTGCTAAACTAACATAATTTTCTTGTTTTTGGAAAATGAGATTTTAAAATATTCAGATTGCTTTATCAAATTGTGATGTTATTTTGTTATTTATATCTGGCCACACACACACAAAAAAAACTCGTGTATTTTGACTAGAGTTTTTAAGCTTGATTTGCATTGTTGAGTATGGATGCCACATCTCAAGTGAACACAGTATGTCTATTATAAAGAATCTAAAGATAATCATGGAATTTTGAAGACAGAAAGGAGATTAGAGGCTAGAAACAAAAAGAAATGATAGTCAAAATGGAAGAGGAATATAAATCATAATATTCATGGAGAGTTGTGGTTGATTAGCATCAGAAGTAAGATTGCTAATATTTAACAACTGGTATAGCACCAAACTGGGTGCCAGTCTTACTATGGGAACTAAGTCTCGGAAAGTCAGTATATTTTCTAGAAGAATCTGGGAATCTATTTCCCAGTGAAGGGCTGAGATGACTGGGATGGCTAAAGGTATAGGAATACTATAACAAGTACTGTGTACTGGTTAATTGTCAACTTTGGATATACCTTACTCAGTTTTCATTTGAAGCAAGCCAGAGTGTTGAGGACCCAGCCTCTGGTATGTAGGAAATTTCACACGAAATCTTTTCATACACCTAAAATCTAGGAGAATATGATTTCTTTCTTCATTAGAAGTCAAAAATCTCCACTTACCAGCCTTGGGTTCTGGCCTCGTAGTAAGCCATACCTCTGATTCCCAGGAGAAATCCCAGCATCCAGCAAAACCTCATGTATGTGGAACTCCAAATCATTCATGCAGTGTGAAAACCTCAAGCCTGAAAACTAAAACTGGCCTAAAAATAGAAATTCCTGCAGAGACTTTTCACTGACAAATGTATAAGTAATTCTTAAGAATGTCTCCAGAAACTGGGAAAAAAAAATATGATTCCTGTGAGAGAAACCTCCACTTAATGAGATGTAATAGACAAAATAACTAAGCACCCAAGAAAACCCACAACCAGAGACATGCGAGTCCAAAATCCAGTGGAGCAAACATCTGAAAGCTCCAAAATCTTAAAGTCCACAATCTTAAAGGTCCGAAATGATCTCCTTTGACTCCATGTCTCACATCCAGGTCATGCTGATGCAAAAGGTGGGCTCCCACAGCTTTGGGCAGCTGTACCCCTGTGACTTTTCAGGGTACAGCCTCCCTCCCAGCTGCTTTCATGGGCTGGTGTTGAGTGTCTGTGGCTTTTCTGGGCGCCTGGTGCAAGCTGTCAGTGGATCTACCGTTCTGGGGTCTGGAGGATGGTGGTCCTCTTCTCACAGCTCCACTAGGCAGTGCCCCAGAGGGGACTCTATCTGAGGGCTCTGACCCCACACTTCCCTTCCACACTGCACTAGCAGAGGTTCTCCAAGAGGGCTCTATCCCTGCAGTAGACTTCTGCCTAGAGAATGTTTCCCTATAGCCTCTAAAATCTAGTCAGAGATTCCCAAACCTCAATTCTTGTCTATATACCCACAGGCCCAACACCACGTGGAAACTGCCAAGGCTTGGGGCTTGCACCCTCTGAAGCAATGGACTGAACTGTACCTTGACCCTTTTTACCAATGGCTGAGATGCAGGACACCATGTCCCAAGGTTGCATAGAGCAGGGGGGCCCTGGGCCTGGCAGACAAAACCGTTTTTCCCTTCTAGGCCTCCGGATCTGTGATGGATGGGGCTTCCATGGAGGTTTCTGGCATGCCCTGGAGACATTTTCCTCAATGTCTTGGTGATTAACTTTTGGCTCCTCATTACTTATGCAAATTTCTACAGCTGGCTTGAATTTCTCCCCAGAACATGAGTTTTTATTTTCTATCTCATTGTCAGGCTTCACATTTTCCAAATTTTTATGCTCTGCTTCCTCTTGAACACTTTGCCACTTAGACATTTCTTCTTCCAGATACCCTAAATGATTTCTTTCAGATTCAAAATTCCACAAATCTCTAGGGCAGAGACAAAATGGTGCCAGTCTCTTTGCATAGCAAGAGTGACCTTTATTCCAGGTCCCAACAAGTTCCTTATTGCCATCTGAGAAAACCTCAGCATGGAATTCATTGTCCATATCACTATCAGCATTTCAGTCAAAACCATTCAATAGGTCTCTAGGAAGTTCCAGACTTTTCCATATCTTCCGGGCTTCTGAGCCCTGTAAGTCTCTAGGAAGTTGCAAACTTTCCCACATTTGCCCGTCTTCTTCTGAGCCCTCCAAACTGTTATAAGCTCTGCTTGTTACCCATTTCCAAAGTCATTTTCATATTTTTGGCTATAGTGCCTCACTCTCTGCAGGACTGATTTCCTGTATTAGTCCATTTTCATGCTGCTATGAAGAAATACCTGCGACTGGGTAATTTATAATGAAAAGAGGTTTAATTGACTCACAGTTTCACATGACTAGGGAGGCCTCAGAAAATTTACAGTTATGGTGGAAGGCAAAATAGGCATGTCTTACATGATAGCAGGTGAGAGAAGTGAGAGCAAGAGAAGGGGGTAGCCCCTTGTAAAACCATTAGCTCTTGTAAGAACTCACTCACTATCATGAGAACAGTATGGGGGAAACTGCTCCCATGATTTGATTATCTCCAACTGGTCCTGCTTTGACACGTGCGGATTATTACAATTCAAGATGAGATTTGGGTGGGGACACAGAGCCAAACCATATCAGGGACATTGTTGAAGGGACATGATCTCTTTCTAGTTTCCTTATTCAGTCAGATATAGCAGGACAATGAAACTTTCCAGTAGAATCAGCAGGATTTCTGAAACTTCTTTATCTCTTAAAAAGTTGCTAACTCATCTGTAGGTATTGTGTACTTCTTGGGACTTTTTCTTTTTTTGTTTATCCTAGACAGATAGTACAGCATTCTAGCACTATTTATTAAATACATCATTACTGAAATGTCAGTAATTGGTCTTTGTGAAGTTCACGTATATATTTCAATCTGTCCTTAGATTGCCTTCTTTTCTACTGATGTATTTGTCCTTTCCGTACCAATTGATTAAAATAGCTTCAGGATAAGTTCTCTTATTTAGCATAAGCTCCCTCACAACTTTTTTCATTCATACTTCTATTGGCCAGTCTCATACCTGAAGTATTTTAAATGAGTTTACAATTACTTCACTTACCTCCAGAAAAAAAAAAAAAAAGGAAAAAACTCATTGACTGGTAACACACAAATTTGATGTAGAATTATTATTTTTTAAAATTTGTCTATTTCTATTTATTTTTATTAATTTATTATTTACAAATTATTATTTCACTTATCTTTATTGTACTATATTGAATGTTGTTTTTATTCCTGTGTATCTACCACTTACATAATAAAATTAATCATCATTTAAACATAATTTAAATATATATGGAGATGTATTTTCAATTGGGAAGTGAATGTAAAAGTCAGATTTACCAAGATTTAAACCCTGACTCTTCCATGCCCTAGATGTACAGTAGTCTTTTGTAAGTTGATTCACCTCACTATCTTAATGCAGCAGTCAATTCTTTGGGAAACTTCTTTGTTAAGTTCCTAGATTTTATAGAGTCATATCATTGCATTCTTAGAATAGTAGCATAATTGGGACATGATAAAGTTTCTCTTAGTTGAGTAAAATGATATTTTTTGAAGAAAATTTCTTTATCAATTTTTGAGATAACCTAAAATCTATGTTGAGTTTCATCCAGGTCCTCAGAGAAGGAGGTAACTGGATTGTGTTGATTTTGCTTTGGGGGAACACTATTAATGGAATTGGACTTTGGCCTTTGGCTTTTTATTTACATTTAGGAACACTATAATAAATGAGGTGAGGACATCGCTGATGTATCTACCATAGTGATATTAGCGAATGCCTTGTTTAAATTTTCCTCTCTGGTGTCAATATCAGCAATACCTCAGGCCCTCCTGAATTATCAGTGGCATTTTTGTATAAGAGATTTGTTTCAATATTGCCATTGGCTAGTTTCTCTTTGCAATGGCTAGTAGAATGCTCAAAAACAAAATTTTGAGTTTCTTCTCTTATTCGGAAAGCAAATTTTGTATATGAATCTGAATCTTTGTTTATTTTACCTCTCTACATTGTTGCCCTTTACTTGGAATTTCTTGGTCCCTTTTTATCTTTTGTGGCTTTTTAAAAGCCACCTAAAATCAATTTTAATTCTAGAAAGGACATAAGTAAATACACACTTACATAATAAATGAAACAATCTTTCTTAGCATCAGTTGCTTCAATTAAAACATCCCTTCTCCTCTGCTTATTGAAGCCTCTGCATCATTAGCATCTCTGCTTATTGAGGCTTTTCTTGGTCACTTTCAAAGACAGCACCTGCCCTTGCATCATCTATCCATCTTTCCCACTTCTCTACTGTACTTACTGCTATCTTGCTTGCTAAGTATATATTTTGCTTATTATTTTTGTTACTCCTTCAACTACAATGTGGTTTCGTATTGACTGCCTAATCTCCAGAGTGACTAGCACAAATAGGTGTTCGAGTAAAATTTAATGAATGTCTGCCTCAAAGGTGTTCCAAACATAGTACATCATATAGTTTTGAGACAGTGTGTGGCTCTATTGTTCAGGCTGAAGTGCAGTGGCCTGATCAAGGCTCACTGCAGCCTCAGCTTCCTGAGCTCCAGCGATTCTCCTGCCTCAGCCTCCCAAGTAGCTGGAACTATAGGCACGCACCACCACACCAGGCTGACTTTTGATTTTTGGAGACATGGAGTCTCTTCATGTTGCCCAGGCTGGTCTCAAACTCCTGGGCTCAAGTGATCCTCCTGCCTTAGCCTCCCAAAGTGTTGGAACACTGTGCCTGACCCATAGGACATATTTTGAAATAAGTTGTACAGTGCCCGGTACATTGACCTTCCTTCCTCACGTTTACAGCAGTCTCAGTCTGAGGGACTCTGGCTGTAACCTGCTGTGATGGGCATCCCCAGACTCGGGGCTCAGTGGTTGTTTTTCCTGTTTCAACCCAGATGACAGACAGGGAGGGCAATTTCTATTGAATATTCAAAGGTGAAATGTTTTAGAATAAAAATTAAGATAAACATATGTATTTTAGCTTTGTGATGGCAGGAAACAACTTTGGGTTACCCTTTCATAACTACTTTATAGTCATGAGTAGCACAAAGCTGAAGAACAATACCTATTTGTTGGTAATGAATGGATAATGATGACTAGCAGTAGCTGGCCGGGCTGGTGGCTCATGCCTGTAATCCCAGCACTTTGGGAGGCTGAAGCAGGTGGATCATGAGGTCAGATCAAGACCATTCTGGCCAACATGGTGAAACCCCATGTCTACTAAAAATACAAAAATTAGCTGGGTGTGGCGGCATGTGCCTGTAATTCTAGCTCAGGAGACTTAGGTAGGAGAATCACTAGAACCCAGGAGGTGGCCATTGCAGTGAGCTGAGGTTGCGCCACTGCATTCCAGTCTGGCGACAGAGCGAGACTGTGTCTCAAAAAAAACACAAAAAACAAAACAAAAACAAACAAACAAATATATATGTATATATGTATATCTGTTTCTTAATGTGTTATCACCGTTAAACTATTTTATGTAATACTTATTTTAATTCCTCCTATAATAATGTAAGTTGAATATTGTTACACAATCCCCTCATTGTAATACCCATTTTACATCTGAGAAAACGAAGTCTAAGAGAAATTGAATAATAATTTTTTTAAACTAACACTGGTAATAAGGACAGAACTTGGACTTGAAACCAAAGATTTCTGACTCTAGAACCATATGCTTAAATTTTAGCATCATTATTCTTGACATGACCTCAATTACTTTTATATGCCAGTTACATTTCTTTTGCATTTCCTCATAATTGCCTACACCCTCAGTAAAAGTTTTAACAGGTAAAAGTGTAAATAGCCCTATTTGAAGATATTAAAGCCAAATTCTAAAGCTGCAAGACTTTCTTTTCCAAGAAAAAAATAGTTGTAATAAAAATGACTTTTGAGCCCCTTAGATTGTCTGATAAGCCACATATAATGCCTGAGCTAATCTTTTCTGAAAGCTCTTAGGGCAAATTGCTGTTAACACTCAGGTCTGACAGTTTAATGCTATTACGCCACAAAATATATGTCCTTTCCCAAAATAAACATGTTTTATAATAGTAATACAGATGTCGTCAAGGGGCAAGGTTATCGGGAGATAATTAGACTCCAGAGAGATTACAGGCTCTTAGATCATGAGAGTAATATTGCGAGCCTGCCTTATTAAATAATTGTAAGAAAGTCAAAGTCAGCTATAAATACACACATTTCCCTGTAATTACTTTAAAAAGTACAAACCCAAGTTGCATGCCAATGTGCTGAGATGATAAGCCCTCTCTCTCTCCATTACCTTAAAATGTCTAAATATAACCTAGAAAATCAACTTTCAATTTGAATTTTAAATAAGAATGAAAAAGGAAAGACACCTCCTTTTTCTTTTGCTAATATTTTTAGGTTAGCTGTTTTCGGGACATTTTTAAAATCTGGCAAATGAGTGGCTGGGTTTCAAGAAGTAATCCACCCATGCAAGTTCATACTCCATTAAAAAAAAAAAAAAAAAAACCTAACGACGTGCAATTCTTCTGATACAAAGCTCTATTTATTTACACCTAATATACCCCTGTCCTGAAAGATCATCCTCTCTCTAGATACTAAATTTGCAAACAGAATTTAACATTTTCTTCCACAATAGTTTATTATAACCTTTGTGACGTCTTCTCTTACTACCACTACCTACCCCATCTCCTCAATATTCAGACATCTAAATATTTCTTTTTTGGCACTTCAATAGCATCTTATGATAAGTTCTATTAACAATTATCTGATTATATTGTCCACGAGCAGCTTTTTGTTCATATTAGATTAAGAAAAAAATGCATACATTTCCAGTTCCTGCTGTAGTGCTTAGCCCAATGCATTTGCTCAATAAACATTTACTGAATAAATAAATGAAGAAAAAAGAAGGTGAGGTTGTCCAAAGCGGGTTAATAAAAATCAACCATGCTATGCAAGAGAAATTATTTTCCATAGATGACAAGTTTTCTGTTCACTGCTTCTACTCTTCGTCCCAGAGTGAGGCTATCAACTCTCTTTTTCCAGGAGAAGATACATATTCAAGTGTAAGCTTTGCAACCTTGAGAGTCACATTCCTATATAAGCAGCTCAAATTTACATATAAGCTCCCTGAAAGACCTGAGGTGTTATGTTTGGTCCTGCATCCCCAACACCTAGAACATGGCACAAACTGGTTAATGCCTGATTCCAAACCTGCGGGAATTCATTTTCATCTTTTTCTCTTAAAAGTTTTCTAAAGTTTTTTAGGGTATTACAAATAATTAGTGACACAGCTGAAATTCCAATAATAAGATTTTATGTGTCCAAGTATGTGCATTCTCCCTGATATTATTTCCAGCTGGTAATCAGCCCCGCTTAATACAATAATCTTGTATTAGGGTTCTTCAGAGGCACAGAACTAATAGGGTATATGTATATATGAAAGGGAGTTTATTAGGGAGAACTGGCTCACAGGATCACAAAGCAAAGTCCCCTGATAAGCTGTCTGCAAGCTGGGGAAGAAAAAAGTCAAATTCTGTTTGGCAAGTTTAATATAGGATGAGAGAATGATCTTTCGGGACAAGGATATATTAGGTGTAAATATATAGAGGTTTGTATTAGAAGAATTGCATGTAGTTAGCATTTTATTTTTTTAATGGAGTTTGAGCTTGGATGAGCAGAGTATTTCTTGGAACCCATCCGTTTATTTGCCAGGATTTAAAAATGTCCTGAAAACAGTGGCTCAGTCTGATTCCAAAAGCCTTCAAAGTAGGAAAGCCAACAGGTCAGACTTCGGTTTGTATCAGAAAACCCAAGAGCCACCAGCAAACCACTGGTGTAAGGCCAAGAGTCCAGTGGCCGAAGAACCTGTAGTCTGATGTCCAAGGGCAGGAGGAAGAGAAGGAGGCATTTAGCAAGGGAGAAAAATGAAAAGAGAGAAGTCTTAGCAAGCCAGCTTATCCCACTGTCTTCTCCTGCTTTGTTCTAGCCATGCTGGCAGCCAAACAGATGGTGCCCATCCACATTGAGGGTGGGTCTTCCTCTCCCAGTCCACTGACACAAGTGTTAATCTCCTCTGGCAACACCCTTCCAGACACACACAGGAACAATACTATACCAGTTATCTAGGTATTCCTCATTCCAGTCAACTTAACACCTAATATTAACCATCGTGCCACCCCAAAATTGTTCCTTATCTTTGTACTTGAAATTTTCTTGAATCTTAAAAGAAATATGAAGTATCTCCACCTCTTGGGGCATTGAAAACATTGCAGACATTCATTATTCTGAAATTCTGCCCTAATGAAAGATCTGGTTATTATTTTTTATTGATAATACAGCAGCAACCTAACAGAAGTCATTGAATATAAAGCCTTTTTAGGCTCCTGGTATCCATAAGCTGAGTCAACAGAGAATATAAAAGTCAGACTTATCCCATTCTTTTCTACTACCATATACTTTTTAGACTCTATACGTTTTGTGTGTGTGGTTCAAATGTGTACATTCAACTCTTCCCTACTGTGTTTCTTTTCAGTTCCACATTCAAGCAATAAAGGACTCCTTTCCATTTATATTTTCAGTGATTTCACTTCAATTTAAGCATCGATATAAAAAAAAAATCCTGCCATGGTGGTGAAGATTTCTTGCTGGCAATAGATATATCTGTATTTTGAAAATTGAAGTATTCAAATTGAATTTTTCATGGCTTTTCAAGCTACAGAAAAAAATAAGAAATATATTCCAAAATTAGATTTTCCCATGAATATTTATGTTAGTCAGGATAAGATAAGCTATGCTATAGGAACAAATAAGCCAATAAGTATTAATGTATTCACAATAAGAAAAAAGTATATTCTTTGCTTATGTTGTATATCAAAAAAGGGTCTTTTTGGGTGAAAGTTTGGTTGAACAGTGGAATCTGCTCCATGTAATCACTCAGAGACTAAGGTTGAGGGAAGCCCCATACTTTTATAGCTTTGTGACATGGAACAAACATGAGGACTTTGGAGTGGCTTTAAGATGAGAATAGATGGCATAGAAGTGGTACACCAAATCTTAAGTGCTTCAGACTTAAAGTAACATTTACTGATTTGATTCACATTTCTGTGGCTCTTTGGCTAGAATTAGTCACATGGCCCCAAAATAACTGCAAGAAGTTTGAGAAATGTGAGGAAGGAAATTTATATTTATTGATCACAAAATGCCTTTTCTATAGTACAAAAGAGGGCTAATTTGAAGTAAGTGATCTAATTTAATAGGCAAAACTAATTTTCATGACATGTGAATATTTACCAGTAATTTGGCTCCCAGGTCTTTATTGTACGAAAGTTTTAAAGTAAGTGATGTCATACATGGTTCTTACTAATAGTTGAATTACAAAAAACCACCACATTATAAAAGTTTTGAGACAGTATCTTAGAAACAATAAATGTTTGTATTATAGTACTGTCTTTTTTCTAGCTGAAATATTCAAACATTAAACGAGATGCTCTCTTTCCCTTTTTCCTCCCTTCAGCAAACATGATCTTAGCTGGATGAATTCACTGGAAATGAATGACTCCTATCCACATCATTTGTTTGACAGAATGGGATTTCAAAACACAAAGTTTATACTAATTAAAAAAAATAAGAATTTATTCCTGTAGCACCTTTTTTAAAAATAAGTAAATTGATTTTTGGAACAATGTAAACAAATTAGATTTATTTAGGATGGCTAATTAAGTTATGGTATATATTTACAACAGAATGTTATGCAGCTATTAAAAAATGAAGAAGGGAATTCACAATATATGGATGGAAAAAAATCTCCATAATATATTAAGTGTGAAACCCATAGGCCCAGTACAGTATGCATAACAGCTACCTTTATGTGGGAGGGCTAGAAAAAAATATGTATGTGAATTATCTCTGGAAGAATATATGTGGTAACAAAGGAATTGGTATCAGTGGCTGCTTCACGAGAGGAAGACCCTCTACTATAAACGCTTTTATACTTCTGAAACTCATTCCGATATGAATGAAGATATAACCTGTTCAAAATACTAAAAATTACTAAAGAACATGGGAACTTAAACTATTCTTAAATTCCATCTTGTTGTGATAAGGAGGTCACATTATGTGTGAATGAATGAATGGCCATGATGAATCATGATAGTAGATGGCACCTTTATCTCCCCACTGGGTTCACCAATAGTTTTGGGGGGTGAATATTTTTCTTTCATTCATTTATTAATTCATTCAGCAATCAATTATTGATGATTGCAATAGCCAGGCTTTGTTTTAACTCTGTGAACATAGCAGTATATATAAAAAAAACTTTTTGTTCATATTCATATGAAACATAAATTCTAACATGAAAGGACAAAAAACAGACAGAGAAATAATGGAAGTCCAAGAGTCATAAGGAGAAAATAGAAAGAAAATCCTTCAGTGAAACATACGGTGATTGGTGAACAGTGTTAAGAGATATTTTCAAAGTCATCCGATATGATAGGACAGAGCAGAATAAAGGCTGTTGAATTTGGCTTTTACTATTTTATTGGCACCTTTGTCAGTGGGAAGAAATCAGATTGAAACTTGTTGAGCGAAATATGAACAAGTGATGTCAATGAATAGTACTTATTCTTTCAAGGTTGATCGTGAAGAAGTCAGTCAGTTGCTTTAGGAGGAAGTAATTGTGAAGGCAAAGTATTTTTTGTTTCTTCATTGTAATGAAGAGGTGAACATTTGTTTATTTCTTATACTGCTTCTATTTTTATATACTTTTTGTAAGAAAAAAAGTCTTAGCTTAAATAGGTACATCATATTCATTGAGCACTCACTTTGGGTCTGGTGATATCACAATAATATTACAACAACATAATGAATTACTGATAACTCTTTTTTTCTCATGTGGCCAACAGACTCTTAAGGTAGTCCCATGATCTCTGCCTCATGGAGTTCATGTGATCCCCTCTTCTTGGGTGTAGTTGGGTGTGACTTGCTTTGAACCAATTGAAATAGCAAAGGGAATGGGATGTAGAAGATTAGGGATATGTGATTATATTGTATTAGATGGTAGCATCTTTCTGCCTAGAGTCCCAATGTCTCTCTCTCTCTTGCTGCCTTCAAAGAGGTTGAACCCACACTGGAAAGCCTCGTGTGTAAAAGAACTACAGGTGGCTTCTAGTATATGAAAGTGTTCTCTAGCTAGTAGACAGGATAATACAGATCTTTGGTCCAACAACTGCAAAAAACTAAATTGTGCTAACTCCCTGAACAAGTGTAGATGTAGTTCTTTCCCTGGTCATTTATTAGATGAGAATGCAGATCAGGCTGCTTTGCATCCAACCTGGGAGACTTGAAGTAGAGGACCCAGCTAAGCCATGCCCAGAGTTCTAACCTGCAGAAACCATGAGTTCTTTTAAGAAATGTGTGTTGTTTTAAGCTCTTAAGCTTGTTGCAATTTGTTATACATCAATAGATGAGGCAAATAATTAAAAAATTCAAGCACAGATAATTTATTTGACCAAAAATAAAACAGCTAGTGTTGGAACCAAGGGTTTGGAATGTAAAGAAAGTTATACAGACCTTGGATTTGCTAATTACAATTGTTTGGAGACAATTTACCAAACTCAGGCTTTGTGTTCTCATCTGTAAACACAACAATATCAATTTTAGCTGGCTTTGATGATCAAATGATGTATCAATTATACAAAGTCTAAAACCATATAGACACCTAATAAGTTGTTTTTCATCTCTTTAATTTCTGTACCATGTAATACTTTCTATATGAGCATCACAATAATTTAATCAGCAATTTCAATAATGTTCTAGACTCTGTTTTGTTTGTCCTAAGGAAAGTAGCACCTCTTTTATAATATGATGCCGGCTTTTTATATCTGTCATAGGTCAACGGTAGAATTATGTGCCCAAAGACTATACATTCACATGGCACCTTTATAACCAAGAAGGGTTTTCATCTTGGCCAGCTCTTTCCAAAAGCCCAGAGAGCGGGCAGGAGGCAGGCCTGAAGGAGTTAAAAGAGAGTGCTGCTGGCAAGTTTCCTTCAATCAAGTGCCTTTCACCAAAAATGGAGAAGCAGTAAATGGGGAGGAGGGTGAGAACAGGAGGAGGTGAAATAAACAGGCCTTCTCCCTGGTGCAGAACTCACTTCTATAGGCAAGAGAGGAAGGGCAGAGACAGTTATAAAGGGTCTTTTATGCAAAGCGTTTCAAAGGGCTATGATGAAAATACAACATAAAATACACTCTTAGCTTATTAGCCGACAGCTCAGCCTAGACAAATAAGAGCATTTTCAGTTTGTTCTTAAAAGTCTCCAAGGAGCTGGGAGTTCTTACAGCTGCAGAGAAAAAAAAAAAAAAAAAAAAAAAAAAAAAAGGTGAGTTTGAACTCAGCCTGAAGAAAATATTCTTGCCCTTATTGAATCAAGTTGAACAGGGTCACTAGTGGAAAGTAAATCCCTGAAGATGGATGGTATATAAGCAGCAATATTCTCTGAAAAGGAATTGAGGTCTTAGTTGTAGAAATCTCTGAAAACCAGGAATGAAGTATATAAATGGGCCCAAGGTCTGAAAGACATGAAAGATTACTCCATTAAATGCCGAGAACAAAGACAACTGGGTCTCAGGGAGGACCCTCACTAATTCCAGTGTCTCTAGAGTTAAATATCAATGCTGAGTGTGACATGTGTACCGGCCATAAGCAACACACATTTATTATCTCACAGGTTTTGCAGGTCAGGATTTTGCAGTCCCATCTGAGGAATAACTAGGGAAAGATCTGCTTCTAAATTTGTTCAGGTACTTAGCACAATTTAGTTTCTTACAGCTGTAGGATTAAAGATTTCAGTTTTATCTTGACTGTTAGTCAAATGCCACCCTCATCTCCTGGAAGCCACCTGCATTTTCTTGCGGCGTGTCATTTCCTAGTGTAGGTTCCACCTTCTTGAAGCCAGTGGGGTGGGGGAAGAGAGAGAGAGAAAGAGGGAGAGAGAGATCTCAGCCAGACAGGTGCTACAGTCTAACAGAATATAATCGGGTAACCATAATCCTGTACCTTCCATTCCATTTCCTTTGCCATTTCTATTGGTTCAAAGCAAGTCACATGAAACATATCATGTGGACAACTGATATCTGTTATTAAATGAATGTATTTTCTAATTTATTAAATACAGCTGTGTTGTATCACTTATGTTGAATTAAAAGATTAAATCAATGACTATCTTTAACATTTTAAGGTGTCTAACCAGTTCTTTTCCTTGTCTAGCTGTTGTTTCTTTTTCATTTGCGTTTGACGTTTTCTTTATATGGATGCTTTTCTCTTACTTATCTTTTTGAGTAACCTAAACATACTTATCTCAAAACCTTTGTCAGCATGTTCTAAACAAATTAGTTTCACTAAACTGCATTCTTAACCTAATAATTAATATAATAATTAATTTTGATGTCTGTTTCTTAATGCTAATTTAAACGAAATTATTTGATATGGTTTGACTTCGTGTCCCCACCCAAATCTCATCTTGAATTGTAGCTCCCATAATTCCCATGTGTTGTGGGAGGGATGCGGTTGGAGATAATTGAATCATGGGGGCAGTTTCCCCCATACTATTCTCATGGTAGAGAATAAGTCTCACAAAAACTAATGGTTTGATAACAGGAAACCTGTTTCCCTTGGCTCTTATTCTCTCTCTTGCCACCACCACGTGAGAAGTCCCTTCTACCTTCCACCATGATTATGAGGCCTCCCCAGTCATGTGGAACTGTAAGTCCAATAAACCTCTTTCATTCGTGAATTGCCCAGTCTCGACTATGTCTTTATCAGTGGTATGAAAACAAACTAATACCTTATTCAAATAGAGATTTAAAATAGTAAACATTCATTACCTCACAGTGTCTGTGGGTCATAAATTCTGGAGCAGCATAGCTAGGTGGCTCTTGCTTATGGTTTCCCATGAACTTGTAATCAAAGTATCAGCCATATTTATATTCATCTGAGGGCTTGACTAGAACTGTAGGATTCTTTTCAAGGATAGCTCATTCATGTGGCTATTGGTAGAAGGCTTCCTTTTATCAGCAAATTGACCTCTCCATAGGGTTTCTTGAGACTCCTCTAACATGGCAACTGGCTTCCCCAGAGTGAGCGATGCAAAAGAGAGTAAGACGGAAGTCATGTATTTTGTACGACGTCACTCTCGTTTCCACAGTACCTCATTAGTGACAGAAGGCAGCTGTAATCAATATATGAGGACATGAACACCAGGAGGGAGATTGGGGCCCCACCTTGGACAGTGGCTACAACAATTATCTATTGGTTTTGCAAGATCTGTAATGTTGAGTCACAGGTCCTGTTCAAAATTGGTATGGGGACATCAACACAGTGGGTAGATGTGTCTAAATTTTTCTTGCTATGTACAACTTCAGCTTTGTACCTATAATTAACAATCAAGGGATGGAAGTGGTTTCTTTTCGTTTTTTTGTTTTTTGTTTTTTTTGAGATGGAGTCTTGCTCTGTCGCCTGCGCTGGAGTGCTGTGGCACGATCTCAGCTCACTGCAACCTCCGCCTCCCAGGTTCAAGTGATTCTCCTGCCTCAGCCTCCCCAGTAGCTGGGATTACAGGTACATATCACCGCGCTTGGCTGGGTTACACCGTGTTAGCCAGTATGGTCTTGATCTCCTGACCTAGTGATCTGCCCGCCTCAACCTCCCAAAGTGCTGGGATGATAGGCATGAGCCACTGTGCCTGGCCTGAAGTGGTTTCTAAAACAGCTGCTCAAGAATGTTACTCCAGCCTCTGGTTTCCAGCAACAAACCTTTCCAGATGTTCTTCTCACTTGGGGAAAGTTTTAGTCTCCACTTTCTTCATACTTATGGATACAAATTCCATCAAATATGTTCTTGGGTTCCACACAATGCTTGTATTTCTGTTCTGATTCTGGTTGCCTTGATCCCCAAATATTACTTTAAAAAATTAAACATATAAATATAATGTGTATCCATCACTATCATGTATTTGCCACAGACAAATGCATCAAACTGCAAAGTTCTTATTATAAATGGAAGTTTTCCTGTTACAAGCTCGGCAATTTTGTGCATGTTTTATGCTAGTATACTGCAGTATTAAAATCAGTTGATATACAGCTTCTGAGAGAAATGGATAGAAGTGGGCATCAAGAATCACTACTAATGTGCCAGAATTGGTCTCCGGGGAATCATGAAGGTGTGCAGAAAAAAAATGTTTGGTTACTTGACCTATAAACAATTCAAGACATGGTACCAGGATAGCATATAATTAGTCATAAAGAATAAGCAGATCTTTGACCTCAGAAAAGGTAAAGGTAAGAAAGTAGCTCTCCTGGCCCACTGACAGCAATCACAAATTTTAATTTAATTATGGCTCTTTTGTAGTTAGAAATTCTAGATTGGGTACAAATACAGAATAGAGTAAAATCCTAGGCAACATGTTTTAATAGTTAATTCACTATTTCTTGGACAGGTGGACAATTATTGGAGCTGTGCTCATTTGTATAGTGGAAATGAATTTATTTCATTTGGCTTCTTTCTGATATTGTTTGGCATTTCTCCATTAGTGAATCTCTTTATATTAATTGCAATTCCACTGCTTGACTTCATCTGACACTTGGGATGCATATGATATCTTACTTACTTATTTATAAACTGTCCCATTGTAACAAACTGTGAAATCCATGTCCAAATGACTATAATCACTCAGTCTTGGAAGAAAAAAATGAATGCCATTAGAAACATCAGTGCCCAAGCAGAAAATTATTTTGACTAGTGAAGTGGAGGATTTATTGAGAATTATCCTTCCAGATATATCTCTACAAGGTCAATTTATCCACCCAATACAATGAGAGTATAGAGAAATTTAAGTACACATTGACTGTCAATTATAATTCTCTTAAAGAGTGAATAAACTTTTACATAAAACATTAAAAGTGTTTAGTTTGCTGAGAAATAGTGCTTATATTCACAAATGAAATAAGAGCATGACACTAGAACACAAAAAACGTTGAAATTTCAGAGATGATTTAGGAGTCATCAAGAGAAAGAAAAATGTAAAGATTTCTAGAGAATACACTTTCAGACTGAATATCAGAAATAGTCATATCCTTGACTTTTATGTTGAAATAGACACAGATTTTCAGGAAAGTGGATGGGGTTGAAGAGAATTTGATTTTGCAATCCTTAAGAAACTAGAGTGCTAGGAAAATAATTCAAAAGAAAGAGCTATTTCAAAATTTAATAAGCATAAATGAACATACTAAAGATCAAGTACCTCAAAAGGAAAGAGCTCCATCTAAACTGAGTGACAGCTATAGTGCTTTGGCATAGAGGATGTCAGTAGATTTCAAAAATGAAGTCAGTCATTTAAACCTATTGCATAGGTGCCAATGAAGAATAAATCCTTTCCTAGATCCTTCATTCATTGCACAAACTGAGTTTCAAGATCGTGATGGCTTTTAGCTTCCTCAGTTTGCTTAAACAGTTTAGTAAGTTACCGAAAATAATATAAGGAGAAAGAATTACAACCAGGCTCACAAAGAAAGAAAAGATAATCTGCATAAGAAAAACTAACACACATCAAGATGGAAGGATGTTATGAACTTGGTATATTGTTTGGATTTCTCAAATTCTAACACTCAGATAATGATTTTCTTGAATCAAAGCAGAGCTAAAGTCTAATATCAAAGAAAACCAAACAGGGAATTATTTAGCAAGCATCTTGAAATCTCTGCAGCACAAATAAATGTATACTTGGGTCAATTGATAAAGTTACTAAATCATCAAAATTGGCCAAGCTCATTCATTATGAAATCATTGCTTATTCTGCCCAGTACTGAAATAATAGAAGGACCAGCTGCTAACTTAATATTACAACTGTAAGATAAATACTTAATTTTAAAAGTATGATGCTTATCTGTGTTGTGTGTTTTAAAAATAACAATATTTTTGAAATATTTGCATTATGATTTACATCTATAAACACCTTCTGTCCTGATAGAAGTTTTGCAAGTAGTTGAGGCAGGGAGAGTTATTTGCGTTTTATGGAAGCCACACTCTGCATTTTGAGATCACATTAAATTTACCCAAACCTGTGTGTTAACTTGGTGGAGGATGTTAACCTGAAACATGAATTTACTGATTCCTAAGGTAGTGCTCCCTCCATGAAATTCATCCTTCATAATGCAGCAGAAAATGCCCTCTCCTCTGCAGAAGGAACATTGGATGCTTCTTCTTTGGTGCTTGTCAATGCTTTAGGCATATTTCCAATACATCACTCAACATGTTGTTCTCAAATGCAAACAGAGGGATAGAACTGAAGCAGATAGTTATTAAATGGACATTGCAACAGATTAGGAGTTAGTGTTTCACACAGTTCTTTAGATTAGTTAAGACATGTAAAAAAAAAAAAAAGACAAGCAAAACCCTTACTAAATAAGAAGTAAATATTATAGGGGAACCGAGAAGTGATTAAAAATTTGTGAATATAAACACAGGGATTAGTTAGGGGCAGCCATTTTTAATTTTCTATACCAGTTGAGAAATCTATCTAGGGCACTTTATTTAACTCATTAACATATCTTAGAAAACCAAATGAATTATTTGTCAGAAAGAATTATCTGGAAAGAAATTACTGAGCTCAGTGTTGCATATCTTTGTGGATATTGCCACACCAAAATTAATTACAATTATTAATAATTGTTTTCTCTGGGGATGCTTCTCCTGCCACCCAAATAAGTTATTCAGTGTTTAGGCTACTTATGGTCTGTATTTTCTTTGAATGCTATGGCATATTTTAAGAAGTCTGAAAATAATCGTTACTCTGGATCACATATTTTAGAAAAGTAAAAATGCATTAGTAATGTAGCTGCTCAAAAACTGAAATCCTGCAGAAATAGCTCTATAGGTTAGCAAGATCAAAGATACAACTATCCTCTGCAAGAGGTACTTGGCAATATTTCTCACCTAGAGATGTCTGTTGTTAATAATTTCATGAATGCTAATGGGAGCTTTCTGTTTACATGACAAAGAAAATAGTCTATTTGATGGAATTATTAAATGACCATCTATCATGGTTGAGCAAAACTGGTTGCCTTTACATAGATGCTGGCTGAAATGTTAGACTTCAAATAAATGAAACGAGTTATTTTTCTACAACCATTTTTTTCTTGTTTGCTAAGAGCTCCTTATATTTGAGCAAATCACATATGTGTTACACTTGATATTTTGAATGAATTTGTCAGAAAGCAGATCTTATCCAAGTCAGTCATTTTCTCAGAGGTTTAGGGAAGATAAGAGATTTGTGTGAGGTCACTTAGCCAGGGAACCTGGAGCTCTCTTCACTGAACAATTTCAGCAAGGTTTTTAGTCAGATCATGGGAAGGTCGATGATATTTAGTGCTATATTCCAGACCCCCATATTTTTTAAAGTTTATTCAGTTCTAAGCACTCAGGAAAAAACCTAGAAAAATGGTCGTTGTCTCTTTTGAACTTTCAACCACAAATTTTTGGAATTATATCTTGGAATTATATCTATCTATATAGATGTCATATCACAGTAATTTCATATATACATCTTAGACCAGAGATTTATTTACCAGTGATGGTAGCCTCGCTAATAAAACGTTTTCTGACAATTTTGGAGGTACTAGCTACTGTGTTTATAGTGTATAAATACATTATATAGTCACACTGTAAACTATGCTACATTTTGTTGTTTAGAAAGTCTCTTACAAGGTCTGGAATGGAACGTTTTCAGTTGTCTCTGAAATTTTGCTAAGGCCTGTTAGCTGCAGACAAAAGGTAAAAGAGCAGTGATAGCCACATCTAGGCTTTCCAAGGCAGCAAAACTGGTACAGACATTATCAGCCCATTACTCACTGCCAATCTTTAGAGAGATATTTAGAAATCTGCAATTTCAGATAGAGAATCAAAAAGTGAGGACGTTTTTGACTTAGGAGAGAAACATTTGGTATTTCCCTTGCACATCCAGTCTTGGGGGAAGAGAAAATGTCATTCTAACTCACCTCCAGGCAGGAGAAAAGGGTTCTGAGAAATGCATTCCTGAAGATTTAGTAGGTACTGACTGAATATGCACAGAGCTATGAAAACTAGGGCGCTCTTTCTGCCAACAGGCAAGGGCAAATGCGACAAGAAAGTTCTTGGAAGAACTTGAGTTATGTCTTCTGGAGTTTGGGGACACGTGTGACCGTAAAGATGAATATTTTGTTTCTCACGTACATAACTCTGAAGGCAGACAGTTACCAGGATCAGACTGCAATGGCCAGAAAGCAGAGTCTGAAGGAAAGGAATTTTGCAGTGACTATGAAAATGTATCATAGAGCCTGGACTTGGAGGCCCTCTCTAGTGAAAATATAATGGCCAAGAAAAAATGACTGTAACACCAGGATGTGAGATTTGTGCTCATTTTCTTCTAAAATAATCCCCTCCACTGACCCTGGCAGTGAAAGATCATACAACAGCCACTGGGTATTTCATTAGTAGGAAAGATTACACTTCAGTTGCAGAAAAAGGAGAATAATTAATTATATGTGAAATTGAAGTACAGATAAAAACCTAGGACAAAATTCTAAATTCAAAAAATTGAATAATAACATTTTCATTTATTTCTGTTTTTTTGGTAATCAATTTATGAGAGCCAAAATATCAGCCCAATTTATGACTGTGGGATGGGGAGGGAAATCCGACATAGTATAGATGGGTGGCATGATGGGAAAATGACAAAATTAAATCCTATTTGCACATCCATCAGATTTAACTTATTACATTCATTCTGTGTGTATCAGTTAATCTTTACAACAACCCTGTGAATAATATCACCAACGCTTTCTTTACAGATGAAGATTCTGAAGAATTCAGGGAGTCAGGACAGATCTGGCATTAAACCAGTTGTGTCTAAACCTAACACCTTAGCTTTAGTAACTACAATTTAGCATTGCTCACTAGAACTTTCTGCAGTGATAAAATATTCTTCATATGAAATATTCAGTATGGTATGTACTAAGATATTGTAGCTATTGTTGCTGCTGAGTACTCAAAATATGCCTAGTGTAACAGAGAAAGTGAATTTTTAATTGCATTTATTTTAAATTAACTTAAACAGAGTCATGTGAATAGTGCTTTCTATATTGGACAGTGATATTCTGGATTGTTCCATATGTCCAATGGTCTTATTTCTATGGATCATATATATGTGGACAATTGGTCTAGATCTTAGTGGAGCTTCACATTTCTCAGGCATTGACAGCATAAAGACACACACATACACACACATGCACACATATGCACAGATACAAGGACACACATTTAGAATCAGTTTAGAAGAGCACTGTTGGAGTGTGAAACTGTTGAAGCTACCACTCTGTGCCTCTGTGAGAGAAGTAATAATTGTGAGCACTTGAGGATGGGACAGTGGCCACAGGACCTTGTCCTTCACCTCTGATGAAACCTGACCAAATTTACTTGGTTAAGTCCTGTGCTGTATAAAAGATTTTATTTGAATTATATGAATATATAAATAAATAGATGTATACATAGACAAATAAATGAAACCTATTTCGAAATGCATTATGAATCCTGGAGAGCTTAGATTTTTCCAATGACTCTTTAAGTTATTAACGGTGTAACCATAGGCAACTTTGTCAACCTCTTGGGTTTCTAATATCTCATCTGTTAACTGAGGAGGATACTAGATCTGCTTCCCTCAGAACCTTTCCTGAGTTTTTGTTGATCATAAATGAGGTGCTGCATGAGAAAGGAATGTGTGAGCTGTGAAGTGTTACACAAGTGTGGATTATTATTCATTTGTTGCCACAGCAACTGAAGGGCATCTCTGTGACAACAGAACGGCTAACTGAAAAGCAATGATTAAAAAAAAAATGTATTGTCAGAGCTGAAGTACATGATACTTTAGCAGCCAGAAAGCCCTAATACTGGTATTTTTCTCATGTCCTTTATTGTTTTTCCAATCAAGAATGTATTACATATACATATTTATGATTCAGAAAATATGGAGAACTGTAAAAACAATGGCTGTTTTGATGTGTCCTCTCCATGTTTTCTTTTTGCTTGTAAATATGTCTATATCCATATACATAGATATATCAAATTTTTTTTTCTTGAGAGTCTACTGAATATGCATATTCTGCTGTATATATATATATTCTGTTTATTATCTTTTGTCATGTTTGTTCATGCAAGTTATGAAATATTTTCCCAGAAAATCACATTTATAATTAATTGCATAATATACTATCATATGGCTATGTCATAATTTTTTAAATAAACTCTTTGTTAGATGTTTTAGAGTTTTTTTCTATTTCCCTCTTGTTTTTTCCTTTGTGGTTACTTAAGAATGCTACAGCAGATATCACTGGCTTCTAGAAATGCATAGACAAGAGCTCTCTCAAGGAGTGGCATTTGAGCTGAGTCTGAATGACCAAAAGAAGCCAGACATTAGGACAGAGCACTCAAGGCAGAAGAACCAGCAGGTACAAGGCCTTCGTAAAAGCTATGTTAGTTGATAAGGCACTGCATTACCTCTCCAAGGAAGATTTATACCTTACACCTTATTCTGACCATGTAGTGGATTAGACAAATGCTTAAGCCAAGAGCTTTATACATCTCACATTACCATTAGCTCTTAAAATACTTGCCATATATTGTCTTGTTAGGAAATATGCACTGAATGAAAGCAGACAGGTAAAATACTTGCAGTTTAGTCTACTTTCATAAAGTAATAACTTCAAAACAGATTCCCACCATATAGAGCCTATTCAAGAAGAAAATATTTTATATGCTAATAGCTAATATTTAATTCATTTGCAGAAAATATGAGGAAGAGTAAAAAAGAAACTATATAGAATTCCAGATCAATTAATTTCTTCTAAATGTAAATGTCTGCTATCTTATACCCATATACAGAGTAAACACATAAAACAAAAAACAAGGAAAAATGTTTGGAAGAGAAACTATGCAGTGATATCAGTTATGAAAAAAGTGGTGAGTCTCATATATTTTATTTCTATTTTTGGTATTAATAATTCATAGTTTATGTATTTATAGTCAAGTGTAACATATAGTATGTTTATTTCAAGATTAATGCAGTTAGCATAAGCATTACCATATGTTATAACTTATTTTCCAAACAGATTTTTCTCCCTTGGCCCGTAGAATGCATAGAAGGCTTAGGGCTTAGAAAATATATTGCAATATTACACTCTGATGGTGGGCAAGAGAGACACACTTAGCTTATAGGCATCACCACCTATATCCTCAACTTCTCCATCTCCTACCTTAGTATTTATTCCAGTGCTCTGTTTTCCCAGTATGCTAGAAAACCAAGTTATTGATATACAAAAATGTGTATTATTTGTGCTGAATAACAAATATAAAGCTATTTTAATACACCAAATTCATATTTAAACCAACTGCTAGAGAAAAGAATGCTTAACCAGTACATGTCTGATTAATGCAGATAAAAATGCCATCTAATCATTTGATGGCAGGGATAAAGACCAGGTGTGCTAATCAGTTCTCATGTATCCTCAAGAACGTCACTGCTAATAAAACAGTGATTTCAAAAAATCAAGGGACACTGGCACTTGCCATGGGCTGATTTTGTTTCCCCCAAATTTATATGTTGAAGTCTTTACCTGCAATGTGATATTTGGAGATGAGGCTTTTTGGAAAGTAACTAGGGTTAGATGAGCTCATGAGGGTGGGTCTTCGTGATGGGATAGCTACCCTCATGAAAAAAAAAAAATACACCTAAGAGCTTGCTGACTCTCTCCATAAAAGCACAAAGAAGAGATCATGTGAACACGCAGTGAGATGGTGGCTTCTGTCACTCAAGGGAAAATCCCTAACAAACTGACAATGCTGAAAACCTGAGTTTGAACTTCCAGGATCCAGAACTGTGAAAAAACAAATTTCTGCTGTCCAAGCCACCCAATCTTGCAGTATTTTGTTATGGCAGCCTCAACTGACTAATACAGTTCTTCACTGAGGAAAAATTAAAAGGATACTCTGAGAAGTTTATTTGTTATGGTATATTAGTGCATTCTCATGCTGGGTAATTTATAAAGGACTGGGTAATTTATAAAAGACAGCGGTGTAATTGACTCACAGGTCTGCATGGGCTGGGGTGGCCTCAGGAAACTTACAATCATGGTGGAAGGGGAAGCACACATCCTTCTTTACATGGGGGAAGGAGACAGACGTGCCGAGTGAAGAGGGTGAAAAGCCCCTTATAAAACTATCAGATCTTGTGAGGACTCAATCACTATCATGAGAACAGTATGAGGGTAACTGCCCCCATGATTCAATTACCTCCCACTGGGTCCCTCCCTCAACACGTTGGGATTACAGGAACTAAAATTCAAGGTGAGATTTGGGTGCAGACACAGTCAAACCACATCATGTGGGTACCTCACTAAGAGACCTGCTCCACAAGAGAACTGGAGAATTCCAAGAAAGCCAAGTCATTCACAGTTGCTCTAAACAGAAATGCATATTTCCACTCATGCATATCTCCACAGAAATGCACATGCACTGTGGATTACAAAAAAAAATAAAACCTCATTCTAATTGTTTTACTGTGTACTCTATGGTCAAAGTAGGGGATATTCTGGGAAAATCAGTAAGTATATCTTTGGGCCACCCTGATCTAAAGACAGCTGAACTTAGTTGAGCTGAACATCATCCTTGTTGATTTCCTCATGCCTTAAGACAGTCTGGCTAGCAGACCAGGCAATGGGACACTCTCCCTCTCACCTCCACAGAGATCTATGTGGATATTTGAAAATTGCCTTGCTCCTCTCAGAACCTGAAGCCATATGAGAGTCTCTTTTGTGACTTGTTTCCTTTAGAGTGTTATAGGAAAGGAGTCCATTGACCTCAGAGAGCCTCAAAGAAAAACATAACACTGAAATACAGTAAATAGAAATTTGAAAGTCTTCATTAAAAAGAACATTGGCAGAGAACTTGGCCCAGTTGTTTTCTAGTGTTTTGTGGAAAGCAGAACTTTTAAGTAATGATGAACCTGAATATTTAACTGAGGCAATATCTAAGCAGGGTTGAAGGCACAGTCTGGTTCTCCTTGCTGATTACAGTAAAATCAAGAGGAAGGAGGTGAACCAAAGAAGAAACTGTTAGGTAAAAAACATAACTTGATGACTGGGAAGACTCTCAGCGTACTGAGATAGTGTGTTCTGGAAATAGGACCAAGTGTGTGGATGAACAGTTGTTCACTAAACAGACTAGATACGTGATTTATGGATCCAATAAACTATCTTAGCAGAAGGCAAAAATGGAGATGCATTTATCTATGAGAGATCTGTTAAGGACTCTCTCTCTGATAGCTTTGACTTTCATGAATTCTTTCTTGACATCCATGTCAGGAACAAAGATTTTGAGAACTGTATACAAGCAAAATTACCATCAACCTGGATTGAAAAGGGTAGAAATAGGATGGAATGAAGAACATAGGACTTTGTGAGCAGTGCCACAGATACAGAGACAAGGAAGACTCTTACTGTCACCATAAACCCAGAGGGCATAGTCCCAAGGGGCAGAGCATCGCCTCCTGGCTACTGGAGAACAGAGCCACCTCTTAGGTTCTAGAAAGGATCCCAACTTCTGAGCTGTTGTTCAGGCTGCCACCTGTTGTTCAGGCTGGGTCTAGTGGCAGAGCACCAAGCCGAAAACAGTGTTTTTTTAAGCCTTAACATCTAATGGAATTTGTCCTGAAAATTTTCAGATTTGCTTGGGAACTGCAACCTGTTTTTACTATATGATTTCATCCTTTTGGAATGTGAATGTGTCTCCTGTGCCTGTCCTACCATTGTATTTTGAAAGCACAATAACTTGTCTGGTGTCACAGGCTCAGAGATGAAGAGAAATTTTGCCCCAGGATGAACCATACCTTGAGTCTTACCCATAACTGAGTTAGATGATGTTTGGAGGAGACTTTAGACTTAGAGATGATGCTGGAATGTGTTAAGATGTTGGATCTTACAAGTGAATATATTTTGCATATAAGAAGGACGTGACTTTTAGGGGAGTCACAGATCAGACTGTTATGAGTTGAATTGTGTCCCTGCTACCAAATTCATATGTTGAAATCCTAACCCCTAGTAGCTCAGAATGCAGCTTTGTTTGGATATAGGTCCTCACAGAGGTAATTAAGTTAAAATGATGTCGTTAGAGTAGAACCTAATCCACATGGCTGATGTCCACATACAAAAGGGGAAATGTGGACACAGAGACACACATGCATATGGGGATGATATGAAGAGACATAGGGAGATGATGGGTATCTGAAAACCAAGGAGACAGGCTTGAAACAAAATTTGTATTCGTGCCCCTCAGAAAGCACTAACCCTGCTGATACCTTGATTTTAGACGTCTAACATCCAGAACTGTGAGCAGTAAATTTCTGTGGTTTAAGCCATGCAGTTTGTGGCCCTTTTTTACAGCAACTCTAGCAAAGTAATATAATAAGACATGATTGAGATTCACTAGTTCTTTCACAACCTGTGATTAAACTTAGAAAATAGCCTCAGTGTTATCAATTCAATAAACAATTAAATGCCTACTCTGTGTAGTGCTTTGTAACAACAGCTAAAGAGAATAATAATACTAGAAAAACCACAGTCCATGCTCATGGGTTACGGTTTGGAATAATCAAATTCTAAAATGTCTGAAAAAATGTGAGTTGGCTGCTAACAAATGGATTCTTAGAGTAAGTCATACATTTCAATGGGAAACATTTTTTTTACATTTGAATTAGAAACATTTTTTGTTGTTTCTTCAAATGACCTGTCACCTTTAATAATACTCATAGCAGCACTGCTAGAAAGTATAAAGTTATTTCCAGTAGGGTGACAATAGAATGTCAATGAAAGCCATTGGCATTCTCATAGTGAGTACAGTATATCACTGCCTGCTTCACAATTATACACAGAGCTGTATCAGTTTTTCAACTCACATATATATGAAAAGTATAGTTCTTATTCATTTTATGCCTCTGGATAGGTATAACGTATATGCTAGTTACTTTGATGAGTTTTATTGCTACTGAACAAAACTACCTAGTGACACTCTGATCTCTTTGTTTTAAAGTATTTTTTAAGTATTTTTTAATTTTTTAAAAAAGCATCACTTAAATGTAGTTGTTTTAAGAATTTGAACTCCAAATTGTTTCAGGTATGATTTGCACATGTTCTTCCATTTTATGTAGAGGCAGGTTTTACAAGTACGTTACTAAGCATGCTTTGATTTTTATCTATGGAGCTAGATAATTACCATTATGTTGTAGTACTATCATTTTTCCAGATAAATATGGTATTTGATGACAATACATCTGCCTAATATATTATAATATATCATGTTGTGAATCACAGGACAATTTGTTGATAAATTCTGCTCATAATTATGGCAATCATTCATAGACACAATTCATTAATCAGGACAAGACTACAACCTTTAGATTTATGGAACAATAAATTTAAGAATAGAGGTAGTTTAGGAAGAAATAATGGTGATGACAAAGCTTCGTACATTTATGAAAAGTTTAGTTGTAAAAACAAGAGTAGAGAATAAAATTTGTTAGTGTGGCATCTAGACCAATCAAGCAGTAGTGGATTTTTTATAATGAAATTTCTGGGCCATATATTGCTCCCAGGTATACTGGATTTTCATAGTGCAAGGAAATTCTAAAAGCTAAGAATGGAAAAGGATGAACTAGGTAACAACCTGGACACTTGGGTTATTAACTTTTTATGGGTGAGAGTGGTCACAGCTATGGAGGATTCATGTATGCAGGATTAATGTAGACTTTTCACCGCCGTTCTACCAGGATGGTTTAATCTGGCATGTAGGGCATAGCAAGCTCTTGACAAGTGCTAAATGATTTACCTTCTTTCACAATGTGGTGAAATATGAGGAAATAGGTATGACTTTTAGGAGAAAGGGATATTTTTATAAATAAATCCTTGTGTTAGTGCTACCCAAATGGTTTGAAATTCAAGGCTAAGATTATGTTTCATGTAACATACTATATTAATCATTAAATTCATTTATAGATGTGGAATCTATTTCAAATGAGTAAACTTTCCAAAGGAAAGCATACTTTTTTTTTGGTCACAGGAATCTTAAGTGACTTAATTAACAGGTGAGTTGCATTGCTCCTGAACAGAGCTACCTAGTCATAATCTGTGTTACCTTTGCTTTAAAACGTTCTCTTTACTCCATTTCCTTAGTTGATATGCTTGAGGCATCTTGTTCAATCATTTATTCACCCACTCATTCATTTAACATGTATTTGCTGTTGCAAAGCAGGCAGTAGGAATAAAATTAGGATCAAAATAAAGTAGTAGTAACAAAATTTGCAGAGTGTGTTCTGAGAGAATAACTCAATATACATTTCTAAATAGATGACAACTCCATTTGGAAGTCTACTCCTCCTGTTATTTTGTAAATGTCCCTGCTCCTCATAATTGGGTAAGGTGTGATATGGTGAGAGCAGTAGGATTAACCCAGGAGGGGACTGCACAGCATTGCAATGGGAGGAAGGAACTTGCCACATACATGATTCTCTGTAATGATTGATAAAGGTCCTTTCAGGTGTGCTTGGTAATTGGTTTTAGTTGCATTACAAGGACGTAAAAGAAGTGAAGACTACTATGATAAGTCTGGTATGACGACATTTATCTCTCTTCCCTTACTTCGAGAGTAGCCAGATTTAGTAACAGAAAGTGGAGGGTACCCACATAAATTTGAATTTTAGATAACCAATGAATAAATAAATAAAGTCCTGTGGCGATCGTACATCCCACATAGAGCTCATTACTTCCTTCTACAACACAGACCCTTTAAGCAACATCTAGAATAGTGCCTTTCAGTTGGAGATATGACCTTCTCCATCAGTAGCAGTATATTAATTCTGACAGAGATTCTTAACCCAGGCAGTGGCACATTCCCTGAGGGACAAGTTTTACTTAGTGTGTGAGCAAGAGGGTAGTCATGTTTGTTTCTTAAAAAGAAGTCTTCTTCCATGCGATTGCTATGTAACATGTGGTCCCCAGAAAGATCATATCCAGCATCCATACTCATCTACTCTGAAAGGGATCACTGTGCTGTGGTAAAGACAGCAGTGTGTATTTTCTGTCATTCTGTGGATGGGCACATTGCTTGGAGCCTTACAGTAGTTATACAGTTATTATATTAAGTTGGATTACTGCCGTCACTACTCTTGTTACTGCTGCTGTTACTCCTGCTAATGCTATTACTAAAATTATCTAATGAGCCTTTAAACACATGACTGTATTTTAAATTCTCTTAACTCAGCAGCCCTGTAAGCTATGACTATCTGGTCATTATTAGCACTATTTTATAGACAGAAACATAAAGACTCGGAGAGATTAAGTAATTCACCTTCTGTCATATAGATAGGCAAAATCAGAAATGAAATTCATGGTCATAAGCTAAGTCTTCTAATTCAAAAACTAAATCTTTTTCTACTACATCACAGTACAGTTAGCATAGTCTTTTCCAAGAGATAACTAGAAAATTGATAAAGGAGAAGATATTCATGCTTTACATTTGTAATACACTCCTAATGCGTAAATGATAAATAGGCCTTTTCATATCCTTTTGTTTTTACAAATTTGTAAGTTATAAAATTAATTAAGAACACAACTATATCTGCTCATCTTCAAAGATGCTCTCTCATCAAAGAAGCAAGTTCAGAACCCCATACATGGAAAGGCACATACTAAGCCATAAGAGAATATTTTGCTCCATCATCCCTAATACCTTAACTGCTGTCAGCTAATAAAAACAAGTAAAAAGCATGTTGCTTTCTCTGAATATTTTAATTATGGATTGGATGATGTATTTATACAAGGATTATCTAGGAAATTACCTTAATAATTATACTACATATTACATTAATCAATGGAATGCAATAAACAAAACATAGCCTTACAAATATCTAAATTAAAAAGCATATTTCTGTGTCTTGATCATAATTCAGTTGGGGAGGCAAACTGTGAAAATATAAAATGTTAATTATAATAAAAACAAAAGTTCTGAAAAGCAATATAAGATAGATCACAAGGTAAATATGGCAGCATCGTATTGAAAATGATGTGGAGTGACTATGATCCCTGAACTTTATTTCTTATGGCCAACACCTAGAATATTACCTTATTCTAACTGTCCTCATAGTAGTTATAACAATCTAATATTTTTTCTATGTTTATTAGTTTATGGACTCCTCTCTTCCACTAATGTAAAGTCTTTATGAGAACAAGGACCCTGTCTGTATTTTTCACCATAGTATTTCCAGAACCTACAAGAGTATATAACACATAACAGGTGAATTAATGAGTAAACCAATGAATAAGAAAAATTTCTAATTACAGCTCCATGGTGTGGAGCTTTTCTGGGCTCTTGGTTTTTCCATTTGTAAAACAACATTAAATAATCACTTTCTCAAAATTTCTGGTGATTATTAAGCACAAAGTAAGCAAATCATACTCCACAGTGACACCCAGTATATAAGGGTTCAGTAAATGGTAGCTATTAAAATAAATGTGGTGATCGGGCATGGTGGCTCACACTTGTAATCCCACCACTTCAGGAGGCCGAGGTGGGTGTATTACCTGAGATCAGGAGTTCGAGACCAGACTGACAAACATGATGAAACCCAGTCTCTACTAAAAATATAAAAATTAGCCAGGCATGGTGACACGTACCTGTAATCCCAACTACACGGAAGACTGAGGCAGGAGAGTTGCTTGAACCGGGGAGGCGGAGGTTGCAGTCAGCTGAGATAGTGCCACTGCACTCCAGCCTGGGCAACAAGAGCAAAACTCCATCTCAAAAAAAATAATACAATAAAATAAAATGTGGTGCTCTCACCTTCATAATAGATGATTATACATCCCTGCCTCATCATTAGGTTTGCCAATTGTCATAGCCAATGCAATATGACATGTGCTACATCTGAGCAGAAGCTTGACTTCTCTCACTCTTCCCCCTTTCATGAGAATGTGCCTTTTCCAGATCAGGGCTGTACCTTAATCCTGGATCCAAGAATAAACATATATGAGGCAAACTCAAACCTAACTGCCTGCCTGAACCTGAGATTCAGGAATAATAAGTCAACTTGTTATATGAGAACAACTAGTTGTTGTTGAAAACCACTGATATCGTTTGGATGTGTGTCCCCTCTAAATCTCAGGTTGAAATGTAATCCTCAGTGTTGGAGGTGGGATCTGGTGGTAGGCTATTGGATCATGGGGACGTATCCCTCCTGAATAGCTTAGTACTATCTCTTGGTGATGAGTGAGTGCTCACTCTGAGTTCTCATGGGATAACCGTTTATTTAAAAGTTTGTGACACCTCCCTCCTTTCTCTCTTGCTCCTACTTTTGCTGTGTAATACACCAGCTCCCTCTTTGCCTTCTAGCATGATTGGAAGCTGCCTGAGACCTCACCAGAAGCAGATGCCAGCATGGTGCTTCCTGTACACCCTGCAGAACTGTAAGTCAATTAAACCTCTTTTCTTTATAAATTACCCAGCCTCAGGTACTTCTTTTTTTTATTATTTTATTTTTTTTTTCTTAAAAATGGGATACATGTGCAGAACATGCAAGCTTTTTACATAGGTGTATGGGTGCCATGGTGGTTTGCTGCACCTATTGCCCTGTCCTCTAAGTTTCCTCCCCTCACACCGCATCCCCACAACAGGCCCTGGTGTGTGTTGTTACCCTCTCTGTGTTCATGTGTTCTCAATGTTCAACGCCCACTTATGAGTTAGAACATGCAATATTTGGTTTTCTGTTCCTGTGTTAGTTTGCTGAGGATGATGGTTTCCAGCTTCACCCATGCCCCTGCAAAGAACGTGATCTCATTCCTTTTTATGGCTGCATAGTATTTCATGGTGTACATGTACCAACCAAGAACTAGCACAGCCACTAAGGCTTTAGAATTGTTATGCAGGATAAGCTATTGAATACTGACTATTGAAACGCTCTATGGAATCCCAAAACGTGAGCTGCCCAACTCTGCATAAAATATTTCTTCAAGAAAGAGTGTTTGGTAGTGGGACAACGAAGGTGGGTTTGAGTTGACAAATGAAAAGAAGCAATATCTTCCTGCCATGAAAGTATGACATAAAAATTGGCTGGTCCCTCTTTCAGCATGTCAGCATCTTATTTTGTTTGATTGTCTTAAGTCTTATGCTCTTTTTCTCACTCTCCCTCCATCTAATTCAGTCCATTAACCATGAATCTCACAAATCTGGTCACCTCATTATTGGCAGACCAAGCACATTGTGAACGTTGGTCACTTCCTCAGTCATTTCTATTCTGGAGTTTTGCTCCTGCTATACTGAATTACTTGAGTCAGTTAGTTCCTTGTATACTGAATTACGTGAGTCAGTTAGTTCCTTGTAACTCTCCTGCTATTTTCTGCTTTACCTGCTTTGCATAAGCCTTCTCTTTGCCTGACATGTTCTCCTCCTCAGAAACACCATACTCCCAACTTCCATAAGTGAGGTTCTCCTTGTTTTAACAATCCAGTTCAAGAGCTGGTCAGTCTTTAATTATCATCATCACTGTAACATCTGTTGAAAAGGGTCATTATTGAATTGCCTTTATTATCTCTGGTTATTAACACAGAGCCTGGCCTGTAATATGTGCACAATAAATACATGTCGAAAAGAGATGATTCACAGGTCACTTCAAAGACCAAAAAAGTCTAAATACGTCATTCTGACTAAAATCTAGTCTGTTATAAATGTGATTCTAATCATCACACTTCAATGAATTACATTGGGGACAGATCTTTTTAATAGATAAAATGACATTTAGAAGAATTCTTAAGCCCAGAATGTAGATCTTTTTTCCAATTATTCCACCAGCAATCAACACTATGTTGTCTGGTCTTCATCAAGTCTCCAGTTGGTAGGTTAACATCTTCATGACAGGACTGCATTGAAAACTAGACAAATATAACAAAAAGAAAAGAAGAAAGAAAGAAAAGAGAAAAACAAAGATCTCTGCTCATTTTCTTTCGTTTAAAATGACAATTATAACATTTTGCTACTATATCTCAAAGGGCTGATATTAGCCCATGAGAAATCATGATATAAGTTGTTATAATTATCATTAAAAAATGAATACCTCCTCACTTTTCACATATTCCCCAAGCAGATATGGGCAAGCAAAAGACACAAGAAAACCTGAGAGTTTGTATATATAGAAGAAGAGCTACCCAAGAGCCAGATACGAACCTGTGAGAGGTGGGAAGCATAAAGGCTGATTTTTCTGACATTACAATTGACCTTCAAGGTCAAGAGTTGCGAAGTCATAAAGAAGCAAACAAAAAACAATAAAGTTGTGTTTTCAAAGAGAAAATGATAAAGAGAAAAAGTTAATCCCTAAAAGGCATGAAGAAAGAAAATCAGAGTTGTATTTTTCATGCTATATGAAGATTTATTGTAAAGGATCTTTTCAGCTAGGCTTACAAATGCTTAATCTTTTGACATATGACGCCTTGCTTATAGACTTTAGAAAACATATTAATTTCCCATTCGCTTTTACACGTCCTCAGTAGGAGAAACACATTTTATTTTAATGCCAACAAAAGCAAGTAACTAGGAAGACCTAGTTGGCTGCCACAAAGAAATAAAGTGTTGAATAGCATCATCAATAATTCACATGCTCTGTGTAGAAGGAACAGATTACTTGACTGTATAAAGATTATTTCTGCCTTGATGCAGAACCAATGAGTTTTTCCTCATGGGTCCTTTTGACTCCCTCTTTGACTGACAGTCACCTGATAAAATACTACATAGGAGAAAAATAAACTGTATAAAATGTAATGTCACTTAGATCACTTCCTGCTTAAATCCTATCCTCAATCTCTAAATTTAGAGATTGAGATAAGTCTTAAACTGGGTTGTATGATCTTGTGATTGCTGAATCAAAATATCAAGATTACTGGGTTTGATATACTTCCAATCAGTTTTTCCATATTTTTTCTTTATGTCACAAGGCTGTCATGGTTAGAATGAAACAAAACCCAACCAACATAAGTTTTGAAGAAAATTTACAGATCTAAAAGGCACATTGGCAAAATTCTTTGAAGTTTCTCAGCTCACCTATCCCTTCCCACAAAATTGCCTTGACTACACTAATGGTAGCTGGCAATCCACCATACCTTTCCTGTTTCAAGGGAGGATTGTTCTTATAAGTATGCCATGATCAAAAGGACAGTTGATACTTTAGGCAGTGAAAGAGGAAGTAAAATCTGCTGGATGAAGAAAAAGCCAAGAATTAAAATGTTCCCAGAAATTATGGCTGAGCCATAATCGCGTATATAGGATTATTCCACAGAAGTAATTTTGCAGGTTGTTTTTTTTTTTTTTTTTTTTTTTTTTTTTTTTGTGGCAGACATAGAATGACAGGGGAACACTGTAATGCATAGGATATTTCCATTATATTCCATAATTATGCATTAGAAGTTCAGAGTAACTTAAATAATGCATGATAAGTTATATCAAAAGGATTTCTGGCTGAGGTGAATGCACACAGGAAGCTGCTTGTAAGGCCATATTTTAACAGCCCTGGATAATGACCTGGCTGGTCTCTTTTTACACCCATAGAAATTCTAGGGTTTGTAATTTGTCAAAGATTAATGGAGAAGCAAGATAAGTAAATTTGGTTGGAACTTTAAGCCGGTTTTTAATGTCAGGATACAAAACACCAGCATAGTACTGTTAGTACTTCCATCTCTCTATATAAAGAAAGTAACACAGCATTAACACTGATGTAAAGTTAAAGTAATGAACCCCCGATCCTGTGTTCCCTTCTCAAACAATAACTGGACATGGAGAGAAGAAGGTTTGGCTACAGGAAAATGGCACACTACAGGCAAAGGTTGGTGAGGGACAATAAAGATTGAGAGCCATATTAGTCAAGGTTCTATATAGGGACAGAAAGTATATATGAAAGGATATACATATATATGAAAGGGAGTTTATTAGGGAGAATTGACTCATGTGAGTCACAAGGTAAAGTCCCCTGATAGGCCATCTGCAAGTTGAGGAGCAAGGCAGTGAGTCGTGGATCAGTCTGAGTCCCAAAACCTCAAAAGTAGGGAAGCTGACAGTGCAGCCTTCAGTCTCCGGCCAAAGGCCCGAGAGACCCTGGCAAACCACTGATGTAAGTCCAAGAGTCCAAAAGCTGAAGAACTTGGAGTCTGATGCTTGAGGGCAGGAAGCATTCAGCATGGGAGAAAGATGGAGACCAGAAGTCTGCTCTTCCATCTTCTTCTGTCTGCTTCATTCCAGCCATGCTGGCAGCTGATTAGAAGGTGCCCATCCAGATTGAGGGTGGGTCTACCTCTCCCAGTCCACTGACTCAAATGCTGATCACTTTTGGCAACACCCTAACAGACAAACTCAGGAACAATACTATCCATCCTTCAATCCAATCAAGTTGACACTCAATATGAACCATCACAAGGGCTTCACTGTATGCCTGTACCCATCCCAACAAATTGATACATTATCTTGTAATTATCTCATTGACTTCATACAACAACACTAACACGGAGGGGTTATTCCTAATTAGCAGATACCTGCCTCAGAAGGGATCCAATAGTTACATTACAGAAAGTGTGTGCATCTGACATCATTTTCCATTTCCTCACCACTACATTATACTGCATAATGACAGAAGCAGTGAATTTTGAGGTCTGCTAGAGAAAAGCAACTCTGGAGAAACAGCCATGCATGAGCCAAAAGGAAAGAGACTCTTGGTGGCACTTAGCAATTAAACCTGCTTCAAATTGTGTAAGGCAAAGGAAAGAAATAAAAGTCAGCTGTTCAAGGACTGGGACTAGGGATGCAGAAAGAAGGTCTGCAGAACTGCCTGGACCAGTGAAAGATCCTGGGGAATGTCACGATTGGCTGGGCAAGCTGGGTTGTCTGGAGAAAACCGAAGCATTGGAAATATCTGCTCTTACGTATGACTTAAAGTTACCTTGATCCTTATCTTTCCAAGTGGAAAAAACAAAAGTCCATTAAAATTGCTGTACTCCCACCATATTTTTCTTCTCTTTTATCCATTTCTTCCAGTGGATGTACACTTTCTTATTTGTCGATGTTCTAATAAGCCATTATTTGCTCTTGCTAGATCCATTCTTCACCCTCCTCTACCCTGCGGTGTGCCAATGTGGGTGAAGGCAAGGCAGGCAAATTAGCCCTGTGGATGGCATAATGCTCTGGCTTCTTTTTGGCTTCGACCAATGACACCCACAACAGGAGATTGGGGCACAGGAGACAGTATGTCAGAGTATTTATTTTCTTTGACTGTTTCTCACCTCCTTTCCTCCCACCGTGATCCCATTTCTCTGGAAGTAGCTATGTTTTTCCTACAGCTGTATCTCCCATGAGTGGCTCTTCTTCTAAGGCCCTGGTCTTTACTGTGTGCCAGACACACAATTTTCTTCTTGTCCCTTAAGCCCTTATGGTGGTAACAGCTTCCCACTGTTGCTAGTCTTTGGGTCGCCTCCCATCCTTTGTTTCCCAAACCCTAATCTCACCTCTACAAATAGTTCTGTCATTAAAATTCTTATGTGTGAGTTATCTGGAGTAGATTCTGCTTCCTTCCAGGGATCTGAGAAATATCAATAATCACTCTTTCCTGGTAGGAAGTGCCTACCTGCAGGGAGCATACTTTCTCTACTCGTAGTTCACACTTCAGTTGTAGTATCAGGTCCCAGTGAAGAAGAACCTTTATGGTCCAGCTCTTCCTACCATGGCACAGAACTTCAGTTTGAGAGTCCGCTCAGAGAATGGGATCCCATTTCTCCGCAGACCTAACAATTTAATATCTAACTTCTAAATCTATTTCTCAATTGATTCTGTGGTTTACATAAGAAAAAAGAGAGAAGTAAAGTTTTGAGTCCTTCAAACCCCAGCAGTTTTCATTTTTTCCTTTTTTAACTCCCTTCCCAATACTAAGGAGGCCGTGTGCAGAGGGGCTTTACTCACATAAAGGTATAAAGGACCAGTGGGTCCTTCTGGTCTTTGCAGAGATGGCCTCTTAATTCCAAGAGAGTTTTGACAGCACCTGTGGATACTGGAGTCTAGAACAAGAAAACAATTGAGGCTAGCATTCGACTCTTGATGTTCTTGTTTTTGAAAGAAGAAATCTGAGATGTTTGGGACTAATGGGCTTTTTATATCGCCCCCTTCCTGCAATTTCGGAACTGGTGAAATCCCTGCTAGACTAAAATAACAACTTGAGGAGTTGGAAACTGGTCTGTGGGTAAAGAGAGCAGAGGTGGTTGAAGAAACTGGTCTGTTGTTAATCATAAAGGCTGTCCTCAGTGCCTTATCACATGGGAGGTGAAAGAATACTATCTCTTCCTAACTTTCCCTTGGGAAAAATGACTTCGTATTAGTATTTTACAGGCCACGATACATAGCATGTTTTCGCATTTAGCCAAAACTGAGAGAGAGAGAGGTGAAGGTATTTGTAATATTCAGGAAACAAAACAAAACAAAAAAGGAAATGAAGTCTTCCTGACAAACTTGTCCTCCGTATTGCACTAGTCTCTCCTTCTGGGTGTCTGAAGGGGGTACACTAGCCTCTTAGAAACACCTCAATCATTGAATCTCTGCAGGAGGAAAAGTTATCTGAAACCATTCATTTCACAAGCATTTATTGTGTGTTTCCTGAGGTTTCACACGCTGCAACAGACGAAGGGCATTGGGGCAGGACAATGTTAAGGCCACTAGAGGCAGAGGTGAGCTGGAAGTATATAGAATAAAATCATCACTGGAAAGGTCTACCTGTTGTCCCTCAATCCTCAGTCCAGTGAGGGGAACAGAAAGGCATTTTTATTTTTTTCAAAAGCAATGTGATTAGCACGATTCGAGGAGTGTGCTGGAGCAGCGGTCCTCAACGTTTTTGGCACCAGGGACTGGTTTCGTGGAAGAAACTTTTGGGGGCGGAGGAATGGATTCAGGATAAAACTGTTCCACCTCAGATCTTCAGGCATTAGATTCTCATAAGGAGAGTGCAGCCTAGGTCCCTTGTGTGCACAGGTCACAATAGTGTTTGCGCTCCTGTGAGAATCTAATGCTGCAGCTGATCTGACAGGAGGTGGAGCTCAGCTCAGGCAGTAATGCTTGCTGGCCTGCCACTCACCTCCTGCTCTGTGGCCTGGTTCCTTTAATAGGCCATGGACTGACACTGGTCCACAGCCCAGGGAGTTGAGGACCCCTGTGCTGGAGAATCAGCAAGGAAACCCCGTGTTATGGCTGGTTTAACCTCTTCATTTTAACAAGGAGGATTCTGAAACCAAGGAATGTTAAGAGACTTGTGTCAGACAGTTCCTGGGATGCCAACTCTGACTAAATCTCAGCTTCTGGGCTGTAGATGGCCAGAGATGATAATATAGAAGAAGAATATGTAAAGAGTGGAAGAAAGAGCTTTTTTTTTTTTCCCTTTGGGTTTAGAGAGTTTGCCTGCTGTGTAGAGTTAAAATAGAGAGAGGCTGATTTGCAAAACTACCTAATCATGGCAGAAAATGTATGCAACCTAATCTTACATTTGAAATGAAATACTTTGAAGTGTTTTGAATCTGCACTATTGTATCTATGCTGCTAGTGTCCAAGTGAATTACTGAAAGCCAAACAATATATACAAGACAAAGGTACATTCATGCCACAGAGGTAAAACCTCGAACATTATTGCAAAATACAGAACACCAACTGCGTGTGCGCGTATGTGTGATTAAGCCTAGACCTCTCTGAATTTTCAGGATGTACTTAAAAACGCTGGATGCAGATGCTTCATATTCCACAGTCATTTACCAAAAAAGGAGGGCTAATAAAATCAAATTTCTTCCTGTGAAGGAGACTTAAATAAAACGTCACTAATTACAGGTATTGAACTGTTTCACCTGACATACTGAAGGCTTTTGTGTGCTAACCAAGTGCCATTTTTGGAAACATTTCCAAAGAGAAAGAAATGAAGAAAGGTGGGAAAGATCGCATGAGAAAAGTGGGGTCTCTGTTCAAGTTCCCCAACCAACTAGAGAACCAGGCTGAGAAGAATAATAAGCATTGATTAGATAACAGGAAAAAAAAAAAGACTAATTCCATTTCCAAAGATAAATAATTGCTTTTAGTTTTACGTGGCTTGAGGGAAGTCTAAAGCCAAGAGTAATTTATAATCTTACTTTCAATCACTTTCCCCCACCCCCAATATTTTGTAAGCATTATGTCTGTGCTTTCAATCAGACGTGTTCCAGCAATAGCAAATTTGTCTCCAACTTAGAGAATTGTTAATTAGGGACCCAGATGTGTTTTGCAGAACAATGGAAGCTAAAATCAATGGCTGCCTAACCTGAAGGTTAGGCTCAGGCAATGCCAGAAGGAGCCAAATACATTCCCAGGCCTTGCTAATGAGACATTAAGTGAATGTTTAAAATGATGCTGTAGCAGGATTACATAAGGCCTTTATATACTAATCACATGGAAAAAACAAATATCAGGAAAAAAATCTTTATATACACCTCCTCTCCATTTATTTTCTAACTCTGGAAAACATAACAATTTAATTCCTTTTGATAGTTCCCTCTGGGACCTAGTAGGTTTTTCTGGAAATTTTAAAAAATGAAAAGTCACATTCAAGCTTTATGCCTGAGGAGAAAAAAAGGGTGTTTCCTAGACATTAGTTAAGAAGGAGAATAGAATCCCCTAACTTTCCCATTCCTTTTCCATCCTGGCCCACCTACTTTCCGAGATTACATTGTCTGTTTAGCTGGGTTCTGGATTTATCTCAACCAGCGTTGTCTTGCATTCAAATAGTGACATGGAGGCATTATTTCCATAAATAATCTGACTCCTACAAAGCCACTGTGCACTGGTTTAATCAAGGAGTGGGGAAGGAAGCGAATACTTGTTGCGGAGTAATTAGGTGCCGGGCACAGTGCTAGGTGCTTTCTATGTGCAGTCTAATCTATTCCTTAGAGCAATGTTTGTGCTCCATAATAGATCATATTCTACTCATTTTCAGAGAAAATTCAGGCTTAGAAGTTAAGGAACGTTATAAATTTTCAGCATTAATAAATGAAGACATAGGGTTTGATGCCAAGTTTGTCTGTCTTTGTACTACCATGGGTAAAGTCAGGATATATCCCCAGGCTGACTGATTAAAACCCTATAACCTTTTTTTCTATGCCAGGTTTTCTTGTTTAGAAAGAAATTCTTGGTTATGGTTTTAATGATCTTCTTGAAACGATGTAACTTCAGGCAATCTGTCTAACCTCTGAGAGACTTAATTTCTACATTAGTATGATTACAGAGTTGCGATAGGTGATACCAAGGATTACCCTGAGCCCTGATTGGATTTATTTTCCTGCTATATTGGCAATTTCTTCTTCTCAATCACATCACTTTGTTTTTCTCTTGCAATCTGATTTTGACAAAGTTAGGGAAAATGACAATTTCGTTGAAGGACATTTCAGCATAGCAAGAAACAAAGCTGAAGGGACAGACTCAGAAAATCAGGAGGCATTTCTTTTTTAACATTTATAACTCTAGTTCATTTTTGAAGGTGGCTGTATATTTAAGTGGTTCATTATGGAATAATATAAATATTTTACTGCTTTTTCTATTAGAAAATAAATATTTCTGTGGACACAGATTGTAAAGATGCAAGCAAAAGATTGTAGGTATCTATATACACTACCTTTTACTACTTTATGGGTCTTTATTTATTTGAAGCAAGCTTGCCAAAGATTATCAAAATATAAAAACAATAAAGAAATGATTGAGAGCTATAAGAACTGTTTAATATTATCTGCAATGACTCCTTATGTTTCATGACTTGCTTAGGCTTAAATTATAAGGTAAAAGTTAAAGAATGAGGATTTTATACCAATATATTGGTGAATATACTTAAATTAGGTTAAAAATCTACCTATGCACTGTTTCCAACAGACACATCTGAAATGAATTGCCACATAAATCTTGCAAGTAAAAAAACCCTACAAGATAATATATTAGCAAGATGAAAGCACAGAAATAAAATATAAGAAGCAATGGTAATATTAAATAACACAAAATTTAAGGCTTTGGTCAAAATAGAGAAGCATATTTTTCATCGGAAAAATATAAATAAAAGAGGATAATCCATGAATAATACAAGCAATATAAGTCAGAATTTGACAGATCAGATAGATTGTAAAACCATAAAGATATACAAGGTTACATTATAAAATTGACAAGGGTGACTTAATTTCTATTCATGAGAGTTTATACCCTATTTAAATGCATATTTTCTCAGTGACCCAGAAACAATCAGGAACCCAAAAATGATAAGTAAATAAATAACAACATATAACTGGCTATAAAATAAACATTTCAATAAATTCCCAAGTGTTGAAAATTTAGAAGTCATTTTTTTTTCTTTGCTACAATTCAAAAGGCAGAGTCCTGTGAAATAATAAACCACGTGTAAATGGTCTACAATAAAAATTAATTTATATGAATAAAATGGGTATAAAATAAAATTGTAATTCCAAATCGCTTAAAGTTTAGGAAAAATTAGTTCACATCATAAAATAAACATATGACGTGCATCTAAAACCATAGTCAGAAGAGAAATGAAAGCTTTTAATTATCTTTTTAATAAATAAGAAAGACTAATAGATAATAAGTTGACATTGAACTGAAAACAATTTAAATGTAAGAAAGGAAAAAATAATAGGGCTATTTAAATGTTTCTGTAAATAACAGCAAACCTATTATGAAAGAAATGTTAATAAAATTAAAAGGTGGTGAAATCAAGTAGATAATTATAATTTTGAAAAAAGAGAGAAACATGTACTACAGTAAAAATAAAGAGACACAAAATCCCACTAAGATATTATAAACAATTTTATGTAAACATTTATAAAAGTAAATATAAATAATTTAATGAGGGGAGCAATATTTTGGGACAATATAAACTTTTAAAATAAATTCAAAGATATTATAGAGCACAGATTGTCATAGAAGAAATATAAAGGGTTTCAACGACTAAACCTAAAAGTTTATTATCTCATGTGAACTTGTAGGTAAATCTTATCAAATCTTTTGGTAATAGACAATATATATGTTATAAAATTATTTCATAGCATAGACAAAGATAGATATCTTCCTAAGGTTACATATCTTCATTCCAAAATATGATAAAGATGCCACTAAAAAGTTAAACTATGAAGAAGTAATCTTATATAAATTTAAAACTATGAAATAAGCAAATAGCAATCAGGGAACTATAAATACGACAACATAGAAGTAGAGCTTATCTCCAAGTGCAAGATAGTAACTTTAGGAAACCATTTAATAGACTCTAGTGATTTAGCATATTGTGATATCAATAGACAAAAAAGTTAATAATATTCAACATTTGTTACTAATTATAAAAGCTTAAAGAAATATAAGTGAAAGAAAATTTTTCTTAAAAATTGAGAAAAGGTTTTAGACATCAACAAATACCATAGTAAATGTATTGAGACATTTTAGCAAATTCACAATCAAAGAGAAATGCTGGGTCTCATCACTGTATCACTACTATTCAGCATCACTTTAGAGTGTCTAGCCAAAAAAGAGGAAATATTATATAAGCTTATGGTTGATGATAGACCTCAGAAGTCAGTAATAGACGTTATTTTGGAACAGACATTTGTTACCTGAAAGACTGCAGGCAATTATTTAATTATTTAACTCTTCTGAGCTTCCATTTCCTCATCTGTGGAGAAAGATATTGACCACTCTCTCATGAATGTTATGACGATGCAATCTAATAACACGAGTAAAGTGATTAGCAAAGTATCAGACACTTGAAAAATTTTAATTGATAATGACTGTTAGCCATATTAGCCACTATCATCTCCATCAAAGCTATTGTTTTATTTTTTTATTTCAACCAAAAATTAAGGATATTCAATCAGATGACATGTTAGAAAAAATAAATACTTGAATTCAAGTTGTTTCATTTATGTTGGCAATGGCTAATTAGAATGTATGTAGGAAAAACAAATTGAATCTAAAAAATACAAAACAAAGCAAAAATCAAAGATAAAATTATAAAATATGAATATACATATTTAATGTAAACCTATATAAGACAATATTGAAAAATATATAAAATGTTAATAAAGTATTTAGAGAAGTTTTTAATAACTGCACAATTATCATCTAGATGGGATGATGTCTCTCCATCTTAAATAATAAATAAATTATAATTCAATTTAAATTGTAGTTCTTTTTTTTTATAATTTTGTAATTTCACATTTCAGCTGGAAAAATAAATGTAAGAGAGTGCTCACACAAATATGTAAAATTTTGACAAATGAAGCCTAACTTATACAATAAGCATAATTTATAAAACATTATCAAGAAAACAGTAATAGATAAGTATAGAAAAGTTTAGATAAATAAATTTTAGAAAGTAAATTTAATAATCCAAAAACATAGCAAAGTATATGAAAAGTTTGAAAGATAAAAACGTTTTATTAAAGTTGATAAATAATAGGATATTTAATAAGTTATTTTGGAACAAACTGCTGTACCTATTGAGGAAAATGACAGCTCTCTTCCATACAGCATGTACAAAAATTAATTTCAACTAAATTAAGGCTCTCAAAGTTTACTCAAAAGGGCAAAAATTTAGCATGAGCTACAGGAAAGTATTTTTATATGTTTTATGTTTTTTAAGCATGAGGTAGATTCCAAAATTTTTCACAAAAATGATTAACAGTTGGTCAGGAACAGTGGCTCACACCTTTAATCCCAGCACTTTGGGAGGCTGAGGCAGATGGATCACGAAGCCAGGAGTTCAAGACCAGCCTGACCAACATAGTGAATCCCTGTCTTTACTAAAAATACAAAAAACTAGCCAAGCATGGTGGCAGGTGCCTGTAATTCCAGCTACTTGGGAGGCTGAGGCAGAAGAATCGCTTGAACCCAGGAGGCAGAGGTTGCAGTGAGCAGACATCACACTACTGCACTGCAGCCTGGGCAACAGTGCAAAACTCCATCTCAAAAAAAAAAAAAAAAAAAAACGACAAAAGACTGATTAAGAGTTTTGACAAAGCAAAAAGTAGATATTTTGTGTGGCAGGAAATAATATAAGTTTAATATAAGTTTAAACCCCCCCCCAAAAATTTAAATGATAGAATATACTTCCAATGTATCATACAACATAGATCTATTATTGATAATATATTTTAAATCTGCAACTAATAAAGAAATACAAATGAAAAATCCCAGACAATTAGCATAAGAATAACCTAACAAACATGTAAAGAAATTAACTGATATGGTCTGGCTCTGTGCCCCACCAAAATCTCATCTTCAATTATAATCCAACTTTTAATCCCTATATGTTGGTGGAGGAACCTCATCAGAGGTGACTGGATCATGGGGGTGGTTCCCCCATGCTATTCTCCTGATAGTGAGTGAGCTGTCATGAAAACTGATGGTTTTATAAGTCACTTTTTCTCCATTGCTTGGCACTTCTCTCTCCTGCTGCCATGTGAAGAAGTACCTGTTTGCTTCCCCTTCTGCCATAATTGTAGGGTTTCTGAGGCCTCCTTAGCCAGGCAGAACTATGAGTCAATTAAAGCACTTTTCTTTAAACTGCCTAGTCTCAGGACGTTCTTTACAGTAGTTTGAAAATTGACGAATACAGTAAATTGGTATCAAGGTAGTGAGGCACTGATATAAAGATAACAGAAAATGCAAAAGCGACTTTGGAACTGGGTAACAGGCAGAGGTTGGAACAGTTTGGAGGGCTCAGAATAAGACAGGAAGATGGGGGAAAGTTTGGAACTCCCTAGAGACTTGTTGAATGGTTTTGAGCAAAAAACAGAAAATGATATGGACAATAAAGCTCAGGCAGAGGTGGTCTCAGATGTGGATGAGTAACTTTTTGGGAATTGGAATAAAGGTAATTCTTGCTACACTTTAGTGAAGAGACTGGTAGCATTTCACCCCTGCCCTAGAGATCTGTGGAACTTTGAACTTGAAAGAGATAATTTAGGGTGTCTGGATAAAGAAATTTCTAAGCAGCAAAGTGTTCAAGAGGTGACTTGGGTGCTCTCAAAAGCATTCAGTTTTATGCATTCACAAAGAGATGGTTTGGAATTGGCACCTATGTTTAAAAGGGAAACAGGGAATAAAAACCTGGAAATGTATATCCTGACTATGTGATAGAAACGAAAAACCCATTTTCTGGGGAGAAATTCAAGCCAGCTGCAAAAATTTCCATAAGTAACGAGGAGCCAAATGTTAATCACCAAGACAACAGGGAAAATGTCTCCAGGATATGTCAGAGGGCCTCATGGTGACCCCTCCCATCACAAGCCTAGAGGCCTATGAGGAAAAAATGGCTTCATGGGCCAGGCCCAGGGCCTTGATACTTTGTGCAGTCTTGGGACTTGGTTCTGTCTTTCCCAGCCGTAGCTAAAAGGGGACAACATACAGTTCAGGCCATTGCTTCAGAGGGTGTGAGCCCCAAGCCTTGGCAGCTTATACATGGTGTTTGGAGTGCAGGTACACAGAAGTCAAGTATTGAGGTTAGGGAGCCTTTGTCTAGATTTCAGAGGATGTATGAGAATGCCTGGATGTCCAGGCAGAAGTTTGCTGCAGGTGCAAAGCTCTCATGGAGAACCTCTCCTGGGGCTGTGCAGAAGGGAAAGGTGGGGTTGGAGCCCCCACACAGAGTCTTCCCTGGGGCACTGCCTAGTGGAGCTGTGAAAAGAGTCCTGTCATCCTCTAGACCCCAGAATGGTAGATCCACTGACAGCTTGCACCCATGCACCTGGAAAAGGTACAGACACTCCATGTCAGCCTGTGAAAGCAGTTAGGAGGGAGACTGTACTCTGCAGTCACAGGGATAAATCTGCCCAAGACTATGGGAGCCCACCTCTTGCATCAGCATAACCTGGATATGAGACATGGACTCAAAGCAGATCATTTTGGAACTTTAATGTTTAATGACTGCCCTATTGGATTTTGGACTTGCATGGGGTCTGTAGCTCCATTGTTTTGGCCAATTTCTCCCAATTTGAATGGGAGCATTTACCTAATGACTGTATCCTCACTGTATCTAAGATGTAAGTAACTTGCACTTGATTTTACAGACTCATAGGTGGAAGGTACTTGCCTTGTCTAAGATGAGATTTTGACTGTGGACTTTTTAGTTGATGCTGAAATGAGTTAAGACATTGGAGGACTCTTGGGAAGGCATGATTAGTTTTGAAATGTGAAAAGATGTGAGATTTGGGAGGGGTCAGGGGTGTCATGATATGGTCTACTCCTGTGTACCCACCCAAATCTCATCTTGAATTATCCAAATTGTAATCCCCAGGTGTTGGGGGACGGACCTCCTTGGAGGTGATTAGATTGTGGATGTGGTTCCCCAAAGCTATTCTAATGATAGTGAGTTCTCACGAGGTCTGATGGTTTTCCAAGGGGCTCTTCCTCCTTCACTCTGCACTTCCCTCTACTACTGCCTTGGAAAGGATGTCTTTGCTTCACCTTCTTCCATGACTGTGAGTTTCCTGAGGCCTCCCCAGCCATGCAGAACTATGAGTCAATTAAACTCCTTTTCTTTATAAATTACCCAGTCTTGGGCAGTTCTTATAGCAATATGAGAATAGACTAATGCACTAACACTCAATAACGATACAAGAAAGACAAAATAAAGAAATAATTAAAAAAGATTGTCACATACTGGTGAAATAAAATACGAGTTTTTGTAGGAGGTTGAACTGTGTTCCCAAAAAGTATGTTCAAATTTTAACCCCTAGTACTGTGAATGTGACCTTATTTAGAAGTAGAATTTCTGCAGATATAATTAATTTAAGGATCTTGAAATGAGATCATCCTGGATTTAGGGCCTACACTAAGCCTAATGACATGGCAGATATCCTAATAAAAGACAGAAAGGGAAAAGACACAGACACAAGGGAAGAAATTCATGTGAAGGCAGAGGCAGAGGTTGGAATGATGGAGCTACAAGTCAAGATATGCCCAGGATTGCTCACAGCCACAAGAACTACAAGGGAGGCATGGAACACCTTCTCTCTCAGAACTTCTGGAAAGAGCCTATCCCATTGACATTTTGATTGCAGACTTGTGGCCTCCAGAACAGTGAGGGCATGCATTTCTATTGTTTAACGAAACAAATTTGTTGTAGTTTGTTAGGGCAGCACAAGAAACTAACACAGATGGGAAACATGCAGATTTTGCAAAGTTGAAAGAGAGCACTATATTTCATGTTTAAATGTACAAAATTTAATATCGGAGAATAATTATGAAGGATAGTACCATAAAAATCTGTATAAGCATGACACATGTACCCCAACATTCATAATGATATGTAAATGAGAATATATCATAGCTATGTATGTAATAGCACAAACTCAGAAACAACCTAAAAGTCTCTCAAGAGGATAATGGCTTAAAAATTTTAAAAACTTATGAAGAATTTGGTATATCCAATAAAATAATAGAAATATAAATATATTAACTTGGAAAGATATCTACAATATATTATATTAATAGCAACTTACAGAACAATATACATGAAATGACCATTGTGTGAGACATACACATACAAATAATTATGTACTCATGTATGTGATTCTGTATAGATGTATATTTTTAATGAAACACATAAATATATGTGAATATATACGTGTATGTGCTTATGGTTCTGTGCTTTGTAGGAACAGAGGAATTTGAAAATTTGCACATGAAATTCTTAAAAGTGTTTATCTGTAGAGATGATCTTGTCTTATTTTATACACAAAATAAGTAAAAGTAATCAACAATCAGCTCTCTTGCTCTGTGACTTGCAGTTGGGATGGGAGGCACTCAAAGGAAATAGGAAGAGTGAGTTCAGAGAACTTGTTTCAACATTTACTGCCCTGTCAGGTCATCATTGACTGACTGTGCCCCTCTATTAAAATTGGTTGACTGCACCCCCTCCTCTTCTCAAGCATCCCTTTCTATATAGATCTCTCTCTGGATTCCAGAACTGCTTCATTATTGGCCTCTTTGGGTCTAAAAGTGGTAATGACTTTCTGAGACAATCCCTGAAACATGGCACTATTCTTTATTATTCTTCCTAATTACTAACCACACCTTTCCCAATAATCTTTGATCAAATTTCACTGATTCAGCTGGTATATATCTCGGTTTCCTTTCTGTTAATTATCCCTGTCCAGTATTCATGAACTTTACTTCTCTGACTTTGACCCCATATGGCTTAGGTAGGGCTGACCCATTCCTAGAACCCCAGTTTGGCCAGTATGATTACTTTCTCCTCCAAACTACATTGATGGACTCAGAAGTCCTATATAAGTTATAAGGCCTGTAACTTATAAAGTTGGGTGAGTCAGAAGCAAGCACAGGAATTCTGTTGTAGTTAAAGGAAAGGCACAATCTCTTTCCATTGAGGTTGGTCTTTCTCCTGGTACACGGATTGCCTAACACTTATGGTGGCCCTTTTTATTTTTTGCTTTTTAATTTTTTTATATTTATGAAGTAGAGAGTGATATATGTATAAAATATGTAAATATCAACTCAGAGAAATTAACATATCCATCACCTCAAACATTTATTATTTCTTTGTGTTGGGAAGTTGCAAAATAATCTCTTCTAACTGTTTGAAAATATATACTAAATTATTGTTAACTGTAGTCACTCTATAATACTATAGAAATGAAAATTTATTCCTCCTATCTAGGTATAATTTTGTATCCATGAATTGTCCTTTCCCTGTTCCCCCTGCTCCATCCATTTCCCATCCTCTGGTGACAAGTACTCTATTCTCTATCTCTCTGAGCACAATAAAAGAAAAACCACCCAATGAAGAGACAAGGTGACCAAATAGGAACAGCTCTGGTCTACAGCTCCCAGGGAGATTAATACAGAAGGTGGGTGATTTCTGCATTTCCAACTGAGGTACTCAGTTCATCTCACTGGGGCTGGTTGGAAAGTGGGTGCCGTCCAAGGAGGGCGAGCCAAAGTTGTGGGGGACATTGCCTCACCTGGGAAGCACAAGGGATCGGGGAACTCCCTCTCCTAGTCAAAGGAAGTCATTAGAGACTGTACTGTGCAGTCTTTTCCAGATACTGTGCTTTTCCAATGGTCTTTGCAACCCACAGACCAGGAGATTCCCTCTAGTGCCTACACCACCAGGGCCCTGGGTTTCCAGCACAAAACTGGGTGGATGTTTGGACACACACCGAGCTAGCTGCAGGAGTTTTTCTTTTTCCATACCCCAGTGGCGCCTAGAACATGAGTGAGATAGAATCATTCATTCCCCTGGAAATGGGGCTGAAGGCAAGTGGTCTGGCACAGGGAGGGGAACATCACACACCAGGGCCTGTCAGGGGTTCGGGGGCTAGGGGAGGGATAGCATTAGGAGAAATACCTAATGTTGATGATGGGTTGATGGGTACAGCAAACCACCATGATACGTGTATAACTATGTAACAAACCTGCACTTTCTGTACATGTACCCCAGAACTTAAATTATAATGAAAAAAGAAAGAAGACCCAAATAAGTAAAATCGGATATGAAAGAGAACACATTACAACTGATACTATAGAAATATAAAATATTATTAAAGACTATTATCAACAAGGATATATCACCAAAATGGAACTTCTAGAAGAAATAGATAAATTTATGGATACATATAACCTTCCAAGATTGAATCAAGAATAGTTAGAACACCAGAAGAGACCAATGAGTCATGAGGCTGAATCAGTAACAACAAATCTCTCAACCAAGGAAAATCTAGGACCAAATGGCTTCATTTCTGAATTCTACCAAACTTTTAAAGACTAACTAATACAAATTCTTCTCAAAGTATTCCAAAACACTGAATAGGAGAGAATTCTTCCAAACTCATTCTATGAGCCCAGTATCACCCTGATGCTAAGATGAGACAAGGACACAACAAAAAACTATGGGCGAATGTCTCTGATGAACACAGATGCAAAAATCCTTAACAAGATACTAGTAAATGGAATCCAATAATACATTTACAAGATTATACAACATAATCAACTGTAATTAATTTCGGGGATGAAAGGATGGTTCAACATATGCAAATCAATAAACGTGATACTTCACAACAACATAATGAAGCACAAAAGCCATATGACTGTCTCAATAGATGCAGAAAAAGTACTTGATAAAATTTAACATCACTTCTTGACAAAAACTGTCAAATTAGATATAGTACATTCTCACTTAACATCATTTATTGGTTCTTGGAAACTGACTTTAAGTGAAATGACATACAGGGAAACCAATTTTTTTCTTATGAATGTTATAACAATGTTGAATGAAAGTACATAATTTGAGGACCTGCTGTATGCCATTTCACTTGAAGTTGCAGTTTCAAGAATCTTTCAATGATGTTAAGCACTTACTCTATAGAATGAATGTGCCTCAACACAATACAGGGCATATATGATAAACCCACTGCTAACATCATACGGAAAGGAGAAAAGTTGAATGTTTTTCCTCTAAGAACTGGAATAAGGCAAGGAAGCTCACTTTCAACACTCTTATTCAACGCAGAATTGGAAGTCTTAGAACACTTAGACAAAAGACAAATATAAAGGGCATATGCATTGGACAAAAGGAAGTCAAATTATCCCTGCTTACAGGCATAATGTTATGTATAGAAAAACCTAAAGACTCCACCAAAAAACTCTTAGAAATGATGGCTATTTTTGTTATTACATGGGAAAAGCCTAATTGGGAATAATGGCAAAGCAGATAAAGTCAGAACTGGGAAATGAAGATAAACATATTCCTAATAATATAATTTGACCACGTATAATTAGCCATACCTGCATCTTGACTATCCATGAACTATCAAGTTATATGAGCCAATAAAACCTCTTTCTCTTGTCTAATTTCAGTTGCAACAAAGGTACCATATGTAAATAATACAACTATCTTGTAACCTTGTTCTCTCAGCCCAGAGCAATGATGCATCCTCATGCTAGCCAGCTATGCATGTCATGAATTTGTGGGACAAACTCTGTTCTCACATTGAAGTAATAGTTAACATCTAAAACAATGAGATGTATCGATTATTCAGTTTCTTCCTTTCTTAGAAATGTAAGCTAGAAACATGGAAGGATTTCACAGCTGATTGTAAGAAAGAAAGAAGAAAAAAGACAGTGGGGTTTATAAGTAGCTCATATCTGTGTATTTTTGTGCCATATCACAGAACCTGTGTGCTAACATTCCAGAGCTGGTGAGAATCTCAACGACTCTCCACTTTCAATCTCCATGAGGACTGGACTTCCTTTAAAAATATATTGTTGAGTTTTCCTCTTTTCTTTCCTTTTCTTTTTTCTCTCTTTTTTCTTTTTTTTTTTTTTATGGAGTCTTGCTCTGTTGCCAGGCTGGAGTTCAGTGGCGTGATCTCGGTTCACTGTAATCTCTGCCTCCCAGGTTCAAGCAATTCTCCTGTCTCAGCCTCCTGAGTAGCTGGGACTACAGGTGTGCACCACCACACTCAGCTTATTTTTGTATTTTTAGTAGAGACGGGGTTTCACCGTGTTAGCTAGGATGGTCTGGATCTCTTGACCTCATGATCTGCCCGCCTCAGCCTCCCAAAGTGCTGCGATTACAGGCGTGAACCACCACTCCCAGCCTCCTCTTTTATTTTCTTATGTGTGTTAATACAATGAAGTTTTGTTTAATTGAATTGGTTTGTGTGGATGTCTGATCATTTTATGAAAAAAAAATCATAGTTGAAAGATTTATTAATATAAAATCATGTTTATTTTATATTCTCTGAGAAAAGTTCTTTTAAAATAATATGATGTGGTGTCAAGTTTCCTTTTCTGTCTTTTGGTTTCCACCTGTAATTCTATCCAAGATCTACTTGTAATGATGTTAATACTTAAGTGAATACATATCTAGCTCTATACCACCTATATTTATACCCATGCCTGTACTTATGCTGTTTATTCTATATACACATTGATATCCACTTTTATATCATTAAAAAGTTGTTACCTCTGAGATCCAGTTTTGTCACAACAAGGGTTATGAATCCAAACTATTTGTCAATAAAATATAATCTGGCAACCAAAAAATAACTTACAAGGACTCAAATACTTTCCATATTTTTCTCCAATACCATACAGACATGTCATTCCACCTAACAATGCTTTTTTGAAAGCTCCCTTTCACTTTTATTTTCTTCCTGCACATTCCTCAGCTTTCTCTCACATCCATCTTCCAGAATATTCTCTTCAACATCTATCCTTCTCCAAACCAAAGCTTCTTCTGGTAGCCCTTCCACTTTTCTTAATTAGTAAAACCTAAGGCCCAATGGGCTCATCTAGAGGTAGAAGGTTTCTCTCTAGAAGGCTGAACACAAGAAATGGAAGAGAAACGTGTGTTTCCAGACAAAATTCTTTTTAACAGGAAAGGAAAATGTGAAGTCTGAGAATTCCTTTATTAATTTTTTCCTTGCCACATAAGTATCAATTTATCGGAAACTTTAGGAATATAAAGCAAAATTTAACGTGTTTGTTTTTGAATTGGGGTAATCTATATTTTTGATAACATATTTTCCACGTTTTGCAATAGGCATAGTTTTTCTTAAATTTTTTTAAAATATAAAGTCATTGAACAAATTAATGTAAAGGCATAAACCTCCAAGCAAAGCAATACCGAAATCCTGAACATCCTTTGGATGTACCATGAGAAATGCAGCAACCTTCCTTTAGATTATTTCCCCTCCAGGTACACATCACTTAGTGCTACTTCCCTTAGGATCCATTATTCTCCTAATCTCACCTGGATTTGCTATGCTTTGAAAATGGCATTGCATGAACTATAGCTTCTTCCTGATTTATTCTGTTCTTTGTAAAGGGCGAATGCAGAATCCACACACGCTCTGTTTCTCTCTGCATTCATGCTGTGCTTTGGTGTGACGCATTGAGTAGGGTCGTGGAGCATCTACCAGGTTGGTTATCCACAGCCTCAGCTGCAGGAGCCTCATGCCCTCAGGATTTCTGTAGAGCCTTTATTTTTACTATGCCTTCATAAATTGGAGTAAAGTACTCTTTTGTGCCTTCTTCTTGGCGGAGAGCCTAACAAATGAAGGTTAAGCTTCACTGCTTCCAAAGAAAAAAAGAAAGATATTTCCTCGGTGCTTGTGAAGGTCAGCGTGACTAGGTTCACATTAGTCACTATCAAGTAACAAGGAACTGTGAATAGATGCCCAGTTTCTGACTCACCCACCCGCTTATTCATTATGCACTTAGAGACCATTTCAGCTCAGGTGCTGGGAATGGAAAGAGCAAGGCATCCTCACTTCCCAGGAGCGACTTTTAGAATAATGGGAAAGATAGGTATGAGGAGATGCAGTCCAAAATAACAATGCTTATGATGAAAATGGAAAAAGTAACACGTACTGATTTCTGTTTACCAGGTGCCAGGAACTGTTCTGTTCCTAACACTTTTCATATCTAATGTTACCTATCAAAATTATGCTGCTATAAAGACACATGCACACGTATGTTTATTGTAGCACTATTCACAATAGCAAAGACTTGGAATCAACCCAAATGTCCATCAGTGACAGATTGGATTAAGAAAATGTGGCACACATACACCATGGAATACTATGCAGCCATCAAAAAGGATGAGTTTGTGTCCTTTGTAGGGACATGGATGCAGCTGGAAACCATCATTCTTAGCAAACTATCACAAGAACAGAAAACCAAACACCACATGTTCTCACTCATAGGTGGGAACTGAACAATGAGATCACTTGGACTCAGGAAGGGGAACATCACACACCGGGGCCTATCATGGGGAGGGATTGCATTGGGAGTTATACCTGATGTAAATGACGAGTTGATGGGTGCAGCACACCAACATGGCACAAGTATACATATGTAACAAACCTGCACATTATGCACATGTACCCTACAACTTAAAGTATAATAATAATAAATAAATTAAAAAAATAATAATAAAAATAAAAAGTAGCTGTAGTTCATCATCAAAAAAAAAAAAAAAAAACTAATATAGCATCGTTATTATTGTTATTATTTTCTTTTGTTTTTTTTTAGATGGAATCTCGCTCTGTCACCCAGGCTGCAGTGCGGTGGCAGGATCTCGTCTCACTGCAACCTCCGCCTCCCGGGTTCAAACGATTCTCCTGTCTCTACCTTCCGAGTACCTGGGACTACATGTGTGTGCCACCATGCCCAGCTAATTTTTTGTATTTTTAGTAGATATGGGATTTCACCATGTTAGCCAGGATGATCTTGATCTCCTGGCCTCATGATCCACCTGTCTTGGCCTCCCAAAGTTCTGGGATTTCAGGCGTAAGCTACTGTGCCTGGCCTATTTTCTTCATTTGATAGAGAAAAAAATGAAGTCCATGGCCGGGCGCGGTGGCTCAAGCCTGTAATCCCAGCACTTTGGGAGGCCGAGACCGGCGGATCACGAGGTCAGGAGATGGAGACCATCCTGGCTAATATGGTGAAACCCTGTCTCTACTAAAAATACAAAAAACTAGCCGGGCGAGGTGGTGGGCGCCTGTAGTCCCAGCTACTCGGGAGGCTGAGGCAGGAGAATGGCGTAAACCCGGGAGGCGGAGCTTGCAGTGAGCTGAGATCCGGCCACTGCACTCCACCCTGGGCGACAAAGCGAAACTCCGTCTCAAAAAAAAAAAAAAAAAAAAAAAAAAAAAAAGAAAACCTGAACAGATCAATGATGAGTAATGACATGGAAACAACAATAAATTGTGGCCCAGCCAAGAAAAGCCCAGGACTGAATAGCTTCACTGTTGAATTCTACCAAGCATTTAAAGAATAACTAAAATCAATTCTTCTCAAACTATTCACAAAAATTACATAGGAGTGAATTCTTCCACACTCATTCCACTAAACTAACATTACACTGATGCTAAAAACAGACAAGAACACAAAGAAAAAAGAAAACTTTAGGCCAACATCCTTGCTGAATATACATGCAAAAATCCTCAACAAAATGCTAGCAAACCTGGTCCAGTAGCACATCAAAAATACTATATTTCGTTATCCAGTGAGATTCATTCCATAGATATAAGGATGGTTCAACATATCTAAATCAATGAAAGTGAAACATTACATCAACAGAACGAAGGAAAAAAAAAAAACTATGTATTCATTTGTATAGATGCAAAAAAAGAAAAAAAGCATTTGATAACATTTGATAAAATTCAACATGTCTTAATTGCATGCAACACAAGAGGTGTTGAAGGAAATGTGCCTAAACACAATAAAGGCAAACTCATAACTAACATCATACTGAGCAGGAAAAGGCAGAAATAATTTTTGTCTAAGAAATGGAACAAGAAAAGGATGATCACTTTTCCACATTCATTCAACTTATTACTGGACATGCTTGCCAGAGCAACTAGACAAGAGAAAGACATTTTAAGGCATTCATATTGGAAAAGAGAAAGTCAAATTGCCCCTGCTTGCAGATGACATAATTTTACATATAGTCAAATCTAAAGACTCTACTAAAAATATTTAGAACTGATAAACGAAAACAGTAGAGTAACAAGATAGAAATAAACATGAAAATCTCTAGCATTTCTATATACCATTGATGATCTTGTTGAAAAAGAAATCAAGAAAGTTATCTCATTTACAATAGCCACAAAAACACAAAATATCTGGGAATAAATTTAACTAATAAGGTAAAATATCTCTAAATGAAAATTATAAAAATCTGATGACAGTTGGGTGCGGTAGCTCACCCCTGTAATCCCAGCATTTTGGGAGGCTGAGGCAAGCAGATCACCTGGGGTCAGGAATTGCAGATCAGCCTGGCCAACATACTGAAACCCCATCTCTACTTAAAATACAAAATTAGCCAGGCATGGTGGCATGTTCCTTTAATCCCAGCTACTCCAGAGGCTGAGACAGGAAAATCACTTGGACCCTGGAGTCGAGGGTTGCAGTGAGCTGAGATCATGACATTGCACTCTAGCCTGGACAAAAAGAATGAAACTCTGTCTCAAAAAAAAAAAAATCTAATGAAAAAATTAAACAGTACACAAAAAATGAAACACACATATTCATTTATTTCAATAACTAATATTGTTAAAATGACCACAGTACTCCAAGCAATCTGTAGATTCAATGTAACCCCTATCAAAATACCAAAGACATTCTTTTCAGAAATAGAAAAAAATCTTAAAATTTGTATGGAACCACAAAAGACCCCCAGAATAGCCACAGCAATGATGAGCAAAAGGAGAAAACCTGGAGTCATCCCACTACCTGTCATCAAATATACTAGAAAGCTATAGTAACCAAAACAGCATAGTGTTGGCATAAAAACAGTGGAATAGAATAGAGAACCCAGAAATATATCCACATTTACTGGCAACTAATTTTTAACAGAGGTACCAAGAACATCACTGGGGAAAGAACAGACTTTTTAATTAATGATGCTGGGAAAAACTGTATATCCATAAACAGAAGAAGGAAGCTAGACATGTATCTCTCACCATATAAAACAGTCAAGTCAAAATGGATTAAACACATAATGTGAGACACACTGGAGAAATGTTTCAGGAGAAACATTGGAGAACACATTGGAGAAATGTTTCAGGACTGGTTTGGGAAAGGTTTTATGGATAAGATGTCAAAAGCACAAGCAACAAAAGCAAAAATAGACAGATTGGATTAAAGCAAACTAAAAGGCTTCTGCACAGCAAAGCAAAAATTCAATAGAGTGAAGAGACAACCTACAGAATGTAAAAAATATTTGCAAATGATTTAACAAGAGCTTAGAATCTAGAATATACAAGGAATTCACAGAACTCAAAAGCAAAAAATACTCCAATTAAGAGAATGAGGTGGTAAAAGGAAAAAAATAATCTCACTAAAACATGTTTGAAAGATATATGTAAAAAGGTATATCATTCATTTCATATAAGTGGTTCCATATTTCTACTGATATAAATCTCATTGGACTGAACATTAACACTTTTATGAATAAAACTGCCTCAATAACTTCAGTTTGCTAAGCTGAAGGTTATCAATAAAGACAGGGGGCACCCAAGCCTCTGGCTTCCAGTCTTCATTTTCCATATTTCATGCTGCCCGAGTTCTTGAGATCTTTCTCTTTTTCCTCTCCTTAGCCTATTTTATTTCTATCAAAGTCACTTCAATGATTTTATTTTAATTAACCTGATGGATTTAAAGGATGAGGTACATTATGTGCATCTCCTTTAGGAAAATATTTGATGACTCTAAAACCCATATTCCTTGAAAATTTGCTATCACCAAATCTTAGAATCTTATGGCTGCTGAATATTAATTTTTTTGCAGATAAGGATTACAGATGAGAAAGAATATCAGCGCAGCAAATTGCCAAAAGCTCTTTTTGAGATCATGATGAATAATGCATACTAAATTCATTTTGCATATTTCTAGAAATTATGCAAATTATATTGAGTAAATAGCCTATGAAGTGAGGTGTTTTGATAAAAACAGTTAATTCTCTTTTTGTTACAGCATGTAAGTGGTGTTTAAGCTAACCATATGCAAATCTTTTTGGTTTCCCATTAAATTATCTAAACCTGAATTATTTAATAATAATGCACTCTTTACTCAAAACATCAAGGCTTTGTGCCTTTAACCCTAATTCTCTTTATTCTATTCTTAATTCCACTGAACTAATAATGCATTATTTTATAGACCTTCTGAAGTTATTTTTCCTATCAGATTGTGATTTGAGCAGATTTAGAGGAAGTTATCTTCATATTAACTATTCCTTTGACTAGTAGAGTCAACTATTGTTATAATTGGGTGGTTAAAGGTGTGTATTCAGCAAGCATCCACTGGAATGCAGAGTTTAAGTGACTCAATTCTACCTTCAAGAGGTTTAAAGTCTTCTAGGGGAGAAAAGGCATGTACCCCAGCAAGTTAGACATAGACAACACGCATGGGAACACAGGGGAAGGAGAAGTCACTTCTAGATTTAGGGGGTGAGTGGGTATTCAGTAGAAATATCACGAGGCATGTCAGGAAAATTTAATTATCGAGAAATTTTGTACATAAGTAGATAATAAAAGGAGAGAGTCTGATACTCTCTATTGGCTATTGTAAGAACAGGATGAATGAAGCTTAGAGGTGCGAAAATAGACTGCTTTGAGAAAGAAGCAGTTACTCTGATTTATCAGGCAGTTAAATCAGCTATGTGAGGAGATGCAGTGAAATCTAACATAACAGTACTACTCCCGTGACTACTAACAACAATAATAACAAAGAATGGTAATAAATTCAATGGAAATAAAAAAACCAACCATGTCTTAAGCACTTACTGTGTTCAAGGCCTTTTGTTTAGTGTCATATATGTATTTTACACACTAGAAAATTATTTTAAGTGGACCTTTAAAAAAAGTATTAATTTCACCATATCCGGAATACTGGCAGTGTAAAAGTCTCAAATTAACTATTTATTTATTTATTTATTTATTTATTTATTTATTTATTTATCTAAGTTCCCTCCTCTCACCCCCAACCCTCAACCCTCAACAGGCTCTGGTGTATGTTGTTCCCCTCCCTGTGTCCATGTGTTCTCATTGTTTAACTCCCACTTATGAGTGAGAACATGTGCTGTTTGGTTTTCTGTTCCTGCATTAGTTTGCTGAGGATGATGGCTTCCAGCTCCATCCATGTCCCTGCAAATGACATGATCCTTTTTATGGTTGCATAGTATTCCATGGTGTATATGCACCATATTTTCTTTAACCAGTCTATCATTGATGGACATTTGGGTTGGTTCCATGATTTTTAGTGCTTTATATTTTATTACTGAACACAGCCCATAACCCTTGCAGGCCAGTAAGTAAGCTACTTGTTCCAGATGAGGAAACCAAGGTATAGATACAGAAATTTCTCCAAATTCTGCCAAGTGGTAGAAGGTGTTTTATTTTGTTTTGTTTTATAGGGTCTTGCTTTTTCATCTAGGCTGGAGTGCAGTGGCATGATCATAGGTCACTGCATCCTCAATCTCCTTGCTTAAGTAATCCTCCCCCCTCAGCCTTCTGAGTAGCTAGAACCACAGGCATGAATCACCACACCCGGAAAAGTTTTTTGATTCCCTTTTGTAGAGATGAGGTCTCACTATGTTGTCCAGGCTGGTCTCAAACTCTTAGACTCAAGTGATGCTCCCACCTAAGTGCTAGGATTACAAGCATGAGCCACTGTGCCTGGCATTAGATTCTTAAATGTCAAATTGAAGAACTGGTCTTGAATTCTGTAAGTACAGTGCTTCACTGAGGATTCTGATGTCAGGATGCAATGTGGCTTTTTCCCATACTGAAAAGTGCTACAAAATGTGTTTGGTCAACACATATTAATTGAAAATTGAATATTCTCTATGAGCCAGGCATATTCTTGGTGCTCAGGATGTATCAATGTGCAAACCCCAAAAATATCTGTCCTTATGGATCTTATATTCTAGTGAAAAGAGACAAAAAGTTAAAGAACAATGTGCGTGCACAATGAAGGAAAATATATTTTAGAAAGGACAAGTGCTACAGGGTAAAAATAGAACACACTGAACAGGATAGGGAGAGCAAGTAGGGGTTCTAGTTGCAAAGTTTAATAGAATGGTCAGCATGAGCTGCCTTAAGAATGTAATATTTGAGCAAAAACCTAATGAAAGTGAGAGAGGTAGCCAAACAGACAGGTGAAGAAGCACATTCCAGGCAGTGGGGAGGGTTACTATGGATACTCTAAGGCTAGTGTGCCTGGATAATGTGAGGAACAGCAAAGAGGACACTGTGGCTTGAAGGGACAGAAAACAAGGAGAAAGTGGTAAGAGATGAGGTCAAAGAGTATCATGGGGGAAAAGTCATGTATAATCTTTTAGGACATGTGAAGATGTTGTTTTAAGCAAAATAAGGAACCATTCATTGCAGGACTGTGATTCAAGGAGTGAAATCTGCCTTACTTTTAGAAATAGTAAGTCTATTGAGAAAGGGCAGGCAGAAGAGGTGCCTATTTTTTCCATACATTTGCTTTTACATTTTAGTTCCTACAAACCATACCTTCTGTCTTATATATCTCATGTCTCCCCTCTCCCCGCCCCCACACTGTAATGCACAGTTTGAAGGGGGCTTCTACCAATAGCACCTTGTATATCCTTAAGTCCTTTTTTTTTCTTTTTTTTTGAGACAGAGTTTTGCTCTTGTTGCCCAGGCTGGAGTGCAATGGTGTGATCTTGGCCCACCGCAAGCTCCGCCTCATGGGTTCAAGCAATTCTCCAGCCTCAGCCTCCTGAGTAGCTGGGATTACAGGCATGTGTCACCATGTCTTTCTAATTTTTGTGTGTCTGTTTTTTAGCAGAGACAGGGTTTCTCCATGTTGGTCAGGACTCGAACTCCTGACCTCAGGTGATCCACCCCCCTCGGCCTCTCAAAGTGCTAGAATTACAGGCATGAGCCACCGCGCTTGGCCAAGTCTTATTTATGACAGGCATTTTAATTGCTTAAGTAGTTATTTATAAGCTCTGAGATGGCAAGATCTATATTTGCTACATTTTACATTGTATCATGGAGGGAATATATGTAGAGATATTTGTTGTATCAATAATAAATCAATCTGTTATATATAATTCCTCAAAACTAATACATTTCTAAAATCTCAGTCCTGCAACTAAAAAACTCTACTAAATATGTCTGCATGGTAGCTTAACTAACATCCCAAACCTAAAATATGCATAATAAATTTACTCTTTTTTATCTGATATTTCTTCTCTTAACTCCTTTATTTTTGTTCATGATTTCACTGTTGGGCTAATTACCAAAAGCTCAAATCTGTGGGGAGGACCTTGACTTTTTATCTTTTCACTAACTCCACCCTGCTCTGTGCCCAACTGTAGCATAAGTGACTGATCAGATTATAAAGATTCTATCTGTAGAATATAATATACCTTTACTTTCTCCTTTCTCATCTCAGTATCACTTAACCTGAATAAAGATCTCTTTTCCACTCATCTGAGCTACACCGATAATCTGTTATTAAATTGCTTTGCTCTATTCCTCACTTAAATACTCTCATATGTGCCTTTTGCAAAGTAGAAAGCTATATGTTATAAAATGTGTCCCTTTTAAAGTCGAATGCTTAATTAAAGACTCCAGTAGTCCCTAGTCATAAAACTACTTAATGTATAATTCAAAGCCTTACATCAGCATTAATAAATTGCACATTACAAGGTGGTATATATAAAAGAGAAAAGTTTAATGATTACATTAGTTTTGGAACTAACTAATGTAACTAAACTAACAGATTACAAAATGTGGTTGCAAGTTCCTCTCATCCTTGTATACTTGCTTGTCTACAATTAAAGTTGCCTCTCCAATTGGGGCTGACCTTGTGACTTATTTTGACCAATACAATGTGGCAGAAGTGACGCCATGTGACGTCAGGGCCTAGATCTCAAGAAACCTTGGGACTTCTACTCTCACTTGTTTTGGAATACGTCTGCCATCATGTGAACAAACCTGAGAAATCAAACAAACAAAAGGAAAACACAAGAACAGCAACAACAAGAAGGAAACAAAAACAAACAAAAAATCCTACATGTGGAAAAGAAAAAGAAAAAAAAAAAACCCTACTTGTGGAAAGAAACCCAGCCATCTAGGTGAGCTCAGCCTCCAGCCCATGCATCAGCCAAAAGCAGGTGCATGAGTTAAGCCCAGAACAGCAGCCAGCACACAGAGTTATGAGAAGTAATAAAGCATGATTTAAAGCTATTGTTTTGAAATAGGTCATTATTGAGCAATAGGTAACTGATACAGACATGTTATCCTTTACTTAGAAAGCTTAAGGCACATTAGCCTAGTGAAGCCTAAAACATCCTATGCTGAAAAGACCTGCTTAACTTTGTTTAATCCAGTCAAATTTATGTGAGTAAAGAATGATTTGTTGTTGCTACTTACAAACTTCATTGAGTTTTCTAGTGCTGAAACCCAGTTTTAGAAATCAGAATTCTTATGATTTCTCTGCAACCCACTCTTTGGCCCTATATTTTATTATTGCAGTTTTCATACACAATACTGTTTTTCAAATTCAATTATAAACAGTTTCTAAGCATACTCTCTTCTTCTTGGCCTTTGGCAATAATTTTAAATGGTATCTCTTCTAAGAAGCTTTGGCTGATCATCCCTTCTGTAAGTTATTAAACTATTACAAATACAGCAGTCGATTCAACAAAGTTCCCAGTTTCTTTGTGTGGACCTATCATATGCCAGGGACTGTGCTGAGACCTGGAGTTGCAACTGTGAGTTAAGGCAGAGTTCAGAACTTAAGGCTCTTGGGTGTTATATTTTGGTTTTTTGTCTTTTGCTGGCTTGAATGTTTCATCTGGGCAGAAGGAGTTTATTAAGTACATTTTTCCATTTTGAATATTTTGTTTCTTTGGGAAATTCCCAACCAGTATTTGTGGAATGGTAAGGGAATGAATAATGCAAATAATTATAGTTTAATACGCATTATGTAAGCTATTGCATAACACAGTTCTTTAGAATTTACTAATTTTGCAACCAATCGCTAATGCACACCATAAGAGAAAGAACTTGAAATGGTCATTGAACAAGTCTTCCTTCTAAGAACTCAAGCAATTGCTCATTTGAAGAGTCAAACTAGATAAAAATATAGTTAATGAACCTTTTGTGAGCTTTAAGTGCTTGACCTCATTGTTTTGTCCATATGATTAAGCAGCATTTACATAAGACCAGATCAAACATTTATTAACCACAAATCAGTAGCTTAAAACAACACAAATACATTGTCTTACAGTCAGAATCCAACAGGCACCTCACCAGTTTGAAATCAAGACATCAGCAGGACTATACTTTTTTTCTGGAGGATCTAGGGGAGAATCAGCATCTTTGCCTTTTCCAGCTTCTAGAGGCCACATTTTCTCCATCATTAAAGCCTGCAATGTGATGTTTCTCTGGCCATTCTTCTGTTATTACATCTCTTTTCACTACAGCCAAAAGGATGTCCTCTTTTAAGAACTTCTGTAATTAGATCAGAGTCGTCCAGATTATCCAGGATCTTCATCCTATTGGAAGGTTCTTAACCATACTCGCATCAGTAAAGTCCCTTTTGTGGAGGCAACAAAATCACAGGTTCTAGAGATTGGCATGTAGACATCTTGGAGGGGCCGTTACTCTATACAACGGGGGTGTTGTTTCAAAATTTATTGTTTTTTCAAATTTATTCTCATATGTGAGACATTCAAAAACTGTGCTTGTGGGCAATATTGATCCTGTTTCATAGGTGAAAAAACGGAAGCAGGCCATTTATTTTGTCTAGGATCATGCCATCAGCTTCTACCCTAGAATATTTGACTTCATGGCCTTACTTATGCAACTCATCAGCTTGCTTTTACTTTTTTTTATTTTTTATTATTTACTTTTTTACTTTTACTAGAAAGTAAAAGAAATGGATTTTCAAACAGCATTCATAAGCCATCAGAAAGGAACACCAACAAGAATAGTCAATTTAACTGTTTTGGCTGAATAGAGAAGTATGGTATACAATTCAAAGAGTGAACTCAATACCTGGAATACGAGTTTTTTTGCTCAGACAGGTCTTACGCTAAATCCCAAAAGCAGGGACTGTAACTGTAATGTCTTTCTTTAGTAGATTTCAAATTCAGAGGACTGTTTAACTGGTAATTCGTCCAGGCAAATATCTGTTAGGTATCACTCTGCCAGAGAAGTTGGGTACAAGATGAGCAAGGTAAAGACTGATCAAAAAGAATGACATAGAGACCAAACACTGCCGAATGTAATGCAGTGACTACTCTACTAGCATGACGTACTATGTTAAAGAGAGAAATATGTGGCCACTTGGTCTCAATGTGCAGGGATAATGGTAAAAGAAAGCTTCAAAGAAAGGTAATGTTTGAGTTTCACTTTCAAGACTTTCACTGTGAAGATTAAGTGGCAGAGACACAGAGGTAACAAATGTGCTACAGGTATGAAAGTGATTGCAGTGGATGTTTCTGAAAGCATAAATGAGATGTGAGACCACATCTGCAAAGCCCTAGCTGTCATGACTGTGGGCACATCACTTCACCTCACTGAATGTCGTTCTTCGTTTGTGGATGTTTGCATGGTCAGTGCCAAGCACATTTCCTCACATATGGTAAGCATTAACAAAATATACAGTTGAATTTAACATTTACAATGTGAATATGTATTAAAAGGGTGTAGGTGATTGCTTACATAGATACATTTATATTCACTTACTGCATGCTAATGGATATTGGAACTATCCAATGACTTTGAAATATAGCACTTATAAAGCATTCATATTTCATCTATAATACACCAAATTATGATATTCAGAAAATAATTTGGAAACACAGATATCCATGGGAAGGAGGAATATGGAAGGGAATGACTTAGGAAAGAATCTAAAGATATGAAGGGAAACCTAGGCATAAAGTAGATGTCTGAAAATTGATTACTAAAGGAGAGAAGGTGCATATTAAGACAGGAGATGCATATAAAAACTGTATTCACAAATTGTATGTGAGTGTCATTCATGGGGTGTGCCCGAATAACTCAGTCAAAAAGAGAAAGGCAACCCACTGGTCAACCCCAGGTGATAAATAGGTGGGTAGGTGGGAGGGAGAGAGCTGGGAAATGTAGCTCTATCATGATGGAGAAGAGAAATAGTGGAGGAACAAGAAGAAAAAACCTACTACTTATGTATTTGGCCAAGAGAAAGAATCTGAAAGACAAATTTAGAAGAAAGAATATTCTGAAGTTCAACCAATTAAAAAAAAAAAACCCAAAAAACAGAAAACAGATCTCAGACCCACATAGTTTCTCTGCATGTGTCAGCTTGTACAAAATCTGCACCTAAAAATGCTCTCACAGAATGGTGGTAGTTTCTTATTCTCGGGACAATTGATCCCACGTTATTGAGAATGGTTTCCTTAAACATGATGGAAATGAAAGACAGCTCCACGTCTCCAAGGCTGTAGCCTTAAATGAATGCCGTACTTCAAATCCCTCTCCAGTGTGAAGTTTTCGAAGTGAAAATTCACGTGCATTTCCTTAGGTCTCTGAGTGACTGTAAATGAGATTGGGTAATATCTACAGTGCCAGGCCTACAAAGGAGATCTAGTGTAGCTTGATAGACTATGATGATGAATTAGTAGTCACACTTAGAAGCAGATTAGAGTGAAGGAAGATAAATTAATTCTTTTATCTATATAATTCCATTCAGTAGGTTCTTATATGTGGGATTAGAAATATTATAAACATGAAGGGCAGTGTTGAGTTTAGAAACAATTGGTTAGGGATCATACAAATGAGTGTTTAAATAAGATTCTTTACTTAGTAATCTGTTTACATGGTCAGTTTACCTAATACTCTCAGATGCTCAGCATCCTTATCTACGCAACGAGATAATACTTTAGAACTGTTATAAGGGCTAGAAACAAAATGTACAATAAAGAGGCAAAGATAGCACAGTGCCAAGGAGGATACAGTAAGTTTTCACTAAATGAGTACTGAATGGTATATGTAGTATACATATACATATACTGAATGGTATGCTGTAGTCAATATAAGCTGAAATTGAATTTTTCTTTTGCTATACCTTTGTGGGAAGTGGGAATCACTCATATAGCTCTCTTTGGCACATTCTGTCACGTTCTACCTGAAAAGAGGATTTTCTGACTCATAGATTGTGAACCAAATAAAAAATAAACATGAACAGGTCTATTTCTGTAACAGGGCCTTTGTGTATTCTCTGCCCCCCACCTATATTTGCACATGTAGAGATAACTTCACAGTTGGATGCCTAGTCTCTGGTTTATGTTAATAAATCACTGTTCCATGACCCTTTTATACTGTGGACTATGGAGAGGCCATAGTTTATTATTTCTGTTTTATGGATTATATCACTGAAATCCTAAACCTTAAATGGCTTCATTTTGACCTCAACATTTTAGTTCATGGAATCTATCCCAAGTAAATAATCAGAGAAGGGACTAAAGATTTATGTACAGGAATGTTCATCATGGTGTTATTTATTATAGCAAAACATAGAGAAAAAATTTCAAATATCCAACTTCAGGAGATTTATTAAATAAATTATGGTGTATTCATGTGAGGGAATTTGTTCAATAGTAAAATGACATTTTTAGAAGGCTATTTCATGATATAATGTTAAGTAAAGAAAGCATGATTCAAAACTGTTTTTGTAAGTATAATTTTTTTAAATTCTGCAAATTACAGAGTAAAGCACATAAACTAAAATGCTTTCATTCTTTTTCAATAGTTGGATTATAGAATTTAAAAAATGTTTTCTATTTGAGTAATGACTATCTGTAGTAAGCCTGTTTTTTTCATTATAAGAACAAGAAAAAAGACATAACTTTTAAAGAAATAAAAAGTTTTGTCTGTTGATACAGCAGAACTGTATAAATATCACCTTTACTCACATCATTAAAAAACAAACACTGCCTGGGCACGGTGGTTCATGCCTGTAATCCCAACATTTTCGGAGGCCAAGGCAGGCGGATTACTTGAGGTCAGGAGTTCAAGGTCAGCCTGGTCAACATGGTGAAACCCCATCTCTACTAAAAATACAAAAATTAGCTGTGCATGGTGGTGAACACCTGTAATCCAAGTTACTTGGGAGGCTGAGGCAGGAGAACTGCATAAACCCAGGAGGCAGAAGTTGCAATGAGCCGAGATTGTGCCACTTTACTTCAGCCTGGGTTACAGAGCGAGACTCTGTCTTTAAAAAAATAAAAATAAGAATAAAAAAAATAAGAAAACCCCACACACTATATGGTTTGGTTTATCCATATATATAATATATGTATATACATATATTTATATGCATAAAATCTGTATTTTTTTTAAATGCATTTGTGGAATTTTCTGTTAACATTTAATTTCTTATAATAGAGTTAATTAAAATATGTATGTGACAACCTTTGCTTTAGCTACTTGTCAGTTTACATTAGAGTTTCTCAACATTCATACTACTGACAACTTGGGCTGGATGACTTTTTGTGGTAGATGTGCTGTTCTGAGCATTGTAGGATATTCAGCAGCATCCCTCATCTCTACCCCACTTATGACAGCTAAAACCGTCTCCAGACATTGTCAACTGACTCCTGGTGCAAAATTATCCCCATTGAGAACCTCTGGATTAAATAACAGGTGTGTGGTTGTGATTTATAAATATGTTAACTAGAAAATCTCAATGTCTCATTTTCTAAATTATCTCATTTAGTTCCTGTGAAAATAACATTTATTTTAATTTTCTGTTGATTTGGTTGTACTAGTTATATCTAGGCAGTCAATCTTGTTTGAAGATGTCTAATTCAAACAAATAGCTATTCCAAAATTTAATTGAGTGGAAGGGCTGGTAATTAACTGCTTATCTGATTTTAATCATTTTCCTCCCTAAATCAATTTGTGTATAGAAAAATACTCAATCTAACACATCACAGAATATTCCAGCCAATGATTTACTCAGTTTTCATGGTGAAATAAGCACGGTTTAGTAATCAGAAAAACATCTGTGTGTAGTCTGGTTGTTTAACTTTGGGCAGATCACTAAGTTTCTCTTGGATGTATTCTCTTCATGGATTAAAAAAAATTGGAGTTAATGTTGACATCCTCCAAAGACTTTGAGGATTCAACAGAAAAGAGCAAAACGTTATTACAATATGAAATCGACTATTTAGTTCACTATTTTGCAAACATTGAACTAAATTTTAGGGCTACAAAGATACATTAAACTTCTAAGAGACTTTAAGCATCTCACAGTCTGGTGGATGAAACAGACATAGAGTGACCACATAGTGTGTCAAGGGTGACTGCTGACCCTTCTGGTTTGCTTGGGCCCACATGATTTCCTGGTTACAGGACTTAGGATCATAAAACAGAGAAAGCATCCTGAAAACAGGGATGGTTGGTTACCTTAATAATATATGCTTTTACTAGATTCCTCAAAAGCACAGAGGAGGAGCATACTTTTAGTCTGGGTTTAAGGATTCAGAAAAGATGTCACTCTCAACTGAGTTTTGGAAGATGCATTTGAAGGAGGCAAAGTAAGGAGCAAGTGCTGAGCATCAAGAATTGAAGAGCATGTCATATGCTATGCAAATAATTTATCACTGGAACCCAGGATTAATCACATTGGCAGACAGCACTGTTGAAGATAGAGTGTAAAACTGGAGAATGACAGTCTTAGGAGTTTAGGAGTTTAACATTTGTGGTATAGACAATATTAATTAACTTTAATTTGAAACTGACATAATCAGATGGGTTTAAGGAAATAATCCTGATGTTAAAATATAGGATGGATTAGTAAGAGGCAATTTAGAAGACTCGGGGTCATGTTAGGAATCTGGTTTTGGTGCATTGTGAGCTGTTAGGAATCTGTGTTCGGTACATTGTGAGCATAAAGGTAGAGTAAATTTGGGAAAAGCATAGGGGTGGGGGTACAGAATTAAAAGAGCCTGGTATCATATTGAATGTAGGACACAGGAGACAAGAAGCAGTTGAAAGAATTAATAAGTTATCAGCAGTGATTGGAATAGTAGAACGGTGGTACCATTTACAAAATTAAAAATGAGAAAGAAATGGGATTGGGTATGGGGTGGGAGTGGGTCAGGACAATCAACTTATTATTGGCCACATGAAAATTGGGATGCATGTGTCACCACCATCTAGTCAATGATTTGTATCTAGTTGGTAGTCAGAAGTGTGGATGCAACTTTAAGCATTATCTACACAAAAGTCATTGTTGACTTCTGTCAGATCAACCAAGGAGGCTATGAGGGTTAGACAGGAAAAGTGCTGAGCTTGGGGTTGCTAAGGAAAGGATTCTCTCACTCATTAACTTAGTGTCCAGTCATATTGATTTGTGCCTCAAAGCATTGAAAGAATTTGACATATCTGGTTTTAAGGAAGTTTTCTTTGATACTAATTGCACTCTATCTGCTATTTTATTTTTTAAGGAAAAAACCTTATGAGATCTTGTATCCACTAATACCCATGAAGAAGTAAAAAAAGAATCTTTGATTAAAGTTAGTGCAGCCAGAAAAGAAAAATAAATTGCCAGCAACCAATTACCTCACACTTTCCTAAAGGATCTCTCAGTTCATTTCTTGTTATTTTGGGTATGGGTGAAAAGAGACAGCAACTGATATCACCTTTATGTTGCTGGGCCAAAAACTCAGTCTCCTAAGTGTAACTGAAGTAAGCATAACTCCTTTCTGAGCCAAGAATTAAGGCAGTGAATGCAGCCATCAATTCCCATTGCATGTGATGTGTAATCTAACAAATTTTCAAACAGGCACTCTGGAAACAATTAAAAGTAAGCAAGCTGCCCTGATCAAAGGCTTCTGATGTTTTAAATTGCACTCTGGTCACCCACAAGTAGTCTTCCAGAATGTGCCTTGCCCTGTTGGGGCCTGAAGCATAAAAAAAGAAAGTTTATGCTGTCCCGCTCAGTGTGAGTTTAAGGCTGTGGGTCATTAGGAAGCAAACACATTAGGGCTAAAAAAATAATTGTTTGGTTTATAGTCACTTGGGGTTTTAGCTTGAATCAGACCTCAGCTGTGGTGTGTTAGAAGTGTGTGCAATGCTCTATAAAAATTGTTTGCTGATATGTCACTGTCAAAAGCATATGTGAAATTATTAACTTCCCAAACAAACATTTGTAATTTGTGCCAATTTCAGGAAGATAAATACCATCATATTTGCAAACAGTACTTTGCGTTTCCATACAAACCTGAGTGATATAAATAAGCATGTTTTGTGTATTCATTACAGCTTTGCAAACCCTCTCCGTTCTCAACACAATTTGCACAATTTGCAATTTGGTATCATGGGTGATCTTTAACTCATGGCCAGAGATCCTCCACATTGACAGTGTGTGGCCAGGAAACGAAGGGCCCGCTTAACTCTGGTTCATCTGAAAAACATTTAAATGCTGTCCACGACTTTAGATAAGATTCGCACTTTGGTTCACACATGTATTTTTGGTACTGGGAACTCTTAATATGATGCAACAATTTTTTTTTTGAATAAAAAGAAGGAGATGAGGCAAGCCCTATCGGCCAACTTACATGTCAGTAAATACAAGCTCATGCAGTTGTAGTGATCGAAGGAAATGTAACTAACCAGCCCAAACCCTTACAGAAGAGGAGAACATGGCCAAGATAAGTTGAGATAATTGGCTGATTGTCTCAGAGCTAATTAGTGGTAAATCTAGGACTAGAATCTGGGTATTTGAAATCCCACTAACATTCTTCCCACGGAGCCATACTGCTTCCATAATAAAGATAAAAGTTCAAAAACAAAGGTTCCAATATATTAGGCCATGCTAAAAAAAAAAATAAAGCTATACCTCTGTTTCTTATAAGCAAATTATAAGCACCTAGGATTTACAAGATTCACTGTGTTATGAATTATATTTAGTTTTTAATAGTCCTTAACTATTGAACATAAGCATTGCAGTTCTTCAAATAATGCTTTCAAATGCAATGGAATGTGTGGTAGGTTGGATTATAAATCCCAATTCTTCATTTTCCTGGAGTATTATTACCTATCCATACCCTCACAATGGTTTTTCAATGAGTAGAGTTTACCTTCCTGCACCTTTCTTTGGAATCAACTGTTTTGGACAATTCACAATTTCACAAAGGATTGGATAATGGCAGACGTGTTGGCAGAGCTTGAAATGCCCTTGCCCTCATGTGCTACTGCCTTTTCCTGTGAACATACCTAAGGTAATCACTGTTATGACCCACAGTCAGAATCAAGTGCAGTGAAGATGAGTTTAGATTAACTGAACTCCAACTGACCACTGATGTGTGAGTGAGAAATCATTGCTTATTGTGAATGCCTTTAATATTTGATAGTAGTTGGTAAAGCAGCATTATTAAGACAATAATGACTGATGAACATTATTTTCTGTGTGAGTCCACCTCTGTGAGACTTCTTTTACTGTCTAAAGTAAATAATAAATAAAGCCTTGAGTTCAAAGCCTCAGAATTGGATAGTAAATATTGCCCAGTTGAGCCATGCTAAGAGTTTTACTTATTTAATTTTTGCTCATTTTACATTCAGAAAAGTTTAGAAGTGGTGCATCTTATAATTATTCTCATTTACAGTTCTGTGTACAAGGAAGTTTATTAGGGATTGAATGTTTACACCTGCTCTGAATCTATATGTTCAAGCCCTAGCCCCCAAGGTAATGGTACTTGGAGATGGGGCCTGTGGAAGATAATTAGATTTAAATAAAGTCAGGAGAGTTGGGCTCTCATAATGAGATCTGTGTTCTTATGAAAAGAAGAAGGGAAAATAGAGTCTCTGTCTCTCTCCCTTCTGCCATCCAAGGACACAGGGAGAAGCTAATAGTCTCCAAGAGAGAAAGAAAGCCTTCACCAGATACGGAGACCTGCCGGAGCCATGATCTTGGACTTTGCATCTTCCAGACTGTGAGAAATAAAAGCCTATTGCTTAAGCCCCCCAGTTTATGATCTTTTATCATAAAAGCCCAAATGGACTAACATGTGGTATGATGATGATCAAGTATTAGGAAGTATGACCCTCGAGGATATAACCCTCACCTCTTTACAGCTTGTAGAATTCGTCTGCCTCACCATACAAATGGAAATGAATTGGAGATTTTCTCTATCAAGGTACATTTTCAGAAAGCTTTTGTACCCCATTGTAGATTGGTGACCTGGCTATTCAATTCCTTAGTGCTCTTCTGGATAGTTCTCTCAAGAAAGTAAGTAGAACTCAGTGATGAGGAATCCAGATGTGTTCGGCGAGAGTGAGAAAGGCTGGCAGTGGGCATACCTGGAAATTATTGTCAGCCTTGAAAAAAAAAGACACTAGAGAAAATTATCTCTAAATATGTTGGGTTTATTCTGGAAAAGAAATAAGGATTATAATCTAGAATGCATGGGATCGCAAACCACGAGTGCATTCAGTGAGAAAAGGGTAAAGGGGAGTTTAATTTTAAAATATAAATTTATGTAAGTTGCTTAGAAACAGAGTTCATCAGAGGTTCAAAGCCAGCATTGTTGCCAGTTTATTGGTGGAGATGCCCTTACTGGGCAAGTGTTCTGAAAACTTCTGATCTGAATCAGTACCGTCCTAAGAATGTCTAATGATAAAATTTATCAAAGCAGGAGACACATGAAGGGTTTTTAGAAAGTTCCTGGAAACAGTTCATATCTCCTACATGTAAATATGGACCTCCTCTCCTTCCAGCTTTCCTGGCCCTATTTTGGCTGGGTCCGAAAAAAATGTGATTTTACTCTGGTGTATGCAACTTCCACAGTACATAAATATGAGATAGGGCCTGGCCCTTGAAGGGTAACATGGCTGTGACCAGCAGAATAGCAGAGGAGTTCGCAAACACGTGTTGAGCACATAGTACATTCTCTACCCTGAGCTAAGTTCCAGGGATAAGATTATGAGTAGATATGACCCTCTCCTTCAGGGAACTTAAGTTGTGATTGTGGAAAAAGGAGCAGGAAGGCCTTTCTTCTTCTTTCAATATTTTATTGAGTATCTGATTGGAAAGAAGTCATTAATTTATCTACTTGCTTTTGTCATAAACCCAGATGAGGAAGAAGTATCCAAAAATAAGACCAAATATGGCTTCATGTCACAATATCACCATGGGTCACTGGTGCTGGGCTGCTTGCGACCATACACCCCATCCCATCATAGGCCCACTTACTTAAACTTCAAGCCTTAGCTTAGGCTTTGCGACATTACTTAGCTTAGGCTTTGTGACATTACTGTGACGTAGTTGGTGATAAGACAGGGATATGCAGCGCCCACACTTCACTGCCTTCTGGTCTTTACTGCAATGCCACCTTAATCACTGAGACCTTCCAGGACACTCTAAATAAAATTATATCTCCATGGGGCATCTATCTCTGTACCTTGTTTTACCTTTCTGCTCAGAAACTATGCAAAACATTTTTTATCTTATTTATCTTTCTACTTTATTGTCTTTTTCTCCTATCATAATGTAGATTTCTGAAGATAAAAATTTTTGCCTGTTTTGTCACCCTTGTTGTTGTGTTTCATTACCATATAACTGATGTCTAAAAGAGCACCCCAGAGGCCAAGCGCAGTGGCTCACGCCTGTAATCCCAGCACTTTGGGAGGCTGAGGAGGGCAGATCATGAGGGCAGGAGATTGAGATCATCCTGGCCAAGATGGTGAAACCCCGTCTCTACTAAAATACAAAAAATTAGCTGGACGTGGTGGTGTGCACCCATAATCCCAGCTCTCAGGAGGCTGCAGCAGGGCAATCGCTTGAACCCAGGAGGCGGAAATTGCAGTGAGCTGAGATCGCGCTACTGCACTCTATCCTGGAAACAGAGCAAGACTGTCTCAAAACAAACAAACAAACAAAAATCAGAGCATCCCAGTATATGTAGGTTCTGAAAAAAAATGTTTGTTGAATGAAAGAATTCATAAGAAGTTCTGGATATGTACAATTGGTTTCTACTTGGCTTATAATATTTGAGACTTTGAATTTTTCACAAAGAGACTAATGCCCAACCTAAGGCTTGAAGTGTAGGTAAGTGTGGCCTATGATGGGATGGAGTGTACAGTCACAAGCAGCTCAGCACCAGTGACCCATGTTGACACTGTAAACATGAAGCCGTACTTGGTCTTATTTTTGGATACTTGTTCTTCATCTGGGTTTATGACAAAAGCAAGTAGATAAATTAATGACTTCTTTCCAGTCAGATATTCAATAAAACTCATTCCAACTGACTTGGCATCAAAGAAGAAATCTTATGCAATGAGAATGCAAATTCAGAAATTCAAAGTAAGAACCTCCATTATCAGAAAGGTGGCCCTGTTGAGTGGGGAATGGCTAGGGTCTTGGGAAGTGAATTGGAGAGCCCAGGGAGAGTGATATTCCAAGTCTTCTTTTCATGGGCTGAGGTTGAGTAGAATTCTAGCTTCAGTTTTGTGGTAGTGGAGCATGACGGCTTGGAAGCAAGGCCATACTTTACTGCAGGGTTAAAAAACATCGAAGCAGAGTGATTGGACCAAAGCTTGTACTTATATTTTAAGTATAAATGGAGAAAATTTTGATAATAAATCCTTAACTGTTTATTGAAAGTTTACTCTCCCTGGGCCTATCTGGTCTCATTTGATCCTTGCAATAAAACCATGTGGCAAATAGTATTCTTAAATTGTTCCTGATGAAAAACGTAGTTAAAGAGGTTAAGTAACTTATCTGACATCACTCAGCTAGAAAGAAGAAAAGTAGAAAGCACTTACTTATTCATGCATTTTTTTTCTCATTTGGTAATAAAGAATTATTGAGCAGATGCTAGCTCTCTGCTAGTCCCAGGAAAATAAATTGTGAACAAAAAATGACAATGATTGCCTTCATGGACCTACAGGTAAATGAAGTCTAAATTCAAACACAGGCTGCTGGACACTTGAGCCTGGGTTTTTAGCAATTAAAATTATGGTTTTTAGCAATTAAATTGTTTTTAGCAATTAAAGAGGGAGAAGAAAGGGGATGGAAGGAATGAGAGGAGGAGAGAGGAAGGAGACATTGGTAACTGATGTTCATGAGAGAAAAATGGCATGAGTAAGTAATTATTTGCTTTGTCCCAGCAGCCAGTGGGAATTCATTAATTCATCAACTAGACCATTCATTCAACACATATTTTTTGAGAACTAAGTATGATTCTGACCCTGTTCAAGGTACTGGGAATACAGTAGTGAGCAAGACAAACCAGACGTTGAATCCATTAATTTCAAATAGTGATATGATAAACAAAGTCTGGGGCTTTTGACAGCAACATTCGAAGTGGGGTTAGGGGAAGACCTGAGACCTGTTTTAGGGCTGAGATCTGAATATAAGAAGAAGGCATCCATGGAACTTATTCCCAGCAAAGGGGAAAGTCAATAAAAGGCTGTAGGCAAAAAAATTAAGCTTTTTTTCAGGAATAAAGCTGGAGTTTAGAGTTAAGGGGGCATTTAAGGGGCAAGGGGCTGGACTGGTGTGAGAGGGAGGTAGTAGCCTGATCATATAATGTCTTGGTGGCTATAGCAGGGAATTGCTTTGGAGGAGAGATGATGGAATATTTTTCCTTTTAAATTATTGTAGTTTAGCTCTTTGAAGGCTCACACCCCACAGGAACTATAATAGGCTGCATCTGACCTTCAGTAGATTAATAGAAGCATCCCCTGTTAAGCCCAGGAGGAGAGTGCCCTCAGAGGCATTATTTTTCTGCTATTGAAATACTCTGTTTGGTCATTACTGGGAAAGCCCACAGCACTAGCTGAGGTTGTGTGTTGTATTTTATGTGTTGGGCAAGATTTTGCAATTGGAGACTGCATAGCACTTTGTTGATAAGATCATTAATGGTTTTTCTAGTTGTTATTAATTGTCTTTCATCCATTTATAAATTGTGCCTCTGCAAACTGGCCCCAGGGTATAAGTGCAAAAATTGAACTTTGATTATAATAAGTAAAGTATTATTAACAAAAGCAATTACAGTTAATAGCTTCAACTAAGGAAAACAAAATGATAGCCTTTAGTGCTTTCCCACTGGGTAAACCAGATTAAATCACTTGCAGAAAAGAAAAATCTTATTCTTGATCCCACCAAATGCTATAACTAGATGTTGCCTTTGGATGTTTCTATGCCCTTCATTCAGAAGCAGAAATCAAGGCTTGAGCTACACAAAGTTATTGCTAATATTTTGCTGAGATGAGGCTAGGTCATGAAATTCAAGATTTTAATATATGCATTATTTGTCTAATGTTACAGATGAGAGAACTGAGTTTCAGAGAGTTTGTCTAACTTAACCCAGTTTCATAGCTTAAAAGTAGCCCAGTGGTGATTCTTCCTAAATCATTTTTCCTTCATTCAGGATTTTTTTTTAATGTTTTCCCTGATGTCCATGATCTGACCTAGTGTTATTATATGATATTGAAATGATTTCTAAAAGAATCAAAATAAAGATTCAAGTTTAGTAGATTTTCTGTTTATTCTAATTTCCTATCAAAAAGTGTTCACCTTTATCATGCTCACTAGCATGGTCATGGAAGGCAGAGAGCGATAATGCAGTTCAAATACTCTCTAGGAATGAGAGGCTCAGAGAATTTAAGGGATTTACATCTGATCACATCACTTTTAATAGGAGACATGTTATTTAAAGTCAGAGCTCTGTCTCCAAAATCCACACTCTTTGTAAGAGACCTCAAGACCACTTTAAATAGGGTCTCCCTTTTCACATAACAAGTTAATCACACTGAAGGAATAGAACGGCTTAGAGTATCAGTCATTAAATCTGTTCTCAGCTCGCTTCTGACTTTCACACACTCTGCATTTCTCCAGGCCTGACCAGTCTTTGGCTATTTATGAGATATTAATCTCGGCACTACAACTCATATCTTGCTGACTTTGGCCCTTGCTTGCTCACATAGTACCCAGCAAAGTCTTCTCACTTGTGTTTGAGAGTCCAGTTCATGAGCTTCTGAAAGGTGTCTGTCATCAGGCTCACCTACCAGAGTTTCTGTACTTAGTTCCCTTCTTTGCTGCAGCTCCCTTGTGAACACTCACTGCAGTGTGGATATGAAGGCCCAGCACACTGTTACAGAGGCGCTCTCAGCTGATGTTCCTTGTGGCTTCCCACATGCCGTGGGACCCCTATCCCTCCTTCCAGGTTCTATTCTATAGGGAGAATACCCACGAGGGGCCAAACAGGAAACACATCATGAACTTGTTAATACTTTGATTGAAACATGCAGTTTTTACCCAAGACTGAAGCAGTGGTCTCATCCATCATTCTGTTACTTCAAATATGCTGGATCTCCCAATGAAAGGCTGATTTTATTATGTGTTGAACTTTAGGTGGAGAAGTTTGAACAGAGAGAGCAGACCAGCAGGAAGCCATGGTCAGTCTGCTTAACACATTGAAAATGACTTCACAATGACCACATCCTTCACTAAGAATGTGCAGGTTAAGACACACACACACACACACACACACACACACACACACACACAGAAAAACAAAGAATACACAAGAAGGTGTGGTCCATTGCATTTGTGGTATAGAAATTGTACATAGTGGTAAACACAAACCAAGTGACGCCAGGCTCTCACCATTCCTGTCCAGCAGATAACAGCCTTTTACTAAGGAAGACTTGTAAGAAACAGGTTGATGAAGAAACAGAGAGAATCTTGAAATAGCCCTTCCTAAAGAGGGTACAGTTGCTGCTGAAAGATTCTTCTTCGGGGAAACGTGAGGACATTGCCACTGCCTCCAATGTACACATTGCCACATGTCCTGCAGGTCTTAATTGGCAGATGTAAAACTCTAATTTTCAACTAAATGGGGAGAATAGTCTTCTGTCCAGTTGAGTGGTTCTTTATCGCCCCTGCCCTGAAGCAGCATATGTTTGTATTAAATATCTCAAAGTGTCCTCTGTAAAAGGACTATTGGAGCCTCCTCTCCTTATGGTTTGGACATAGTCCTCATGGCCAGGCAGAAGTCTGATGCAGTCATCAGTGTTTCCTCGCCTCCCCCAAGGGAGAGAATCATTGGTCTTCTCCTTCAAGCCAAACGACCATGCACTACCCTGCAAATCAGCTCATTCAAACAAAACCTTTCCAGTACTTCCCTTTGCCTGAAACCTGTGGTTATCAGAGCCTAGCATCAGACAGAGATGAGCCTATAGCCAGTGCTGGGATACTCTCTGTCTTCTCCATGCTAGCAGTGTGCTCCAGTCTTTCTCTGAATCTGGGAGTCTCTCCTTACTCTTCTTAGATCACCACTATTTTCCATTTCTCTTTGCTCCCTCCTTAATTCTGTTATGTCATTTACCATGCCCTCTGCCTTACTTGGGGAAAAATGCATGCACAAACACAAAATTGGAACAGTTTTCAAATCAGAAAATGTTATTTCTAGGGTGATTTATCATCTTTAATTCTTTACTTCACAACCTATATAATATTCCTACTCTTGCTTGCTTTGCTGGTTTACTGATTATTTATTACCCAGTACCTGCTATGTGCAGTCTCTGCAAAAGATGTTCAACATACACATAATATAGCTCAGACTCTGCCCTCAAGACACTCACACTTAACTGCAGACAATAGTCAACAAATATTTGAAATCAAGTATGATGGAATATACGATTGGGATAGAAACCAAAGAACAGGTTAGTCAACATACACTGAGTCCAAATTCCAGCTCTATTTTGTACATGTGATGCAATTTTTGGAAATTTATTTATACTCTCTGTGCCTCAGTCTCCTTACCTGTAAAATGGAGATAGTGTTAGTACCTCCTCCATAGGGCTGTTGCTAGGATTCAGTGAGTTAATATATTAAAAGACTCTTGTAATTTTGCATGGTCCAAAGTAAGTGCAAAAGAAGCTTTACTTTTATTAAATGGTGAAAACAGTGGAGGGTGTGATAAAATGAAATGGAGTAGGAGCTGCCCATGGATGTCTTTCCATAAACAGGGACTATTCAAGTTGTGCTTTGAGAGAAGAGAGGATTTTGCCAAGTGGGTGAGGTGTGGAAGGCATGCCACTCAAGGTGAGAATGTGCCAAAGGAGAAAATGTGAAAAGACTCCCTTGAGCACTCTGCATAGAGGGATGTGACTGAAGTATAGGGGAGATGGAAGTAAATTTTGGAAGGAAAGAAGTATGGGAAAGAGGCTGGGGCCAGATCTTAGAGGATTCACAGATGTCCTGGAAAGATGCTGGTATCTCACTCTATAGAAAACAGTTTGAAGAATGTTAAGCAGATTTCCTTTGTCAAATCATGACTGTGGTCTCAGGTAATGGTTTTTCCCCTTTAAAAATAATGGGATGGTAAAGAAGGTCACATATACATTTTAAGGATTTTTTTTTCCCTTGAGGTGTGTCCATTTACTTGTTTGAGGATTGACTTGTGAAAGCCAGCAAATATCTGCCAATCATCCTGGGTTACATAAATGAACTGATTTTCTGGATATACTCATGTTTCAGATTGTTTTTCCTCTCCTCTCTCCAAAAATTCTGAGGGTTTCTCATCGAACTCTTTGCCTTGGTCATGTTTATTCTTCTACTTCCTTCCTGGCAAACATCCAAACCTCAGGGTAACCAGGAAGAGGCTACGAGGTTTAGACATTATCCCTTCTGAAAAATGACTCACAGATGAAAAGTATTTTTCCTCTATTGGAATTATTATTCGACTGACATCTGATCCAGGATTTGGACTATTGAAAGTTACTAGAACTCTGTGGAAAACTGAGTGTGTGTAAGCCCTCTTTACCTTGCACAAAGTGGAGGTGTATTTGTGCCTGCAATGAGAACTTTCTCCCTCCCCAGTTCTCTGTTACTTGATCTTGTTTTTTTTTTTTTCTTACTGTACAGAGACTGAGCACAAATTTGTGGGGCATGACTCATCATACACAATGCATCTCTCTGCTGTAATGCACCAGTGCTTCCAGAACAACCAGGTCTTAGTGATATCAAATGCCATTACACAATCAATGAAGTGTCAGAGAAACACAGTGGGATGACCTCATTGTTCACAGGCAGATGGATCCCTGTTTTACATAGCAGCCTCAGTCCTCAGGCCCAGGTGAAAGTGTTTCTGTGCCCTCCTTCATGCACACACGTGTTTGGCAGCAGAATTGTGGATGTCACATTCTTAATACGTTTTCTTCTCTTTTTCCACTTGGCATTGAGTTCATATCTTTAAGGATTCATAGTTCTTTTTCTGTTTTGAACTAGACTCATTTAATTTCTGTGAAACTTATCTCCTCCCACCTAACTCTGCTAAAAAAAAAGTTAACACAATAATTTATTTATTTTTGTTAGATGTTTAAGGGCATGCACAAATCAGGGAGAAAAATTTTAGTGTCACTAGATATTGTATTTATAATGATGGTGAGATCTCCTAAAAAGGGCCACATCTTATTTTTCTACTAAGGAAAATATAGAACTGAATACATAGGTACTCAATAATGGTTTGATGAATGAGGACATTTATTATTTCCCTGACTTTCTGGTTCATAAGGCAATCTGCAGATTAGTTGGCTAAACAGCCTATCCAGCTCTGGATCTGTAATACTCTTATCGAAGGGTCATCTAGCCTAACTTGCATACTCTTAGAGACTTTGGCTCATTAACTCCCAGACACTAACCAGGATCTGGATAAATATGGTCATTATATAGTTCTTGCTTATATTAAAGTTCCAGTGTCTCTGGTTTTTAATTATCAATCCAGACTATGTCTGTACTTTAGATAAATGATTAGCCTAAAAATCCAAGAGAGTTCTAAAATCCAGTTTTCTATCAATGAAACAACCAAAGTGATCGACACTGTAGCAACCCAACGTCAGTATTTCATTTAGTGCGCACTTATTTTCATACCTTTTCATTTGTGATTACCTATTATCTGTTAACAATTTGGAATTTATCTCTTCAGAATGTGAAATGTCTTTCTCTTGTTCTCAAATTTTTTCTTCTGGATATTACATAAATATATTATAATGTCTTAGCTTTCTTTTGAGAATAGCAGTTTTATATTTTCTACATAAGGAAAGCGATTCATGTTTTTCAGCATCTAACATCTCTATGAGAGCATGATGGTACATCCATTTTTCTAGATATTTTGTATTGATTTTAATTGGATTGGCAAGCAAAGAGAAGGAGCAGAGTGTAGGTGTTAAAGCCTGGTTCCATCTCTCTAGGTCAGAGGCGTGGTTCTGTGGTTCTGCCTCTATCTGTGAGAACTTAAGTAATTCCTTTTACTTCTCTATGCCTGCATTCCCTAATTTATGAAATCATTGATCTAAATAATGAAGAACGAGAATTTCTCAAAGAAAACGTTTATTTGGGAATAGGTGTTGCAACAGGAACACTGGTGTCATAGTAAACTATGTGTGTATTCAGTGAGGCAAAGGAAAGCAAAGGCTTTTCAAGGAAAAATAGAGTATTACCTAATTGTTTTGAGATAATTATCCTTGGTGACAAGGAACAAAAAAAAAAAAGGTGGCATCAGTCCAAGGTTGGGCTGGCACTTGCTGAGCAGTTTTTTGGTGTAAGGTAGTGATGGCCTTTGTGCAAGATTGTGGTTTTTGTAGTCTTTTGTGATTGTTTTTGTTACTAGGCATTCATGCATGATAATCCTTCATGGCCTTCTCTGGTTCTGTTTTTCGGGTTTTTGTTTTGTTTTGTTGTTAACACAAGTGAATTTATTTTGACTCTGACAACTTCCACAAAATGTTTAAAACACTAAAACTCACTACCAGGGCCATGTTGTGAGTATGAAACAATTTAATTGCCATAAAGTGCTTTTAAGAGTAACTATTTCAAACTAAGCAGTTGATAATGGTAAGCTGTTCTTTAGGGCCTTGGCTAAAATCTCTTTCTGTCATCCATAATTTGTATTTCTCTCCATAATTCTGCAATGTCCAGATGAGTATTACTAGTAGGCATCGCAAGATAACAATCTTTTTCTGAAAATCTCTATTCGGATCCAAACATCAACAGATCTTCTCGCTTCCAGTCACAGGATCCAGGGTGTGTGTGTGTGTGTGTGTGTGTGTGTGTGTGTGTGTTTGTGTGTGTGTATATATAAAAATTATATATATATGTGTATACACATTATACTTTATATATATACTTTATATATAAAGAAGACAGCTTTGTAGAGGACTAGCAAAGGGTCTTTACTCCAAATTATCTCCTCTAATGACTAAGTTGGAGGCCCTGGTAAAAATGTCCATTGTAATAAGTTATAAAACTAACATTTATCGATCATTTACTATTTTCACAGTACTATTTTACTCTCTAATTTTTTTTTTTTTTAGATAAGGTCTCATTCTGTCACCCAGGCTGGAGTGCAGTGGTGCCATCAAGGCTCACTGTAGCCTCTACCTCCCATGCTTAAGTGATCCTCCCTCCTTAACCTCCTGAGTAGCTAGGACAACAGACATGCACCACCATACCTAGCTAAATTTTTTATTTTTTAGTAGAGACAGGGTGTATTAGTTTGTTCTTACACTTCTAATAAAGACCTACCTGAGACTTTAAAGAAAAGAAGTTTAATTTACTCACAGTTCCATATGGCTTGGGAGGCCTCACGATCATGGCTGAAGGCAAATGAGGAGCAAAGTCACGTCTTACATGGCAGCAGACAAGAGAGCTTGTGTAGGGGAACTCCCCTTTGTAAAACCATCAGATCCTGTGAGACTTATTGACTATCACTAGGACAGCACAGGAAAGATCCACCGCCATGATTCAATTACCTCTCACCAGGTCCCTCCCAGAACACATGGGAATTATTGGAGCTACAATTCAAGATTTGGGTAGGGACACAGCCAAATCATATCACAGGTTTTCATCATGTTGCCCAGACTAATCTAGAACTCTTGGGCTCAAGGGATCTGCTCACCTCAGCCTCCCAAACTGCTAGGACTACAGGCGTGTTCAGGTGTGTAATTTTACCACTCCCAAGCCTACTTCTTTTTTTTTTTTTTTTTTTTTTTTTGAGACAGAGTCTCGCTGTGCTGTGTCACCTAGGCTGGAGTGCAGTGGTGCGAACTTGGCTCACTGCAACCTCTGCCACCCAGGTTCAACTGATTCTCATGCCTCAGTGTCCCAGGTAGCTGTGCTTACAGGCATACATCACCATGCCTGGCTAATTTTTGTACTTTTAGTAGAGACAGAGTCTTGGAGTTTCACCATGGTGGCCAGGCTGGTATCAAACTTCTAGCCTCAAGTGATCCTCCCACCTCAGCCTCCCAAAGTGCTGGGATTACAGGCATAAGCCACTGTGTCTCGTCTCAAATTGTATTCTTCAACAACCAAGTGAGTTAGCTAATATTATTCCCACTTAATAAATACACAGAATATTTATAGAGAGGCTAAGTAGGTTACCTAAAGTTTACTGTTGGTAAAAGTTGGAGATTGGATTTGAACTAGGCAGGCTGATTTTAGAGCTTGAGTTCTTAAACACTCAATTTTTTTCTGCTTCCTTCTCACATCCTTATCATCCAATGAAAATAAAAACACATTTGCCTGTTTCACAACTGTATGCCCTAGGATTTTTCCAGTGTCTGGCACTTAGCAGATTCTCTGTAAATGCTTAATGAATTAACGAGCATGCCACACATCAAGCTCTTTGAATTATTTTATCAGATTGGGTACTTGATAGGTAGAATGGAGGAAAATAATTGAATAAATTTGGAATTGATCTAATAAAGATCAGAGAGAAGGATAAAATCTTGAATTTATTGAAATCCTATGGTGTTGTAATGACACTTGACACTTTTCTATTTGTTATTTTTTAATCCTTACCAATTTATGAAATAAAGAATAGTGTCTTCTATTTATGCTATGTCAATTATTTATTTGCCTTGACTTGTTTTTCTCCCTAATAAGAATAAGAGTAAAACAAAACTGTGTACTCTGGTTTAAGCCTGAGAATTACAACAGGGCCAGTTGCATCATACTGTTGATGCCTGAGAATTACAACAGGGTCGGTTGTCATCATGACTGGATAACAAGAAAAACAGAAGCACTAATAAGCCAGGCAGCTATCAAATGTCACAAACCAATTTAACAACAATGCTAAAGTAAACATGAGTTTTCCCCAGGTCACTGATAGTTACAGCATGCAAAAACATACAGTTAGTTATCTAAAATATTATGCAAAGTTCCTGAATCCCCTTCTATCTTATTATACATCTCCTTTCACTTTCTCCTTTTCCTCTCCAGTCCTGATGGGTAACTCACCCCTAACTTGGATAAGAGCTTTGGAAGCCTGTGAGTTACATGAAGGAACAGACCCAGAGTCAATGGTGAATCTCTTATATTCTCCCTTTTTTATTTCATTTTATTTTTAAAATCTTCTTTTGATATTTCAATGAATAAGAAAACCTTCTTCATTTAGCAAGTATGGGCATATTTTATATTAGTCATTCAGATTTTTTAAAATGCTATTTATATCTTTAATTAGAAAAATAATACTTCTAACTAAGAGGGGTTAGTGTAGTGATTTGGTCTGGCTCTGTGTCCCCACCCAAATCTCACCTTGAATTGTAATCCCTATATTCCCTACTTGTCAAGGGAGGGACCAGGTGGAAGTAATTGAATCATGGGGTTGGTTTCCCCCATGCTCTTCTTGTGATGATAAGTGAGTGTCAAGAGATCTCATGGTTTTATAAACGTCTGGCATTTCTCTCACTAGCTCTTCTCCTTCCTGTCATCTTGTGAAGAAGGTGCCTTGCTTCTCCTTTACCTTCCACCATGACTATAAATTGCCAGGGCCTTCCCAGCCACAGTTTAATTGAACTGTGAGTCAATTAAACCTCTTTCCTTTATAAATTACCCCATCTCGGGTATGCTTTATTAGCAGCATGAGAACGGACTAATACATATAGTATAACTGTCAATGATACAAGAGTAGGCAACCGAAGTCAGATTGCCTAGATCTCAACTCTCTTTCCTACTAACTGAATGCTACCACATGCATATGCGTGCATACATGCATCTATTTATCTATGTATCTATCTATGGATCAATCTATGGATCAATGCTTTTTTTTTTTTTTTTTTTTTTTGAGATGTAGTCTCGCTCTGTCGCCCAGGCTGGAGTGCAGTGGTGCGATCTCGGCTCACTGCAAGCTCCGCCTCCCGGGTTCACGCCATTCTCCTGCCTCAGCCTCCCCAGTAGCTGGGACTACAGGCGCCTGCCACCACGCCCGGCTAATTTTTGTATTTTTAGTAGAGACGGGGTTTCACCGTGTTAGCCCGGATGGTCTCGATCTCCTGACCTCGTGATCCACCCGCCTCGGCCTCCCAAAGTGCTGGGATTACAGGCGTGAGCCGCCGCGCCCAGCAGGATCAATGCATTTTTAACTGAGAGTTATCCATTTCCTCCCCTGTACAATCATATGGTTGCTTTAAGGTTTAAATAAGTTAATTCATTCGAAGCACTTACACTGAGACTTGGCCTCACCTGTTGTAAGCTTAGCTATTATCTTTTTCGCTCCTGTTGTTTCTATATTATTATTTACAATAAACAAAATAAAAAATGCTTCCCAATTAATGCAAATTTTGAGTTCTCTTAATGAATCTCTTCTTATTCAAATACCCTAGCTAACTAATATGAATCTGCATGTCTGTTTGGAATTCGTTGCACTTAAACACATAACAATTTTTATCTGCTTTTTTATTTGCAAAATAAAATTTGCAAACTTTATGCTGAGTAAGCTAATCTATTTATTCCTGAGTTATATTCTCATGAAAAGATTCTTTTCCTTTTTCTTTGTCCATCCATAAATGTCTCCTGTCTCTGCCATAGCCCCTCTCATGATTCATTACACCCAGCAGGCTATTAAAGACCCTATACCGGTAACATTTTATGAGAAGAATCTTCCTGCTTTTGTAAACTTAGCTCCCCTCCACATATGTATTTACACATACAATATTGGAATTACTTTATATACAGTTTTATATCCCCCGAAGGGAAATTATTGTTAACATTTTAAGTATTCTGTTTATTTTACCTAGTTTCTGAAGATATCATTTATATTAGCTATGTAATATTTCATCACACCAATCCTAAAAATAATTTGACCAATTTCTATTGGGATATTTAAGTTGACTATAGTTTTGTTTGTTATTAATAATGTTGTGACAAATAACTTTGTGTATAATTCTTTTTGGATCAACTAAGCAAAGGGATATGAGTTATTTTAAGGCTCCTAATCTAGAATGCCAATGTATCCATTATTAAAATATGTACTTAATAACTATTTGTTATTTCCATTGTTACCTCATTTCTACCCTTGCATACATCTTCTGGGTTTATTGTGAAGCAGAAGTGGGGGACCTCATTACAAACCAGCAAATATGCCTCATACAGGATTAAAAGATGGACCTTAAAAGCATCATTTTTAGGCACTTTAGGCAAATTATCTTGAATTCTGATTCAATTTGTTGTAGGTTATCTGAAGCTAGGGAATAAGAAAATAGACTAAGTTCAATCTACAGAAGAATTATTCATAATATCACAAGATAGATATATTGAAATAAATTATTTCTTGTTCTTTAGTAATTCTAATAAGTGGAAGGTGTCCTTTAACTTTAAATAAATTAGTCCTCTATTGCAGGTGCTCAATTTAGGATTCTATTCCCTTGTCTGACATGTGTTTTGAGGTAGCTTTTTTCTTGTTTCTGGCTGGATTCTGAGAAATGCTGGCATAGCCATATACATTTAGGAAAACCCTCAAATGAATTTTAACTATCCATTATAGGACCATAACGAAACAGTACAAACACCAGTTGTCTGGGCAGCCATGAAACTTACTTGATCTAACTCCAGATGTTTCCTGTATCCCATGAAACAACCTCTTAGAGAAGAGTGTGTTTCCAAAAATCATTCTGTGTTTAAAATTTAGGTGCTAAACATAGACATTCAGTGAAAATGTAGAAATCAAAGTTCAATTACTCATCCCAGTTGCCCCCTGCAGATGTGTCTCTTTGCCAGATGTCAAACAGATTACTGATTACCATGGTGGCTTTTCAAAGCCTCCCTTCCTCTTCTGCTTTTCTTAGACTCCGATACACTTCCTTTCTCTTTATTTCTGGCAGCTGCATTTATGACATCTTGAACCAGGTTTTGAGAGGTTAAGAGATGGGTCTCCTTTACTTTTATTTCTGCCTTTCTCTATACCTAATTCCTTGCGGCTGACCTGAGGGAGGAAAAATAAAAGGCCAACGACCAGTTTGTCTTCTTGCCTTTGCCTAAGTCCCATCAACATTCCCAAGCCTGGGAAAACATAACCCTGGCTTGAGACACAATGATTTCCCTTCCGCTGTCTGGAAGCCACAGAACCCACACCCACTTCCTCTCCAGGCACAATCATCTCATTTTCAAACCTCATATCACTTTGGGAAATAGCAAATCAGATTTTTGGAAAGGCCAAACTTTTAAGGTTCAGTTTCAGTTGATGACTAATGACAGCCCTTTTTTCCCTTTACTTTTCTGTCGCAGGAACCAGGATAAGCACTCTTTATTCTTATCTAACACCATAGACTACAGACTATAACCACTCATCTCCTCTTTCATCCTAGATCTGCTTTATATACTATTTATAGTTTGCATTGAAACACTATGCCTGAAATCAATAGGTTATCAATATGCTTTTTCTCAGAATAGTACATTGCAATGCATGATTGGCTTCAAAATGTAGAAAAATAACATATATCCAAAGTAGTAAAGGTCATGCCATGCCACTTATAATTTTAGGTTTTGTGAAGCAGCAACCTACTATACACCTTTTTATCTTATTTTAATTTATTTTTATTTTTATTTTATTATTTTTGAGATGGAGTCTCACTCTGTCACCAGGCTGAATGCAGTGGCACAATCTCAGCTCACCGCAACCTCTGTTCCCTGAGTCTAAGCTATTCTCCTGCCTCAGCCTCCCAAGTAGCTGGGACTACAGACGGGTACCACCATGCTCAGCTAATCCTTGTATTTTCAGTAGAGACAGGTTTTCACCATGTTGGCCAGGATGGTCTCCATCTGTTGACCTCGTGATCCGCCTGCCTTAGCCTCCCAAAGTGCTGGGATTACAGGTATGAGTCACCATGCCCAGCCTATACTTATATTTTTATTATTTAAATTTATTCACCCTTTTGGTTTTACTTGCTTTTTACTTAACCTGTATTATGGTGGCAACAGAGAAAAAGGTGGATCCCAAACATTTACAGAAGTTTCTTCAAAAGTGGAATCTGAAGGTATTAGCCATCGTGTTTATGGAATTTAGAAATTTCTGCTCAAGTTCTCTCATCATTTCTTTCTTAAGCAGATTAACATTCAACTAATTTTTAGCAAAGTAAAGATCAGGACTGGCTTTAAACAAACATAGATAGATGTGAGCTGTGAGACTGGTCACAGTACTTAGGAAATCAAATTTCCTGAAATATTTTTCACTCCCACTTCTGGGGAGCTCACCACATACATTAGAAAAGAAGAATGATACCATAAATACTTCTGACTCTTGCTGTTTAAAGAGCTCTGAGATTTTCCTTAGGCATTTTTCTACCTTTAGTAAAACAGGGCTGGGTAGTGAAGTCATCATTTGATGATAATGATCAATGCAGATATTCTAGTCGAGTGTTTCTAGTTTCCCAATAACTATTCCAAGATTTGATGCTTGTATTGATAAAATTAAATGGGAAATGTTTATTCATTTAATTTGTTTTTGATCTTGACTTCATAATATGAGATTTCCTGGGTGAATGGAGTGAATTCAGGGACATCTATTTAGCTTCTAAATTTCATTTTTCACCAGTCATCTAACCCAACTATGTTCTCCTTCTACCCATTACTTGAAAGTCTGTTCACACACTGAATTTTCTCCTGCTCTGTTTTGTTACAAACACTTCCTTCTGTAATTACTACCCTTCTCTGTTTATGTTCATATATTTTCCCGTACTTAGAGGGTGAAGGAAACAATTTTTTTACTTAAAATAAATGAGTAGATTATATTTGGGACTGTGATGTTTTATTCTCTGCAGATTCATTTCACAAAAACATTGATATCTGAGTAGGGAAATAATCCATTGGCTATTTCTTCCTACCTGAGCCCTGTTTGTTAGCTGATGTAAAATGTTACTGTGGTCAATTCAATTTTAATTGGTTCAGGCAACTGGGTTTCCAGTGTTTTCCATAAGAGATTAATCTCTGTGCTCAGTGGTTCAGTGATTTTTTTTGCAAGAAATGTTTTCATAATATGTATGTGTTCAGTATTCATGAATAATACCTTTTAACTTCTCTCCTGTGATATTTACATATCATATGCTTCAGATGATGTTAGGTTTTTTTCTTAATCTCTTTCCTCATTGGCTTACAAGCTATGTATACCTAGCTGTTTCTCTATTTGGAAGTCAATTCCTGAAGATATTTCAGTTGTTATTGTTTGGCTTCTTTCTGACTCAATAACATGGTTCTCCAAAAACGTATTTTAGTAGAAATACTCCATTTCTTACAATAGGCTTTAAGTCTGACTTGAATTGCTATAGTAAGTGACCACATGCTGTAGATTTATGTACTCTTTACTAGAAATACAACTTAATTTTTGCTACTCTAATGAAATTTAAAATGTGTAAGAAGCCCAATGAGCAGCTTGCCTAGTGGTAAAAATTTAGATGTAGAAATGAACAAATGGACTATTAGTGTGGATGAATTCCATCTTTCAAATTAACCACTTCTCACTAAGGTTCTTGTGAAGATTTGCTAAGCTAAATATTTCTTATCAAATAAGACTGTGATTTAAATTATACGTGGCTTGAGGTGGAAAGTCTTAGTTTTATTTGTTTGTTTTTTGATGGAGTCTCACTCTGTCGCCCAGGTTGGAGTGCAGTTGTGCCATCTCAGCTCACTGCCAACCTCTGCCACTCAGGTTCAAGTGATTCTCTTGCCTTAGCCTCCCATGTAGCTGGGACTACAAGTGTGCGTCACCATGTCTGGATAATTGTTTTGTATTTTTAGTAGAGATGGGGTTTCACCCTATTGGCCACACTATTCTTGAACTCCTGACCTCAGGTGATCCTCCTGCCTCAGCCTCCAAAAGTGCTGGAATTACAGGTGTGAGCCACCACGCCTGGCTGGAAAGTCTTAGTTTTCCCTTGCATCTTACATCAGAAATAGATTCTAAAATGAATGATTAGAGAGGTAACCCAAAATTTCCATTGAAAGTGACATAGATTATCTATAACTTGCAAACATTATTAAGAATCAGGAAATGGTCTTTTTAGATTTGCTAAAATGCATTGAATGTATCTATTGTGTGATTGCTATATAATGTAATTCCTATTCTTAAATGACTTCCAACCAAGAACACATGACTTAATTTTTGTGTTAGATATGCACATTATATTACATAACTCTACTTATTTTGTAACCCACATAACAATCAGCATAGGCAGAAGATTTAAAAGTCAGTGCACAGTGAACACATTCCCTTTTCACTGTGTCAGTGTGTTTATAGTAATGTGTTAAGATAGATTCTCTGTAGACCTTGGTCTTTGAATGACTACAGTAAGAAGGATCTCTTGCTAACATATGCTGTACGTTTAACATGACTGAGAAATACGTTATGTATTAAGCCACTGAAACTTGTTTGTTACTTTAGCATCATATGGTGTATCCTGATTGACAAAATATTGTATTAAATCTCTTCTTTCTTATCAAATTTTCCACTTCTTAGCCTCAAATGTTGGCCTGCTTCTTATTTCGTTGAGAAAATAGTAGCACTTAGAAGATCACTAATTCTACAAACCCACCTTCAAATATATTCATATATTCTGTATTATTTTCTTTTAAAATGGGAGAGCTATCATTACATGTGTAAAGAAGAACTATCATTTCATGTTCTCTGACTTACTCTATGTCTTGATTCTTCATACTAATCCCTTCTTCCTCTTTTATCATCAAATTCACCTTCTCTGTGGGATTTCCTGTTACACATGAGCTATGATATTGTCTATTTTTAAAATCCTCCTCAGACAAGCTGCCTCTCCAACTACAACTTCATTTCTCAGTGGACTGTATGTACACTTTTAACATTATTTTTCTGTGCTTACTTCCTTCCATTGCTTACCTCCAGTTATCTTCAGTTATTCTTTAATCCACATCCATCTACTGAATTCACAAAGTTCCCAACTACTGCCATCTCCCCAGATCCAATGGTCAATTCTCATTCCTTTTCTTTATCCATCTCTTACATGAATGTAAATCCTAGTTGATAAAGCTTCTCATCTTGAGCCTTACACATAGTTGATGTTTAATAATTATTTGGGGAATAAATAAATAGAGGTTTGATATTTAGGAACTTTCATGATGTTATTAATAGCTAGTATGTTGGCTAGGGTGTATTTTACCTACTAAAGGAAAGGTTCTATATATATACACATATATCTTTCAAGTATAGTATCACTAAAACATTTATCAACCGTATTGTGATCAGTAATTTACTTATTAAACCCTTCAACACATTTTAAGCTCTTGGGGTGTCTTGTTTTTTGAGTGTGCCTATGTCCATTATCTAACATGAGGCTTGCATAAATGAATGAATGAATGAATGAATGTACATTTGACTTACATTGAGTTTTAAAGTAGCCAAATAACATATGTCATTTTCACATCACCTGCTGTTGAACTGTAACATCTAGCTGCATTGTTTAAGTGCTTGTTTAATGGACCTAATTCTAAAGCTTATATTTTTTCCAATATTTTGTTTCATCTGCTATATTTTAGGTTATTTATCTAGCCAAAATATTTTTAGAGTCTCAATTATTTGAAGCAAGGTATCAACTATCTAATATGTGATTCACTTGCATTATCATATGTATGTTTTCTTTGTCTTTAGCCAAAAAACTTAGAAAAGAAGGTTGACAAAAAGAATGACAAGAGCAAATTATTTTAGGCATTCTCTTAGAAACCTCCTTTCCTGTTGTACATGAGACATTACTCAAACCTTATTGGCCAACTTAGAATGACTCTTCCATGTGGGATTTTGGAACCATTTATATCATATTCACTTTGAGAACTACTACTTTAATTTAAATATGTCACCAACTAAACCCATTGCCACTTACCATTTCTGTTTGTTTTAGGACAGTGCTTTTATAAAGTGTTACACTTATTGTGACAGGAAAGATTGTAGTTACATATAGTAGAATATTGAATAAGAGTGCCTAGAAAAATCCAAATAATCATAAATTCAAAACAAAACAGTGTCGTGGGAGTGTGAATTAGTTCAACCATTATGGAAGACAGTGTGGCGATTCCTCAAAGATCTAGAAACAGAAATACCATTTGACCCAGAATTCCATTACTGGGTATATACCCAAAGGATTATAAATCATTGTACTATAAAGATACATGAACACATATGTTTATTGCAGTGCTATTTACAATAGCAAAGACTTGGAACCAAACCAAATGCTTATCAATGACAGACTGGATAAAGAAAATGTGGCACATATACACCATGGAATACTACGCAGTCATAAAAATGTGAGTTCAAATCCTTTGCAGAGACATGGATGAAGCTGGAAACCATCATCCTCAGCAAACTAACACAGGAACAGAAAACCAAACACTGCACGTTCTCACTCAGGAGTGGGAGCTGAACAATGAGAACACATAGACACAGGGAAGGGAACATCGCACACTGTGGCCTGTCAGGGGAGGGGGGCAGGGGAGCGATAGCATTAGGACAAATACCTAATGCATGCAAAGTTTAAAACCTAGATGATGGGTTGATAGGTGTGACAAACCACCGTGGCACATGTATACCCTATGTAACAAACTTGCATGATCTGCACATATACCCGAAAACTTAAAGTAGAAGGAAACAACAACAACAACAAAAACAAACAAACAAACAAACAAAAAACAGTGGCCTGTAATTACAGGGCTGGTTCAGGATCTCAGGCATTTCCCCCATCGTTTTGCTCAGCTATTGTGATCATATTGCCTCTTTTTCTTTATTCAAGTCACTACACCCAGCCACAAGAAAAGGTCTAAGAATCATGTTCTTAGACTATGCTTCAATATTCAAGGTAGGAACACACGATATGTATTTTTATCAGAAAGAACTACACTCATACCTCCATCCCCACCATATTTCTGAAAATATCTCTTTGGCTATATGTAGTTCCACACAGTTTCTTCTAGCTTCAAGCGAAGCTGGATATATCAGGCAAAGGAAATGAAATTGTTTTGATTGATTGTCTCAGGTGTATCATATTTTCATCTCTGGGGCTGGCCCCATTATATTCCCAAATAAACTGGAATTTCGTTAGCAAGTCTACTGGTTTAGGCAACTAACAATGCCTGCTACATTCTCCATCATTTTCTCTACAATCCCCCTGATACTCTCCTGTTTTAGGAAGTCACAGAACCGCCAATGGATTTACTACAAAAAATAGAGACTCTGTCTACTCTCTGAATTCCAGTTTCTTCTGCCACATTTGTGTCACAGTTTTTCTTCTTTTTCACCTACCCTTAGTCTTGCTGTTGTTTGTCTGCATGTGCATCTCTTGCATCTTATTCACACTTTTATTCTTTCTCAGCATCTGGCATATAGAGGGTGACTAACATATTTCTGCAACAAATGAATGAATGGCTACATAGTTGTCAAAAATCCTTCTGAAATGTTGCATTTATCATAGCCCTTCCCTATGCAATCCACCAGTGCTCCTTTTCTCTGCCATGAGAAGGACTAATCTTTTCATCTACTTTGTGGGGTATCTAGAACACAGACTTACTCAGTTTTAGTTTTCATCACTCTTCAATAAGGCCTCTGAGATTTGGTCTCCTCTATTAGTCCTCTCATAATAGCATATCAAGTACTCAATTTAATATTTCATATGTGAAAGCAATTTGTACATTATAAAATGATATAAGATAGGGCGATTATTTGGAGTCACTTTACCTTCATGTGCATACTTAAATTTCTATCATTTAAAAATACCTGTCTTTTCCTCTTCTTTTTCCAGACTATCTCTCTCTCTCTCTCTCTCTCTCTCTCTCTCTTTGTTTTTTGCTCCCACCTATTGCTGACTATCAGTGACCCACTCACATCCTCATAGCACTCATCTCTGCATCTCTGAATGAAAAACACAGCCACGTTGAAATCTTCTCTGTCTAGCAGGGCAAATTGCATCTGTGTACAGGTGACCAACAGCATTGAAGAGTTAATACCACTTGGAGTAGCCCTTAGTCAATGGCAGATTTATCTTTCTCATTCCTCAGTTGGGGCAACTCTGATGTATATTGTATATGGTCTGCCAGAATTCCCAGTGGTATTAAATTCCAATTGTCTACAGTAGTAACATGCTTAGTTTTCCACATACTAAATGGCTTGCTATTTTTTTTTCTTTTCCTGATTCTCTTCTTTCCCTGTCCCCCTTTTGCACTTTTTAATCATTATATTGTGGGATTATATCTCAAACAAACCACTTGAAGTCAAGTCCTTGTCTCACTGTCTGCTTCCGAGGAGACCCAGGCTAATAATTTAATAATAGATTAACCGAGACTTACTATCCACAGACTAACGTACCTCCTCTGAGTCACCTCATTCATGTGACTTTCATTGATATTCTGGCCAATATTTATTTCTTTCTCCAATTGTGTTGTTGAGAGTCACTAATGCATTTTCCCTTCCAATTATTTTAGCACCAGATTATGATCTACAATTCTGAAAATGTTTCTTGTACCATTGTTCATTCTCTTCAATAAGATTCTCAGCTTCCCAAGGTCAGCTTCTACATGTTACAAAAATTCTCTATAACCGCAGAGTGGCTGGCATAGACCTGGCCACTGTGGATTTATGCCACAGTACTTTACACCGGTTAATTGGCTGTTGCAAGTTCATGAGATACTGTGAGCATCTGATAATTCAACAAAAGCTCCAGATTTTCATACAGAGCCTGTTGATTTTTAATATTGTAGCTCATTCATATTTTAAAATTATATCTGAGTTCGGATACTGACTTTGGCAGCTAACTGGTGACTTTGGACATTCAACTTAACCTCTCTCAGCCTAAGATTCTGCACTGAGGATGTGAAGCTAATAATCTCCATTTTGTAGTATCATAATACCACCAGAGTACACATTAAAAATAGAGAATAATAGGTATAATAGTGGATGGAAAGACAGACCACAGCAAGATGTTAGACTTGAGTGTTGCACACAAGGTCATCAGTGTAATCAGCAACACTACAGAAATATGCGATCAATGAGATAACTGAAAATATTTCACCAAGAGTGAGATTCTTTACCAGACTAGAAAGTCTCAAACTTCTTGTTGAGGTTGATGATCGAAGGAGAAATGCTATCCTGAGAGAAGTTCCAGAGGACAGCACAGTGAGGAAGTTTGGTTTAAAGTGGCACCATGCTATTGCACACCTCACAGAGGGCAAGAGAAACAGAGGAGCAGCAGCCACAGTGGGAGAGGAAAGATTATGGTCTGGATAACAAGACCTTTACTCTGATCTGTCTTTGGGCAAAGCCTGAGTCGGAGAGTCCCCCTAGCTAAGGGAATTCCAGTGAACTGAAGACAAAAAGAGAGAGACGAGGAGGAGAATGAGCATTAAGACCAAGACTTTCCTTCCAGCCACCTGTCTCTGGAGTGAAGGAAATTGGTTACATAAGATTTCAAGTGATTAAAGCTGTGTATGAATTATTGTAAGTATGGCCACATGAACTTTTATAAAAAAATTTACCTCCAGGGCATTTTGAGTCTTTTCTCTTTTGTTCTATATTTTTGTTTATTTCACAAGTACTTATAGTAAAGAAACATTTTAAGGAAAACAGATAACAGAATTTATCATTTGGAATATACTCCTACAAAGGAATTCTGATCATTTTGTTGGGCCTTGACCACTAAATCTTAAATCAAGGTCATTGTTGTAGACTCTTTATTGTTATCTGGAGAGGCTTAGCCTTTTTGGGAGGAAATCTATAGGGACTGTCTCTTTTACTACTTTTCTACAATTATTATGAGAAATATCTCAGTGTCGAATGAGACAAAGTATTTGCTAAGAATAAAAATAAAATCCTACCAAATATGAAATTGCAGTAACTATTTTCTGATGATTTTGGCACAAATTGATCAGGGAATAGCAATTCCAACTCATTTGCTATTTGAAATCAATAGAAAATTTTGTGAACATTTATGATTGAAATTCTATTTTTCTTAATAGTTATCTTGAAAACCACCTTCCACCTGAGAACTATTTGTGAGTTATTATAATGCTTTGTGTTAATTCTTTGTTCAGAAAAATTTATTTGGGTAATTCTCTACAAAAGGACATCTGCTCTCTCTGTATTCGGTTGGTGCTAAATTCTGATGACCTTCAGGGCCAGCAAGTTTCTGATAAATGGTGGCTGAGATGGGAGTGGACTTTAATTGCATATCTAGAGGAGGACTGCTGGATTACATTAGTGAATCTATTAGCATTTTATGGAAATGCAAAATATCCAAATGATTTAATTCACAGAACTGGCAAAAACAAACCTTTCATTTGAAAATCACCCTGGTCATTTGTGTTAGTAGAGCCAGTTGACTGTTATGGTCTCTGAAGCAAACTAGTATAAAACAATCTTGACATTCTTGATGAGACCTGTGATTCCAGAATAATGTTAACTTACAATTAAACTCTGACGTATCCAAAGAGGAGAAATGCATATTTCAAGTGAGGAATCTGCAATCTATTTCACATTGATGCCCTTCCTGGCCAATTTGCCCTGCGATATGCAAGATACACTGCAAAGTATGTGAGATATACAGAAGTCAGTGTGACACAGGTCTTGGCCTCAAATTACTCAGAGCCTGTTAGAAGAAGAAATGTTGCAATTGAGGTAGTATGATAATTGCAGTGCAGGATAGGATAGGAGTGATCAGCTCTGTGGGGTGAGGGTAGAAAGGCACTCTTTAAAGTCTTCTCAGCACAGTGACATGAACTTCGACTTGATAAGTTAGGGGTTCTGTCAGTCAAAAGATGACTTTAAGGACAATCTAGATGCAAGGAACAGAAAGTAAGGGTCACAGCAGTGATTAGGAAACTTTTTCTGAAAAAAAAAATACAGATAGAAAATATGTTAGGCTTTGTGGGTAACTATTCACATCTTCCATTGTCACATGAAGGCAGTGGCAGGTAATACAAATGAGTGTAGCTGTGCTTGCAAAAACTATATGTAAAAACAGGCATTCAGTTCATGGACCACAATTTGCTGAACACTGCTCTAGCGAGTCCCTTCCCAGAAATCATCTGGGAAGTCCTTTCAATAGCTTTAACTCAATGTTGAGCTGGACTACAGGAAGCACCATCAAATCTTCCAACGTGGTAACAATTAGTACCTGGTCCACACAGGTACCCATTGAAGTTCCTGTCACCTCTAAGGTATTGGGTTTTTGTATATCCACAAACCCCCATGTTCTTTTGTACCCCCGATATCCAAACAAGTCTTGGAGGGTCATTCCCTTCCCTAATCATAAAGCACTGTGGCTTCTTCACTTACCAGCTCAGATACTCTGATTTAATTTCCCGATGATTGGAGATTTTGTGAACCAGAGGCTGGTTACAGATTGTCTTTTTAACACAACTCCTGTCTCACCTTAAACACACAGCTTCGTTCTTGTCTTTGGGCCAGATTTCTCTTTTCATGTTATTGGCCTGTCTAAAATATTTTAGCCCTCAGAAATCAGCTGGAAGTCCCCTATATTAGAAAGGTCATTCTAGACTAGACCCCAACAAATTTATGTCTCCCGTGCTTCCCTCTTACATAACATAGTCTAGATTTTTTTTTCAGAATCATAACCTATCTGATTTTTATTAATTTGCTTATATGTATTGGCTTGCAGTCTCTTCTGCATTCATAAATTTAGTGAGGGCACATATCTTGTGCCCATTTTGTTCCAGATTGCCAACTCAGTGGATAACGCATTAGCCCATAATAAACATTCAACAGATAGTTTGAGTAGGAAATGATGTATCTGAGAAGCCAACATGAAAGAAAGAAGAAACTATGATTTTGTTTGTTTTAAATTTTAGTGATTAAAGCCCAGTCAATGGAGAAGATCAGATAAGGTAAGTAGAAAATAAGGTAAGAAGATCAGATAAGGTAAGTAGAAGGCTTACGATAGAACACTGGAAAAACACAGAGCATTCAAGAAGGGACAGAGAAGGAAATGTCAGGGAAACAAGTCCAAGAACAACAGAAGAGAATAGCACATTTAGCTAAGGAAGGAAAACACATTACGGGAAAGTGAGCAGGCTCCTGAACCAAGTGCCTCAGAAACTTCACGTCAGCATGGACAATCATTAATCTTCATCGCTTCTGTCAATGTTTTTTGGAGTACAGAAAAACATTTCTTCTTTTAAAAGTGAACTGATGCTGCACCTGAATATACATATGTTATGTTAACTTACAATTAAACTCTGACATATCCAAAGAGGAGAAATGCATATTTCAAGTGAGGAATCTGCAATCTATTTCACATGGATGCCTTTCCTTGCCCAGTCGAATCTCAATTTGCCTTGGAATTTTATATATACACACACACACACACACACACACGTGTGTGTGTGTATAATCATATATATATGAGAGTCATTCCATATATATATAAGATTATATATGTGTGTGTGTGTGTGTATAATCTTATATATATATGGAATGACTCTCAGTTCTGCTTGTAAGTTCCTGCTACTTTCCATGGTCACCCTCTTTGGGAGTCATTATTATTACCTAATATTGGCCCTAAGATTATGATGATGTGCCTCCAAAGACTATCCTTTACCTGTTTTTATGTGTTATCTTCCCTGTAAAAGTGATCCTTCTCATTCAAAACGTCCATTTTTCCTAATATTATAGGCATAAAGGGTCTTTCATTTATTTGAAAACTTATATTTGGTGCTAATTATGTGTAGGTGATACAATGGCTTGCCAAGGAAGTAAGAAATTAACAAAAAGATGTGTTCTCTTCCCTTTCAAAGCTTGCATTCTTCTGCATCAGAGATGAAAACAAATTAATTGTCCAAGGACTGCTGACATGCAGTTATTCTAAATGCGAGTAAGAAGGAATATATGGTTTAAAAAGTGTCTAATGAGATTTGGGACAAGGAAGAATAGAATATTCTAGGGGCAGGGAGAAGGAATAAGTATAGAGATCTTTCTTCTGTAGGAAAATATCTGTAAGTGATGAAGAGACAAGAAATATTCAAGGAACTACAAAAAGAAAAAGACTAATACAGGTGGAACACAGAAATTGAGGGGAGAGTGATATGAAATTAAGCTGATAGAGTAGGCAGGGCACAGATCACACAAGGATATATCATGACCATAAAAATATCCATCTCTTTGCTGCATAGAGAAATGATTAAGGTATAAGAATGGAAACAGGGAGAGCTACCTGGATGTTACTAAAATACTTTAAGCGAGAGACGATGTTGGCTGGTGTTTTTAGCAGAAATGGACTAACATGGGTAGATTAATATGCATTAGAAAAATAATTAAAGGGCCTCCTGGTGCTGTTTTAGGATTAGTGACATAATTTTTCATTCAGCTGATTGTTATAGCACAGAGTAAGCTCTCAATAAAAGCTAACAGAATTGGAATTATTGTAATCAATGCAGGATTCTGAAACATGTTGACCTACTGAATATGAAACAGTTTCTGGAATCTGCTGCAAAGTGAATAATCATCTCCTAATACCAGGAGAAGCAACTGGCTAGAAGTTACTGGACATCCTTCAATACAATTTTAAATGACATTTTTTGCAGTGTCACCCTTCTTCCTGCCAAACTTGCCCTCTGCCTCTTTGCATCTGCAAGAGCATCACTTTAACCTTTCACAGATGGAGCAGGGGCTGCTGTCCTATGCTGATCTTCAGATAAAATGTGGGACGCATTTCCTGGCTTCAGCTGACCCTGCTGCAAAGAGCCCAGTGACTTTGTCTTCAATACCATATTTATATTAGAAGCTTCCCCTCTAGTTCATTTGACACATAGTGCTGAGGTCTCACTGACAGGGCTCAAATGTTGTTCAGGCAAAAGTACCTTTGGAAAACTTCATTGCATGTTTCGTATACAAGCTATACCAACAGTATTTTTCCTAATGTTTCAAACTATGGTGTGTGGAGAGCATAGTCCTGAAAAATAATCAGCAACAATCACAATAAAATGTGAATTAATTAATTGTGAACTTCATAATGTTTAATAATGACTCATACTCATGATAAAAATAGTACTTTTGAAAGTTCAAGAATTTCCTTATATCTTGTAGTTTTAAATGAAACTGAGCTTGTGGTGAGAAATCTTAGGAGGGCTTCATACATGAAGGCCCAGAGTGAATGCTTACATGTAAATGCTCTATGTGTTTCCTGGGAGCAAAACGGTTCGATGAACAGAGAACTGAACTAAAGATCAAGAGAAACAAAAAGCGTTCAATGGATGGCTTCTCAGCTTATAATATTCATTGAATTTAGCATGATTTCCATCTATGTACATAAAAAGTTTAGGAAATAGGTTTGTAAACCTCAAAACCTTAACACACTATAAAGTAGTTAATTTAGTTATTTGGATTCTTCAAATTCCAAAGTGGTGTGAAAGAGTTAATTGAGCTTCCACTGCCACCTTTGCTCCCTAATGAGGCACCATCTTTGCAGGGTTAATAGTTCAGTTGTCTGTCTTAAGATTTAGAAGATCACTCTTTTAATGCTGGATGTATCTGGAGTTGTTCTCTGAGTATAATCAAGTATTTGGGCAATAAGCACCCCTTCCACAAATAGATTTTTTTTTCTTTTTTATTTTCTTTCTTTTCTTGTGAACTCAAAGTGAGTCAAGTGGGAAAAATCCTTAATTGTTGCAGTTAAATGGAATAAATCTACTGCTAGGAATTAAAGAAACGCAGTATGTTTCTTCATTCCAAAAGTATATTTATTGAGCTTGTTTAATGTTCCAAGCACTATTCTAGACACCACAAATGCAGAAGTAAATAAAATTGTGAGAATTCCCTGCACTTTGCGTCTTCCTTTCTATTGATAAGAGTCAGACAACAAATATATGTGTGTGTGTATATATATACACACACACACACACACACACACACATACACACACACACATACACACACACACACACACATTTGGTTGTCAGAGAAGGCTTCCCTGAGAAGGTTACATTTAAACAGACATTAAAAGAAGGATCAAGCCATGTGGATATATAAACACCTGAGGGAAAGGGATTCTAGAAAGAGGAAATAACAAACACTAAAGCTTTGCAGCTTTGAGGAGTAGCTAGAATGAAGTAAGAAAGGGGAGGCTAGTAGAAGATGAGATCAGAGAGGTATCTTGAGTCCTTATACAATGGGCTTTGAAGATGACTGCAATAATGTTGCCTTTTACTATGAATAATATGGGAACTATGGCAGATTAAGCACGGTCTCAACAGGTTTGACATTTCTTCCATTGAGAGGCAGGGTATGTGTCTCCTTTCCTTGAACTTTAGTAGAATTTGTGCCTACTTTGACCAACAGAATGCAAAAGAAGTAGCACTGTGACAGTTTCTGGGTCCCAGTTTGTAGAATGTCATCTTCTACTTCCCGTTATGTGAAAGACTCATTCTTGAAACTTAGGCATCATGCTCTTAGAAACCAAACTCACATGGAGAGAAGCATAGACAATCTCACAGCTAGCTGAACTTCCAGTCAAATGCCATGAGGATGAGTTATCTAGGACATCCTTCCACTCAGTCCTTCAGATGACTCCAGTCCCAGACACTATCTGTTAGCATCCAAAACCCACAAGAGAGGCCTCAAGCTAGAGCCACTCAGCTAACACCAGTCAACACAGAGAGATATAATAACTTGTTTAAAACTATTACGTTTTAGCATTATTTGTTATGCAGCAATAGATAGCCATAACAGTATTTACTGCAACTTTCTGATTGGAATCGTGATTTAAGTTTTGAGAGGATTAATCTTCTTGCTTTATTAATAATAGATTGTGTTTGATAAGAGTAGAAGTGGAGATACTAGTTAGGAGGCTACTACACGAATGCTGATGGGACAGTACAGCAGCTTGGACCAGTGGGGTGAATGTGAAAGTAATATCAAGGAGTCAGATTGTGGAAATACTTTTTTTGTTATTGTTGTTGTTGTTGTTGAGACGGAGTCTCACTCTGTCGCCCAGGCTGGAGTACAGAGGCGCAATCTCAGCTCACTGCAACCTCCGCCTCCCAGGTTCAAGCAATTCTCTGCCTCAGCCTCCCTAGTAACTGAGATTACAGGTGCCCGCCACCATGCCCAGCTAATTTTTGTATTTTTAATAGAGACGGGGTTTCACTATGTTAGCCAGGATGGTCTTGAACTCCTGACCTTGTGATCCAACTGCCTCAGCCTCCCAAAGTGCTAGGATTACAAGTGTGAGCCATCACGCCCAGTCCTGGGAATGTTTTTAAGGCACAGATAACACAATTTGTTAGTGACTTAACTGCAGTGTATCTGGGAAATAGAAAATTCAAGGATGGTCCCAGAATTTTTTGTCCAAGAAACTGAAAAAGCAAGTTTGGCACCGGGCAGGAATGGTATATTTTTAGATGGTTGTTTGGGGGTACTAATTTTGAGATGTTGATTACAGATCTACATAGAAATATTAAATGGGCAGCTATTATATAATGTGGGCTGGAATTAGGAGAGAACATGATGCCAAAGATGGGCATTCTGTAGTCATCAGTGATCAGATGAGATCACCAAGAGAAAGTCAGATAAGTAAGAGAAGAAGCCAGGAAATTTATCTTTGGTATACTCCTAAAATTGAAGTGATTGGAGAGAAAAGAACAAACCAGAAAAGGAGATTAAATCAGAAAAGCCAAAAGAAGTGATACAAAGGGAGTGAAGTCAGAAAAACAAGGTGAACAAAAGAGGAAAGAGGAATTGACTCTCAAATGACGCAGACAGGTACAGTTAGATGAGGACAGAATTGATCTGCAGACTAAACAATATGAAACTCATGGTGACCTTGACCCAGTAACTTCAGTGGAGAGGTGGGGAGCAAAAACTTACTTGCAATGGGTTCAAAAGCAAATGGAGAAGATAAATAGGGTTGCAAATGTAGGCAACATTTATTAGGAATTTTGCTATTGTAAGACAAAGAGGGGCTGCAGTTGAAGGAATTAGGTTAAGAGATGTAGAGAGATTTTTGTTTTCCTTTTGTTTGTCAATTTTGTTTTTTCGGTTGGGAAAAGTAACGGCATGTCTGTATGCTGCTCGGAGTGATTCAGTGGAGAGAAAATTGCTGGGTCAATGTTTTTGCAGGGAAATTCATCAAAGGCATTAGGAGAGAAGGTAGAATGTGTTGAACTGATACCATTATGTGAGGAGATGTGAGATAGTGAAACAATTTCTATTTTTTAAGTGAAATAGGAAACAAGGTCATCAGCAGAAATGGAGAATGGAAGTAGAGGGGCTAGATGCTTGAAGAGAGAAAAGAAAGATGGCGTAGTTGTTGTCTAGGAGCCGGAGAAACTAATTAGAATAGAATAAGTTCTGGTGGCTGGAGAGCATTCAGAGCCTACTTGTGATTGGGTGATCTTGAATTCAAAATGAGACCAGCTGGCATAGCTCTGGTCTCCAACCATTTTTAGCTGTGTGGATATAGATGCAAAGTAGAATTTAACCAGGGCTGGCATTGAAAAGTGAGTGGGATGATGAAAGAAAAGAGAAAAAAATTGAGACCGTATGCAGGAGAATGGTTTCCATGAGTGTCCCTGAAACTGAACCTGCAATTTTACTAGTATGGTGATAGTGTTATAGCATTGAAACAAAACAAAGAAACAAACAAACAAACAAAAACACCTTTTTCAATATGATAATAGAGCTGGAAATATTGGTTCTACTAAACCTTTTTCCTGAGGCATTTTATTTCAACAAAACTCTCAAATTAATTCAATCAACATTGTCTGAGTACCTGGTCTGTGGATGATAAAGGATTATGGGCAGAGCTTCTGGGAACCACTTTGATACAAAGGGAGGAAGGTTGATTTTTGACATTGGTTACAAAGACACGATCTTATTCTGCGAATTCTTTACTACTCATTAGAGAGGCATTTTCATGACTCAGATTTAGCATCCACTTAGCATTCATAGTGAGCTGAGACCTTTATGGAAAATATAAACAACATTCTCCTTGCTTTTATGGCACTTTATAGGCTAGTCTGTGTTTTTGTCAAGTACCTAATAAAGGCAGGAAGAACTTGTTCTAAACTGCCATTGTAACAATGCAAGAATTGGGATTTTGTTACTAGAAAGTTTAGAAAGTACTTTGCAGATAAATTTGAATGTAACCAAAAAGTTCACTTCTTAAATTACCTTGCCTCAATAAAGGTTACTTTGTCTTGAAACACATGCCTTCCTAGAATCCCCATAATGCTAATGGCTTCTCCATTCATCATCCCTAATTCCTTATCAGAGGCATATTGCATTTTCATCTTATAAATCTTTATTCTGATCAAAGAGTCAATTAAAGAGAGATTAATCTTCTTCCCAGGTAGGAACATTTCTCATTCTTCAAGTTGAATTGCAATTGCAGTTTTACTTTCAAATCCACTAGTAAGATGCTAGGGAAAATATGTATGTAACCTACATTTTACCATTATGAGCACAGCCATTTTGCAGTTGCATTTGCATTTACCTTAGTAACACTGCCATAAATAACTCATATATTCTCTCTTTCTCTGTTTATGTAATTTGAATCTCAGTAGGAGTTTTTCCCCAAAAGATTTATATTCATTGAAAAAAGAGTGGCTGAGGGTTCTTACTAAACTTATACATGTATTTTTCTTCTCTGAATTTGACTCTTTGCATTATATTGTATCCTCGAATAGTTTTACTTGCAATCCTTCCTAAATTGCGCTGTGACAGTTCCCAGACTTTGGTATTATTTTGAAGACCTATGTTCTCTTGCGTAGATAGAAATATAATTTGAAAGCAATGATAAATCTTGTTTCCACCTACAAGCCTTGAAGTAAAAAATTGAAAAGTGCATTGTCTGAGGGTGGGGCTGACAAGGTTCCTCTTTTTCGCTATTCTCACACAGATCATGCAAATGGATGCGTCAGTGTTAAACTACGGAACCTACATTCTGTTGATAAGCTCCTTCTCACTGTTCCCCCAAAACAGGGTCCCCTCAAAATGTTTTCATTTAGAACTAACTGAAAGGAACCTTGTGTTTTAGTCTGTTCAAGTTGCAATAAAAAAAAGTGGGTGGCTTATAAACAACACATATTTATGTCTCACAGTTCTGGATGCCAGGAGATTCAAAATTAAGGCTCCAGCAGATTCAGTACCTGATGAGTACATGCTTTCTAGTGTTTAGGTACTGTCTTCTCACTATGTCCTCCCATGGCAGATGGGATGAGAGCGCTCTCTGGAGCCTCTTTTGTAAGGGCACTAATCCTATTCATGAGGGCTCTATTATCATGACCTAATCACATCTCAAAGGCCTCACTTCCAAATACCATCACATGGGGGATTAGGTTTCAACATATGGATTTGGAGGGTCAAAAACATTTAATCCATAGCACCTTGGAAGAAAACTTAGAGACTGAGTTACTCCCTAAGTTTTAAATGAGCTAGGAATTGTGAGAATTTTGCAAGCTTATAAAACTAATTCTGGAATAAACAGGAAGGGCCTAATCCATCTCTTGATTTTCAGTTCAACATTCTTTCTTGTACACTGCACCAGAATTAATAAATAACTACATTACATCACTCATATCTGTGCATTTTAGCACTCAAATTACATCGATGCAGTTCAAGATTTTACTGATAGCTGGACATTTGATTACTTCTAATTTATGCAACCACGGCTTAATTTTAGGAACATCTATAATGGATATATGCTAGAGGCCCCCTAGTAATCAGAAATGTCTAGTATGCTAGCTGGGCAGGATTGGTGATGGTGAAGGTGGCAGTGAGAAAGCTGTGTAGAAGAGGTGTTAAGAAACTCCCAAGGAATCACCTGTTCTTTAAAAATGGAAAGTCAAGAAGTATAAAAAAGTTCTAAAACTTGTGTGTCAGATTTAGATGGGGTTCTGAAAACTGCAGATTGACCAGCATTTAAATGAGCCCCTGGACCAATTGTTTACAGTGGTTTCTAATAAAAGAATCTTGCCTCTGCAATCTTGGAGATATGTTGGGGATGCAAGGCACCACCAGCTTTGCCAACTTTGACAGGGCAGTGGTGCCTTAGTCATATTCTCTTCTGTTATCCATGATGGGGTCCTCTCTCAAAGACAGGAGTTGGAATAACAGAAAAAGAATGGAACAAACAGACTTAGTGATTGCAAGGACTCTCAGAGCATAGAACGAAACGCATAGGATGCTCAAGAAGTATTTAGAACAGCAAAGAAGGCTTAGACTTTTTGATTTGTGGGAAGCCTGGATCGACAAAATTTTGGCCTGTAATCTCAGCACTTTGGGAGGCCGAGGTGGGCGGATTATGAGATCAGGAGTTCAAGAGATCAGCCTGACCAAGATGGTGAAACCCCATCTCTACTAAAAATACAAACAATTAGCCAGCCTGGTGGCATGTGCCTGTAGTCCCAGCTACTCAGAAGGCTGAGACAGGAGAATCGCTTGAACCTGGGAAGCGCAGGTTGAAGTCAGCAGAGATTGTGCCACTGTACTCTGGCCTGGGTGACAGAATGAGATTCTGTCTCAAAAAACAAAATAAAATAAAACAAATTGGTATTTTGAATGTCCAGGATGGTATGTCCTAAAAGAATGTGAGTTATCGATATGATTTGGAACACTTAAGGAGGGTAAATAAAGATTAATAATAGCTGGTGAATTTGAAATCCTCTGAAGGGCATAAGGTAATTGTCATCAGGCTACACAGTTCTTACCTATTTAGGAGAAGAAAGGGTGTGTGTAGAAGAGGCCCAGTACTTTGGGTATATGGCGAGGTTTCCACCCAGAGGCCTGATACTTGAGATATTTGTCCTAGCTTCCAGGTGGAGATGTACTGATTCTTATAGAGGTGCTATAAAATTAAAATACATTTTAAAAATACAATGAGTAAATATATCAAATAGCTTGTTTCCGTCTTAAATAACATATGTTTGCTGGTTATGAAAGTGATTTAGCCAACTGAGGAAAAGTTGGCAGATCCTGAACTGTGGAACAACTTAAATGTTAGACCTAATACCATAAAAATCCTAGAGGAAAACCTAGGTAGTACCATTCAGGACATAGGCATGGGCAAAGACTTCATGTCTAAAACACCAAAAGCAATGGCAGCAAAAGCCAAAATTGACAAATGGGATCTAATTAAACTAAAGAGCTTCTGCACAGAAAAAGAAACTACCATCAGAGTGAACAGGCAACCTACAGAATGGGAGAAAATTTTTGCAATCTACTCATCTGACAAAGGGCTAATATCCAGAACCTACAAAGAACTCAAACAAATTTACAAGAAAAAAACAAACAACCCCATCAAAAAGTGGGCAAAGGATATGAACAGACATATCTCAAAAGAAGACATTCATACAGCCAACAGACACATGAAAAAATGCTCATCATCACTGGCCATCAGAGAAATGCAAATCAAAACCACAATGAGATACCATCTCACACCAGTTAGAATGGCGATCATTAAAAAGTCAGGAAACAACAGGTACTGGAGAGGATGTGGAGAAATAGGAACACTTTTACACTGTTCGTGGGATTGTAAACTAGTTCAACCATTATGGAAAACAGTATGGCGATTCCTCAAGGATCTAGAACTAGATGTACCATATGACCCAGCCATCCCATTACTGGGTATATACCCAAAGGATTATAAATTATGCTGCTATAAAGACACATGCACACGTATGTTTATTGCGGCACTATTCACAATAGCAAAGACTTGGAATCAACCCAAATGTCCATCAGTGACAGATTGGATTAAGAAAATGTGGCACATATACACCATGGAATACTATGCAGCCATCAAAAAGGATGAGTTTGTGTCCTTTGTAGGGACATGGATGCAGCTGGAAACCATCATTCTTAGCAAACTATCACAAGAACAGAAAACCAAACACCGCATGTTCTCACTCATAGGTGGGAACTGAACAATGAGATCACTTGGACTCAGGAAGGGGAACATCACACACTGGGGCTTATCATGGGGAGGGGGGAGGGGGAGGGATTGCATTGGGAGTTATACCTGATGTAAATGATGAGTTGATGGGTGCTGACGAGTTGATGGGTGCAGCACACCAACATGGCACAAGTATACATACGTAACAAACCTGCACGTTATGCACATGTACCCTAGAACTTAAAGTATAATAATAATAAATAAATTAAAAAGAAAAAAAAGAAAAATAAATATAACTTGGGCATGCAGAGACAAGCATGCACACATTTTTTCTAATTATGCATGTATGTATGCATACATCAATCTATTTATATCTGTCATGTTATTTCACTTTTGAGAAAAGTAGTTTAAGCATTTAGTTAAAAATATTATGTACTATTTTTCTACACATATTATAGAATACATCTTCCTCCCTGAATATTTCATAAGGAATTCATCCAGCATCACTCAGGAACTATCAGTCTTCATCTTAGGTTTAAATTCTGCAATAGAATAAAACTGAGAGGAGGAAAAAAAAGGCATCTACCCATCTCTTTGGCACACCCTGAACTGAAAGACCCTATTCCTGTGCCAACTTGAAAATTATTTTATTACCACCTCCACCCAACTGCTCTACAAAATACCTTTATTTAAAAGTATTTTGGACATATTTAAGATGTAGAACCTGATGTTTTCATATACATACACATAATGAAATTACTACTACAGTCAAGCAGATTAAGTTATTCATTATCTTCCATACTTCTTTTGTGGTAAGAGCACCTAAAATGTGCTCCCTTTGTAAAATTTCAGTATACAATATTAATAACTATTGTCCTCACTCTGAACATTAGATCTCTAGAATTATTCATTCTACACAAATGCAAGTTTGCACACTTTGACCTATTTCCCCCTCCTTCTTGCCCATAGTGATCACCATTCTATTCTGTTTCTATGTATTCTGCTCTTTGTTCAGATTCCATGCACAAGTGAGTTTATGTAGTATTTGTCTTTTTATGTCTGGCTTATTTCACTTAGCATAATATTCTCCAGCTTCAACCATGTTGTCACAAATGACAGAATTTCTGGGTTTTTTTTTTTCAAGGCTGAATGATATCACTATATCACTACGTCTTTATTTATCCATAAAGGAACAGTCAGGCTGTTTTCATATCTTGTCCACTGTGAGTGATGCTGCAACGAACACAGGAGTGCAGATATCTCTAGGAGGTGATGATTTCATTTTCCTTGGATGTATAACCAGCAGAGGCATTGCTGGAACATATAGGAGTTCTATTTCTAATTTTTTTAGAAACTTCCATGCTGATATTCATAATTGCTGTACCAAGTTACATCCCCACCAACATTATACCAAGGATCCCTTTTCTCCACACCTTCACCAACACTTGTTATCTCTTGTCTTTTTGATGGTAGCTATCTAACAGGTGTGAAGTTTTGCTGTGATTTTGATTGGCATTTTCTTGATTAGTCATACTGAAAACCTTTTCATATACCTGTTGGCCATTTGTATGTCTTCTTTGAGAAAATCTCTGTTCAGGTCCTTTGCCCATTTTTAAATTGGATTATTTCTTTTTGTTTTGTTTTGCTTTGTTTTGTTTTTGCTACTGAGTTGTAGAAGTTTCTTATGTATTTTGGATAATAACACACATCAGATTTATAGTTTGCAAATATTTTCTCCCAATCTCTTGCTTATCTTTTCATTTTATGATTGTTTTTATTGCTGCACAAAAGCTATAGAAGGTCCTTAAATATCCACTCTCATAAATTGTGCTCCTCACATCTAATGGGCTAGATAGTCAATTGTGCATACCCCACACACACCACTCTTGTACTGGTTAAATTCCTTTTGTATCCAGAAAAGCATGTATTGGAATTGCAACTGTCCTCAATCCAAATGTGGGGGAAAGAATTATATTAGCATCCAAGTAAAAATGAAGGTGATCTACATACCGGGTGAACAGAAAACAATAATCTTCATGAGATTTCTCCAATTCTCTTATTCTGAGTTTGTTCAGAATGAAGAATTAGAGGGAATGAAGAATAAATAGAGAATTGAAAACCTCTTAGAACAACTGGATCCTCAGTGGAAACAAATCTAGACACAGATCTTACACCCTTCAGAAAAGTAACCCACAGTGATTCACAGACCTAAATTTAAAGCACAAAACTATAAAACCTATGGAAGATAACATAGGAGAAAATCTATATAATGTTGGGTTTGTCAATGACTTTTTAGATACAACAGCAAAGGCAAAATTCAAATAAGAAAGAATTGATAAGCAGGACTTAATTAGAATTAATAATTTCCACTCTGTGAAGGACACTGTCAAGAGAATAAAAAGAAAAGCTGCAGACTGGAGAAAATATTTGCAAAAGAGATATCTATCTGGTAAAAGACTTCCATCCAAAATACGCAGATGGGTCCCCAACGTAATGATGGCTTGACTTATTTATTTTTCTTTTTACTTTACCCTGGCACAAAAGCTTCACACATTCTGTAGAAACCCTATTTTGAGTCCAAAATTTGAACCTTTTCCAGAATTAGTCATATGAGATAGGATATTCTCTTGTGAAGTTGGACAGTGGCAATAAGCCACAGCTCCTAGTCAGCCACAGCTCCTAGTCAGCCACAGCTCCTAGTCAGCCACATGATCGTGAGGGTAAATAACTGATACAGTACTCTACCGTGCACTGTATTCAATAGATGACTTGCCAAACTGTAGGAGAATGTAAGTGTTTTAAGTACAGGAAAGGTAGGTTAGGCTAAGCCATGGTGTTCTGTAGGTTAGGTGTATTAAATGAATTTTTGACTTATGATATTATCAACTTACAATGGGTTTTACAAGATGTAACCACATCTTAAGTTGAGGAGCATCTGTACAAAGACCACTTAAAACTCACTGATGAGAAAACAAACAACTAGATTAAAAAATGGGCCAAAGACCTTATCAGAAACCACACCAAAGAGGATATACAGGTAACAAATAAGCATATGAAAAGATGCCCTCCGTCATATGTCATCAGGAAGTGAAAACTGAAACAATAATGATATAACTATATATCTGTTAGAATGGCAAAAATTCAGCACACTAACACCACAAATGCTGGTGAAGATGTGGAAAACAGGCACTGTCATTCACTGCTAGTGAGAGTGCAACATAATAAAGTCACTTTTGAAGACATTTTGGTGGCTTCTTACAAAACTAAATATATTCTTACCATACAACCCAGCAATTGCACTCTTGGTATTTGCTTAAAGGAGTTGGAAACTTATGTCCATAGGAAAATCTATACACAAAGTTTTATAGCCTCTTTACCCATAATTGTATTTAACTTGAAGCAAGCAAAATTTTCTTCAATAGATGAGTGGATAAACAAACTATGGTATATACAGACAATAGTATTTTATTCAGCATCAAAAATAAAATAAGAGCTATTAAGCCATGAAAAGCCATGGAGAAAACGTAAATGCATATTACTAAATGAAAGAAGTCAGTCTGAGGAAGGCCATATACCATACAATTCCAACTATTTGACCCTCTGGAAAAGGCAAAACTAAAGAGACAGAAAAAGATCAGTTGTTGCCAGACATTATGGGGAGTGAGGATGAGAAGGATGAACAGGATAAATGGAGCAGGGGAGATTTTCAGGGCATGTGGCTATTCTGCATGGTATTGCAATGTTAGATACCTGTCATACGTTTGTCAAAATCCAGAGAATGTACGATACAAAGAATGAAACCTTATGTAAACTGTGGACTTCAGTTGATAATTACATGTCAATGTTGGTGCATCAACTGTCGCAAATATATCACAGATATGTGGAATGTTGGGGGAGGCTGTGTGTGTGAGTCGGTGGGGTGTGTGTGAACTCTGTACTTTCTGCTCAATTTTACTGTGAATCTAAAATTACTCCTTAAAAACTTAAAAGGATGTTTTGACCGAAAGATAAAGGAAAAAAAGCATTATATCAATATGAGAATGCTGACAATGAATTATCATTGAGATTGTTTGTAGTATATGGGTGGTGTGGATAAATGGGCGCAAGTACAAATCTCACAGGAAGACCCAACACTCTTCTTGTTCTTGGGGTGTTTTCTTTTCACCTAAAATATGAAGCTGTTCACATTGTTCCTTTATGGATTGACTAAGTAACTAATATATACATGGATATTATTAGAATTTGTTATTACTCTCACTGATATAGTATTTTCTGGGAATGTATTAACTCTTTAAAGGCCAAATAAAGTTATGTTTCCAGATTAGAGGAGATTATCCCAGTTATCAGGGAAAAGAGATATATAGTTTAGTTTAAGGAAGACTCAGTTTATAGTTTAGTATATAGTTTAGTTTAAGGAAGACTTAACAGGCTATGCTGGGATGTCGTCCTATCTTCACACAGTTGCAGGAAACTTAAGGCATCAGAAAATTTGAGGAAGATCCATGAGAGCCCTCATCTAATTAATTATTAGCATGAAAATTTTACCTTGAATTGGGATTATCAAAATGTGTTACAATCAAGTTAATTTGTTATCAAATGCCTTTTCACATTAGCTTGCTGAAACATCCTGTGTAGCAGATGGCAGAGGGCTATAAGGTCAAACATGGAATATTAAATGCCTAGCTCCTGAACATCTGGATGGTTTAAAAAGAAGAAGAAGAAGAAAGAAAAGTAAATATATGTAGTGTCATTAGCTCTTTTTCATATTAACATGACAAAGTATACTTCCTGGCAAGTCAGCCACGGGGATTTTGATTTTGATAGAATGTATCACAAAATAAGACATTCCTCTGAGCATCAATCCTCCTTTCCCAATTACACCTGCACAGACAATTTATTTGCTGCACCCTCTGGCAATGAGCACCCTGATGGTGATGGAAGTCATCAGCATGCCCACAAACACCATCTGTGCAGGAGCTAGACTAATGAGCAAAGTGAGTAGGGGCAGGCCAGGGACTGGAGGAATGAGGAGAGAAGGCAAAAGAGTTGGATTTAACTCCAAGCAATCCAGAGGTGCGCCTTTATATAAAACGCTGAATCTCAGCCATGGGTGTTCCTTAGCCTATCAAGGATAGCGATTTCAGTCTTCCAGTGCTTATAACTCTACTCCTTATCAGCTGATTCTAGTGATGGGGACCAGAAAAAAGATATATATCTATATATATTGAGAGAGAGAGAGAGAGAACTTTCCAGATTATTTCTATGGGCATCCAATTATGAGAGTATGAGACTCACTGGTACAGGAGGGAATTTGCTGAATTCACTCTGTTCTCTGCATCTAGGTTTGGATTCAGGGCTTAGGACTCAATACTACTGTAAGGGTATTCCATGGTCCACCAGTATCATCCTCATTTCTAGTTATTTGAATTGAGGGATTTTAAACTCCATCTTAGACCATTTCAGTTTAAAAAAGATTCTCAGGTGATTCATATACACATTAAAGTTTGAAAATTACTGAATTAGAGTGTTTCTTTTCAAATTGTGGAAAATCTACGAGAGAGATGATAGATGAAAAATGTCATATAATGAATTCTTTCAATCATTTAGTAAAGACTTATGGAATGCTATGGACTGGTCATTCTGTTGGACTCCAAGAACACCATGGTGAACCATTACAGGGAGTCTCTATTCTTCTGACGCATTATTTGATTTACATAGTAAATGATGATCAACAATGAAAGGTACCAAAAAAGGGCGCTCCCTTCTCCAGCATCCCTTTGTCTAGCTTGAATTCCTTCAATGAATTGTCAAATAGCTTAAGATAAAGAAAGTACTGAAGCCTAACACACCGGCATCAGGTCTTCATGACTGGGTGGTTACGGCCATTAATGATTTTTTCTGTTCTTGAGCCACACTAGACTTACTACCATTTTTTTGGTCTTGTATTGCTGTTTGCCTACACATGGCAAATCATTTGAAATGCTTGTTCCTTTGCTCGGTGGTCCCTGCCTCCTTAGCTTCAGTAACTCCTCCTCATCTTCCAGGATTGACACAAGCACCTAGTTTTCCCTCTTCCACTGGGTAGATCAGCCTCCTTGGTTATAAGATTTTTCTTATCTTGAACTGAAGCATCCTTCTGCTGAGCTAAAGTCAAACTCATTCAGCCAGCTTAGGCTCTGTGAAATGGTGAATGATGGCTGTTTGTGCTCACTGTTTTATTTCTTAAGTGACTACATAGGCCTAACACATGTGATGTGATTCATAAAAGTTACTGGAATAATTAACACACACTTAGGTGAAGGGATGAAATAAGATGCCTTAGGAAAAGAGGTCAACCATGTCAAATAAACCAAGGAAGTCAAACAATACAAGGACTGAAAAATATATGTTGGATTTAGTGACCTGTGGGTAAAACAATTATCAGGAATGCTATATATGTATCTTCCTTCTGTAACTTCACAAGTTTTATTAGAATTCTAAGAGTACTAGGCCGGGCACGGTGGCCCACGCCTATAATCCCAGCACTTTGGGAGGATGAGATGGGTGGATCACAAGGTCAGGAGGTTGAGATCATCCTGGCTAACACAGTGAAACCGTATCTCTACTAAGGAAAACAAAAAATAGTTGGATGTGGTGGCAGGTACCTGTAGTCTCAGCTACTCTACTCGGGAGGCTGAGGCAGGAGAATCACTTGAACCCAGGAGGCGGAGCTTGCAGTGAGACGAGATTGGGCCACTGCAGTCCAGCCTGGGTCACAGTGAGAGAATTCATTAAAAAAAAAAAAAAAAAAAAAAAAAATTCTAAGAGTACTAGGAAATAGTTTAGTAGAGGTACACATTTGACCTCTTTGACACAGTAATTAGGGCATTTATTTGGTCTAAAAATTATTTTGCCCAAAATACTAATTAGTATCATGGGCAGCTATTATTCCAATGAACAGTAGTTGGGAATCCCTGTATTGCCATGTGAACTCCTAATCTTGGTGAATGGGAACACTGGATGTTCCCCCAGCATGCTGGGTCCTAAAGATTTTATTTCCATGTGTCACTTCTCATATTTCACAAGACTGGAGCTCACCAGTGGGAAATACAGTCCTATGAGTTCCCAAAGGACTAGCGTCAACCAAATATTAGTAAACTTCCCTAGAGACTTCCAAATCTCTCAATCAGCTCAGACACACTTACTCATCCTTTAAGGTGTCATTAAAATGTCACCTATCCTTATCTCTGCTTCCACATGTGTGCTATCCAGGTAAACCATGCTCACCTCTAATGGATCCCCTTGTACTGAGTTAAGAGTCTCAATTGACTGCACACTCTGTAAAAACAGGACCTACCCCTCTCCCCATCTCCCCAAACCAATCCAATTTTAGCATGAAGAGACCTTTAAGAATTATTTATTTATTTAATGAATGCCGTAAGTAACCCTCTGTTTACCTGTCTTTCAGAGCATTGAGTCTGCAATGCCAAGCACAGTCCAAGCACAGAGAAAATAATAAGTGGTAACTGAATTTGTACATCAATGGGTGGAATTACGTTACCAAACTGTGCCTCAGTTATGTTTTCTCAGAAGAAACGTTTTTGATGATAAAACACCATCTGTAAAGGCAAGAAGCCTATCCACAGGAAAGCAAAATAAGCAGTATTTCCCTATCTTTTAAGAAATAAAAACAAATAGGGCTTGACATAAGTATGACACAATCACTTTCCCCAGTTAATAAGGAAACTTTACTTTTGTTATTTCACTGGTGATCAGCTTCAAAAAAGAAAATGAGAACAGAATTATCACAAATTAAATTTAATTTAAAGAAAATACTAGAAAAACTTGCATAGAATATATAAGATTATTTAGGATAATTTGATGGTTTTACACTAATTAATAATTACTATATAGAGTATATATTTTCTGTATGAGTCTTCATATAAACAGCTGATCAATTACACATGAGGAAAGCTAGATGTTAATAGGAGAGAATTTTAAAAGTAAAAGTCTTAAGAAATAAATGTCTTTTACCCAGGAAGGAGTAGGCTGAAACAAGGTGTCAATAATACTTAGTAATCTTCTTTTCCTGACCAATTCCAATCTCTCCTTCCCCTGCTACTAATAATTGCATCTATTTCCCTTAGGGGGCCATCCTGAATTGACTGAATCATCCATGTTGCTTACAGGGAACTGATATCGGTTCCTTTGTGTCTAAGAGTGAGTAGGTGACTCAGAACTTGGTCAATCAGAGCCATAAGGCTTTCAGCACACCTTCATTATTCATGGCTTTTATATTTGTGAATGGGTACTGATATAAATTCTTCTAAATTCTTCTAAAATGTATTTGCAATCCCCAAATCCTGATTATTCAAAGACACAAACACAGCAGAAAAAAATTGGGTCACTCCATGTTCATGTTCCCAGCTGAGGCTGAACAAGGTAAAGCTCTGACTTTTAGTTTCAGCTCTCATACAGTAAACATGTTCTTTTGAAGTCTATTCCGGGCCATGTTTTTCACATTTTTGTAGGGTTTTGTTTTTTTGTGTGTGTGATTTTACCGTTTAAAATGACTGCAAGAATAGTGCTAAAAAGTGCTGTCTAGTGTTCCAAAGAGCAAGGAGGATTTGACATACATTTTGAATAAAATATACATGTTATATAAGCTTTGTTCAAGCATGAGCTATAGTGCTGTTTGTCATGAGTTTAATGTAAATAAATCAACTATATAACTTTATGTGTGTGTGCATATACATGTGTATATATAAACTATATATATATAGTGTCATATATATAGTTTTATATATTAACTATATACATATAGTATACATATAAAATGCATAATCTTGTTTTATGTGTGTTTCCATAAATGGTTTTTAAACAAAAGCACACATAAAACAAGATTATGTAATGATTGATGAGAATGGTTTGATTAGGCTCAGATTCACAGGGACCTAGTCCCATATTCTTGTATTTTACCTTGGGGCAATGGTTCAGTGTTTTCTAACTCAGCATTTATGGCAACTTTCTAGAATATAACTAACATGAGTAAAGAGAATGTATTTCCACAGACTTTGTTTGAGCTAACTGGATAGAGACCTTTTATTCTCAATTGTATTGCTGATTGTATTAGATTTAACTCTAGAGTTGTGAGTAGCCATCTTGCTAAATTCAGAGAAAGCCTGTTTGAAAATGCAACAAACATAGAGGAAAGCAAATTTAAGATATAAAGAGAATGATAGAAATGAACAGAAGAAGATAGAGAGGGAAGAAGAAGATATGATTAAGAAACAAAGGGACTAAGACTTGATACATTTGACCGCCTAGTTTTAGCGGTGCCTGAAACCAATTTATCTCAGATTTGGTTTCAGTTCCATAAGCCAATAAAGCACCTTTTTTTTGCATTACTTTATTATTTCGCTTAGACAGAGTTGATTTTCTGTTATTTGTAAATAAAAGGCACTAAAACGAAAGACGAATGTTGAAGAACATTGACCACAGAGAATAGTGAGCACATCTTTCTTAGTTGTAAGAAGATATTGAATAATAGCTTACTTAAAATTTAGAAGTCATTGTATGAAAGGCAAAACTCAGCAACTGAACAAAATTAGAAACATTTTTGTTTGTTTGTTTTTTTCGAGAAGGAGTCTCGCTCTGCGGCCCAGGCTGGAGTACAGTGGTGTGATCTCTGCTCACTGCAAGCTTCGCCTCCCGGGTTCACGCCATTCTCCTGCCTCAGCCTCCTGAGTAGCTGGGACTACAGGCGTCTGCCACCGCACCTGGCTAATTTTCTTTTGTACTTTTAGTAGAGACGGGGTTTCACCGTGTTAGCTAGGATGGTCTCGATCTCCTGACCTCATGATCCACCTGCCTCGGCCTCCCAAAGTGCTGGGATTACAGACATGAGCCACCGTGCCTGGCCAGAAACATTTTTGAATGATATTTTGGAAGAGTTTTTCCTTAATAGCCTTAGAAAAGAAATACAAATCAATGTGCTTGTGATGAACTAAGAATACATTTAGAAGACATCTTTTCATTGCTTTGTTACATTAAGAACAGTTCATTTCTTTTCGCTAAGGACTGCTTTGGCTACTAGGGCTCCCTTTTGGTTCTATAAGAATTTTACAATAGATTTTTTTCTAATTCTGTGAAGAATGACATTACTAGTTTGATAGGAATAGCGTTGAATCTGTAAATTGCTTTGGGCAATATAACCCTTTTAACAATATTGATTCTTCCAATCCATGAGCATGGAATATTTTTCCATTTATTTGTGTCATCTCTGAGTTCCTTCAGCTGTGTTTTATAGTTCTGGTAGAGATCTTTCACTTCTTTGGTTAGCTGTATTTCTAGGTATTTCATTTTCTTTGTGGTTGTTGTAAATGCAATTGTGTTCTTTATTTGACTGTCAGCCAGGACATTGTTGGTGTATAGAAATGCTACTGATTTGTGTACATTGATTTTGTATCTTGCAACTTTACTTAAGTCATGTGTTAGTTCCAGGAGCATTTTTGTGGAGTCTTTAGGAATTTCTAGGTATAGAATCATGTCATCAGTGAAGAGAAATAGCATGACTTCTTCTTTTTCTATTTGGCGGCCTTTTATGTCTTTCTCTTGCCTGATTGCTCTGGCTACGACTTCTGGTATTATGTTTAACAGGAGTGGTGACAGCAAGCATCCTTATCTGTTTCAGTTCTCAAGGGTTTTTTTCTCACTCAGTACGATGTTGGCTATGGGTTTATCAGAGATGGCTCTTATTATTTTGAGGTATGTTCCTTCAATGCCCAGTGTACTGAAGGTTTTTATCATGACAGGATGTTGGATTTTATCAAAAGCTTCTTCTACATCTGTTGAGATGATCATATGGTTTTTGCATTTAATTCCATTAACATGTTGAATCACAATTATTGATTTGTACATATTAAACCAACCTTGCATCCCAGGGATAAAGCCTGCTTGATTGTGGTGAATTAACTTCAAAAGGTGCTCCTATATTTGGTTTGCTAGTATTCTGTTAAAGATTTTTGCATCTGTTCATCAGGGATACTAGTGTGAAGATTTTTTGTTTTGTTTTGTTTTGTTTTGCATTGTGTCTCTGCCAGATTTTGGTATTCGGCTATGCTGGCTTCACAGAATAAGCGGGAGGAGTCACTCCTCCTCAGTTTTTTTTTGGAAAAGCTTCAGTAAGACTGGTACCAGTTTTTCTTTATATACCTGATAGAGTTTGGCTGTGAATCCATCTGGCCCAGGGCTTTTTCTGATTGTTAGGTTTTCTACTACTGATTTGATTTCAGAGCTCAACATTGGTCTATTCAGGGTTTCAGTATATTCCTTATGCAATCTTGGAAGACTGTCAGTTTCCAGGAATTTATTCATTTCTTCTAACTCATTATTTCTAATTTGTGTGCATAGAGTGGTACATAGTCTTTGTGGATATTTTGTATTTCTGTGACATCAGTTGTAATATCATCTTTGTCATTTCTGATGATACCTTCTTGGATCGTCTTGGAGGCATCACATTACTCAACTCCAAACTATAATATAAGGCTACAGTAATCAAAACAGCATGGCACCAGTGGTATGGTAAGAAAAACATGGGCCAATGGAATAGAACAGAAAACTCAGAGATAAAGTTGCATACCTATAGTCACCTGATCTTTCACAAGGCTGAACCAAAACAAGTGATGGGGAAAGGATTTCAATAAATAGTGCTGGGATAACTGACTAGACATATGCAGAAGAATGAAACTGGATCCTTATCTTTCACCATATACAGAAATTAACTCAAGATGTATTAAAGATTTAAATATAAGACCTCAAACTATGAAAATCCTCAAAGAAAATCTAGGAAGTGCTCTTCTTGACATCCACTTTCACAAAGAATTTTTGGCTATGTCCCCAAAAACAATTGTAATAAGGACAAAAATTGGCATATGAGATTTTATTAAATTAATGAGTTTCTGCACAGTGAAAGAAACTATCAAAAGAATAAAAAGACAACCTACAAAATGAGAGAAAAATATTTGCAACCTATGCCTCCAACAAAGGTCTAATATCCAGTATCTACAAGGAACTTAAATCAACAGGCAAAGAGCAAAAAATCCCATTTAAAAAATGGACAAAAGACATGAACAGGCACTTCTGAAAGAAGACATATAAATGGCCAACAAACATATGAGAACATCTCATTATAAATAATCATCAGAGAAATGCAAATCAATGACAAAATGTGATACCATTTCACAGCAGTCAGAATGGCTTTTATTTTAAAAAGTCAAAGAACAACAGATGCTGGCAAGGCTAAGGAGAAAAGGGAACTCTTATGCACTGTTGGTGGGAATGTAAATTAGTTCAGCCATTATGAAAGCATTTTGAAGATTTCTCAAAGAAGTTAAAACAGCTACCATTCGATCCAGCAATCCCATTACTGGGTATATTCTGAAAGAAAAGTAGATCATTATACCAAAAATACATATGTACTTATATGTTCATTGCCATGCTATTCACAATAGCTAAGGCATGGAATCAACTGAGGTACCCATTAATGGTGGATTGGATAAAGAGAATGTGGTACATATACACTATGGAATACAATGCATTCATTAAAAAGAAAGCAATCATGTTCTTTGCAGCAAAATTGATGAACCTGGAGGCCATTATTCTAAGCGAATTAACACAGGAATGGGAAATCAAATACCACATTTTCTCATTTATAAGTGGGAGCTAAACATTAAGCACACATGGATATAAACATGGGAACAATAGTCACTGTAGACTATTAGATGGAGAAAATAGAAAGGAGAGTGTCAGTTTTTAATAGTTTATTTTGAATTATATCCTTTAATTAAAAATTTGGGATATTGGCATCAAAATATAATGAAATTTGAATACTGGTTCTTCTGTTGATTAGCTCTGTGACCTTTAATTTTCTAAGCATCATTTTCCTCATAAGCAAAATGAACATGAATATGTACTTAAATTTGCATATAGTAAATATTCATACTTTTCTTCAAACATGAAAAATTGTTGTAAGAATTAGATGAGGTAATATGAATAAAGAGATTGCCATTGAGCCTTGAAGATAGTGGATTCAAAAAAATGGCTGTCACCAATAGTTTCTCCTTTTCTATCAGTTATTTTATGATTATAAATAAATACGCAATTGCATCAAGGAAAACCAAAACCACAATCTACAAACTTACTAGTTTTCAATAAATATTTATATTTTGTCATTTGTGCTCTAGGCACTGTAGGATTTACTTGAGATAATACAAGATAAAAATGACACAATTCATCTTTTCGAGGTGTTTGAAAACCAACAGAAGGTATATATATATATGTAGATAAATATGATTCATGGTATTTTTTTTAAGTGTCATCCTTGAAATTCATTGTTGTAATTTGTATTGAGTTTCTAAGAAAGGAGAGCTGTCTACATGGAAGAAGTGTGGGGGCTGAAAAAGTGGATCAGGATTCATCAGATAAGAATGCAACAGGGAGTGCAGCTGAAACTGTGGGGTCTACTTGGGCACCTAAGAGTAGCTACACAGGACTGAAATCAAGGAATCAGTGTGATGACAAGGCAGATAAAATTTTTTCTGGTTTATTAAGAAATCAATGAAATAGTGAAAACGATTAAGCTTCAATGTATAAGCTGATCTAAGGCATGGTCTCCAAGTCTCACTCAAAGTTGTATATTATCATTTTCTTCAATGATGATTAAAAAGTAGGTGGCTGGGTGTGGTGGCTCACGCTTGTAATCCCAGTAGTTTGTGAGGCCAAGGCGGGTGGATCACCTGAGGTTGGGAGTTTGAGACCAGCCTGACCAACATGGAGAAACCCTGTCTCTACTAAAAGTACAAAATTAGTCAGGCCTGGTGGTGCATGCCTGTAATCCCAGCTACTCGGGAGGCTGAGGCAGGAGAACTGCTTGAATTCGGGAGGTGGAGGTTGTGGTGAACTGAGATCGCGCCACTGTACTCCAGCCTGGGCAACAAGAGCAAAACTCTGCCTCAAAAAAAAAAAAAAAAAAAAAAAAGGTGTAGTTTTATTTCAAACAATGTTTCAGAATCATTTTCTAATAAACTCCACCTCACTGGATTCCTCTCCTCTGGAAATCAGCATCAATCTCCAATTCGCACATCTTTTCGGACAAGAAACATTTGCGTTACAATGCATATATCTATTCTCATCAACATCATTTCTTCTAAAATATTCCCCCCACGCATGTTAAAAATTAGGAATCAAAATAGTTAATAGCACTTTCTGGCACTTCCTCAATGACTGAATTTTAAAAAATCATAATATCTACTATCTATATGTTTATCTGATGTTTTCTATCAGATGTTCTGCTATCTGTAGGTTTCCCACTAGCGTTTCCTCCCCAACTTCTCAGTATATATTTAAAATATTTATCTAAATAAAAAAAAAAATTACATTACAGTTTCTCCTTTTTGCTGCCCTCCCCATTTGGTGGCTAACTCAAACATCACGAAGGACCAAATAGCATTAGGCTAAAATAGTTATTCTAGAGTTTTGCTTTGCTTTTTTTCCTTTCCAAAAACCCTAACAGTAAATAATCGGTTTTATAGAAATGCATGAGGCACTCTGTATTGTTTGTCAGCTTTTCCAGTTCCACACTATTTCCCGCTTCCTCTTTCACATGCACACATCAGAACAACAGGATAGCACAAAGCATGCCAAGTTTGGAGCTAACCAAACCGTTTAGGAGTAAGTTACAAAAGTTGCTGGAGAATGCTGTATTCACTCTCAGAATGAAAGTATTTGATGAGGGGAGAGGGGACTAGAAAAACTAATGGAGAAAAATCTAAAAGAAACACAAATTACTGTTGTACTTCTTAGCACCTTGGGCTCACACTGGCCAGGACCGTAAGTGTCATTACCAATTTGATGGTGACTAAAATGCAGCATAGTAGCATGTTTCATCTTTCCTATTCCTTAGGACTTTATTTTTATAATGAAAACAGTGAAAATCTATTAGGAGAAACTGATACATAAAATATGTCTCTGCATTAACATCCCCTAGTTGAGCTCTGTGAAGGAGAGATTGTTTTTATTTTTTGAGGATCCCAAATGAGTTGCAGAAAGATCTAAACAAGAAGTAGAGGAGGGACAACTTACATGCCTGAAAGCTTCTTTGACAAACAACAACTCGAAAACGTGCACTTTTGTGCACATCAGAAACAGATAAGAAAGACAGATGTTGAGTTGGCCTTCCCCTTCCGGCTGGAGTGAGGCGAAGGGGAGGGGGAGGGTATGTTCCTGCAGCTGTTCCCCACTGGTCAGGTGGGAAGTTGGGCTGTGCAGGCAACACAGTAGGCACGGCAGTAAATCAGATAGTACCTCTGCTGGAAGAAGGCCAAGCTGCCCTTAAAGATGTTAGGTACAGCTCCCTGGTAGCTCAGGGAGAAGGCATCCATTTCAATCATTTTCATGAACATCCCCAAAGTCAGCTGTTTTGGCAGAAAGTGTCGTGTGTGGTAGTAACTTCCTGTTGAAGCTATAAAGGAGAAATAAAAGCCCTGCACTCATTCCACAAGACTCCAACACTGCTGGACAAAAGACTCCTGGACACAATTCATACAGGAGGTCTGTCTTGGCTTTCACTTTCTTACTTTCTTCCCCTTTCTGCTCTACGTCCCTGCCTTCTCTTGCAAAGCAGGTAACTTCCAAATTTGTAGTTGAGTGAAGGAAAATTTGTAAATTAAACTATTCTGGGTAATCCACATAATCTATGTATGAAAACAATGGCCTATGGAGCAGAATGGACTCCTAGATAACACAGAAGCATGAGTAAGCTATCAAGTTGACATTGATGGTAAGGGATAAATCTAGATAATATTATTGGTTGCATAGCCCTATGAAAAAAAATCATGGTCTTTGCTGGCTGAAAAATCTTTATTTAGGGCCTACTTCCACTATTGCTTGACAGTGTGAACTTGGGTGGGCCTCACCAAGCAATGGGTGCCACTGTAAAATGGAGACATTACTTCTCCTTCATACTATTATGAATCCTTCACGAGATAATACAAAGATGCTTCCTTATTTTCTTATTGCTGCTGTAACAAATTATCACAAACACAAATTTAATTTCTTACAAATCTGGCAGTCAGAATTCCTAAGGTGAGTTTTACAGGGCTATAATTAAGGGGTCTGCAGAGATTTTTCCTTCTAGACACTCCAAGAGAGAGTTGATTCTTCGCCTCTCCCAGCTTTTAAAGCTGTTGTTCATCATTCCTTGTGGCGGACAAAGAAGCAACTTTCTAAAGTTTGTGGACACATCACTCCAATCTGTGCTTCAGTCATCACATTGCCTTCTTTCCTCTCTACTATCCTACGTCCCTCTTATAAGAACCCTTGTGATTATATAGGGTCTAACGAGATAACCCACCCAATTCAATATCATTAACTTAATCACATATACCATATATGTTCATTTATCATATAAGGTAACATATTCACAGTTTGTAGTAATTAGGATGCCATATAAGGTAATATATTTTCCACGAAAGGTAATGCATTCACAGTTTCCAGGGATTAGGATGTGGACATCTTTGAGGGGGTCATCATGCATATATTGCAGGTTTTAGCACAAAAAGGTGTGAAACAAATTTCAGCTCTTCTTTACCCTTCTGCTATCAGGATTTGAGTAACATGGACTCGTTTGCTCTTTTGTTCAATATATCATCATCTGATCACTCTTCTCAGAGGTAAAAAAATAAATGCTGAAGGAATTAAGATTAAAATGAACAAGTCTTCAAAGCCATAAGAAAGCAGAAATATACTAACGGTATGGATTTGTTTCCTTCTTTGGTGAATGTTTAAAGGACTGGTATTTTATTTATCTCAATTAAGTTTGAAAAGCATCTGGAAGAAAATCAAATTATGTAGACAATTGTAAATGTGAGACCATGATGAACGAAGGGGAGTTTTTTCCACTCAATGTGTCAAGTAACTAGCTGCAAACAAACTATTTGTTTTTTTGAGAATGATAATGAGAATGAAAGAATCATCTTAGTTTTTCGAGTTCGTGAAAATACTAGCCTTATGATATGAGGGAGTTGGAACTGCTAGGTGTTTTCAGCTTCTGATTTAATATTCTTTCAAATTGCACTGACATCATAATCATTTATCTTCAAGGATAGCAGAGGGAGGCCAAACTAGTTTCAGTTTCACTCTGTTTTAATGGTAAATTCTTATCCTTTTGCTGATGTCCACTATAAAATGATAATTCATTCTGCCATCATGTGAAATGAACCAATAAAATAAAAATATTTTTCATAGGGGAGTAGCCTAGAGAAGTGAAGGAAACAGCATGATGAACTTGTCATGCTGAGCTATTTTTGGATGGCCTTCTTCAAGGATCAGTATAAAGCTAACATTTACAACAAAGCTTTTTTCAATGAGGCAGAAAAATATGTAGAACCCCACACATACTTAACAAAAGTAGCCAGCTCACTGCACCTGACTTAACTGTAAAAAATATAGATTTTTTCCTCCATGTCATAGTATGTACTAGGAAGAGTAATTAGGGGAAATAATACTTGATTCATTAACTCATTTATTCATTTATTCTTTATCTCATTAAAAATCTTAGAAGAACCTACAATTTGTTTTCTACTTATTTAATCATTCATTTTTCTATATTTTCAACAATTGATACATTAATTTATTAACTCACTCACTCATTCAACAAAACTCCATTGAATATCTCATCTCTGCTTTTATCATGTTGAGGATTGGACATGCAAAGATAAATCAAGTCCATACATGATCTAGCATGGTCCATGGATTGGACCAACCCACCTCTTGGTCCAATCTGTAGTTAGAACAGAAGACTCTGTCTAGAGGACACAGAAACAGAAGTAGGATGTTTGTTGCTGCACTATGGATCAGTTTCAATACCATAGGCAGGAAAGTTGTAATAAGAGAGAGATTATCTGACTTCAGGCCACCGAAATGTGTGAACGCATCCTTAATCCTTGCATCTTCATTGATGAGCACAACTTTTGGGGGAGTTTGTGCTCAAAGTTTGTGCTACATGTATTAGTCTGTGACCAATTTTTAATTATGTCATAAGACCCAGAAAATTGTGTATTCTTTCCAGCCAAGTTGATTTTTATCCTAGTCAACATCACTGTGGAAAATATTGTATTTTGCCATCTCATACTGTTTTGGCTGCCGAAGTGTAAGGGCTAAATTTGGTTTGAAATGGAGTGGCTAGACTTTTCTACATTTCTGAGTAAGGTCAGAGTAGCTGTCACTAGAATGGAAGGCTCTGGTTTTGTGTTCTCAAAAACAATATTCACCACAATGACACATCTAAGAGAGCCCGGTCTTTGTCTAATGTATTTATCAAATATATTTGGACATATAGCTAAGAAAGACCTGGCCTTCTAATCTGTCGACCTTCCTAACGTGCCAGTTGCACTTTTGAGACTTCATTCATTCCCATCCCAACCTGCAATATCTCTTCATCTAGTGTCTTTTCTGCTATTTCTCTATACTCATATTGGTCCATAAAATTTCTTTATTCTTCAGATATTTTCAATGTCCTTTCCTTGCTCTTACTGTCACCTATTTTAGGTGAAAAAATTTTGTTCCTGCCACTCTCATTCTTTCAGTATTCCTTGAAGGACGCAAAACTAATAATGCAATTTTTAAATAGTTCATTTATCATTCTCTCCTCTGCGTCTCATATATACACAGTCATCTAAAAACTTGTTAGAGTCAAGAAAATTATATTTCATGTTTTCATGTCTCGCATTGCTCTTACCCTCATGTTGAATTGGTGGATCTATGAACAGACTGTTTGAAAGTCTTTTTGATACCTCGTCAGATACCTCTATGACAATAAGCCATGCATTACATCACAGAGTTCTTTGTCCTCTGGAAAGCCCCTTGCAACTCTAATGCTGGAGATTCCAACCCTCCCTTTCCTCCTCAGTCTCCCTCACATGCAGGAAATACTTGAACTTCTGTGTGAAGCTATCAGTGGCCTTCAACAAAGGAGCAAAATAAGAGAACACACATAATAATAATACATCATGTTATGTATGTTATTAAGAATGAAAGGCTGTAATCCTAGTTTTAGAAGCAAGAAAGCAGACAGGGGCACTAAGAAGGAAAATGAGAATCCAGAAAACAAAACAAAACAACAGAAAAAAAACCTAACTGAATTCCTAGGAATATTGCATTGATTAAATATTAATAGTGTTCCAGGCACTTCTAAATACTTTACATATACTAACTAAATTAATTATCATAAAAACATAATGTTGGCATCATGTTTCTATCAGAATACTGAGATACAAAAGTTAAGTAACTGTTTAGGTCACATAGAAAACAAGAGGTGGAGACAGAAATAGGCCCCAGGTATTTCACTGTAGACATCTTATTCTAAACCACTAGTTAATATAGCAATAAAGACAGGAAGTAGAAAAACATGCTTATTATGACGGTGCATGGAAGATTTAATGGGTCTGGGTGCTTGCGTGAGTTTTGGGAGGAAAGTTGTAAGAAGAATTGTCACTGATATAAATTTTGCTTTCATTATTTTAGTCAAGACAGCATAGAAAAAACTTAGCTTTAAATATTTAAATATATGTTTCATCAAAAAACAAAAATAAAAAATTGACTTCCAATAATCTTGGTTTTGAGACTCTGACATCAAAAATAACTTTATGGTTGATATGATAATGAAAAGATCAGTTTCATTTGGAAAGCCATCCATAGATTACAAAGAACCGATTGTTCACTTATAATTCCAGATTTTAAGTATTATTTTGGCCAATATTAGATCTTAAATGATTGGCTTTTAAGTCTGGATAAATATATTTGCCTTGAAAAGCCTGCAGTTCTTTTCAGTGAGGTACAGAATGAGAGATAACAACAAACTGAAAAAAAAATTGCTAAGACGTTTGTCACCAGTCCTCTCTGCAAATTGTGTGTGTATGTGTCATTCATTGAGAACAATTGTCTAGGCTTTTGGTTCTGCTTTGGAAGCTAAGGAATGTATTGCACTTAGGAATTTCTTTCACATGGAAGGAATCCAGTTCCTGAGGACTGTTGACAATGGACAAATACTCTGCAAGAAAGACCCTAAGGAATACTTCCATTTTCAGTTTGCTTAAATCACACTTGATAGAAGCACCAAATGCAGATCTTTCTCTATGACTAAGACAAAAACTTTTTGGGTCAAAATACAAAGACTTGAAACTAATTTCATTTTAATTAGGGTATTTTTTCCAGGACACAGGATTTGCTGAACAATCTTCAGGGTTTTCTGCTGTGGAATATCAGATGGTGTTTTTCCTCCTTTGTGTTCCAATAGCAATTTCGAAAGAAAGAAAAAAAGAAAGAGAAAGAAAGAAAGAAAGAGAGAGAGAGAGGGAGGGAGGGAGGGAGGAAGGAAGGAAGGAAGGAAGGAAGGAAGGAAGGAAGGAGAGAAAAGAGGGAAAGAGAGGGAGGGAGGGAGGAAGGAAGGAGAGAGAGAGAAAGAAAGGAAGAAAGGAAGAAAGAAAGAGAGAGAAAAGAAAGAAAGAGAAGAAAGAAAGAAAGAAAGAAGGAAAGAAGGAAAGGAAAGAGAAATTACTGTGTGTCATAGGAATGTCATGCAAGGAAAAACTGTGTCACACTCATTTTTATGATATTGGTTTATTGATATCTAGAGCTCAATGGAAAAATTGCTGAGTGAATGGATGCTTGAATTAATGACACATGAATAAAAGGCTTTTGTCTATTTTTGGAGTTAAATCTGTATTAGTTTATGAGATTCTGCAACTCCCAAATATTTTATTTCCATTTTAGATGTATACTAATCTTGTAAACATAGTGTACACATATTATTGGAGATTAAAGAAAGGCGAATATTTTATTTCATAAATTATCAACATAGAAGATGAAGAGAGTTGCTAAGTAGGATCTGCTGTGAAGATACTGAAGGTGGGTTATAGTAGATGTAGTCAGAAGAAATTGAAGACGGATTCCACTTTCTTGTTTTTTTTTTCTTGCGTTCCATGTTTTCTTTTTCATTTATTTATTTTAGTTTAAGATTCTGTAACTCTCCTACTCAAAATCTTTGAATGACTTCCCATCAGAACCATAATAAGCTCCTAACTCTAACCTGGCATAACGCCACTTTATCTGGCCTCTGTCCGAATCATTGGCTTTATCTCATCCCCCATCCTACCAGGCTTTGCATTTTCTCCACAGAACATTTGCACTAGCTCTGCCTAGAATTATCCTTCATCATCTTTATTTGACTGGATCCTTTTCCCTCTTCAGCTCTTCATCATTTCTTCAGAGATGCTTCCTTGAACATGCTCCAAATTAATCCTCTAGTCACTCAGTATCATCACATCTCCTATTTTAATTCTACAGGTATCTTGACATGTTGGAGATGCCACATGTTCACATTCTCGCTGAGCCGGGGTGAGTTTGAGCCATCTCAGTCCTGGTACTCTATACGTAGGCAATGAAGCCCTCTTGGAAACACATTCTCCAGCCCCAGTTGTTCTACCCTTCAGGTACTCAAATCATTCCATTGAGCAAAGAACCATCTCCACTGTGCCTTTTCAGAATCCCTTTATTTATTGTTGTATTGTTACACAGCAACAGATAAGGAAAGCATTCACTCACTGATCATTCTTTGTAATTATCCTGTTACTTGTATGTTTTTAAAAATCTGTATCTCCCTACAATTTTTCCAGTTCTATGATGGTATAAACTTTGTTCTGTTTGCTACTGGATACCTCTTACCAGTGGCTGACACATTGCAGGTGCTCCAAATATATTTGCTAAAACATAAATTTTTATCTCATCAAACCCATTTGATGATTCTGTATAATATTATCCCCATTTTACAGGTGAAAAAACTGAATATTAAGAGGATTAAACATTTTCCAAGATTAAAGAAGTAATAAATGACACAATTAGAATTTGACCTAATTTTACTTGGGATTCTTTTTCATTATAGTATTATAAAAAAAAAAACTGCTGGATTATCTTGCTCTCCAAGTATATCTTCAGTGTCAAAACGTAGAGTGTTTAAGAGCACTGAATATGGAGCCAGATTGCCTTGATTTAAATTCTAATTCTGCCACATTTTACCTGTATAGTCGTGACTCAATTTTCTAATTTGTAAAATAAAAGCTATAATTTTGTCTAACATCGAGGACGATTTGAGGATTAAATGAGTGATTATATCTCAAGCATTTTGCCAGTGGTGGCCCATAAGAAGTGCTCAGCAAATACTGCTTACCATCGTCGTCATTGTTATCATTGTATTATAGGATATTTAGAAATGGTTCAATATTTAACAACTAGGTATTATTCATAAACGATTTGCTATCATTTTATATGTAAAATATTTACCAAAACATAGGTCAGCATATATGTATTCATATTATAAAGTAAAGAATTATAACCATGAGTATGGGTGTTCCATTCTGCCATATGTGGCCTACTCGAATGTTACGAATTATTGTTATTCGTGTTTTTTGCTGCAAAAAAGTTATCTCTAAAATTAAAAATTATGTAATTTATACTTGGCAACTGCCTTGGAAGTGATCTCAGTCAACTCTGTCTTATGTAGAAAACAAAAATAAAGCCTAATGAAAATATAGGTGCAGGACCCCTTTCAAGATCACACAGGCAATTAATACTTGAGTGAAAAGAAGAGCTGAAGTGTCCCGAGTCCTATTCTGGTGCTTTCCAGCCTAACCACACTCTCCAGTGCCAATATGTCGTTGTTAATGGAGAAAGGTTCTTCCAATTAACTGACTACCAAAATGTGTGCAACATTTGCTTGGAACTCTATGTGGGGTAAAAACTCACCAAGCAGTCATCAAGAGCACTGCATTTGACTCCCCATTAGTAAAAAGGGTAATAAAGACTCCATGGAAAGGTAGTGACATATCAGATCCTTCTAGGTCTATCTGAGGTCGTGAGAAGCAGTCCACACTTAGAAGAAATTAGGGATTTTGAAGGATGTGAGACAAATTTTAAAGAATTTGGCTTCTCTGATGCCTCCGAAACTGTAATTAGTGGCCTGAAGCGCCTGGCCACAGTAGTCTGGGCCTTCCTTCAGCAAACAGCTGTCTTCCTTTTTTAGGAAGAGCTATATAAGGCATGCAAACCACATGGATTTCCTCTGAAACAGCTAGAACTTTTTTCAATACCATCTTTTGTCTCTCTCTCTCTTTCTCTTCAGAAGCACTGAGAAGAGATCTTATCAAATAAATAATCCAAGGAAGCTTCTGATATTACTATTTCCCAGACAACTTTCTGGATTTCTTAGACACGGAGCCAGATTCTTGACAATCATGATGTGGTTTGCACTGGTGTTTTCTCCCTGACAACCTCTCCATAATATCGTCAGACTGTGTGGGCAAAAGTCAAACAGAGCTTCCACCTTTGCCCTGTGTTTTCAGGAGTCGAAGATCCAGTCGTCCTTGTGAATTTATAAGTATTGTTTGCTCTTCTTCCTCTCAGGCAAATATGAGGACATATAGGTTAAAACAAACACACAAACTACCTCTCTTTCCCTACTTTCAGCAGAACTCTAACACTGATTCTACTTTAACAGAACTTCAGAAGTTCTAGTAGCAGACTGTGGATCACCCTTCAATTATATCGCATGAAAACATGTGAGAAAAATGCTTATAAACTAGCTCATTATTTTGTATCACTTGTTCCAGATTCAAATCTTGGCTGTATGTATGGGGTCCTATCATGTCTCATGTCCATGTCCTGTCTTTGAGGAAGTTAGGAAGCAAGTCTCTGGCCTGTGATGGTAAGACTCACACAATAACAAATTTCTCAAAACTAGGAATTGAGTTCAAACGCTTAGCAGCTCCCCAAAAAATAGTCATTGCTCTCTCTTACAGTAACTACTAATAACCTTGGATGAAAAAAATCTAAGTTCTGCTAAAGCCTACCATGCAATTTAGGAAAATTGCAACTGTGGACACCATTAATTGACTACAAATGTAAATGACTTTGCTTCTAAAATATACCATTTTGAATTCTATCCCAAGCATGAACAATTTATAATCAGTAAAACAAATAAATAAATTAATAAAAACTGTAGAGAATAATTGAATGGTTTGAATGAGTTCTTGACAATCTATTGAAAACTATTACTGCGGGACTTTGACTCTAATTCATAGAAATTTCTCCCAATATAAACTTGAACGTTAGATAATGTTAGAAGTGAATCGACCGTAAAGGGGTTGAGAAAAAGAGAGAGTAAATGCGATGTCTATTGTAGAATGCTTTTGACATGGTCCAGTTACTGCATCACGACTTCATGTTTCTTACTCTTGGCAATAGAATAAAGTCCTCAGCAGAAGGACTTTTTTCAAGTCCAAAAACATGACACTTCAGAGCTCTAACCGTAACTTCTCTTTTCATGTCGACAGGATTTACAGTGTTTGCAGATGGAAGTAATTTAATACCGTGGTGATCTTTCATCTGGCCTGTTTCCTTTCAGTGACCTTATGTTTACTATAAGAAAACACCAACAAGGTGTCTGATTTCTTCATGGAAAAGTGGCAACTATTTAAAACAAAAGGATTTTGTCTCGCAGAATCATAAATCTTTCACTGTTTCTGTAATTTAACAAAAAAGGCTCATCTGTTCTGTGAGGAGTGTTTGCCTGTGAGACAAGGCCAGTTTGACTTTCTCATAAAAAATGCGTTTTTTGAGGTGGGGGAGGATAGCTGTAGAATAAAAAGTCACTGTTCTATCTATGGCAGGAAAATCAAATCATTTAATTTCCATAGCTTTTCCTCAAACTGTCCATAAGTTATCATTTTGAAAGAAAATTCCAGAATCTTTCCTGGAATTTCCCAGGATGCCATGAAAGTAATCATAGGTTCTTTGTGCCCCTCACTCATCTCTGCTTCAACATGTGTGGTTCCTGCTGATTTTAAAGCCCGTTCCATAGCCCAGAAAGCAGATTCTTCTTGGGATGAGAGAAGTTTCTGGTAACCACAGTAACACACCTTTCCAGGGAATCTTCCCATCAACATTTAATAGGTTGAATCATAAATAATGAAATGAAATCTTTCAGCAGAAGACCAGAAGCTGCGACTGGAACACTCAGGAAATGGATAACAGCTGTCTTGAAGGTGATGAGATGCAAGATGCCTTCCTATATTGGAGGCAATTTTTCTAATGAGAGAGAGAACTTAAATCCAGAGTGACCATTCTGTTTACACCATAAAGCAGGAGAGGAAAATGCCAAATACTTTTACAACTGCAATGCTACATCCAAAGATATACTGTAGACCTTCATCTAGAGTGCAGATTTTGGCCTCTGTGTATGAATAATTCACTCAGGAATTATTCACAAGTGTGTGTTTTTACAGTCCTGAGTGGGTCCGTGAACAGGGTGAAATATGTTATTTTAAACAGCAATTATGTGTTGAGTACCTCATGCATGCCAAAGTGTTCTGGTTCTTGGAAATGGAATAGGAAACAAAGCACATGAGAGACACAAAGAAGTAGCAATGTGTAAACAGGTATCTGAGGTACCTGTAGTTAGTAAAGTTGAAAGTGTAGAAGTAAGAAGAGAGTTGCAGGCAGAGGCAAATAGTTCAGGCAAGGACCTAGGTGCAAAGACATCACTATGTATTTTGCAACTGAAGTTCCTTCAGCATATTGGTCTCCAGCCAAAAAAAAGAAAAAACAAAACAAAACATTTACATTACAAAATTTTGGAGAGGCCAGATGGGGTGGCTCACTCCTGTAATCCCAGCACTTTGGGAGGCTGAGGCGGGTGGGTCACTTGAGGTCAAGAGTTCTAGACCAGCCTGGCCAACATGGTGAAGCCACATCTCTACTAAAAATACAAAAATTAGCCAGGCGTAGTGGAGGGCTCCTGTAATTCCAGTTCCTGGGGAAGCTGAGGAATGAGAATCGCTGGAACCTGGGAGGCAGAGGCTGTAGGGAGCCGAGATAGCACTGCCCTCCAGCCTGGGTGACGGAGGGAGAGACCCTCTCGAAAGAACAAAAAATTGGTTTGATGTGGCAGGAAGTGCTCCAGGTGTTTGGGGCACAATCATCAGCAAAGCAGAGAAAAAAGTTTCTTGTCTTAATGAAGCATCTTCTGTGATCCATCCTCGTTGTCCCCTCTTCCACCTCCCAAATTCTTATTATAAAGGAAGGAGGGAGTTAACATGCGCCGCTAATTCAAACCTATTACAATTTGGGGGTAATAGAAAATTCCCCACCTTTAATTTGTCTCAATGAATGTCTGCTTCAGTAAAAATTAAAGAGGCTCCTAAAATGTGCTATTTACTGTGCTGGGTCCAGGCAATGAAAAGATTAACTTGACCTATAGATTCAATGCAATCATGGTCAAAATCCAAGCAAGTTATTTTGCAGAAATTGACAAACTGATTTTGGAGTTTATGTGGAAAGGCAAAAGACCCAGAACAGCCAACCACAATACTGAACGAGAAGAAGAAAATTGGAGGACTGATTCTACCCGACATCGAGACTTCCTATGAGGCTACAATCATCAAGAAAGTGTGGTGTTTGTGGAAGAAAATATGTAGAAATCAATGGAACAAAATGGACAGCCCAGATATAGACCCACGGGAACATAGTCAACTGGTCTTTGATGCAGGAGCAAAGGCAATCCAATGGAGAAAGGATAGTCTCTTCAATAAAAGGTGCTGGCACAATTGGACATCCACATGCAACAAATGAGTCTAGACAGACTTTATACCTTTCACAAAATTATCTCAAGTGTAGACCTGAACTTAAAATACAAAATTATAAAACTCCTAGATGATAACATAGGAGAAAATCCTTTCACTCTCATCGTTGAAAATGGGCAAGGCAGTTGTTCATCTCATATAGCGGTATTGGCATCTTCTTATTATAGAAATAGTGAGCATTTGATAAGTATTTTCTACATGCCACACATTTCTGTTTAATTTGTATAATTCAGTGATGCGAGGCAAAGCTGAGATTTCAAGAAGACTGGAAATTTCCCACAGGTGATTCTACTAGTAAGTAATAGCAACAAGATAGCCATAAATTCCATTAGCTCAAAGTCTTAGTCACTCTTAGACACTAACCTGATATTGCCTGGTTTGCTTCTTAGGCAAGTTAGAGGTATTTTGGTGTTTGACCTATTTTGCTAAATATTTAATCTGGTATTAGTTATTTCAGCATGTTTCTTTAAAATTATTGCAATTATAGGTTTCTTTAATTGCTGTATCTATATGTGTGCATGCACACACACATTTTATCAATAATTCAGAAAACATTTTCTTGAATTCAAATAATATGAAATGCTTGCCTCTCCCACTGAGTTGTGAGTTTCAAGAGTGTGAACACAATGTATAAATAGCATGTAGTGTGTCATCTGGTATATATTAATGCTTAATAAATATTCATTGCATAAATTAGACTTCTCTTATAAGACAGATTTTTAGAAACTACATAGATGTCAGGAAATAGCCTATGGTTACTGTCTCTTTATATCAGTGGAGATGAGACCACAAAAAAGAAGATGTAGCAGTTAAAATCTGTCACTCTGTCAGACAGCACTTGAGCACCCTGATGCTAGTCTTATCCCTTGTCCCAACCTGCTGCCTTTCTCTCATCTGGCTTCTGTCCCTTCCTGTTCCCCTGGTAATTTATTTTTTTATAGTTTCTCATAGTTTGCCGTTGCATCAGCTATAGCTAGCCTTTACAAACCACCTCTAACCTTCACTTCTAGTATTCTTTCTTGCTTATTCTCCTCATGGTTCAATGCACCTGGCTCTAGCAGGCTTCCCCAAGATCGCAGGCCCTTCTCTTGTCAACTGGTAACTTATAAGTTTGATAGTATATAAAGATGAACCTCCTGGCACCATTGTGTGGGGTTGAATAATAAAAATACAGAACACTCGAGTGTGATCCTTTGATTTGTAAATACATTGTTTAGTTACTAAGAGCAACAGAAAGAAAATATTTGTGCAGTTGTGTTACCTATTTAACAAAAGATAATATGTCCACTTAAAATGAGTTCTTTAAGGAAGCACATCTGATTCTTGGTTTTTAAATGTTTTCGGTAAACTCAGTTTTTGTGGTAATCGTGGCTCATATTAATTTTAAAGTTAATTTTGAAAACAAGGAAAAATGATGTAGATTTTATGAAAATGGTTTTAAAGTTGCTCATAATTTGTAACGGAAGTCTAATTTTATTTATCATGCAATTATTCAGATAACGAAATGAACTCAGGAAACAACAGATGCTGAAGAGGATGTGGAGAAATAGGAATGCTTTTACACTGTTGGCGGGAGTGTAAATGAGTTCAACCACTGTGGAAGACAGTGTGGCAATTCCTCGAGGATCTAGAACCACAAATACAATTTGACCCAGCCATCCCATTACTAGATACATACCCAAAGGATAAGAAATCATTCTGCTATAAAGATACATGTACACATAAGTTTTTTGCAGCAATGTTTACAATAGCAAAGATTTGGAACCAGCCCAAATGCCCATCAGTGATAGACTAGATAAGCAAATTAACACAAGAACAGAAAACCAAACACTGCATGTTCTCACTCATAAGTGGGAGCTGAACAATGAGTATGCATGGACACAGGAGGGGAACATCACACACTGAGGCCTGTCAGGGGGTGGCGGAAGGGGGAGGGATAGCATTAGGATAAATACCTAATAGAGATGACGGGTTGATGGGTGCAGCAAATCACATGGTACGTGTATGCCTATGTGACAAACCTGCACGTTCTGCACATGTATCCCAGAACTTAAAGTACAATAATTAAAAAAAAAAAAAAAATGAAGTGCATGGATGTAATCAATGGGGGAATTTATGAGAGCTGTTTCTTTTTGTGAAATTGCCACAAATACAAAGTTTAGTCCATTAATGCTTTAACAAACATCTTCTAACATTATAAATTCTTTGGGTAAGATAATATGCATTAAGATTTTACCCCCCACAAGGCCGGGTGCGGTGGCTCACGCCTGTAATCCCAACACTTTGGGAGGCTGAGGTGGGTGGATCACGAGGTCAGGAGATCGAGAATATCCTGGCTAACACGAAGAAACCCCGTCTCTACTGAAAATACAAAACATTAGCCAGGTGTGGCGGCAGGCGCCTCTAGTCCCAGCTACTAGGGAGGCTGAGGCAGGAGAATCGCTTGAACCTGGGCGGAGGTTGCAGTGAGCCAAGATCACGCCACTGCACTCTAACCTGGGAGACAGAGTGCGACTCCGTCTCAAAAAATAAAAAAAAAGATTTTTCCCCTCACTGTGGGAAGCCAGGCCACTATGCGCAGAACACAGATTCTGTGGCCATCATCCTACAGAAACTCAGTGGGCCTCTCTGGCAGGGCATGAAGGAGTTTGGTCCTTGGTCTAATGAGGCGTCCTCCCTCTGGGACTCTGCTTAGAAGTCTAAGTTAAGGCTTGCCTTGTTTCCTTGCAGTGATAGGTAAATCCATTTCAATATGGAAGCATTCCCTTGATTGGAACACATTTGAGGATTTGGAAGCATAGCAGAGGAAGGTCAAGGGTTAGAGTCTGGGGCTGCCAGTTAACAGAATTGGCAGTCACCCATCCCAAGCTTTTTGGTCTAAGGAGGCCGCTTTCCTCTCATGAGGAAGAAGTCAGAGCCATATAGCCCAAACCCCAGGTGGCTCTCCTCCACGGCTTGTGGTTTCCCTGAACTTTATTCTCCAAGCCTGAAGCCTGCTAACAATTCTGGGATGACATATACATACAGTCACGGTTATGTAAGTGGGGGTGAAGATAAACACGCAAGTCAATCCCACAAATACAGGTGATGTGTCTCCTATGTGTCAGGCATCATCCTATGCAACAGGAAATGGAGATGCCATGGTTTCTTTATCTAAGTAGCTTATTGTTTTATGCTAATTCTATGTTGCTATCAATTTACCCCTCTCCATATACAGAGAAGGACAATTAGGGGCCAAGGTACTCTATTATGACAGTATTATGGAGAATTGGACAGAGCACTGAATTTGGAGTCATATGACTATTTGATCCCTGGTTCAATCACTTACAAGTAATGTCCTTGTGCAAAATTAACTAATTAAATATTTCTTAAACACTGTGTACGTTTTGTTTACATTGTTAAGTTTCAAGGATACTAATATAAGTGAGACATGATCACTGTCTTCAAGGTATTTATTTTTACACCATCTAAGTTTAATTTATAATCTATTAAAATATCATTATAATAATCACTCTTCTTTCTAACTTATTGAGCTATCGTAAGAATCCAATCTGTTAAGACATATGGAAAATATTAATTGCAAAAGATTGTATAATTATATCTGGTAGATTTATATAGATTATTACTTTCAAGTAATTTTCAAAGGCTGAGGTATCCAAAGTAGAACTTCTATATAAAAGAAATAACAACAAAACACCTCTCAGAACTTTCAGCTCATTGTTTTGCCCCTTACAACAGTGATTCTTCAAGGGTGTTCCCTGGACCAGCAGCGCTGATATCTCCTGACAACTTACTAGAAATGCAAATTATCAGAAATGTGAATTCTCTGGCCCCACCCAGACCTAACTAATCAAGAACTCTGACGATGTGAACGAGCAATCTGTGTTTTAGGAAGTCCTGCTCCTGGTTATAGGCAAGTTACAGAGGACTAGTATTGTAGCCAGCCAAACCATCATGCCTTTCTGAGGTTAGTATAATTTTGGGCAGCAATATTTCAAAGGTAACTTCAGGTGCAGAGTTTGGGTCTGAGATGATATGAATATTTAAGGAAAGTCTGATTTATGCAAATGGTAACTGTACATGGCTTCGTCTTTCATTGGTTAACAATTTCATTCACCAGACATTTACTAAACACATATTATGTACCAAACATTATACTTAATTTTTTTTCTTAGCTCTCTATTTCTTATGTGGCTCTGCTCTTTACAAATGACATGACACATTTTAAAAATATTTTAAAAAGGAATATTCTGATGTTGCTCTTCAGACCTAGAAGATAACTTTGTTTTCAAAGATGCATTTTCTTTTTCCTCTCTCTTATTTTATTTCATTGTCTTTTTCCTTCAATAAAGAGCCAGAGAAGACAATGGAGGCTAATATGTTGATGCATTTTCCTTGTATACAAGAAGGTCGTATTGAAAACTCTCCATGAAAAGCAAGTCTTTGTTTTACTGCAATCCCACAATAACCTGGCAATCTCGAAGAGGCAATTCTAGCTTGAAAGCTGAAACATCTTACTGCTTGCCAAAAGCAAGAAGGACCTGCACTTTGGGATTTGGGGAAATGTTATGTATTAGGAGGAACACTCCCTTGATTATATCTTCTTCAGAGACCAGAACCAAGGCATTTAGAAATAGCTGTGCAATGGAAGCTATTGAGGTAGATCCTTCAGGTTCCTTTCATTGGTCCCACACAAACTTTTCTGAGAGGAAGACTTCAGAGCATTGCTTAGAACATCTGAGTTGAGCTGCAAGTGTTTCTTTAGTTTACATCACAGTCATTTCTCCACGCTCTCTGATAGAGAGTTGATTTGGGGGAAATAAATTGAAGAACTTTTGTGCAGCATCTTCTTTCTCTGTATCCCTATATTATTTCTGCTTCCTCTCTCTGAAAATCTCAGTGCTTTTAAGAAGAAGAAGAAAAAAATAATAACCCAACGAAGTTGATACATTCTATGGTGAACCTCATCTACTATATTTCCCTCCCAGGCTGCCAGCCTCATTTATTGAAATACTTTAACATTGTGGTTATTTATTAAATTAATTTAATGAGTTTTACAAGAAAAAATTTTAATAGGGAAATTTTCATTTTATAAGGCAATTACCTAGGGAACATAATAATTAACACAGAAAAGCATAAAAATAATCAACATCTGATATCACCATTGATGGATGCAGAAAGTATTTTGATTTTAGAGTGAGGGGATGGTAGTTTTCTGGCTCTCCCCAAAGTCACATTAAAGAGAATGACAATACAAGGAAAAATACAGATCTGATAGTTCATATGTTATTACTAAACAACACATCATTTTATTTCTCTAGATATCAATTTCTTCAGAAAATAATATTAACTTTAAGAAATCCTTATTATGCACTGTTCTAAGCATTTATCAAATGTGAAGTAATTAAGTTTATGTTACAACCCTGTAACGATTAATGTATCAACTTGACTGGGCCACAGGGTGCCCAGACATATGACCAAACATTATTCTGGGTGTGTCTGTGAGGGTGTTTCTGGATGAGATTAACATTTGAATCAGTAGACTGAATAAAGCAGATTGCAATCCTTGATATGGGTGGACCTAATCCAGGACTTGAAGACCCAGATACTAAAGGCTGAATGAGGTAGAATTTTTTTTCTGTTTAACTGCCTTGAGCTGGGACATTTGTATTTTACCAGGCTTCTGACTAGGATTGAAACATCCACTCTTCTTGACTTTCAAGCCTGCTGGCTTTTGGACTGGAACTCACACCATTGACTTTCCTGGTTCTCAGGCCTTCAAACTCAAACTGGTACTACACATTGGATCTCCTGGGTTTTTAGCTTGATGATTGCCAATCTCAGGCAATTCTACTTGTGTAAGGCAATTCTTTATAATAAATATTGTGCATATACGTATACACAAAGACACACAACACATTCTGTTGGTTCTGTTTCTCTGGAGAACTCTGACTGATACTAACCCTATGTTGTAGATACTATTGATATCTTCATTTTAAAGATAGAGAAACACATACTAAGAAGTTAAATAATTTTTCTTTGGTGGTATAAATGTATGTTCATAGATTATTTGATATTCTGAAGAGGTCAAGCTTAATTCTTCTCCTTGATTTCGGGCTGGGCATAATAATTAAATTCTAATGAATGATATAGGGCAGCGGTGATAGTTGTACTTCTTAAGACTAAGTTGTAAAAACATAATGGCTTTTGTCTTGAGCACCCTCTTTCCATTTCTCTCTGCCTTTCTCTCTCTTTCTCAGGTCCCTTGCACCACGGAAAGCCAGCTACTATGTCTGTAAGCAGCTCTACGAAAACAACTACGCAGTGAGGAACTGAAACCTCCTGCCAACAGGCACAGCAGTTAGCTTGGATTCTCAGGCCTGATCCTGAGCCAAAACCAGCTAGCTAAGCCTCTTCTAGATTCCTCACTTTCAGATGTGGTGTATGATAAATGTTTGTTGTTTTAAGCTGCCAACTTCAGGATAATTTGTTACATAGCAATAGATAACAAATGCATTTGCCAAAGGTTACATGGGAACCAGGACCCAAGCCCAGGCCCAAGCAGTGTTCTGCAAAGTCAATGATTTTACCCAGTACCTCTTATTGTCTCTCTTGATGACACAGTGTCACAGACCACAAACCAACCATAACTATCCCCATCCCAAAGCAACCCTGATATCACAGGAAGCCATGACCTTCATAGCTCCACAGCTAGGTTTTATGGATCTTTAGGAATAAAATAAATAAATAAAAGAAATGGCATTTCTTGTCTTTGGCTTCCTAAAGTGCTGGGATTACAGGCATGAGCCACCGTGCCTGGCCCCCAATAGGTAGTTTTTTGATCCTCTCTCTCCTCCCTCCGTCTACCTTCAAGTAGGTTCCAGTGTCTGTTACTCCCTTTCCTGTGTCCATGTGTTCTCAATGCTTAGCTCCTACTTACAAGCGAGAACATATGGTGTTTGGTCTTCTGTTCCTATGTCAGTTCATTTAGGATAATGGCCTCCAGCTCTATCCCAGTTTCTGCAAAATAACATGATCTCATTCTTTCTTATGGTTATATAGTATTCCATAGTGTATATGTACCACATTTTCTTTATCCAGTCTAGTATTGATGGGCATTCAGGTTGATTTCATGTCTTTGCTATTGTGAATAGTGCTGCAATGAACATATGTGTGTATGTGTCTTTATGATAGTGTGATTTTATATTCCTTTGGGTATATATCCAGTAATGGGGTTGCTGGGTCAAATGGTAAATCTGTCTTAATTTATTTGAAAAATGACCAAATTGCAGCCGGGCATGGTGGTTCAAGCCTGTAATCGCAGCCAGCACTTTGGGAGGCTGAGGTGGGTGGATCATGAGATCAGGAGATAGAGACCATCCTGGCCAACATGTTGAAACCCCATCTCTACTAAAAATACAAATATTAGCTGGGTGTGGTGGCATGCACCTGTTATCCTGGCTACTCGGGACGCTGAGGCAGGAGAATCGCTTGAACCCAGGAGGCAGAGGTTGCAGTGAACCGAGATCATGCCACTGCACTCCAGTCTGACGACAGAGCGAGACTCTGTCTCAAAAAAAAAAAAAAAAAAAAAAAAAAAAAAAATTAATCAAACTGCTTTTCATAATGGCTGACCTAATTCACATTTTCACCAGTAGTGTATAAATGTTCCCTATGACAATCTGATCTTGGAAGAAGTTGACAAAAATAAGCAATTGGGAAAGGACTCCTTAATCAATAAATGATGCTGGAATAACTGGCTAGCCATATGCAGAAGACTGAAACTGGACCTTTTCCTTAGAGCATATACAAAAATCAATTCAGGATGAATTAAAGACTTAAATGAAAAACCTAAAGCTATAAAAACTCTGCATGATAACCTAGAAAATACCATTCACTTTTTCTTCTTGGTTGATGGACCTCAGAGATGTTCTCATCAAACCTCACTTAACACATGAGAGATTCAGGATCTGTTCTGCCTCAGCCCAAGAGACTGACTGACAGTTGAATGCTTGTCATTTTTCTTTCCTTATTAAAAATAATATTGTGGGAGACACATTTTAACTAATTGAAGTCTCTGCTTAATTGAGATCTGATTTAATAATTGTCTAATATTTTCAAAGAGTAATGACAATGTGACATAACAGTGCCCACTTCCCCAGAGGCACTGCTTATGACAGTATAATAAGGTTCATGATGAATTGCTATTCCCCAAATGTGCCTTGCTTCTCACTTCCAGACTTTTCATAGGCAGCTTCCACTGCCTGGAAAGCCACTTCTCCCCTGGCATTCTCTCTCACTCTATCTTAAATTTAGCCACCTCCATTTTCTTCTTTAAGACTCAGCTACATGGTCAATAAGGAAGGTTCTTGCTGTCATTTTACCAACAGTTATCCCTTGGGTTTCAACAGCAATTTACATAGCATAATGTGGACTAATGAATGTGTTTTGGAAACAAGTAAACCTTGATTTCAGTCAAACTTGTGATATATACTAGATATGTGTTCTTGGGTAATTTTTTTCAACTCTTCTCTCTATACCTTGATCTTCTGTCAAATGAAGATAATGTAATTGTGAGGATTAAATGATTATATTATTGAGAATGATTCCTGCATAGGTCTTAAGTATATATTAGCTATCATTTATAATGTTTTCAGTACATATCACAGTCAATTCAAAACTCTCAAAATACTCTCTGTTTTAGAATAAATACTTTTTGAATGAACAAATGTATTTATGTTATTTTTGTCTTCACAGCAGTGATGGCTGATTGTGAAAGAATGAGAGAAATACTCATTTCTCCCTATTGGCTCTCCATTTAAAATATAGCCCCAAACAAATTAGCTACACTTGTTTTTATCCAAATCATCTTGCCAATTTTTTCAAAATTGTAACTGTTTTTTATTGTAAATACATTTTGTTATATTTATATATTTATTTTTAAATTATATTTTAAGTTCTGGATACATGTGCAGAACTGGCAGGTTTGTTACATAGGTATACATGTGCCATAGTGGTTTGCTGCACCTATCAACCTGTCATCTACTTTAGGTATTTCTCCTAATGCTATCCCTCCCCCTTCCACCCACGCCCGACAGGCCCTGGTGTGTAATGTTTCCATCCCTGTGTCCATGTGTTCTCATTGTTCAGTTCCCACTTACGAGTGAGAACATGTGGTGTTTAGTTTTCTGTTCTCGTGTTAGTTTGCTGAGAATGATGGTTTCCAGCTTCATCCATGTTCCTGCAAAGGACGTGAACTCATCCTCATCCTCTTTTATGGCTGCATAGTATTTCCTCTGTGTATATGTGCCACATTTTCTTTATCCAGTCTATCATTGATGGGCATTTGGGTTGGTTCCATATCTTTGCTATTGTGAACAGTGCTGCAATAAACATGCATGTGAATGTGTCTTTATAGTAGAATGATTTATAATCCTTTGGGTATATACACAGTAATGGGATTGCTGGGTCAAATAGTATTTCTAGTTCTAGATCCTTGAGGAATCACCACACTGTCATCCACAATGGTTGAATTAATTTACACTCCCACCAACAGTGTAAAATCGTTGCTAATTCTCCACATCCTCTCTAGCATCTGTTGTTTCCTGACTTTTTAATGATCGCCATTCTAACGGGTGTGAGATGGTATTTAATTGTGGTTTTGATTTGCATTTCTCTAATGACCAGTGATGATGAGAATTTTTTCATATGCTTGTTGGCTGCATAAATGTCTTATTTTGAGAAGTGTCTGTTCATATCCTTTGCCCACTTTTTGATGGGGTTGTTTGTTTTTTTCTAGTAAATTTGTTTATGTTCCTTGTAGATTCTGGATAATAGCCCTTTGCCAGATGGATAGATTGCAAAAATTTTCTTCCATTCTGTAGGTTGCCTCTTCACACTGATGATAGTTTCTTTTGCTGCACATCTGCTCTTTATTTTAATTATGTCCCACTTGTCTATTTTGGCTTTTGCTGCCATTGCTTTGGGGGTTTAGTCATGAAGTCTTTGCCCATGCCTATGTCCTGAATGGTATTGTCCAAGTTTTCTTCTAGAGTTTTATAGTTTTTTATAGTCTTATGCTTAAGTCTTTAATCCATCTTGAGTTAATTTTTGTATAAGGTGTAAGGAAGGGATCCAGTTTCAGCTTTCTGCATATGGCTGACCATTTTTCCCAACACCATTTATTAAATAGGGAATCCTTTCCCCATTGCTTATTTTTGTCACGTTTGTCAAAGATCAGATGGTTGTAGATGTGTGGTGTTTTTTTCTGAGGCCTCTGTTCTGTTCCATTGGTCTATATATCTGTTTTGGTAACAGTACCATTCTGTTTTGTTTACTGTAGCCTTGTAGTATGGTTTGAAGTCAGGTAACATGATGCCTCCAGCTTTGCTCTTTTTGTTTAGGATTATCTTGGCTATGCAGGCTCTTTTTTGGTTCCATGTGAAATTTAAAGTAATTTTTTTCTACTTCTGTGAAGAAAGTCAGTGGTAGGTTGATGGGGAAGGCATTGAATCTATAAATTACTTTGGGCAGTATGGCCATTTTCATGATATTGGTTCTTCCTATCCATGAGCATGGAATGTTTTTCCATTTATTTGTGTCCTCTCTTACTTCCTTGAGCAGTGGTTTGTAGTTATCCTTGAAGAATTCCTTCACTCCCCTTGTTAAGTTGTATTCCTAGGTAATGTGTTTTTGTAGCAATTGTGAATGGGAGTTCACTCATGATTAGGTTCCCTGTTTGTCTATTATTGGTGTACAGGAATTAGCTGTCTAATATTGATAGTGTGGTGTTAAAATCTCCCACTATTATTGTGTAGGAGTCTATGTCTCTTTGTAGGTCTTTAAGAGCTTGCTTTATGAATCGGGTCCACCTGTATTGGGTGCATATATATTTAGGATAGTTAGCTCTTCTTGTTGCATTGATCCCTTTACCATTATGTAATGCCTATCTTTTTCTCTTTTGATCATTGTTGGTTTAAAGTCTGTTTTATCAGAGACTAGGATTGCAACCCCTGCTTATTTTTTATTTTTATTTTTATTTTGTGTTACATTTGCTTGGTAAATCTTCCTCAATCCCTTTATGTTGAGCCTATGTGTGTCTTTGCACATGAAATGGGTATCCTGAATACAGCACACCAATGGGGTCTTGACTCTTTATCCAATTTGCAAGTCTGTGTCTTTTAATTTGGGGCATTTAGCCCATTTATATTTAAGTTCCGTATTGTTATATGTGAATTCGATCCTGTCATTATGAAGCTAGCTGGTTATTTTGCCTGTTAGTCGATGCAGTTTCTTCATAGCATCAATGGTCTTTACAATTTGGTATGTTTTTGCAGTGGCTGGTACTGGTTGTTCCTTTCCATGTTCAGTGCTTCCTTCAGGAGCTCTTGTAAGGTATGCCTCATGGTGACAAAGTCTCTCCACATTTGCCTGCCTGTAAAGGGTTTTATTTCTCCTTTGCTTATGAAACTTAGTTAGGCTGGATATGAAATTCTGAGTTGAAAATTCTTTTATTTAAGAATGTTGAATATTGGCCCTCACTGTCTTCTGGTTTGTAGGGTTTCTGCCAAGAGATCTGCTGTTAGTCTGATGGGCTTCCCTTTGTGAGTAACCTGACCTTTCTCTCTGGCTGCCCTTAACATTTTTCCTTCATTTCAAGAACATAAATGGCCTGATGGAGCTGAAAAACACAGCATGAGAGCTTCTGACGCATACACAAGTATCAATAGCCAAATCAATCAAGTGGAAGAAAGGATACCAGATATTGGTGAATCTGACGATTATGTGTCCTGCGTTGCTCTTCTCGAGGAATATCTTTCTGGTGTTCTCTGTATTTCCTGAATTTATATGTTGGCCTGCCTTGCTAGGTTGGGGAAGTTTTCCTGGATAATATCCTGAAGAGTGTTTTCCAACTTGGTTCCATTTTCCCCATCACTTTCAGGTACACCAATCAAACGTAGATTTGGTCTTTTCACATAGTCCCATAATTCTTGGAGGCTTTGTTCATTTCTTTTCACTCTTTTTTCTCTAATCTTGTCTTCTCGCTTTATTTCATTGAGTTTATCTTCAATATCTGGTATCCTTTCTTCCACTTGATCGATTTGGCTATTGATACTTGTGTACGCGTCAGAAGTTCTCGTGCTGTGTTTTTCAGCTCCATCAGGCCATTTATGTTCTTCTCTAAGCTGTTTATTCTAGTTTGCAATTTGTCAAACCTTTTTTCCAGGTTTTTAGCTTCCTTTCATTGGGTTAGAACATGCTTCTTTAGCTCGGAGGAGTTTGTGGTTATCCACCTTCTGAAGCCTACTTCTGTCAATTCATCAAACTCATTCTCCGTCTAGTTTTGTTTCCTTGCTGGTGAGGAGTTGTGATCTTTTGGAGGAGAAGAGGCACTCTGGGTTTTGGAATTTTCAGCCTTTTTGCGCTGGTTTCTCCCCATCTTCACGGATTGATGTACCTTTGGTCTTTGATGTTGGTAGTGTTGATACTACTCCTTTCTGTTTGTTAGTTTTCCTTCTAACAGTCAGGTCTCTGTCCTGCAGGTCTGCTGGAGTTTGCTGGAGGTCCATTCCAGACCCTGTTTGCCTGGGTATCACCAGCAGAAGCTGCAGAACAGCAAAGATTGCTGCCTGTTCCTACCTCTGGAAGCTTTGTCCCAGAAGGGCACCCACCAGATGCCAGCCAGACTTCTCCTGTATGAGGTGTCTGTCGACTCCTGCCAGGAGGTGTCTCCCAGTCAGGATACAAGACGGTCAGGGACCCACTTGAGGAAGCTGGCGGTCTGCCCTTATCAGAGCTTGTACACTGTGCTGGGAGAGCCGCTGCTCTCTTCAGAGCTGTCAGGCAAGGACGTTTAAGTCTGCTGAAGTCAGCTGCCCCTTTCCCCAAGGGCTCTGTCCCAGGGAGGTGCTATGGGCTCCACCCAGTTCCACCTTCCTGGTGGCTTTGTTTACCCTATGAGGGTAAAACCGCCTATTCAAGCCTCAGCAATACCGGATGCCCCTCCCCTGACACCTTCCCAGGTCGACCTCAGACTGCTGTACTAGCAAGGAGAATTTCAAGCCAGTGGATCTTAGCTTGCTGGGCTCCGTGGGGGTGGGACCAGTTGAGCCAGCCGAGCCAGGCGCCAAAGAGAACCTCCTGGTTTGCTGGTTGTGAAGACCCTGTGAAAAACACAGTATCTGGGCCAGAATGCACAGTTCCTCCTGGTACAGTTTCTTGTGGCTTCTCTTGGCTAGGAGAGGCAACTCCCCCAACCCCTTGCACTTCCTGGGTGAGGTGACATCCCACCCTGCTTCAGTTCCATCTTGCCAAATTTTTAAACTTTAAGTTATAAGAACTTCCTTCTTCTCTCTCTTTTACCGTCTTAAGCATTTTGTGAGTTTTTCATATTATGCCTTTTATGTAATTCAAATATGAATTTCAATAATTCACAATACTCCCCTTCTGCCATCCCAAGGGCTTGAGAGTTAATCTGTCATTCATTTTCTCTAATTCTCTTGCTTCAGTCATCGCTAGTGATTCACAACTCCTCCTACCTCTGCCCCTACCACCTTCACTCTACTAATCTCCATGGAGACATATTCCTAGTATTCTCTGCTAAAAATACGTTATTGGCTGCCCAGGTCTTGAAAATAGGAAATTTCACATATTCGTCACAGTTTGAGTGGAGAAACATTGTCTATTTTTACCTTGTTCATTTTCTCTCCTCCTTTGAAACCGTATGGTTTGTACTTTCACAACATATCCCCAAGGTCTTCCATCTCCAGGCTTTAACCATGCTCTTTTCACTTCCCAGAAAGCCCTCTTTTCTCAACTTTGCTTATGGAAATAATGTTGGCTCACAAAGACCTTCTCAAGCATTATGTTCTCCATGAAATCTTTCCTCATCACCTCTCCCTTTCCTCGGGTCCATATGCTGTTGTTTCTCCTGCTAATATCCCCAAGGCCCTGTGAATTTCATTTGTAGAATTTCTCTTAGGCCTTATGCTCTGGAATTTTGTCTCCTTCTTTTGCAAATTTCAAGTTCTGTGTACTTTAACCACCTTGATAATACTTTCCCTTCTGAAGTTTAACACAGTACTTTGCATCTAATAAACACTCAGATCATCAATTGAATAGTATTATATAACCAGTTAAAATGCCTGGCAATGCAAGTATAATTAGAATTATTTATATGCAGTTTAGAATAAAATTGTTTCATTATCCTCAGATTTTTTGCAAGTAATGAACACAAGTTGCTGTTTAGGCCTTTCTAACACAAGTACTTTCAACTAAACATCATCACAATATGGAGAAATTGCATTTGTATATGTTTGGGATTGAAATTGCTGTCTGCCTCCAAATTACTAGAAGACCAAAACTAGCTAACTCAAGATAGACTTTTAACAAGATACTTCCTTGTAATGATAATTGCTTTGGGTCCAAACTTACTTATTTACTAGCTTTTCGATTTCGAAGTCATTTCTTTTTAGGACCTGAAGGGTTTTTGCACTGCCTTGGGAATTGGGCAGCCACCTTTAATTAGAAAAAGGCCAAGATATTCAACATATGCTAAGATTTGTGACATTTGTGATGGGGTTGTGTTAGGTGAGGAAAGAATATGGGTTGGGGAAGAGTACATTTATTCATTTTTTTACCTTTTGTTATTATTTTTTCCTGAGTTACTGGGGGAAAAGAAAAACAAATAATTCTGATTTGTATGTGTCAAACACAGTACAACTGGCTAAACTCATTGGGTATGCTACCATGATTGGTGACCAGCATATAATTTGCTCTCTGCACAACTACAGGAAATTTAAAACTCTTCAAATAAAGAACAAATGGTACTTGAGAAATAAAATAAATGTTTTTCAAGTATGTATTGTTAATTATTTTTTAAAATGAGGGTTTATGTCCACATTTGATCCAATAATTCTTATCCTTAATAAAAACGGCATGTTGCAAAACTCCCACCAGAAAGCTGAGAGGTATCTGGAACACAGAAGACAGGTTTGGCTCACAACACAAAAGGCCCTTGACTCCCAGAGGCAATATTTTTCTTTGAAAATTATTAAGCCCTTCAAATTTTGTTAATAAATCTGTTTGAAGTAAAAATGTGAGTTGCGGAGTATATGCCATTGTTTGCTACAAACGAAAAATGGGGCTTAATTTTGTGTACATATTTTATGTTTGTTCTATAGTATTCTCAGGGTATTTACTCCATTTATACCAAAGGAAACAAGGGAGAAATGTAATGACATGGAAATCTCAAATTATCTTTGAAATGCAAGTCTTTTTTTTTTTTTTTTTTAAATATCAAAACTTCAGGGATTGTGAAATCAACAATACAATTTCACTTAGAAGGGAACATTACTCCAAACACAGATGTTAAAAAAAAAAAAAAAAAAGGAAGAAGAAAAGGAAATAGACTTTTCCCCACTTCTCTCTAGAGACTTATGAAAATTACCAAGGACTGAAATAATTAATTGCCACTAAAGGACACATTTCTCAAATATCATTTACATCAAATTTGCAGTTTCTTTCTCCCCAAATATTTAATAGCCAATTAAGATGTAAAAATGTGCCTGTTACATAATATTACAGGCGGGTTAATAGTGAAGCAACAACTTTATGAAATCTAGAAGCTCATTCTGATTTATTTTTTCAGCAAAAGGATATTAGCATTGATAACCATCTTTCTGACTGCAGAAGAAAATTAAATATATAATTTCCATATGAGTCTATGACACATACAAATATATTTAACTTTTAAGAACACCTTAAAATAACAATTCAGCTTTACAAAATTGTCACATCAGGAGAAAATTGGTTGCCTTAGAAAATAAAAAACCACTTCATCATTTGCTACTATAAAGGCCCCTAAATAGTGTGTTCCTGACTGCATTTAATAATTTTGTTTTAAGATAAAAAGTTATGGAGGCCAAAGAATGCATAACTGAAAATAATGTAATGCAATAATTATTTTTGTGATTTTAATTGTTTTCAATTCTATGGGCATTTTTTGTTTTCTTATTTTGGGTGGTGAGTTGTAGTATTGGACATTCTAGAATAATTTGTTCCTAAAAAAAAATCTTTCTTTAGGGCACACTGACAAAGTTTTCATTTCTTTCTTTCTGAAAAACTATACACACACACACACACACACACATCAAGTCATATGCATTATATATATTTAAGCATATATATACATAAATATGCATGTATAACTTGGTTGAGATATAATTTTTATTCCATGAAATGTATCCATTTAAGCATACAAGTTGATGAATTTTGAAAAATGTATCTACCACCATTATCAAAAGAGCCAACACTTCATCATCCCATTGAGTTTCTTGTTCTCTTTTATATCAGTCTCCATAATCTCATTACAGATGAAGCAAACACAGGTCTGCTTTCTACCACTAGCAATTAGTTTAACCTGTTCTAATATTTCTGTATATAGGAAAATACAGCAGGCCCCTTTTGTATCTTTCTGCATTCACCCATCATAAAGCCTTTAAGATCCATACATGCTATTTCTTTTTTGGTCATTAGTAATTTGATTGAATGAATTCAAGTTTGTTTATCTATTCACCTATTGATGGACAATTGAGTTGTTTCCAACCTGTAACTATTATGAAAAAAGCTGCGACAACCATTGTTGTATAGATATTTGTGTCCATATATGTTTGCCTTTCTATTAATAGGTATCTAGGAGGGAAATTTCGATCATTCCAAAATTGTACGTTTAAATTTATGAAAAACACCCAAAGTAGTTCTTAAGTTCTCCAATGTCTTTTTCACATTTTATACTTCCCTTGCAATACATAATCATTTAAGTGTCTTTGTATCTCTGGCAAAATTTGCTAGTGTCAGTCTTTTTTAATTTTAGCTCTTTGAGTGAATATTGATGCATCCTGTAGTTTTAATTTTCATTTATTTGATAACTAATGTTGAGTACTTTTTCATGTGCTGATTAGCTATTTGTGTTTCTTTTTTTGCTGGAGTGTTCACATTTTTGCCCATTTTAAAAATTGTGTTGTCTTCTCTTTTTATTATGAATTGTTTACGTAATCTGGATAAAGTATATTCTTAGAAAAAATATTTTACAAATATTTTCACGCAGTGTGTTTGTCTTATAAGCTTGTCATTTCATTTTCTTCATATTGTTTCTTTAAAAGCAGAATTTTTAAAAATTTTGATGAAATACAAGTTACTATTTTTTTTTTTCTTTACAGTTATGGGTTTAGAATCTCTGTCTTAAAGAAAAACACAAACTTTGCTTACCACATGATTATAAAGGTTTCCTTTGATGTTTACTTTTGTTTCTATGCTTCATTTCACATTTTTTTTTTTCATTTGGTAGGTGGTAAAGATGAAGGTTACTAATTTTTAAAAATGTGGTTATGTAGTTCCAGTACCATTTATTGAAAATAATTTTATTTCGTCATTAAAAGACTTTGGTACTTTTGACAAAAATGAATTGACTTTATATGTGTGCTCTATGTGTAGAATCTATTCTGTTTTATTATTCTGTACATTTCTCCTTGTGCCAATATTGCACAGATAATTTTTCAATCCTACACTTTTTCTTTTCTTTCTGGGACTTTGATTACATTAATGTTCGTTCCTTTGTTATTGTTCCTGAGCTCTCTGTTGTCTGCAATGTTCTGTAAATTTTTGCTTCCATCTACCTTCTATTTTTCAGATTGGACAATTTATTTTGTTAGATTTTCCAATTTATTACATTTTCTCCTCTCATCTCCATTCTGTTATTGAGCACAAGTGTGAGGGTTTTTTTTTTTTTTTTTTTTTTGTAGTTTTTTTAATGGCATTTTTTAGTTTAAAATTCTAATTTAGTTCTACCTTATACCTTCTATTTTTTTTAACCAAGACTACCCATTTTAAAAAGCTTGTTGCAAGAGGGTTTGTAATTGCTTTCCGGAACATTTGTAAGCTAGTTGCTTGTCTTAGTCACAACGGGCTACCATAAGAGAACACCATGAACTGAATGGCTTAAACAATGGAAATTTATTTTTCATGGTTGTGGAGGCTGGGAGTTTGAGCTCAGGATGCCAGTCTGGTCGGGTTCTAAAGAGGGCTTTCTTACTCCCTTGTAGGTGTCCGCCTTCTGGCTATATCGTCACAGGGCAGAGAGAAAGAGAGGAGCTCTCTGGTGTCTCTTTTTATAAGGACACTAATTCTGTCATAGCAAGACCTCATCCTCATGATATCTTCTGTTGCTAATTACCTCCCAAAGGCCCCATCTCCAAATACCATCACATTAGGGGTTCGTTATGGCTTAAAACAATAAATTTGTGTGACACAATCATGAAGTCCACAACATTGCTATAACATCATTGTCAGATAATTTTATGTAACTTACGTCACCTCAGTTTTAGTATCTACTAATTGTCTTTTAAGTTGATATTAATATTATATTGGCTCTTGCTAAAATGAATAATTTTGAATTATGCTATACATTATAACAATTATGTTACCACACTGTGGCTCTGATTTGCATCTTCTATTTAGCAGGCAGTAAGCCTATTTAGTTCCAAAATGCATACACTTACCTACTTTTGTGGGTTGTGGTCCAAATGTCAGTTTGATTTTCAAAGCCTTTGCAGTCTAATTTGGACTGCCTCATTTGTGTTTGCCAGAAGCTTACCTGAATCCTGGGTGACGTTCCAGACCAGGGCTCAGTTCTCCACTCTTGCTTTGCTGTTTCTTTTGCTTTGCTGTTTCATTTTTATGCTCGGGTCACTCAGAGGTCTGCTGGGGAGTTCAGGCCCATACAGAGTTTGACAATCCTTTCCTGCAACTTTATCCTCTCTGAATTCATCCCCCAACTCTATTGTTATGAGGGGGTGCATTTCCTTGTTATTGCAGAATTGTCAATAAAGACTGGGTATTGCCCATAGCATCTGCAGCTGCAGAACAGAAATTCCATCGTGTTGTTCCTCAAGTCCTGCGACTCCTAGGCAGACTTCCTTTTCTCCAACTATTATAGCATTTGGTGAGTTGTTTTAGTAAATAGTCTATGGTTTTTGTTGTTGTTTGTGAAATGATGGTGTTGGAATGTACTTATTATGTCAAAGCTGGAAGTTCTATAGCAGTCTTTTCATCCTATGACTTGAGGTCTTTGAAAGCTTGTCAATTTTTCTGTTATAATTTCCTAATATATTCTTTTTTTTCTCGCCTCTCCTTCTAGGACTGTAATTAAACATGTGCTTTTTTTTCTACTTTATTCACTATGTCCTTTAGTCTCTCTTTTGCATTTCTCCATCATTTCAGAATTTTTTTCTGACCTATTACCTAATGTATTGTAACTTCTTCAGTGCCAAGTACTCCGTTAAGTCAGTCCATTGAATTATTGGTTTCTGATATTATATATTTCAGCTCCAGGATTGCTATTTGATTCTTTTATGCCTTAAACAATTTCAGTTCTATGCCCAAATAATCCATCTTATCTTTTATTACTTAATGTACTGAGCATAGTTACTTTAACCTCTATGCCAAATAATTCCATTAACTGGAATCCCCGTCTGTATTTTTCTGGGGTATATATGTGTCTGGTGATTTTTTTATTGACTGCTGTGCATTGTATGTGAATAAATTGTACAAATAATTTGAAACTTAAGATGATGTTACATTTCTCCAGAATAGATGCATTTCCCCTCTCTTCTGCAAGGAGGCTAGGGGTACTGGTGATACCATATGACCTAAGCCCAATTTTAGGGATTGGTAAGAGTTAAAGCTGGTTTCATCCATGCTAGAATTTTTCTACTTGCTGTTCATCCCTTCTTTAAAAACACAGTCTTTCAGGGCCCCAACCTAACATGTGTGGGTTTTATCATGCACCTACCTATGGTTGGCCTTGGACTCCACATTTTAGATCTCTTAGCTCATAAGACTATCAAGATCTCTGTTAGGTTCTTAGTAGTTTCTTCTGCAATTGGTAAGTACCACTAGGACAAGCATGGAACAACCTTTTCCCGAATCCTGGCCCTGTTATCCTTACTGCCTTGTTAGCCTCTGGATGTCTTTGAGCAGAAATGACACTCATTTGCCTGTCTAAAAAAAATTCTCAACAAGAGGCTTAATCTGAATTTCCTATTTTGTCACTGACAATGCTTGAAAATTACATTGAGAATACTTATCTCTTTCTAGTTGGAAGAAAGATGTGGGAATTATAAACAGATAATTTTGAACTGACTAAGCATCTCATTATTAACAATAACCATCATATGACTTGGCTTTTCCTTTTATTAAGATAGATTATATACAATTTCTATCCTTTTTTTGAACCTTTATTCTCAACCTCCTCCCACGCTACATTTTTCCATCAAAGAAAAAAGCAAAGTTCTCCTCTAGCAGATCTCAAATACTCTACTGTAGCAAAATCTTCCTCAACATTTGAAAGGGAGATGTTTCATTTTTTAAAACCATGTAAATAATATGCCCCTTCCACCTTATGAATTCTGGTGCCATGTGTTAGAATAAGCTGTATTTTACCACTTCGAACTTTATAAATGTTTGTTTTCTCTCCCAGGTGGATTATCAGCTCCTGGAAGTGAAAGAATTGCACCTTACACCCTTCATTATGGTTCCACCTGTTACATGGGCTCAGCTTTAGAAGGATCTCAACATGTGCTGCCTGGCTACTCCTACTTGGAATTTCCAACACTATTTTTTTTTTTCCTTTTCAATATCTATTAATGCACAAAAAAACTGAGACAACATACATTAAAAATAAAATGCATATCTACAATATTTACATATATGGATTTCCTGGGAAACATTTTTATAATCACAAACAAGTTAGTATGTGATCATAACATCACTAAAACTAGATTTGGTGCTTATTGACTATTCTTTGGAGATTTCTTCAAAATATCACCCCTAATCTGATGACTGCCACATATTTAGTTTTAGATGATGATTCTAACCTTCAGTTTCCAACTGTGTACTGGATATATTGGTGCTGCCATCTTGTCTTCTAGTTATCTTTATTTTAGCACTTATCCAAAGCATATTTTCCTCTACTGTTCCTATACACAATCCTATACATATTTTCCTCTACTATTTCTATACATGTTTTCCTCTACTATTTTCTACAAACTACTGAATGGCTTGTCTCTATCTCTATGGTACTTGAGTTCTTGAGGCATATATCTGATGTTGTATTAATTAAATATAATAAATTACCATGTTAAGAAAAACCAAACTTCAGGGAAAGATACTAGAACATGTTTCCTTTGTGCTTTGATTATAATATTTGCTTTATGTACGCATTTATAAACCGCATCCTAATGCCTCATACTTCTACATTAGCATGGCTCATGTTCCCTTGATCTAAATGAGAAGGACGGAAACAAATTCATTGCCTCCACCTGTATAACATCCCCCCAGAACATCAAGATATATTAAGCACCCTTTCCTCCTCATTTCTCCTTGGCTTCTCTAGTTTTTCTTTATGATCTACTTCCCAACTCTTTAATCACTTCCATCGCCTTCTCTTGGGCCTTTTCCAGGCTATTCAGATGTCTATATCTACAATAATCAGAGTAACAAATCCCCCAAGTGCTTTCCAAATAATCCAGTTGGTTAAAACAGACGAAGAGTAAGAAGACTTAACGTTGAGGTTAAGTTTAAGAAGATTTACAAAGCTTTACCCACATGTCCTGGTTTCTGATAAACAGATGATTAGCTAGAGATTCCAAGAAACTCACCCAGAGCTTGTCTCCTGCCTGCCCACCTGCCATGGCACTGAGTGCTAGTGAATTTCCCATTGGCTCCTGTAACTAGTCAAGGTCCACAAGTAAAAACAGACCTGGCCCTGAAACTATGGCATTTCACTTCTGCTCAATATTATTTAAATATTCCATGATATCCATAGATAAAGCCACTGAACAGTAGTGTCGTATAAATAAATGAATATCACAGGAGAAATGAGGGTATCTCTTTGATGACCCAGTGAAAAAATGATGAGAGAAGTTGGTAAGAAAAGCACTTTTCTTGGCCTGTGGTCAAAAACTGAAGCTTTAAACAATTGTAGGAAACTTTCTTCATCGTGTTCTAGGAACGAAATTCAGCTAAATATAAATCAAAAGAGTAATCTTTATTGTAATTCAAAGATACTACACTATTGGAGGCAAGGGAGATTGCCAGAGGAAGAAACAAATATTTTCTTCCTAATAAAGAAATCTCTGTAAATCATGGGCTTGCACTTCTAATTTTACACATCTTTCATGCTATGCTGTGACCTATGGAGAGGCATCAAGGAGCTGCAGCTAAGCGGATTAGTGAGAACACTGCAATGGTGTCAGGTGGCACTGAGGTTAAGCTCCACCTTCACCATTACCTGTGTACTGCTGAGTTAATTATTCTCTCTATGACTCTGTTTCCTCATGTTTAGCAGAAGTGTAGTAATAGTGGTGATCTCAGAGGATTCAGTGGTTAGTACAGTATTTGGCTCAAAGAAAACACACGGTAAATGTTATCTTAGTCATTAATTTTATGATTAGAATTTTTTTTCAAAATCATTCCCATGATACCTGTGGTCTCTGGTTGGTTCAAGTTTATTTTATTAGCTCATTACTAGTTATCTCCTTCTAAGCCTTTGGTTCAGCTGGTCTGGGTAATTCCAGACATTTCCCTGGTCTTAATGGGCCTTCTCTTATGTATTTGCATATGTGCATTTTCAACATATTTGGTCTGATCAACTCCCACTTTTTATTTCAGATGGAGTTCTAACTTTATTTCTTTGCTTGCATCCTCAAACATGACTGGATAGATATAAGTTCTCTCTATTTTCTGTTCTCCTAGGGCTCTATTTTTATTATTTTTACAATGATATCTGTTATATTCTTTGCATGTTTTTCCTCTAGCTGAGATGTAAATTTTTCAAACACAGCCACTATATACTCATCACCAGATATCCCAGAACCTAACACTACCAGGAACATTGAAAGCTAGAAAGTGCCCAATAAATATCTGATGCAGAAATAAATTGCGTATAATATAATATGGCAATGCTAAAATAGAAAATAATTAAAAGGAATTTAGAAATAATAAGGTGATAATTTAGAATCGTAGAAAGTAAATTAGGAAAAAATGATGTAAGGGTAAGTTTCTTTAGTGCCGAGAAAGATACTTAAAAAGATATTTAAAAGAACACTGATGTGCTGAAAATATTTAAGATATTTTTGCTGAATTTGATACTAAACATTTATATTGTAATCCAAAGTACACAAAAATACAAAATACAGAACAGAAGTGTACCACTATAATACAGATTGTCACAGATCATAGAATTATAAGTGAGTTATACTTGTGGTTTTTCTAGGTTCAAAATCTGTCAAAAATAATATATTATTTTTGTAAGTAGAGAACAGTTATATACTTTTTTATACTTAGACAATGCTATACAATTTGAAATGCATTGGTCATTGTGTGAATAATTAGAGATTTAAATGTTTTCAGGAAATTTTTTCAAACCTAAAACAATATACATCCATCTCCTTTATACTATCTATACACTCTCCTGAGTATGATCTCTTTTCTTATGTCATTATGAACGAGGCAAATGCCAGATGCTCAACCTATAAACCCACACATTTGATGGGCGAGAGGTCTGAGAAAACAGGCAGCACAAAGTAATCTTGCCAGTATACAAACAATATAATGCAGAAAGCCTTATCCTTTTTCTGGTCATTAAATGGAATTTTAATCTGCAAGGGAAATTGCAAGTCATAGTCCTTCATGTGTGTAGAGAAAATGACTTGAGCTCAGAAAGGAAGGAGTTAGGGAATAAAGTCACACAATTAGTTCGTGGCACAATTAGGGCCAGCTTGACAATCCGTGGCTCCTCTCACTTATGAAACATCATGGAATTATGGAAACAAAGGGATTTTAGAAAGACTTTCCTATTACTGCCTCATTATACAGAGGGATAACTGAGGGCTTACAGCTATCCAATATTTTCTCCTAGATTACATTGCTTGCTGGAATTTGTCTCAAATTGGCATTCAGGACTGCCATATCCCAGTCAGTGTTTTTCTTTTTTTTCCTGCAAAAGCAAGACTTTGGTCTTACTCTCACCTACACCACATTTATCACAAATAGCATTGAAGAAAAACTTGCCCCAATGCTTACAGATTACTCAAATGCCAAACTGAAGTCCACTTTTGTTACAACCATGGCAAAAGAACAACCATATATCAAATATAATAGCATATCATTTATTAATTGGGCTTAACAATTTCTCCAGAATTTATCTGAGATTCTTATCCTTTTTATTTCTTTTTCCATGAAACAATGATCTATGACAAATTCATTGAAAGATTTGAAAATGCTAATTCACATATAGCATTGAATATATGTGTGTGTGTGTGTGTGTGTGTGTACCACACAAAATATTTTCCTAAGCTCTTTAGAGTTACAAAAGTTACAGTATTTTATGCCTGTTTTAAATCTCGATAGATAGGCTATACATAGCTAAGGATACATAGGCTAAGGTAGCCATTTGACTCATTCTTCACATTAATAAGAAAAGACAATGTGCCACTTGTCTGTGTCAAGCTCTGACAAGTGGATGTGCCTAGGTTTCCAAAAATATAAAGCAATAGACCTCTTGGTGTAACAGAAAGTATGTGCTACAAGAAATAGAGAATTTGGGTTCTAGTTATGTTCCTGTTTCATGTGTTCAATAAAGGATTTCGTAGGAAGTTATTTTTTAACTCCTAATAATATAGCCAAACTCCCACTGGGGCTCTTTCTTTTTTCTTTTTTTTTTTTTTTTTTTTTTTTTTTTTTTTTTTTTTTGCTGCGGGGTCTAGCTCTGTTGCCAAGGCTGGAGTCAGTGGCGGGATCTTGGCTAACTGAAAGCTCTGCCTCCCGGGTTCACGCCATTCTCCTGTCTCAGACTCCTGAGTAGCTGGGAATACAGGTGCCCACCATCACGCCCGGCTAATTTTTTGTATTTTAAATAGAGATGGGGTTTCACCGTGTTAGCCAGGATGGTCTTGATCTTCTGACCTTGTGATCCGCCAGACTCGGCCTCCCAAAGTGCTGGGATTATAGGCGTGAGCCACCGCGCCTGGCCGGGGCTCTTTTGAATAGCTAGATGCTTATCAAAGGCCTTTGAATCTTAAAAAAGTGATGCAAAGGCCGGGCGCGGAGAATGGCGTGAACCTGGAAGGCGGGGTTTGCAGTGAGCCCAAAAAGTGATGCAAAGGAGAATGGCGTGAACCCGGGAGGCGGAGCTCGCAGTGAGCCCAGGTCGCGCCACTGCACTCCAGCCTGGGCTACAGAGGGACACTTCGTCTCAAAAAAAAAAAAAAAAAAAAAAAAAAAAAAAAAAAAGGTGATGCAAAGACAGCAAGTAAGGTTGGAAGCCAAACTCATCAAGGAGGCAGTGTAAATAGAAAATAAGCCTATAGTGAGACTTTAGGCACAGTTTTTGCCCAATATCGGAAACCCCCGATCTTTGCCATATTCTAACACCCCATTTGTATTGACCGCCTTGAAGATCCTTACTGGGAAACTTTCCTTTTTCATCAGAGACAGAGTGGTTAGGATAGATGATTATCACAGTATATGACTGAGTGTCTGTAGTTGAAGAGATATTTTTGAAAAATCAATGAGCTTCACAAAAACGAGTATTAGACAAATTATATGCATATTAATGCAATATCAAAATCCTTTTTTTGGTAGATGTTAGAGGTGTTTTGTTGAAAAACAAAGATGAGGAAAACATTTGATTTGCTTTCAAAACCTACTCCTGTGTATATTCCATCAATTATTTCTGCCATTATCAATCTGAAAAATCTTTGCTCTTAGGAATGTGTTAATTTCAGATGCCACTGACCTGCTTAACACTGTCAATCACTTTCCACTGCAATCTGAAACAAACCCTTCCTATGGCCTATGAGGCACTTTGACATCTGGTCCTTGATCTACAGCTCCAATTTTGTCATTCTCCACTTCATTGCTCACTATAAGGGGAGTCCACCGGTCTCTCTTCATCCCTCAAACAACTTAAATGCCTTTCCACATTAGAGGCGGTGTCCTTGCACCCTCAGCCCACAATATTGTTCTGTCAGGATTTTGCCTAGCTAATTCCTTCTAGTTGTCCAGGTTCTGTACAAATGTGACATCCTCAGAGAATCTCCCACTGTTTATTCCATCTAAATTAACATTTCTTTCCCATCCCCTCTTGATTCTCTATCACATTGTCCTTTTTTTCCTTTGCAATTCTTACTACCAAATTAGCATTACCTGAATTACGTGTGCATTCACTTACTTTCATGTCTGCTATCCTCCACTCAGCGCACCATAAGCTCCATGAAGCCAAGGCCATATCTTTCTTGACATCTCTGTATCTGCAGCACTTACAACAGTGCCTTTGTAGGAGTTCAGTAATTAATGTCGGACAAACAAATGAGTTACTAAATACATGAACGAGTCCGGGGGCAGTGGCTCACGCCTGTAATCCCAGCACTTTGGGAGGCCAAGGTGGGTGGATCACCTGAGGTCAGGAGTTCGAGACCAGCCTGGCTAACATGATGAAACCCCATCTCTACTAAAAATACAAAAATTAGCCAGGTGTGGTGGCGCATGCCTGTAATCCCAGTTAATTGGGAGGCTGAGGCAGAAGAATCACTTGAACCCGGGAGGTGGAGGTTGCAGTGAGCAGAGATTGTCCCACTGCATTCCAGCCTGGGCCACAGAATGAGACATGGTCTACAATTATAAAAAATACATGAACGAATGAATAAATGGATGATTTAATGCCATTGACATAGATCTGTTAACTGGAAATGCAAAATGGGATAAATTAATTATTTTACTTCAGTCTTTTTCAGATGTATCAAAATATTTATAATTAAAGCCAGTAATTTCAGGAAAAGGAAATAATGCATGTGACGTTGTCCATGATATCGATGGTTTGCATGTCATTGGGCCCTTGATGCATTTACAAAAAACAAATAACTAGAAGTAGCAAATGACAGAAGGTGAGGAAAGGCGAGGGAAGAAAGAAGCATCGAGTTCTCCTACATCCTCTTCGAAGACTCTTCTAGCTTTCCCCTTTCAATGACCTTTCTCTCAAATTTATGCTCACAATGTCAGATTTTGTTTGTTTTATGTTTCTCACTGAAGTCTAACATCCCTTTTCTTTTCTGAAATATGCCAAGCCACTAATTTTGAATTACTTTTTCCACTCTGTAGCTGGCTGTTTTGCATCATGTAAGGAAGCTTAATTAAACAGTACAATGTAAGAACTACTCACAGATTCAGGAAAAAAACCTACTTTCTTCATTAAAATAAAATAAGGACAATTTTGTTATTCTTTGCCTTCACACACATCTTATACCCCAATGCACAACAAAGCTGAATTTTCAAGTTTGTGACACTTCAGGTCTCTGGATTTTATTAATAATAATTGTCAGTCCATTAAAATGGATTATGATGATTCCCAAGGAACTGGTGGTTAACGTAATTAACAGCTGGCTTTAGTTTCAAGGCATTAATCAAAAGAGCAAGTGTCTGGAAATGACCAGGTTCTCACAAATGTTGCTAATTAGCAAAGGCATTGAAGTTGTATGACACTGATTCTTGCCACTGTTATCTGCATGATTGTATCACAACTTTAAATACCCATAATGTGACATGTTTTCTCAAGTGTTATTAAACCAATAGGCATTTCAATGAACTTACTTTAAAGGAAACAAAATCTACATTTTTACTGTTTACTTTTGGACGGAAGAGAGTGTAAAATATTCGTGAAATGACGGCAATACACAATATATAATATTTTATTTTCACAAATGGTGAATATATGGAACGTATGCTAATTTTTCTTTTATTAAACCAATGTAGGCTAACTAGCTCGGTCATAAAAACAGTATTACTCTGAGAAGCAGGATAAACACTACCATTATCTACTCATAGGACATCTTATTATATTTTTAGACAATGAATGCTATACATTAAAGAAATTAAGGGAAAAATACAAAAAAGGGAATTGATATCCCAATTTCCTTGATTTGATCATTACACATTTTATGTTTTTATCAATATTTTCCATGTTCCTATAAATATGTACAATTATTATGTAACATTAAAAAATAAATTTTAAAATAATCACCCCTGTTCCCATCAAGAAAGACCAAACTCTCCACATGTTGAAGTATTTGCTTCTATTATTATTATTATTATTATTTTATTTTATTTTTTTGGAGACAGAGTTTTGCTCTTGTTGCCCAGGCTGGAGTGCAATGCGCGATCTTAGTTCACAGCAACCTCCACCTCCTGGGTTCGAGCAATTCTCCTGCCTCAGCCTACTGAGTAGCTGGGAATTCAGGCATGTGCCACCACGCCTGGCTAATTTTGTACTTTTAGTAGAGACAGGGTTTCTCCATGTTGCTCAGGCTGCTATCGAACTCCCTACCTTAGGTGATCCGCCCACCTTGGCCTCCCAAAGTGCTGTGATTACAGGCATGAGCCACCACACCCGGCCAATTTGCTTCTATTATCTTTATGGGCCTAACCTCTTTTGCTTATGTTGCTATAATTATACTATGCTGGGCGCGATGGCTCACGCCTATAATCCAAGCACTTTGGGAGGCTGAGGTGGGCAGACCACAAGGTCCGGAGTTCGAGACCAGCCTGGCCAATATGGCGAAACCCTGTCTCTACTAAAAATACAAACATTAGCCGGGCATGGTGGTGGGTGCCGGTAGTCCCAGCTACTCGGGAGGCTGAGGCAGGAGAATTGCTTGAACCCCGTGAGGCGGAGGTTGCAGGGAGCAGAGATCATGCCACTGAACTCCAGTCTGGTGACAGAGTGAGACTCTGTCTCAAAAAAAAAAAAAAAAAATATATATATATATATATATGTATATATGTGTGTGTATATATACACTTAGTGTGTTATTGTGTATCTTGCTTTCTCATAACATTAAGTCAAATGATTTTTTTTCTGTCAACAGAATTAATAAAATAACATTTTGGGCACATATTATTTCATGAAAAAGATTTTTTACATTTTATTAACAATCCCCACAGGGGTGGATTCATAAATTTTACTTTTAAATACAACAGTGTAGTAAGTATCAAAAGCAGTCAAGAAACTGTTTTAGGTCCTTTTGTGTCTGGATTATAGTCCAAGATTACTTCACTTATTCCTGGTACAATTGCTAGAATTTAATGAGTAAAAATACAAAACACCCAGTTAAATTTGAATTTTAGATAAATGACAAATAATTTTTTCATATTCACATATTTAAATATCTCATATTTAAGATCTACTAATACTACATTGGACATAATTACACTGAAAATACTATTTATCAGAAATTCAAATTTATTTGGGTATCCTGTGTCTGGTAGCTTTCAACCAAGATGTTTCTCATATGTTATGGTAAGCAGAATAATAGCTGTGGAAGATGTTGATGTCTTTTTTTTTTTTTTTTTTTTTTTTTTTTTTTTTGAGATGGAGTCTCGCTCTGTCGCCCATGCTGGAGTGCAGTGGCCAGATCTCAGCTCACTGCAAGCTCCGCCTCCCGGGTTCCCGCCATTCTCCTGCCTCAGCCTCCCGAGTAGCTGGGACTACAGGCGCCCGCCACCTCGCCCGGCTAGGTTTTTTTTTTTTTGTATTTTTTAGTACAGACGGGGTTTCACCGTGTTCGCCAGGATGGTCTCGATCTCCTGACCTCGTGATCCGCCCGTCTCGGCCTCCCAAAGTGCTGGGATTACAGGCTTGAGCCACCGCGCCCGGCCAGATGTTGATGTCTTAACCATCAGAACCTGGGTTACATGGCAAAGGAAAATAATGTTGCAGATTAAATCAAGTTTGCTACTGCACTGATGCTGATAGGGGAAGATCATCCTCGATAATCTAGGTGGGACCAGTGTGATCACCAGAGATTTTTAAATGAGAGACGGAGGCAGAAGAGCAAACTAGAGAGATGGTGGTGTAGGAAGCACTCAGCCCAACATTGCCGGCTTTGAAGATGGAGGAGGGTGCTGTGAGCCAAGGAAATGACTGGCCTCTAGAAGCTGGAAAAGACCAGAAAATGAATTCTCCCCTTGAACCTCTAGTAAGGAATGCATCACTTCTGACATCTTGGTTTAAGCTTAAGGAGACCATTGTTGGACTTCTGACCTCTAGAACTATGATGTAACACATTGTGTTGTTAAGATAATAAATTTATGGTAATTTTTATGTTATCTATAGGAAACATACAGATATTTTTATAAATGTATTGAAGGTCATTGAGCTGTAAGGGTAGACTGGATTTCCTGAATCACACATTTTTGATAATTTTATAAAAGACATTCAAAAATATAAACCAAGACCTAGAAATCACCCTTCGTGGATGCATGCTGAGATTAAGTACCTTTCTACCACACTTTCCGTCGTTTCTTATTTAGCCTACCTGGAAACACTGTACAGCGTGCTTTTGAATCTTGGAAAGCTCACATTGTTTTGTTCTTTTGTTAGTGATTGCATGTAAGCAGCTGTAGGAGCAAAGAGGATTTAATTCAAGCAATCAGCATTTTACAGCATTAGTCATGAAATAAACTCAAATCAGAAGATTCCATTTGAAAGTCAAGCTACAGAGTAAATCAAAGACAGCTGAGATAAGCAAATGTTCTTCACAACAAACTTTCTACATCTAAGAAGATGGTCAGGAAAATCCCATGTACAGCTTTGTGGGTATTCAAAATGAAGACCCAATTGTTAAATGCCATTTTACATATATCTCTTATATGGCAGGAGGTACACAGGAAAAAATGTTGGTTTACTACACCACTGTGAAATATAAGGGAGGCATCTCTTTAAGTGCTGTAGTCACTCTGCTTTTCTGGGAATGTCTCACAGCTCACAAGTTTGTAATTAGGGAAGGGAGGATTTTACAGTCCATGTAAAATGTGCATGTTTCACAGAAAGTTCTCATCAATTTAAACTTAGAGATGTAGCGGTGGTGAAGACAAAGCCCTCATATTCTAGAAGTTCCGAGCATACAGAAGGGGACTGCCTCATAAACAAACAATAGCTGTACAACATGATAAATGTTCTTACAGAGGAATGTACCAGAAGCTGGAGGAGCCTTCAGTGGGAAGGAATCAATGTTCAGAGGCTTATCTGAGAAAGCAATGGTTGGCATGCAATCTTAAGAATGAGCAGGGATTTTTCAGACACAACTACAGCCTGTGTTAGGAAGTAGAAAGGGTTTTGTGCTAAGGAAGTGGAGATTTTCTTTTAATGAAACACTGCAAAAATGAGATGGAATGACCTTGATCCTATTTATCTGAGTGAAAGGTGGATATTAGGTACGTCACAATTTCTTAAAATAGGGCTGTTCTTAAAATGGATGTTTATACTAAGAGTGACAGTAAAAAGACTTATTTATTAAAATGTGTAATATTCTCTTTATTGTTTCAGAGCATGTTTTTTGCATTCATGCTCTTAATTGAGCATGTTAGGCTAGGATAACTGTTAGGTAATTTCTATGTTATTTTCAGTCTCCGAACAGCCCTTAAGTTAAATTGCCATTTAAATGCCAGTGTCTGGCTTGAAACACAGGTGGTCTGTAGTACTCTTTAATGAGATGGGGAACTCAGGATGGAGATACAGAAAGAATATGATGAGCTCAGTTTTGCACCTATTGCATTTAAGGTCCTGTTGAAGTATAGAAAATATTTAAAGCCTTAATATGTATGTGTGTCTGGTTCTTTGAGTTCAGGTTAGTGGCAGGAAATGTTGATTTTTGTGTTCATGAAGAATATGTGGCAATTGGAACCCTAAGAAATCTTGAGACAGTCTAGAGAGAAGGAACCACAGATAAGAGATACAAAAACAGCACCACAGAAACACCAAATATGTAAGAGACATAAATGTGAACAATAACCAGGAGAGAGAGTCAGTAGAGAGGTAAGTGGAAAACCAAGTCAGGACTGACGCCTTCACCAGCAATAGCACAAAATACTTCTGTATTTCACATCAAGTGGAGCAAGATCTGAGTGGTGTTCATTCAATATTGCAACAAGGTCATTAGTAATAATTTTGTTACAAATTATTTCAGAGTTCTGTGGTGGCAACAGAAATCAGACTGAAAAATGACTAGTTAATAAAATAAGAAATAAAATGGTGAAGTAAGGGAATAGAGACATTAAGGGCATACAACTTTATTAAGTACTTAGTGTAAAAGAAGAAAAAGAGGGAGAGTGAGAGAATGAGAGAGAGAGAAACAGTATCTGGATAAGAACATGGTGTCAGAAAAGGTAATTTATTTTGCTTTTAACAGGAAAGGACTGAGCATATCTACATAATGGAAAGAAGAAATCAGAGCAGTGGACACATATTCAGGATTCTTCTGGTTGCAGAGACTTATATCAAATAATTAAAGAAAATGAAAAAATAAGTACTGATTCAAAAATCAGCGGTATTCAGGAATGGGACTGACTGAAAATCTAGGGCTCCAAATGATGTTGTTTCACGTTCCATAGAAATAAGAAAATATCACTCTCACAGCATCAGCACGTATAAAAATAATCTTAGAGAACTTTGATCAGATTAGGCTCATCTGTCCATCTCTGAGACATCAGCTATGAGTAGAGGACTATAAAATATAATTGGGCAGGCTCGTAGTAGGCACCATCCTACTACAATCCAAAGGGGGCGGAAAACTATCACTTAGAATGCCGTAGAAACAATTAGAGATGGTGGCGGGATTGTTCTCTTTAGAATGGCTGATGTTTCCAGTAAAAGGGAAAAAGGAGGCCTAAAAGCAAAAATACATTGGTGTTCAGTACAGAGGAGGAGTTGAAAGATAGTAGTCAGAGAAATAATAAATTAATAGATTAAGATTTCCAAGAAAACTGAATGAGATTCAGAGAACTGGCAGAAGGGTCAGTTTTAGACAGGAAGCTGCACATCCCTTCTGTCACTTCAGAGAGAAGCCCTTCCTGTTTACCCACCTGACATCATCACATCTCTGAAGAAACTTGCCATTCTCTACTCTCTTGAGTTCTTTTCCTAACACCTATTATTCTCCTTCTTTATCTTTCCTACAAATTTTCTTACTTAATAGCCCAGCTTGTTGGTCTTTCAAATATAAGATCCAACATATAAGAAACTGCCTTCTTTCTGATTCAAACCCCACCATTTGAAGTCTACAATAGCACCTAGCACATACTTAATATTGAAAAATTTGTCAAGTTAAAGGAGAAAGAGAGAGAGAGAGAGAAACATGAGAATGCATAAGACATCTTCTTCCGGCTATAACTACAGACCTTTTTTTTTTTTTTTTTTAATGACAAACAGGTACCACAATGACAAGCGTGTATATACCTGGACCATTTTTTGATTTAAAATACGTAAATTTTTTGTATCATCAGATACAAAGTATCAAGGGTGCCTCTATCCAAAACCAAATCTCAACTTGAATTGTAACAATCCCCATGTGTTATGGGAGGTATCCAGTAGGATGTACTTGAATCATGGGGGTGGGTTTTTCCTGTGCTGTTCTCGTGACAGTGAATGTGTCACTTGAGATCTGAAGGTATTATAAAGGGGAGTTCCCCTGCACATGCTCTCTTGCCTGCCACCATGGAAGACATGCCTTTGCTCTTCCTTTGCCTTCCACCATGATTGTGAGGCCTCCCCCACCATGTGGAACTGTGAGTCCATTAAACATTGTCTCCTTTATAAATTACCCAGTCTCAGGTATGTCTTTATTAGCAGTGTGAGAACTGACTAATACAGTAAATTGGAACCATGACTGGGTGCTGCTGTAAAGATACCTTAAAATGTGGAAGGGACTTTGGAACTGGGTAAGAGGTAGAGGTTGGAAGAGTTTGGAGGGCTCTAAAGACAGGAAAATGTGGGAAACTTCCTAGAGACTTGTTGAATGGCTTTTACAAAAATGCTGATTGTGACATGGACAATGAAGTCCAGGTTGAGGTGGTCTCAGATGGAGATGAGGAACTTGTTGGGAACTGGAGCAATGGTGACTCTTATCATGCTTTAGCAAAGAGATTGGCAGCATTTTGCCCCTCTCCTAGTGATCTATGGAATTTTGAACTTGAGAGAGATGATTTAGAGTATCTGGTGGAAGGAATTTTTAAGCAGTAAAGCATTCAAGAGATGACTTGGGTGCTGTTAAAAGCATTACGTTTTGTGTATTCACAACAATGTGGTTGGGAATTGGACCTTATATTTAAAAGGGAAGCAGAGCATAAAAGTTCAGAAAATTTGCAACCTGACGATATGTTAGAAAAGAAAAACCAATTTTTTGAGGAGATGTTTATGGGTTCAAGTTGACACAGGGTAGACTTGTGATGGTTAATGTTGTCAACTTGATTGGATTGAAGGATGCAAAGTATTATTCCTGGGTGTGTCTGTGGGGGGTGTTGCCAAAGAAGATTAACACTTGAGTCAGTGGACTGGGAAAGGCAGACTCACCCTCAATCTGGGTAGACACAATCTAACAAGCTGCTAGCACAGCCAGAATAAAAGCAGGCAGAAGAACATGGACAGACTAGATTGGCTAAGTCTTCTGGCCTCCATCTTTCTCCTGTGCTGGATGCTTTCTGCCCTTGAACAATAGACTCCAAGTTCTTCAGCTTTTGGACTCCTGGACTTACACTAGTAATTTGCTAGGAGCTCTTGGGCCTTTGAACACAGACTAAAGATTGCCCTCTTAGCTTCCTTATTTTTGAGATTTGGGGACTTGGACTGGCTTCTTGGCTTCTCAGCTTGCCGACGGCCTATTGTGGGACTTCACCTTGTGATCGTGTGAGTCAATTATCCCAATAAACTCCCATTTATATATAAATCTATCCTATTAGTTCTGTCCCTCTAGAAAACCCTGACTAATACAGGTGATGAGCGAAACAGTAAAATTTTTTCACTGAGTAGGCAACACACAAGCATGTACTGGATTTTATGCTGTGTGTATTCACCTAGTTTTTTTGTCTGTGACCAAACTGAAAGATGTAGAAGTCTGTAAATTTTATTGAGAAATGAAGATAAAGAATGTGCTCTAAAATTTCATCACAAGCACAGACATGAAATATCTAGAGTTTATTTAGTGGAAAGATTCTCTAATGTTAAACTACAAGTTTGCATAAAGTTACCTTGTATAATTTGTTGAATAAAAATGTTTCCCAAACATCACCATAGTAAAATGAATTGAACAGCCTATTATTGAAAGCTTTGGCAACCAGATACCCTCTTGTCTCCAAGTTAGCAGTAAGCTATAAGTTTAACACATGTGGAAACAATATATTAGGTGAACTTGCAAGAGGACTTTTGACAACTGCTTTCTTTGAATATCTAAGAAGAAAACTTTTCTAAAATGCAGACAAAATTTGCCTGGTATCATTTAATTCTCTTGAGAAGCCCTATTGATAATACAGGACATGCACAGACATACACAGAAAGGCTTTCCATTATGAATATTCCTAGTATTTCTTCATCATAGGGACTTGTGTACTTGTGTGTTTCATATACGTTTGCATAGAAAATCACTGATCTTTTTCAAAAAAATTCAAAATGTTGTTGAGATAGATACTGCAGTAGTTCCAATGTCCATCTTAAATTAAAATTGCAAGCCCTCTAGTAGTCTTGCAGTACATGTTTGAGCTGTAAACATAAAAAAAACAAAAACGATATTTTTCTATAAAATAATAAACAGATTTTAAGCAATAAGATTACATATAGGTAGAAAAAGGAGAATGTCTTAATATTTATGGATGGAAATAGAATGTAAAAGATGTGCTAGCCCAAACCAAGAAAATATTTTTTTCTTGTCATTACTGAGTGAAGATGGATAAAAAAAATCACATTTTAACTTTTCAATGTCAATGATGTAAATTATAACAACTGGGAACTAAATAGGAAAGATATGATGCTTTAGAGATTTAAAGTCCTAGAAGAAATCTTTCTAAGTCTCTATGGAAGTTAGATGGTACTTACCACAATAATATTAACCTACTAATTCAATTATTCATTTATTTTTTAAAGCATTTGTATTAAGTGAGTTCTTGTAGCAGGCACTGTACTTGTTACTTAACAAAAATGAAAAATTTCAGTCTCTGCCTTCAATGGGCTGACTTTTGTTTGGAATTAAATATTCAGGCAATTCATAAAGACTTTTACAGTATACATGGTGATGCAGATTTAGTATCGTGAAGGTAAGAAGGGTCTTTTCCAACAGTCCCTTGCTTCAGAGGACTTCACACAGGGAAAAAGTGAATAAATGTATTAAACAATTCATGGATGCCTCTGTGACTTGAGGTACAGTGTTCATTAGTATTGCAGCACAAAACAGTAACCTTAAATATGTGATCTCATGACTTACTTCTCAGTGCTTATGTCCTTGAAACAAAAGGTAAGTGCATCTGAGTTCTCTAAACGTTTGTGGTTGCTCTGCTTCTGGTATTGGAGAAGAATGCTATTTTGGAGTTGAGAAAGAATTTGACAGTGCAGTGCATAAATAAAAGCAAAGACAACTTGGCCAAATTGTCAGTTTCTTTATCTGACATAGCACGGATACAATATATTCTTACATATCAAAATATGTCTAATTTCTTACATAGTTCTAGGGTTCCAATGTGTGGTTGATGTATTAAAATATATACATATATACTACAAAATATAATATGAATATAACCATATTCTATCTATATTAGGTGTAATATGCTATATGGCAAATTATTTCAAATTAAAAATTAAATGAAATGTCAGCCTTGTTTTATTCAATTTAAAAATTTCTACTAATTTATTATTCTTTGTACTTAATTTTTAATTTTAATGTTATTTAATATTTGAGAAGAAAATTATGTTTTCAAAAACATGAAATCTTAATGTTTTATTTTTAAGCTGCTTTTTATTTTGTGAATGTATATTCAGATTGTGAATAGTTTTAATACAATTACATTTTACATTAATTCATTTGATTATCATTATTTGAATAAATATATGAATATCTTAATTTTAGTACATAACATAATTTTGCAAGAACAACATAATGAGCTATTATATACATATATATTTATTTAGTTCATTTTCACACTGCTGATAAAGACATACCTGAGACTGGGCAATTTACAGAAGAAAGAAGCTTAATGGATTTAAGTTCCAAGGAGCTGGGGAGGCCTCACAATCATGGTGGAAGTCAAGGAGGAGCTAGTCACATCTTACATGGGTGGCAGCAAGCAAAGAGAGTTTGTGAAAAAAACTTCCCCTTTTAAAGCCATCAGATCTCCTGATACTTATTCACTATCATGAGAACAGCATGGGAAAGACCTGCCCCCACAATTCAATTACCTCCCAGTAGTTCCCTCTCATACCATGTGGGAATTCAAGAAGAAATTTGGATGGGGACACAACAAAACCATGTCATATATTTCCACTCTTTTTAAAAATTACTCTTCCAGATATCTCCAGACCATCAGTAGAACTCCCAGACACTTGCAATACTTTAATTTATTCATTTTTAAAATTTTTTCTAAATTTTAGTTATATAAAAATCATAGCCCTAAGCATATTGAAATAAGATAATAGATATTACTAATAATGAGTAGTGTGATTGAACCAGTAATAAATAAAAATCTCTCAATGGAAAACACATAGAACCAGATGAATTCACAGCCAAATTCTACTAAACACACAATGATGAACTGATACAAATCCTCTCGAAACTGTTCCCCCCAAAATAAGGAGAAGATAATTCTCCTTAACTCGTTCTACAAAGACAGTATCACCCTGATACCAAAACCAGACAAAACTCAACAAAAAGTAAAACTACACACCAATATCCCTGATAAATATACATGCAAAAATCTTCAACAAAATACTAGCAAACAAAATCCAACAGCACATCGATAATACACCATGATCAAGTGAATTTTATACCAGGGATGCAAGAATGGTTCATATATACAAATCAATATATTTGATTCATCACAAAAACCCAAGTACAAAAATAACATGATCATCTTAATACATGCAGAAAAAGCATTTGATAAAATTTAGCATTCTTTCATGATAAAAAGCCTCAACAAAGTAGGCATGGAAGGAAAATATCTCAACCTGATAAAGGCCACATACAACAAACCCACAGCCAACATTATGCTGAATGAGAAAAAGTTAAAAATATTCCCTGTAAGAACTGGAACAAGGAAAAAATGCCCACTTTCACATTTCAACATTAGTACATGAAGTGATAGCCAGAGCAATCAGGAAAGAGAAAAAAAAAAAAGGCACACAAATTGGAAGAGAGGCAGACAAATTATCTCTCTCACTGATGACATAATCTTATATTTAGAAAACCCTAAAATTCTACCAAAAAAGCTCAGATTTGATAAATAAATTCAGTATAGTTTTGGAATATAAAATCAATATACAAGAATCAGTTGCATTTCTATACACCAATGATGATCTATCAGAGAATCTAATAAAGAATAAAAAAAGAATTCAATTCCATTTGCAAAGGCTCTAAAAAATTAAAATACCTAGGAATATATTTAATTAAAAAGGTGAAAGATCTCTACATGAAAAACTACAAAACGCTAATGAAAGAAATTTTAGATGAAACAAACAAATTGAAAAACATCTCATGGCCATGGATAAGAATAATTCATATTGTTTAAATGACCATATTGTCCAAAGCAATCTACAGATACTATGCAAACCCTATCAAAATACCAACATCATTTTTCACAGAATCAGAGAAAAAAAAATCCCTAAAATTTGTATGGAATCAAAACAGGAATTTGAATAGCCAAAGAAATCCTAAGCACAAAGAAGAAAGCTGGAGGCATCACATTACTTGACCTCAAATTATACTACAATGCTATAGTAACCAACACAACATGGTAACAGAATAAAAATAGACATATAGATTAATAGAGAACCCACAAATAAAGCCACATATCTTTAGCAAAAAGATCTTGGACAAAGTCAACAAGAATATACATTAAAGAAAGTGCAACCGTTTCAATAAATGGTGCTGGGAAAATAAGATTGTCATCTGCAGAAGAATGCAAGTGGACCCCCTATCTCTCACCAGATAAAAAAATAAACTTAAGGTGAATTAAAAACTTAGATGATAGACCTGATTTTATAAAATCCTAGGAAAAACCTAGAAAAATTCTTTTGGACGTTGGTCTAGGCACATAATTTATGACTAAGACATCAAAAGCACACGCCACAAAACCAAAAATAGACAAGTTGGACTCAATTAAACTAAAAAGCTCTGCACAGCAAAACACATAATCAACAAAGTGAACAGACAACTTGCAAAATGGGAGAAATATTTGCAAACTGTGCATCTGACAGGGTACTAATAACTGAAGTACATGAGGAAGTAAAACAAGTCAACAACAACAACAGCAAAAACAAGAAATAACTCCTTAAAAAGTGGGCAAAGGACATGAATAAACATTTTTCAAAAGAAGACATAAAATTGGCCGATAAACACATGGTAAACATGTTCAGCATCACTAATCATCAGAGAAAGGCAAATTAAAACCACAATGAGCTATCATCTTATACCAGTCAGAATGGCTATTATTAAAAAGACAAAAAATAACAGATGTTGTTGGTAAGGATGCAGGGAAAAGGGAACACGTATACACTGTTTGTGGGATTGTAAATTAGTATATTCTTTATGGAAAACAGTATGGAGATTTACATTTCCTACTGTTTGTGGGGTTGTAAATTAGTATAATCTTTGCAGAAAACAGTATGGTACCACCTACCATTCAATCCAACAATTCCACTACTGAGAATCTACACAAAGGAAAAAAAAAAATCATCATATCCAAAAGATACCTGCATTTGTATGTTTATTGTAGCACTATTCACAATAGCAAAGATTTGGAAGCAACTTAACTGTCCATCAACAGATGATTGAATAAAGAAAATTTGGTATATATACACAACAGAATACAAATCATCCATAAAATGAATACAATCATGTCTTTTGTAGAAACATGGATGGAATTGGAGGACATTTTCTTAAGTGAAACAACTCAGAAACAGAAACAAAAACACTGCATGTTTTCAGGTACAATGGGAGCAAAATAATATGTTTACTGTTAGGCAGGGATCTAGACCCGACATGGCGGTGCCACCCGGCGTAGCAGGCCCTTTGTTCAAGACTTCCGTTCCTCTTTGAACACACCCACAGACTTGCATACGTCAAAGATTCTGGCTGGGCAGCCACACTCCCCCATGACCTGCAGCTCACCTGCATTCCACAAGTTCATAAACAGCAGTTTCGGTTAACAGTTTCCAAAGACCCCTTCCTCGTGACCCTTACTCGACTCCTGCCCTAGTAGTTTCAAGACCCCCCCAGGCCCTGTTTGTACAACCAGTTTCCCTACCTCTCGGGCTATAAAAAAGCCCCTACCCTCCTCCCTCAGCTCGACTTCATCGGCCCGCACCTTTGGACCGAGGAACCTTGCCCGCGAGTCCTAATAAAAGCTATTCTCACTGCCATTTGCCTTGTGTCTTTGTTCCCGGTTCGGCTCCAGCCTCAGTTCACCTTTACATATACATGGACATAGAGTGTGTAATGATAGACATTGAAGACTCAAAAGAGCATTGGGATCAGGGGGTTGGACGATGAGAAATTACTTAATAGGTACAACATACATTATTTGGGTGATGGATACACTGAAAGCCCAGACTTCGCCACTATACACTTTATCAGTGTAACTAAATTGCAGTTGTACCCCTTAAATTTATTTTAAAAAAACAAAAAACAAAACAAAACAAAACTTGTTAAAGTGGCATATAACTTTTAAATATTTGGACATCTGTTAATTTGGGCTTCAATGTACACTTTTGCCCCAAGCCATGCAAATGTTACATGCTGGTCTGTGCAGATTCATCTGCTTGTTAATTAAACTGATAAATATGAAGACAATATATTATGCCATACCAGGCAACTGATTATGTTGCTGAGGATATAATGAGGAAAAAATAAATATGGTCCCTGCCATCAAGGAGGTTATTAATTTGCAAGAAAAGGTAGTAATTGCACAGGCAATTGTAAGTCAATGTGGTGTAAGTCAATGGGGAATAAAATACAGCACATCACTGGAGTACATGAGAGTCTACTCTTAGAGGAGGTTCAGGGAAGGCTTTCTAGTGTAGCTGTCTAAATGGAGACCTGAAGGATGAGTACAAAGAGGCAAGAGAGGAGTAATATATAGCCACTGGACAAGCGGGAAATCATGGCAAAGCCCTGGATGCAGAAAATAGTTTTCTCTTTAAGAGAAAAAACAAAAATATTCACTTATATGTAGGTAGAAGATAATATGTTCCATTCTTTTCATCCACTAATTCTTTCTTTGGCACTGCCACAGACTCCAATTTGGTAGGGAAAGATGAAAAACACAAAAAGCAACTATCTGTAGTGAACAGAAGATAGACCAGGCATGGTGGCTCACACCTGTAATCCCAGCAATTTGGGAGGCCAAGGCAAGTGGATCACTTGAGCCCAGGAGTTCGAGACCAGCATAGGCAATGTAGGGATACCACCCCCACCTCTACAAAAAATACAAAAAATTAGCCAGACATGGTCAGATGTGCCTGTAGTCCCAGCTACTCAGGAGGCTGAGGCAGGAGAATCACTTGAGCCTGGGAGGTTGAGGATACAGTGAGCTATGATGGCACCACTGCACTCCAGCATGGATGACAGCAGACTGAGACCCTGTCTCAAAAAAATAAGAAAAAAAAGTAAGGGAAGGGAAGGGAAGAGAAGGGAAGGGAAGGAAGAAAGATGGAAATAAAAGAAAGAGAAAGAAAGAAAAGGAAAGAAGGAAGGAAGGAAGGAAGGAAGGAAGGAAGGAAGGAAGGAAGGAAGGAAGGAAGGAAAACATAATAACACTGACTTTTAGGTAGCTGGCTGTGTCTGTGTGCAAGTTCTTTATATCTGAGTATTTTTCATACCCTAATTCAATAAATCCTTAAAAACAATTTTAAGAGGTAAGTGCTCTGTTATTCCCATTTTACAGATGAACATCTAAGTCACAAAATGATTCTCACTTGTTCTAGATGCCATAACTAATAAAGCTGGGATGATTTAGAATTAAGAAGTTTGACTTCAAATAAAAACAATGATACTAATATTATAATATTATATTTAGTATAAGATTATACTATATTACAAATATATTATACATTTATAATTAGTAGCAGAATATAATTAATAACATTTATAAAAATAATAACATATTTATATATTATTAATATATATTTTATGTTATTATTTTTATTATTATTGACCCTACATGTACTTAGTACTGTGCTAAGTACTTTATACTCTTTATCATGTTCAATCTTTAAAACTGTTGTCACCTTACTACAGATGACGACATTGAGCTTTAGAGAGATTAAGTAATTTCTCCACAATGACATAAGAGGTGAGGTAGCTGAGAATCAAACCTACTTATTGTGATCAAGAAAAATTATATTTTGCCAGGATAGCCTGTAATCTTAAGTGAGAATAGTTTGCAAATATTCTTCAGAGTATTGTTGGGTAGACTTACAGAAGTTTCTCAGAAAATTCTTAAGGGCCTTCTAATTTACTAATAAGGAGGAACATGACTCTTTTTGTTCTTTTTTTCGAAAGAGAATACTAATTTCAAAACAAAGTAAGCCCAAGTTTAGTTCTTTCATGGGTTTTTCTTTTCATTCCATATTTCAGAGTTCCAAGGCAAAATCAAGCCTGATGATGCATTTTCTTAAGAATGAAGAAACTAGTTGTTCTCATTTTTAATATGGCCACCATATGTTTTATTAGTAATGACAATGTTTCTAAGCCTGATAGTCAGAAAAAAATCCCAATGATTTAAAGCTCTTCATTATAAAATGCAGATAAAGCAAAATTGGTTCAAGTCTTTCATTTCTCATATTTCCATATATTTTCATCATTTGAACTTTGGTATCTTTTCATTTCCCAAAAGCATGTTACAGACTGTTCTGACTTTTGTGGCAAAGAAATAACAAAAACTATTTTTGGTCTGGGAACTGAATTGCTTGGTGTCTTTCAGGCCAAGTTTCAGAATATATACCATTACTTCTTCAGAATTGTTGCTGTTGTTGTTGTTTGGCTAAAAAACAATCTTCTCCAAAAACAGCTCCCTACTGTTATGTTATGAAGTTTATAAGGCTCCACCCAACCTAATTTTTCTCTGTCCTCTGTCAAATGTGGATTGCATTAGGCTGGGTGATCCAAAATGAGGAGATTATAAACATATGCATACAGAAAAATACATGTTATGGATTTATGTTCTATTCTAGTTCATTTATAATGTATTAATAGATTAATTGCACAAATGCACATTAATGAGCAGTTGCAGTCTTATTCATTATGGAAGTTATTATGAAAATAAACATTTATTGAGATATTTTTAGGTATTAAGTACTACGAAAATTGCCTTAAATCTACCACTTTACTTTCATTTTTCAAAAATGTATTATGTAAAGGACTATTATCTCATAATACAGATATGAGAAAGGCTGGCAAGTTTAAAAAATGGGGAAAAGTTTACCTGTCTAGTAAGTGGCAGTAGCAATGGTTAGAAGTGAAGTCAAAGTCTGAGCCATCAGAATTGATGAAGAAAGTTTCTGATGTTTATAACAAACTTATTTTTGTATAACTATTCTAGGGACAATATCAACAATTTTTTTTTTCTTAGAACTGTCTAGTCTACCCACCAGTCTTCCACAAATTGACTATTTTGCTAATTCAATAAATTTTTTTAATTAGTGTTTAAGACACATAAAATAAATTAGATGTAAAAACTAAATCTTAGTCTTTATCAGATGCTGCAATAGGTAGCATCTGTTCAAATATTTTTCAACCAATATATGCACCAATTTGTAGTATCTATTAGAGTATGGCCAGATTCCCAACACTCTGACAAAATTAATGTCTGATAAATATTTATTATAAACTTGATATGTATATTTTACTATAAAGCCTATTAAAATCCATCAAGCATAATTTTACAAAATGTTTAAGTGTTGCTAAAGGCTGGTGTTTATGCAAATATTTTCTCTAATTTCCAAAGGAAAGAAGGTATATATTTTAAAAACTAAACTAGGGAAACAATGAATGAATTCCACAAACTTCTGGGAAAGCAATGCTAACTTAATAATATTTTAGGACTCAGAAATAAAGGTGGTATCACAGGAATTCAAAATACTTTTATTAAAAATAAACTATGCCAAATGATCCTCATTTTCATCTTGATCACATGAATGGATTATTTAATCAATGGTTCTCTTTCCCATTTCCTCTGTTTCTCTAAGTTTCAGTCTCACTTTGTCTGCATCCCATCATTTGAGAAATTTCCTCAAGCCACTTTTGGAAACAGAAAGAATAAAGTAGAGTTGGAATACAATTCTGAGGAAGAATACTATAAATGTAGTTGATTTAGAGACCCATGCCTATAAGATAAAAGGTCACTTGGGCCCTCAGTGTTCTATAGTGGGCTTCATTGGGCAATATTTTTATCAATGCCTTGTATGAAGGCAAATTTGTTGTATAAATCTGGGAAAGAGAGCTCGTATTTTGGAATATCCAAAATGATCTCAATAGGTTGGACTCCTACATTATCAAATGTAAAAGAAAATTTAACAAAGATAAATGACAATAAAATTGCACTGTTATTAAAAATATCAATAATAAAAGTTGGTTGGAGGACACTTATTAACAGAACATTTGGAATCACTGCACTCTGCAATAGATCACATTAGAAATCATGTATTTATGCTGGGTAATGCACATAAAGAAAGATATTAACAAATTAAATTTGTTTAGACAGGCATTTACTTAATAGATATCAACAGGATTCTCTTTCATTTATAATGCTAGGAATTGGAAATTGTGACGAAAAAATATAGATACACACTTAATGCTTTCATGAACCATCATTTCTATATAATATAAAATTCATAAATAAGGTGTTTTTGCCATATTGTAAATATTTATATTTATTGGCTAGCGTATGGGGACACTAGCCAATAAATATATAAAAAATACAATGTATATATATGTATGCAAAATTGTTTGCATGTATGTTGCCACATTTTTTAAAAAGTTGACTAAAAATGATCACGAAATTCAAGGATATATATAAGAAGGTATGATTATAAGCTACACAGCACGTAATAAATTTGCTTTTTGAGATTCTGTGTATGTGGTGGGAAATGTTAAAGAAAAACATTTTCCAGAGCTGCAAAGTATAAAGTGTAATAAGAGGCCTGTGAGAAACATTTAACAGATACTCGATTGCCATGAATAGAGAAAATGAGGGGTGGTTTCTAATGAGATCTCCAAAATTGCTACTGATTGAGATATGGGTAACACTTCTCACATGGGCAACTCTACACAACATAGGCAGAGTGAATAAAACAAGAATTTGTTTTCATAAGGAACAGTAGTTGGTTTAAAGAGTGATCACAGAGGATCTTGTCTCAAAATTTGACATGTTAGACCCAGAAATGAGCTATCAGATACAATTTCAGACACAGAAAATGGCATATTTGAAAGCACTGAGTAGGGAAAGTGAACAAAATTAAGTTAAAACCAATACATATTCTTCCTTTTTGTCCTAAAATGCAGATAAAGCAAAATTGGTTCAAGTCTTTCATTTCTCATATTTCCATATATTTTCATCATTTGAACTTTGGTATCTTTTCATTTCCCAAAAGCATGTAACAAACTGTTCTGACTTTTGTGGCAAAGAAATAACAAAAACTATTTTTGGTCTGGGAACTGAATTGCTTGGTGTCTTTCAGGCCAAGTTTCAGAATATATACCATTACTTCTTCAGAATTGATGTTGTTGTTGTTGTTTGGCTAAAAAACAATCTTCTCCAAAAACAGCTCCCTACTGTTATGTTATGAAGTTTATAAGGCTCCACCCAACCTAATTTTTCTCTGTCCTCTGTCAAATGTGGATTGCATTAGGCTGGGTGATCCAAAATGAGGAGATTATAAACATATGCATACAGAAAAATACATGTTATGGATTTATGTTCTATTCTAGTTCATTTATAATGTATTAATAGATTAATTGCACAAATGCACATTAATGAGCAGTTGCAGTCTTATTCCTGTCAATAAGTCAGATAAAAGTCTAATTATATATTGTGTGCTATTTTTGGCTCATTGTTTAAATGATTTTTCTTTCACATAACTTTACTAGAATATGTTTTGGTGTTGATTTTCCTGATTTGACATATAATTTTGATATGTAGTACTCTCTCTCTCTCTGTCTCTCTTTCTCTCTTTTCCCCTAATTTTAAGAAAGTTTTCCTTATGGTAGCATTTAGTATTTCTTCTATTCTCTCACTTTGTTTTTATTCTTCAGGGACGTCTATTGTTTGTAAGTTGGATCTTCTTTACCTATTTTTAATATTCTTTCTCTCTTGAATCCTTTTAGTTCTTTTTAATATTGTTATAAAGTTTTATGCTTTTCAGCATTTATTTCTTTTGAATCATTATTTGCTGCGCTTATTAGTTCTTAATTTTATTCATGTTTTGTGTTTAATTCTGAAAAAGGTTTTATTTTTAATTCTTTTTTGACTATTTTCAAGTATTGTATTAGGTTTTTAAAATTATGTTTTATATTGTTTCACTCTGGCATCATTTTCTAATGTCTTCTAGCTTGCTTTGATATTGTGTATTACAGCTTTGATTTTGTGAGCATGTCTATGTAGTGTGCTTTCATGATTTCCAGGGATGTTATTTTGCTTTTTATTCTTTTTACATTTAGCATTGCATCAGATTTTGGCTTTATAAATTTCCGTTGCTTATTTTTATATAAATCTAGCTTTTTAACTTTTAGAAGACATTATATTTTTCTAAAGTTATATATTTCTAATTTTTTTCCTTTTCTGTTGTTTTCATGGTGTACTCTAAAATATAATGGCTTGATTTTCTGAGATTCCTTGGCATTGTTTTGCACTTCCACTTGCATTTTAATCATATCTATTCTTCACCTATTTTTATTTTATTCTTCTCAATTCTTCTTCCATTTACAGCACTGTTTCCAGTGTTAGGTTCTCTTTTAAAACAGCTCCCCAGATAGTCCCTTTCTAGAATTCATAGGGAATACACAATTTCAGCCCCTAAAATTCCTGACAATAATCCCTTGTATTAACTAATTTTTGAGTGAACAAAGACCTCCTCAGATTCAGCTGTTGTCAAGTACCCTTCCGTGATTTCCAGTGATTATACAAGAGTTTTGCAACTGTTGGTGTTTTTGTTGTTGTTGTTTATTTTGTTTTTGTTTTTGCACTTGCTTACTGCAAGTTTTTTTTTTTTTTCTTTTTTTAACAGATATTTCCAAAGGTTTCTGGTTTTTCTATCTAGTTGATCCCCTTTGTTTTATGTGGGGAATTTGGAAAATCCAAAGTATATGCTGCCACCAATTCTGCCAAGTTCAGAGCTCACCAGAACTTTTTTTAATTATTAAATTGGAAGTTTTGGCCCTAAGATATAAAAATTATTTTGCTATCTTTGATGTGTTTATTAATTATCGGAGACCAATTCTGGGCCTTCTATTTCAGAAAAATTGTTTTATTTGGGAGCAACAGATATCCTTTCTCTGTTAAGCAAGATGATTTTGTACTATTACACACCAAACAATGACTTTGATGTTTGCCAAATGGCAAGTCCTGAATCTCTGTCACACAACTATCTTCTAATTCCAATTTGGAAATATTCTATTCGTTATTATCATAATCTCAAATCCTAACTGATAATCTTACTGTAGGTTACTAATCTCTACTACAATAAAACCAATAAATTACATAATAAGCCAGTTGTCAGATTTAGGTGGACATTTGTCATCTGAAAACAAGCAAGTCCAAATGTCTCCAAATCTACAGCCATGCAAAGAGCCCAAATATTCTTTGGACCACAGCAATGTATGATTTGGTGTTGCCATTAGTTATCGTGCTATGCAGGAATATTATGGGATTTGGGGCCACATATAGAGTGATGTGGATATCAGATGAGTTCTTTTTGGTTAGCAGGCCAGGCCTTTGAAGGAATGGAAATAGCCAGTGCCCAGAAAATGTCCTGGTCCCCAGTCAACATGTCCAGTTTCTTCCTAAACATAAGTTTCAAGTTTAATATGACATCACAGTGAGGACTAAAATAGATCACACTTTCTATATTAGAAATCTTCTACTTAACAATAAACTCTCAGATCTAAGTCATAAGGGCAGGGGTTGCAATTCCGATACCCACAGAAGCAAAATGCACAGGGAACATCAACAAATCAAGTGAATCAAGTGAGCAAGGATAAGAACATTTTCTAGTTTCAGCCCAGACACACTTTGCATATTAAAGACAAAAAAGTTATTTCCTTCTATATACCAGTATGTACTCTCATATTTTCTAAAATAACAAAGTCCTCTCTATCATTTACTTAGCTTTTTTTCATAGAGACAGAGTTCATGTTTATCTTTACTCCTATCATGCAGAAAACAGCACAAGTATGACAGCAGCAACACCAACAAATGCCACTTGACACTTGGCCTAATTATGTCATAAATGAGAGGGAGTTTTATGGATATTTTAGAACTGCAAAGTGCAGGTTCATTCAAAGGCAGTATTTCCACTCAGCTCCAGCTGATTTTTGTCAAAAATTAATATAGGACTAATAATGCTAGATCTTCCACTTTTTAAAAAGAAGCAGGAAATCCAGATTATTGTGTAAAATGTTTCAGGATTTAAACGTTGACAACTAATTCAATTAATTTTTAAACACTGTGTAGGCAAATATGTTATGGGCCAAACAAAACACATCTGTAGGCAATGAAATACAGTGCATTACTTCTGCTTAGGAAGCCCAAACAATTTCTTTCTCCTATATTTTCATTCTTCGGTTTCAAGAACAAGCTGAAGGAGTATCTTTTTTAAAATGCAGTCTTTCTTGAATTCCCTCCAGATGGTATGTGTTTTACTCCTTTGTGCCCCTACTATGCCGTGTACAGACTTCTGTCACAGGGTCTGTAAAATTCTAGCATGTATTTGTTTGCCTGTCAGTTTCCCATGTTAAATTGTGAATTCCTCCGGAGAAGAAATTGTAGTGGGTTGACCAGTGGCCCCCAAAAGTATGCCATGCCCTACATCCCAGGTCTTTTGAATATGACTCTCTTTGGAAAAGGGGTCTTTGCAGATGTAATTAAGTTGGGGATATCAAAATAACATCATCCTGGATTATCTGAGTTATCTGATTACCAGGTTATCTGAAAATCTTGCTGTAGGTTACCAATCTCTACTATAATAAAACCAATAAATTATGTAAAAGCCAATTATCAGTTTTAGATGGACATTTGTCATCTGAAAACAAGCAAGTCCAAACATCTCCAAATCTACAGTCATGCGAAGAGCCCAAATATTATTTGAGCTACAGCAATGTATGATTTGGTGTTGCCATTAATTATCATGCTGTGTAAGAATATTATGGGATTTGGGGCCACATATAAAGTGATGTGGATATCAGATGAGTTCTTTTTGGTTAGCAGGCCAGGCCTTTGAAGGAACAGAAATAGCCAGTGCCCAGAAAATGTCCTGGCCCCTAGTCAATATGTCCAGTTTCTTCCTAAACATAAGTTTCAAGTTTAATATGACATCACAGTGAGGACTAAAATAGATCACACTTTCTATATTAGAAATCTTCTGCTTAACAATAAAGCCTCCCAGATCTAAGTTGTAAGGGCAGGGATTGTAAGGGCCCTAAATCCAATGATACATGTCCTTAAAACAGACAAAGGAGAAAAGCACAGACAGAGAATAAGAGCATGTGAAGACAGAGTGATACAGCTAAAGGCCAAGGAATTCTGGGAGCCATATTCAGAATCTCAAAGAGGCAAGGAGGAATCTTTCCCCCATAACCTTCAGAGTGGCCATGGTACTACTGATACCTTGATTTCTGTTTCTGTCCTGAAGAACTGTGATAGAATAAAATTTATGTCATATTAAGCCACCACATTTGTGGTGATTTGTTATAGCAGCCCTAGGAACTAAGCAAAGAGAGACTATGCTTACATAACTTTTTACCCCAAATACCTAGCATAAAGTCAGCATGTGGAAGACAAGCATAAAATAGATGATAATATTTTGGAATCGAAAGTATAAATTCTCACTTTTTATGAGTTTATGAGTTTCCTTGTACACTTCATGCACTATATTAGAATTATTTTACTCCATGCCTCATAAATAAGGCTCTTGAATGGACTTATTAAGGCTCAGTATTCAAACCAGTAGCAGTTTATTAGTGGTAGGAATCTTTATGTCCTGTTCCTCTCAGCAGAAATATATAAAGTATGCATCTCTATAGATAAACAAAGAAGCAATTACTTTCTCTACATCAGATGTGCTGTGCTACTCTCAAATGCAGCATGAAACATCATCTCTTTCTTAAGGAAAAATGATTCATTGTCACTAAAGGCAGAGTAGTTTAGAAAGAGGGGGCGGCTCTGATAACAGAAATACTTGAATTGGAACCATGGTGCTACTTGTTCCTAGCTGTTAGACATTGGGTAAGTTATGTAAACTCATTGAGGGTGTCATGGTAAGATTAGGAAATAAACATTGTAAATATTAAAATAATGTGATAAGTTAAAGTTCTTACTGAGTATACAGAATTAGAAGAAGCCAAAAAGATGCTACCTGCTTTCTGTAGATTTCTAGTATGCCATATTCTTTTGCTTGTGTAATTAAAATGGGGGAAAATGGATACACTTAGCATACTGGTTTGAATTTAAGGGTAGTAAGCTGGATTTCCTATTGTTAAAATGTAATCCAGATTTCTCTTTGATAATTCCTAAAAAGCTGGTCAGGGTGTGGGACTCAGTACCATCAAGATTATTAAAACCTGGAATTGTTATTTCCCTTACTAAAAAAGGAGGAAAAATCAACTTCCGCCTTGGGTGTACATTAAATACCCTTCTTCTGGTTGATTATTAGTTGATGATAATTATCAATATTATAATCCATAACAAGAAGTTCACAAAGATAAAATCGTGTACCCACAACTAGAATCACTTCAATGCCAAGGCTTCTGGTGAGAAAGATATCCTCCTACCAACTGTGTTTAGCTTATCAACCTAGATTACTCAGTTGGCAAAACACATTCAGCCAGTGCTAGAGTTGTTGGTACTTATGTCAACCAGCCTGTAAATCTTCCTAAAAGGAGAAATATACCCACCATAAGACCTTTTGTGGGACAATGGCTTTTACTTCATTCCCTGTGAGCCAGGCCAAAGACTTAGGCAAGGAGCAAGCAACTGAACTAAAGGAAGCATCTTTAGGCTTATTAGTATCCAAATATATCCAAATAGGAATTGAAGTTATAGTTCCACATGGCTGGGGAGGCCTCACAATCATGGTGGAAGGAGGAGCAAGTCACATCTTACATAGACAGCAGGCAAAAACAATTTCTGCAGGGCAACTACCATATTTAAAACCATCAAATTTTGTAAGACTTATTCACTATGAGAACAGTATGGGAAAGACCCACCCCTATAATTCAGTGATCTCCCATTGGGTCCCTCCCACCACTTGCGGGAATTATGGAAGCTACAAAATGAGATTTGGATGGGGCAGAGGCAAATCATATCAACCCAGTAGTGGATTGCTGGATCACATGGAAGCTCTGTTTTGTTATTTTAGAGAAATCTTTATACTGTTTTCCATAGTGGATGGCCTGATTTACATTCCCACCATCAATAATTCCTTCTTTTGCACATCCTCCTCAGTATTTTTTTCCTTTTAATAATAGCCATTATAACTGGGTAAGATAATGTCTCTTTGAGGTTTTGATTTGCATTAATCTGATGATTAGTGATGCTGAACATTTGTTCTTATATCTGTTGGTCATTTGTATGAGTTAGATTTAATTATTTATGTATTTGTTTGTGTTTAATTTTTATAGATTCAAGGAGTACATGTACAGGTTTGTTACACGGACAGACTGTGTAGTAGTGGGGCTTGAACATCTAGTGTTCCCATCAACTCAATAGTGAACATTATACCCAATAGCTAATTTTTCAATTCTCACCCCCCTCCCACTCTTCAGTTTTGTAGTTCCCAGTGTCTAATACACCCCTCTGTATGTCCATATGGCGCACCCATTTTTGAGCTCCCTCTTGTAAGTGAGAACATGTGGTATTTGATTTTTTGCTTCTGAATTATCTCACTTAGGATAAGGGCCTCCAGTTCCATGTTGCTGCAAAAGACTTGATTTTATTCTTCATAATGATTGTATGGTGTTCTGTATATGTACATTTTCTTCATCCAGTTTCAGTCATCCATTGATGGACAATTCAGTTGATTCTATGATTTTGATATTGTAAATGGTGCTGCAATAAACATACAAGTGCAGGTGTGTTTTAGAGGTAATAATTTATTTTTCTTTCTATATATATCCTATAGTGGGGTCGTTGCATAAAATAGTATTTCTGTTTTCAGTTGATTGAAATATCTTCATACTGTCCTCCATAGAGTTTGTACTAATTTACATTCCCACCATCAGAATGTAAGTGTTTCCTTTTTTCTTCATCCTTGCCCACATTATTTTTTCATTTTTTGTAACACCCTTTCTGACTGGGTGAGATGCTAACTTATGGTGGTTTTAATTAGCATTCCTCTGATGTTGGACATTGTGCAATATGTTTGTTGGCTGTAGATATGTCCTTTTCTTGAGAAATGTCTGTTCATGTCATTTGTCCATTTTGTAATGAGGTTATTTGTTATATTTTTGGGTTGAGTTCCTTCTAGGTTTTAGATATTAGCCCTCTGTTGGATGCATAGTTTGCAAATACTTTTCCCATTCTGTAGGTTATATGTTTACTCTGTTGATTATTATTACTATTGCTCCGAAGTTATTCAGTTTGATTGAATTTCTGTGTCTATTTTTGTGTACATTGCATTTGCTTTTGAGATCTTAGTCATAAATTCTTTGCCTAAGACACTATCCTGAAGACTTTTTCCTAGGTTATCTTCTATAATTTTTATAGTGCCAGGTCTTACATTTAAGTCTTTACTCCATCATGAATCACTTTTTTGTAACTGGTGAGAGCTATGGGTTTAGCTTCATTATTCTGAATACAGCTAGCGAATTTTCCCAGTGTCATTCATTGAATAGGAGGATATCCTTTCCCTATTGTATATTTTGTCAACTTTGCTGAAGATCAGTTGCTTATAGGTAAATAACTTATTTCTGGGTTTTCTATTCCATTTCATTCATCTATATGCCTATTTTTATGCTAGTATTATACTGTTTTGGTAAATATATCCCTGGATTATAATTTGAAGTTGGAAAACGTGATGCATACAGCTTTGTTATTTTTGCTTAGGATGGATTTGGCTATTCAGGCACTTTTGGTTTCATGTAAATTTTAAAATTGTTTTTTTCTAATTCTGTGAAAAATTATGTTGATATTTTTATAGGAATTGTATTGAATCTATAGACTGCTTTGAGCAGTATTAATATTCTAATGCTATTAATTATTCCATTCCATGAGCATGAGATATTTATCTGTTTGTGTTACCTGTATTTTCTTTAACCGGTGTTTTGTAGTATTTGTGTAGAGATTTCTTTCACCAATCTCTTTAGTTAAATGTATCCCTACATATCTGTGTGTTGTGTGTGGCTATTGTAAAAGGGATTGAGTTCTTGATTTGACTTTTAGCTTGAATGTTATTGGTGTATAGAAATGTTCCTAATATTTTAAGGTTGATTTTGTATCTGAAACTTTACTGAAGTGATTTATCAATTACAGTATCTTGGAGAAGTGTTTAGGATTTTCTGTGTATAAGATCATGTCGTCATTGAAGAGAGGAAATTTGATTTTCTCTTTTCCAGTTTGAATGACTTTTGTTTCTTTCTTTGGTCTAATTGGTCTGGCTAGGACTTCCAGTGATATGTTAAATATGACTTCCAGTAATATGGTGAAAATAGGCATCCTTGTCTTAGTAGAAATGACCCAAACTTTTGTCAGTTAAGTATGATGTTGGCCATGGGTTTGTCATACTTGGCTTTTATAATTGCAAGGTATGTATTTTCAATGCCTAAATTGTTGAGTGTTTTTATCAAATGCTTTCTCTGCAACTATTGAGATAATTATATGTTTTTTGTTTTCAGTTCTGCTTATGTGGTGAATTGAATTTATTGATTTGCATATGTTGAGCCATACTTGAATCCCTGTGGGGGCGAGGGAGGGGGAATGCACATTGTGATGCATTACCCTTTTTTTTTTTTTTTTTTTTTTAAACAGACTTTTCCTCTGTCGCCCAGGCTGGAGTGCAGTGGTGCAATCTTGGCTCACGGCAACCTCCGCCTCCTGGGTTCAAGCCATTCTCCTGCCTCAGCCACCCAAGTAGTTGGGATTACCTGTGCCTGCCACCATGCCCGGCTAATTTTTGTATTTCTAGTAGAGACAGGGTTTCACCATGTTGGCCAGGCTGATCTCGAACTCTTGAACTCAAGTGATCCACTTGCCTCGGCCTCCCAAAGTGCTGGGATTACAGGCGTGAGCCACCATGCTTGCCCTGCATTATCTTTTTGATGTGCTGTTAGATTCAGTTTGCTGATATTTTGTGGAGGATATTTGTATCTATGTTAATCAGGGTAATTGGCCTAGAGTTTTCTTTTGTTGTTGTGTCCTCGTCTGGTTTTGGTATTAGGGTAATGCTGGCATCATAGAAATAGAGGAAATTTCCTTCTTTTCAATATTTTGGTAATGTTTGATAACAATTAGTATTAGAGTTTCTTTAGCAGTTTGGCAGAATTTGACAGTGAAGCCATTTTGCCTTGACTTTTCTTTGTTGGGAAATATCTTATTACTGAGTGCACCTCATTGCTTATTATTGATCTATTGAGATTTTCTCTTCTTAATTCTAATATGGTAGGTTGTATGTATTGATGAATTTATCCATTTCCTCTAGGTTCTCCAGTTGGTTAGCATATAGGTGTTCATAGTAGCCTCTAATAATCTTTTTTCAGTAGTATCAATTGTAATGTCTCCTTTTTCATTTCTGATTTTGTGTATTTGGGCTGTCTCCCTCTTTTCGATTTGCTTAGTCCAGTTAATAATTTGTTGATTTTGTCTGTCTTTTCAGAAAACAAAGTTTTTATTTCATTTATTCTTTGTATTTTATATGTATGTACATAGATACATGATGAACATACATACTATATATATAATGAAATACAAAGATTGGTTTTTTTCCTGATCTCCAGTACTTTCATTCTGGTATGAAATTTATTCTTTCTTTCTTTTCACTAGTTTTCTGCCTGTTTTCTTCTTGCTTTTCTTTTTGAGGTGCATTGTTATATTATTTATTTAAAATACTTGTACTTTACTGAGATAGGCATTTATTGCTATAAAGTTTCTTATCAGTACTACTTTTGCCATATTCCACAGGTTTTGATAAGATTTTTTAAAATTTTAATTTGTTTCAAGAAATATTTTTATTTTATTCTTAATTTTTTCCTTGACCCAATGGTAATTCAGGAGCATGCTATTTAATTTCCATGTATTTGTACAATTTACGAAGTTTTTAAAAAAATTCTGATTTCTAGTTTTATTTTATTATGGTCAGAGTACAAACTTGATATAACCTGATTTAAAAAAAAATTGTTGACATGTGTTTTGTGGTCTGATCTATGGCCTTTCCTAAAGAGTATTTCATATGCTAATGAGGATAATGTATATTCTGTAGCTATAGGATGAAATATTCTGCATATGTCTGCTCTGTCCATTTGTTCTAAATTAGAGTTTAACTCCAATATTTCTTTCTGAAGTTTTTGTCTAGATGATCCATTTAATGTTGACAGTGTGGTTTTAAAGTCCTAACTACTATCGTATTGGCATAAGATTTGCTTTATATTTTTGGTTACTGCAGGGTTGGGTGTGTATATGCTTAGCATTTTTCTAAATTCTTTTATTTGATACCTTTATTATTATATAGTAAATTTCTTCATCTCTTTTTATTATTTTTGACTTAAAGTCTGCTTTACCTGATATAAGTATAGCTACTTAGGCTTGCTTTGGTTTCCATTTGCATAGAATATATTTTCTATTCCTTTACTTTCACTGTACATGTGTCTTTATTGGTGAGATGAGTTTTCTTATAGGCAATATATAGCAGAGTCATTTTTGTTTACTCATTTATTGGCATATAGCCAGTTAATTTATATCTTTTATAAAATTTACATATAAAATTTACATATTTTATAAAACATATATTTTATAAAATTCCATGTAAATGGAATTTTAACTATTTACATTCAATGTAAGAGCTTATATTGACATGTAAGAGCTTATTCTTGTCATTGTATTAAATTATTTATGGTTGTTTCCTATCGTTTGTTATTCTTTGTTCCTTTCCTTCTGTCTTATTTTTTATTGTCATTTGGTGGTTTTTCTGTATTGGTAACATTTCTTTCTCTTCTTTATTTGTGTGATTGCTCTACTAGCAGGCTTTAGACTTTCATGTACTTTCATAATGGTAGATATTGTCCTTTTACTTCCAGATGCAGGACTCTCATTTCTTGTAGGACCAGTCTTTATGTATGAATGATAAGTTTTCTGGATATAGTATCCCTGGTTGGCAATATTTTTCTGTCAGTACTTCGAATATATCATCCCATGTTCTCTTGGCTTGTAAGGTTTCCGGTGAGAAACCCTCTGTTAGTCAAATGGGGGTTCCATTATAGATGACTAGACAGTTTTTCTAGCTGCTTTTGGAATTATCTCCGTCTTTGATTTTTTACAGTTTAACTACAATGTCTTATGGAGAATACTTTTTGGAATTGTGCCTGTTTGGGGATCTCTGAACTTCCTGTAACTGGATTTCTAAATATCTTGCTAGACTTAAGAAATTTCCAGCCATTATTTTGTTAAATAGCATTTCTATCTCTTTTTTTAACCTTGTGGGAATCAGAAAATTCAAATATTTATTTGCTTTATGATGTCCCATATGTCAAACTAGCTTTTTAAACAAATTCTTTTGAAAAATCTTTGTCTAAAATTCTTTCTTCTGCTTCATCTATTATATTGTTGAAACTTTTGAGTACATTTTGTATTTCATTTAATAAATTCTTCAGTTCAAGAATTTTTGTTTGATTCTTTTTTGTGATATTTCTCTTTAGTAAGTTTGTCATTAGTATCCCAAGTTGTTTTTCTAATTTCTTTGTATTGCTTTTCTGCATTCTTTTGTATGTCATTTGGCTTATTTAATATTATTAAAATAAGTTTTTTTGTGTGATTTTTATAGTTTTTTATTCAAATATTTTACTGAAGAATTATTGTTTTCTTTTGGAGGCATTATATTTCCTTTTTTTTTTTTATGATTCTTATGCTGTTAAATTGCTATCTGTGCATCTGGTGTTACAGTCACTTTTTCAAATTTTTTATTTTGCTATTGTAGGGAAAACCTTTTTCCTAAAGATATTATCTATGGTGTTGCTTGGGCAGGACATTTTGGTTTTAACTCAGGATGTTTGCAGTAGTGTAGTCTACATATTATTTCTTCAGCTATAATAAGTGTCAGCAGTGTCTGTGATTTCCTCAGTGGCTTAAGGTGCAGTTGTTAGTACAGGCTATGGTTAAGTTTTGCTGGTGACTTCGATGCCAGGTAGGCTCGTCTTCAGGTTCTAGTCACAGCAGTGGTAAGCCAAATATTCCTTTCCTTGGGACCTAGGGCAGTGTATACTGGCATTAGTGTTAGTTAGTCCAGATAGGCTGATTCTTGAACCTCCAGGTGGGTTGCTTGGTTGCTGGTAGTGACAGCAGTAAGCCATTGGGTGAGCAGGTTTTTGGGCTCCTGAGAATGAAGTATGCTTTGGGCGATAGTGGTAGCAGTGGCAGGACAAACTTAAGGCTTCCAATTCCATCCTGGTATTGACAGTGACTGTGATTGGCTTGGCAGGCCAGTCCCAGTTCCACAGGTAGCTGGTAGCAGCAGGTTTGGTGGGCCCAAACTCAGGCACCTGGGAGGAATTCTCAGGTGTCAATTGTCGTGGACTGGGCTAGGCAATTCTCTGGCCCCTAGAAGGTGTGCTTGGGCATTTGGGGGTTGGAGCCAGACCAGTCAGACCTGTTCTCAGAGCCTCTGGTGATGTGTGCAGGTGCTGCATGCAGTAGGTGCGGGTGGGAGGTGATACTAGACCTATGCTGTAATGCTCAGGTCATGTTGGCAGTGGCTGCTCCAAGTGAGAGGGGTTGCTTTCAGTGGCAACAGCTGTGAGCAAGTGACTGGGAAGCACACACTTCTCTTGCATTTCCTCCCTGGCAATGGCAGCCCATAGCAGCAGTTGCTGTGGTCAAGGGAGCTTGCCCTACAAGTGTGTAAGCATGCACTGAGGTGTCACTGCCGGGCATAGGAAGGTCTTTGCCAATGGCTTATGCTTCAACCCTGACAACAGCAGCTGTGGGCAGGAAATGTCAAAGTGGCTCCAGAGATGTGGAGATACAGAAGCTATTGGCCCCCAGGTAGGATGGCGGTTGATGGGGGCTGGGCTCTCCAAACGGCATCTTGCTGTAGTTGCTTGGAGCATGAGTGGGGGGGTGTGTGGGACCCAGGATGATCTTCCTCTTTGGAGCAATGTCTTCCCACAGTCCCCAGGCAGCTCCCTACATCAGTCTTAGGGTTCACATGAGTCTAAGGCTTTTCTCATGGCTGCAGACTTCCAGAAGTCTGCAGTGCGAATATGGACTGCTGGGGGTCATTCACTTATGCTTTCACTGCATTTGGGAGACTCTCAAGGCTCTGAGCTGATCATGGCCAAGTAGGCTGGCTCATTTCCCTCTCCTTTCTTGCTTTAGGTATTTCCTCTCACTTCTCTGTTGAATTCCAATGTTCTTTCTTAAACAATCTATTCTAGTGTGGCTATCTACTTTCTATTTTAGTTCTTCCTTGTGAAGGGCATGAGTAGCAGATGCTTCAAGTCAGCTCTCTTGAAGATCCCCTTGATTACATTTTCAATTGTTACTTGGATAACTCTTTTACTCATTACATTGAAACAACCATGGAGAAAAGTATAACTTTTGCACATTACAAAGAAATCCTCAGAATGTGGCTTACATAGTGTACTTTAAAAATACTTGGTGAATGAATGGGTCATTGTTCTTGTGGGCCAGCAGATTATGCAATGAATATAAGGGTAGAACACAGTGGTTCAAGTCCAAGCAGAAACATGACCCAGCTTGTCTGCCTGACTTCTGGGCACTTTAGTCACTTAAGTTCCTGAGGTTCATTGTTCTTTTATGTATAAAAGGGAAGGGGAGAAACACCCTATTATGATGAACAAATAAGTGAAATTATATAATGACAATATGAAATGCTATAAAGGTACTAACATATTATAGTCAATTTTTAACCATTATTCATTTGAAAACAGTTTTTTTCAGCATGTTTTAAATGCATATGTATTGTGGTGTGATATCACTTACATATTATTTTTAAGTATATTTTAGAATTACTTCCTTGTAAAAATAATGAATTCTGGTTCTATTCATTTATACAACCAAGTACAGCAAAGTATTCTTAAGAAATCAAAATATTATTTTTTGATTGCAAATTTTTCTGAACATCAGGGTCGAGGTTACACTAATTATGTGAAATGCTGTGAAAAATCTACATAATAATACAGTTTGAAATATATATGAGAAGATAAATAATTTAAAAAGATAATTTATTACAACTGCATAAGTAGGATAAAATGCTTTCAAATCTGTACAACTTATCTCCTCATTGTTAGGTCTGGAAACACAGTAATGTGGAGATAATCATTTAAAAATATAAGATAAAAGAAGAAACACAGATACTCTTTGGTCAGCTGATTTAATACCTGAAGAGGATAATATGTTGCATGCATTTTTCTATCTATATGTAGAATAGAGTCTCTGAACCCTATCAATATATCCCAGACTTTAAACTTTTGAAACCAGTAGGCAATATCTTTCAGTATTTATGAGTGATTTTCTGCAGAAATCTAGCATTTTTCTAACATTGAAACCAATGACATCAAAGATTGAGAACTCTGGGGAACACCTAATTACAATTATTCAAGGCCTAAATTTCTCTTTCTTTTTTTTTTTAGATGATGTTTCACTCTTGTTGGCCAGGCTGGAGTGCAATGGCACCATCTTGGCACACTACAACGATTACAGGCATGCACAACCACACCTAGTTAATTTTTTTGTATTTAGCAGAGACAGGGTTTCCACCTTGTTGGTCAGGCTGGTTTTGAACTCCTGACTTCAGGTGATCCACCCACCTCGACCTCCGAAAGTGCTGGGATTATAGGTGTGAGCCACTGTGCCGAACCCCCAAGGCCTAAATTTCAAAGCACTATGATGGAAATACTGGGACCATGCACTTAACTTTCTTAGGCCTAGAAAATAGAAAAGTGAATGACTTTGTCCTACTGGATGTTAAAAAAAAAAAAAAATCCAGGAGGTGCTCATGTACAATTAGAGTGATTTCTAAATCTTTACAATAGCTCTATTTCCCAACCCCATGTTTTGCATATTAGGTACAGGCAGCTGTTTAAGTTTTAAAATTTTTACTGCACTTCTATCTTCCTAAATTGTTGATCATATTTAGGAAGCAAATGTATGCAGATGACTGGAAACCACACACTTCGCTTGTGTTTCCTGTGATTTTGCAAGCACTCAATTGTTAAAGATGTGCTGTCTTCAATTTCTCTCTCTGGGGCTATGGCAAGATTAAAAATTAACTTACATAATCAATGTAAGGGTAAAAGCTGGCACAATGGTACACAACTGCCTATTTGAATCTTGAAATGCAATGATAGATAAGCTTGCTGATTAGGTATGATGATTCACTCTGCGTGTCCCTGGCAGTACTAGCACTCTTAGCTATACATAACAAACAAACAAACAAACAACTTAATTTTAATGATTTTAGTGAGAAAATTGAGAAGGGAGAATAGTATGCTGATCCCAGAACACAGGTAAGAAGAGCTGAGCAATAAAAATGTAGGAAAATCACAAAGAAATTTGGACTTCAGTAACAACTGGAATTCAGTAGTGGAATGTTACCTGTCAATTTCCCTGTCCCTCACAGCTGTCTTTTGACATCTGTCAAAGCTGTCATCTTTATGCTCATCTTTATGTTCTTGTGGTATGAAGGGACATATGAATGCCAACAGCATACTCCATCATTGCTTTTATTAGAGTGGAGCTGATTTTATTTTTTGAGTTAACAGACTTTATATTTTAGAACAGTTGTAAGTTTTCAGAAAAATGAGCTGACAGTAGAGAGAGTTTTCATATACCACCTCACAAATCCCCCCTCCCCATTTCCCCCGTTATTAACATTTTGCGTTAGTGTGGTATATTTGTTTTAATTGATCATCCAATACTGACACTTTGTGACTAGAGTTCATAATTTACATTAGAATTCACTCTTCATATTGTACAGTCTCTGGATTTTGACAAATGTATAATGACATATATTTACCATTATAGTATCATACAAAGTAGTTTCACGGCTCATAAACTCTCCTAGACTTCACCTATACATCCACTCTCCTCCAATACCCCAGGCAAACACTGATCTTTTCACTCTCTTAATAGTCTTGCTTTTCTAAAATGTCATGTAGTTAGAAAAATAAAGATGTAGCCATTTTAGACTGGCTTCTTTCACTTAGCAATATGCTTTTAAAGTTTTTCAGGTCTTTTTATGACTTGGTAGCTCAATCTCATTTGAATATTATTCCTTTCTTAGGCATGAAAAATCTCTTTAGGAAAATAATCAGAAGATTCTATTATTTATGCCGTCTAGGTAGGCTTAAAGACTAGTTCCGTGGCACTATTGTTTCCATACTATGTACCAAACTATTTACATTTTATGCTCCATTCTCTGCACATTCGACTCACATCCTTGTCCCATATATAAACATTTTAAATGGACAACTTAAAAAAATTAAATAATTTATTTATTATGATAATTTAATATAGTTTAAAGATCTATGAAACATGTCCATATTGGATCAATCTAATTCCCATTATTATCATCATTCAACTTCCTATCATTCTTGTTATCTGGAGAATGCTTGTATTTCTTGGTCTTTTCTGTGAAAATTATCCTGATAGGTATTTTAAAAATAGAAAAAATAAAAAGCACAACTTGTTATATAACAGAGTAGTAAAAACGTTTCTGATATCATAACATTATAATAGGTTAATAATAATAATGATCATAAAATTAATACCTGCAAAACATATATTTTTCCATTATTAGATCTATCCTTAAAGAAGCAATCGGGCCAGGGGCTGTGGCTCATGCCTGTAATCCCAGCACTTTGGGAGGCCGAGGTGGGTGGATCACTTGAGGTCAGGAGTTTGAGACCGGCCTGGCCCACATAGTGAAACCCCGTCTCTGCTAAAAAAACACAAAAATTAGCCGGACCTGGTGGTGCATGCCTGTAGTCCCAGCTACTTGGGAGGCTGAGGCATTGAGAATAGCTTGAACCCTGGAGGCAGAGGCTGCAGTGAGCCAGGATCGCACCATTGCACTCCAGCCTGGGTCACAGAGCAAGAATTCGTTTCACAAAACGCAATAAAATAAAATAAAAATAAAAAAAGAAGCAATTGTATTTAGTGAATTATTCCAAAGTTGCTGAAACAATAATTTATAGTATTACTTATAATTGCACAATTTTAACTAGAGTGAGTCAAATGAAATTGTTTTTGCATATTTGACTTGATTTATATTTCTATTATATGAAAATAGACCCCCAAAATTTTCACTTATATTTTTCCTAGTTTACAAATGAAAATGGAAGGTTATTCAAAGGAGAACAGCTTCTAGGAAGAAAGGTTTTCTAGTTAAATCAGAACATCCTCTTCCAAAAACCCAGGACCAAAGGCAATTCCAATATAGTTAGTAAAACTGCATCTGGAGCCATGAGGAGAGATAAATGCTATGGCAAGTAATGTCTCTTGCAGCCAGTGCTTTGCTCTGTGACTATCTTCCAAAGAAGAGAAGGATTTAAAAGAAAAGCCTTAAGTTCCTCCCTTTTTCTTACAAATCAGCAATGATGGGATATTGTGATCAAAATACTGCCAGAAAATTACAAAGTAATATTCTCAATTCAATCGATTTTTAGGGTTCCTCCTTTGTTCATTATTGTGATTACCATTATTGGGAGTTAAATTTTCCTCACTGCCTTCAAGGAAGGCTTCACATTCTCATCAAGGATAATGTCTTAGCAGGAATTGATGAAGAAAAACAAAAACAAAAACAAAGACAATAGGATTAATTACTTTGTGATAGATTTTACTTTATGGAATCATATGGCTTAAAAATTACCTTAAATTTATATCAATTATTTTTTTCATACAAAGTTCTTGCTATTATCAATTCAAGAATATAGAGATATCTAGATTTTGGAGCTATGCCTATACTACCATTGATTTAAAGAATTAGTGGTGATATAAATTGTGTAGTGCAGTATTTTTTTTTTCTGCTTTGCCTCAGGAACCTATGAGCTGGGTAGGAAGGAAGATCTCGGCATACTTGCGGCAGAGTTACTGCGACAGGACAAAGTGGTGATATCACACAGTGCTATGGCCTGAATATTTCTGTCCTCTCATGATTAATATCCAATTCTAACCCCAAAAGTGATGGCATTAAAAGGGGCAGGCCCTTTTGGAGATTATTAGGTTGTAAGGGATCTTCTCTTATGAATGGCACCTGTAGAAAGGAGACCTCACAGAACTAGTCATTTCCACCAAGTTAGGATGCAGCTAGAAGACAGCATCTATAACTCAGAAAATGGGCCCTTATCAGACAGATAATCTGCTAGCACCTTGATCTTGGACTTCCCAGCCTCCTGAACAGTGAGAAATAAATTTCTACTGTTTATAAGCTACCCAGTCTGTGGTATTTTGTTATAGAATCTCAAACACATGAAGATACGTTGTTTTTGGCTTCGAAGATTACTAAACACTTATTTATCAATATTTAAAGAATTTAAAGGAAGAACTTCAGATTCCTCCTTTATAGGGAGGATATATATCACTTTTATGTTGTATTGAGTAGTACTGAGAATTCATTAAATGATGGAATTAAAGACCCTGGCACATGGTGGGCCCTTACTAGCTTCTCTTAGTTGAGAACATGTAATAAATTTGATTTTTCTCTTTGATAGATTATAAGGCAGACAGGATGAACAATTTAGGCTGACTTTACAAGAAAACAATACTGGAAAGGCAAGAAACTTTGGACCAACTTTTTTAGTTAACACAAATTTTATGGTTGTCCAACTTGCAAAGTTTTGGGAGTGAGTGTGTAGGGAACTAAGAGGGTGAAGCTAAAACCCTTTATTCTTTTTATTCTCCCAATTACCTAGCACAGTTCTTTGTATCTGATATTTAAAGCTGTTGATTGGAATCTATACGACCCACTGTTATGGACTGAATTTTGTCTCCCTTCCATAAAATCCTGTATTGAAGCCCTAACCCCCAATGTGACTGTATTTGGAGATAGGGCAACTAAGTTTAAATTAGGTTATAAGAATGGGGACATAATATAATAGGAATGATGGCCTTATAAGAGGAGACAGAGATATCAGGTACGCACATGCATAGAGAAAAGGACATGTGAGGACATAACAAGAAGATTGCAATCCAGGAAAGAAGATCACAGAAAAAAACAATCCTGCCAGCACCTTCATCTTGGGCTCTCAGGCTTCAGTACTGTGAAAAATTAATTTCTGTTATTTAAGCTACCCACTCAGTCTGTGATATTGTGTTATGGCATTCCTAGCAGACTAATATACTCACCCAAATTCATCACCTACTATCAAAGCTGAAAACAAGAATTGTCTCTAATTTGCCTTCAGAATTTTATTTCCTTATGACAGGCTGGTCAAATACATGATTTCATTTACTAGGAGCAAGTGAATAGGGAAAGATGCCTGGATCAACACAATAACTCTCAACTGTAACAATATTACATCTGAAAAATTATGTCAAAATTGGGAACCCTCTTCTCCCTTTAGATTTGTAAAGAGGAAAAAAAAATCCTTTCTTTATTAATTACCTTTCCCATGGGATAAGGAGTCACAGGGACTAAGAGCACATGTTCATTTAATAGGCAAAACTCTCCTTCTACCATATGCATCAAGGACCTGCAGCTTTGGGAGTCCAAGCTCCAAAGGCTTTGTACCCTCTCTCATGGTCTGCCTGAGCCTGTTTCCCAGATCAGTCCTAAGGAATGATCATTCTGCCAATATAGGCATCCCTAGGCCACAGCGGTCATCAAGAATAGAATGAGCTTTTTTGCTGTGTTGAGTGGATAAAGTTTTGACACATTGGTTGGAATGCCCACTTGTGTGTGTACAACACCTGTCATGGTATGGATGAACTTGGAGATGGGAAGAGAGGGAGAATATTCTGGGGGTAAAGGACCAGAGGTCAGAACTCCAAGGGATCTGAAAATTTTCAGTTTGAACCTGGTTTTCTAGGTTATTTAGAGGCATGTGTCTCAATATAGGAGGGAAGATTTTTTTTTTTTTTAATTTAACAGAATAAATATTAGCTTGTGTGGTAATTATTCTGACATATGATAATGTGGGCATCCATTTGTACTTTGCCCCTTGCCTCTAGAATGGGAGGAGATACTTAGTCAAATATATGTTCAATAGAGAGGTAGGGGAGGGAGAGAGAGAGGAATTAAAACATTTATCTTTAAGGGCAGATAATATAGTGTATGTTTATAGGTTTACTCCCCTGATCCCTGGGTTTCCATTATGCAGGTGCCAGATGTAGGGGTTAGGTGAGCAGTAAAAAGTGAGGATAGAGGATGGGTTGTAGGCATCCTGCTACAGCAACAGTTCCATCCGGTTTAGCCTTGGAACTTTCACCTATGTAAACTGTTCCCCTCCCCAAATGCCAGGATGCATTAACAATGTAGACAGAAAACACTTGAAGGTGACATGCAGTCTGTAAAACACACCCTATTCAATTCCAACCAAAGCAACCATCTTATGAGATAGGTGGCATGGGGAAACTGAGTCTAAGAGAGATCAAGAAAGGTGTCCAAGACTCTATACCCAGTAATTAATAGAGAGTCAGGAAATCAATCTTACATTTAGAACTCTAGTCCATCCTATATCCACGGCTCTGCGGTGTCACTCAGCTCATGCTGTGCTAATGACAAGTTTTCTCTAAGTTGTATTCAAATCTTCACTGACGTTTTGTAAGAAGGTAGATGAGAATATAATATTATATATAACAAAACACATATATATTATTTTATATTATATTCTTGCATTCATAATTTGTCATAATATTCCCTTAACACTTTGAAAACCTATCAAACAACTGTATTCTTGAGTATAAACACATTATTATTCAGTTGATTATGCAACCCATCCAGAAAGCGGTAGTTATACCATACCTTATAATTGATATCAGACACCCTACACAGAATAAAATTAACTACGTTTGTACTCTTGAGTAATTTTCATTGCAGCACTGTCACTAAGGAATTTAAATAACTTAAACAGAAGGTTCTTTGTAATCCTCCTATATTGCAAAGTGTTGATGGAAGCATCCAGTGTTTGAGGTGGTTTCACTGGTCTTGGGGAAAATCAATATTAAAATATCCTCAATGATATTTTAATGCCATAGCACAAAAATAACACCATAGCACAAAATAAATAATAATAATGGCAGACTTCACCACTATATAATGTATCCACATGACAAAATTGCATTTGTCACCTCTAAATATATACCAATAAAAGTAAAACAATATAATAAAAACATCATTTGTAAGAACAAATTAAAGCATAAACACACTATTTTAAATGTGGCATTGATGATTTGGGGTCTAATGAACTGGATTATTTTGAGAAACCTGATTATTTTGTAAGTTTTCCTCATATTGCCATGAGATAAAAACTATGAAAATGTTTAAACCACATCATATAATTACTTATAAAGCAAGCAAGAAAGAGCTTGCTGTTAGAATTGAAATGTGCCTTTGAGATAAACTTTAAAAGACTGAAATAAATTCTGATTACTTTTTATTACTCTGTTGTGGCATCACAGAAGGACTCAAATATCAATTTTTGAGCAATGGATTCTCATGACATAGTTTGGCCCCAATGATCAAATATTAGGTCTGGCTTCCTATGGGCAGGCATTGGTACCTGTTGTTCACAGCCATTATGAATGAAGTGGACACAATTTAAGTCTAACTTACTATAAAATGAAAACATTTCTCTTAGAATCACTTTATACTCAGCAATATTCTAGAAAGAAGTAATAGGCGGTGGTCATTGATAAGAATTGTTGATATATAGAATATATGCACTGTGTGTTTGACAGGCTCCCCAAACTTCAAGCTGTGTGATCTTTTCATAAGTTACCTAGCCTGTGGAGAAGGTTTAACAAAAGTGTAGAGGACTACGTGCTCGGAAACAAGACGTTCCCGATAAGTCCTGCTCTTGCAAACGAAGCAGGGCGTTCCCCATAAGTCCTGCTCTTGCAAACGAAGCAGGGCGTTCCTTCCCTGAAAACAGGGAGGACAAAGGAGCCAGCTGCAAACAGCAGACCCTGGGGGCTTCTTTATGTGTAAACATCTTGAAAATCCAGAAAGTCAGGGAAAGGTCAGAAAAACAACAATGTGTCTTGTGACTTGGCAACATTCCGCAAACCACTGTATAAAATAAAGCAGAGTGTGCCATTGGGGGCGGCCGCCATGTTTGTCTTGTCTTGTGTTGTCTTGTGTGTTCATTCCTTTGTTTAGGAAACACGTGGACCCCAACACAAAAGTCATACAATGATATCAATTTCTAATTTCTGGAACCTGTAAATGTTACCTAATAAGGAAAAATGATATTTGCAGATGTGGTTGAATTAACAATCTTGGGATGACAATTTTGTCCTGGATTTTCAGCTGGGCAATAACTGTAATCGCAAGTGTCCTATAACAGAAAGGCAGAGGAAGATTGATACAGACAGAAGACAAATGGCACACACACAAAGGTGACAGCAGTGTGAAGACAAAGGTAGAGAGGGGTGATGCAGCCCCAAAGAAGGAATGTAAGAAGAGCAGCCAGAAGCTGGAAAAGGCAAGAAACGATGTGCCCCTAGAGCCCAGAGATGGCACAACTCTGATGACACCTTGATTTGTCCCAATGATAATGATTTTGGATTTCAGGTTTCCAGACTGTGACAATAAATTTCTCTTGTTCTAAATCACTCACTTTGTGATTATTTGCTGTAGATGCCAAAGGAAATGAGTAACACCTAGTTTTACTTTAATTTCTCCAGCTGTAAAGTGAGGGTGAAAATAGTACTTACTTCAGAGTTTTTAGGACAATTAAGGAGTCAATCTATATAATGTACTCAGAATAATGCCCTGCACTTAGTAAGCAGAATTTAAATGTTAGTGTGATCTCTCTCTCTCTCTCTCTCTCTCTATATCTTTGTCTCTTTCTATCTGTATACATCTACATCTATATTGATATATATTTCTATTACATACAGATGCCCTTATGTCTACACCTTATACTTATATCATCTATCTATATTACCTAGAATTTTCAATTATTATTTATGTCTGTTCTATACCTTAGGCTAAGAGTAAATGAAAAATTTTAAATGATATTAAAATTTAGAAGAAAAATGTTTTTACCAAATGACATTAAACAAACAAAAACCCCTAAAGCCCAGGAAATTTACATTATTCAAAACATTTATGTATTCACTGATCTGTGCATAATGTTACAAAATAACAAATAACATGGCATCAATTTTCCTGTATATTTATCAATAAAAGATGTGAGGTGACAGGCCCTTTTGGAGGTAATTAGGTATTAAAGGATCATCTCTCATTCATGGGATTAACACCCTTAAAAAAGAGACCACACAGAGCTAACTGACCCTTTACACCATGGAAGAATGCAGCCAGAAGACATCATCCATAAACCAGGAAATGGGTTGCCTCAGGCAAAAACGTGATTTTTGGCTTTCAATATTACTAAACAACCTATTTAACATCAGTTCCCTCTTTATCAAAGAGGAAGAATATATCACCCCTATAAAGCTGTATTGAGAATTCAATAAAGGATGTAATTAAAGACTGTGGCACATGGTAGGCCCTTACTAGCTTCTCTTAACTGAGTGTATGCAGTAAATTTGATTTTTGTCTCTGATAGGATATGGGGAAGACAGGATGAGCAGTTTAGGGTAACTTACAGAAAACATTACTGGGAAGACAAGAAACTTTGAACCAACTTTTTAATTTGTTAATACAAGTCAGTTACTGCATGTTCTCACTTATAAGTGGGAGCTAAATAAAGTATAGACATGGACATAGAATGTGGAAAAACAGTGATGTCATTTGAATTTGTGTCCCTTCCCAAAACTCATGTCAAATTGGAGGAGGGGCCTGTTCGGAGGTGATTGAATCACGGGGTCTGATTTTTCCCTTGCTGTTCTCATGACAGTGAGTGAGTTCTCATAAAATCTGATGGTTTAAAAGTGTGTGGCACTTACTGTTTTTGTTGCTTTCTCTCTTACCAACTTGTGAAGAAGGTGATTGCTCCTTCTTCACCTTCCGCCATGTTTGTAAATTTCCTGAGGCCTCCCAGTCATGCTTCCTGTTAAAACCATGCTTCCTGTTAAACCCAATTAAACCTCTTTTCTTCATAAATTACCCACTCTCAGGTAGTTCTTTATAGAAGTGTGAGAATGGACTAATGCAGTCCTTGGAGAGCCAGAAGGAAGGGAGGGTGAAAGGGGAGGGAGAGCAGAGAAATAACTTAATGGGTGCAGTAAGTAATTTAATGTATCCACTGAGTGATGGATATATTAAAAGCCCAGACTTTAACACTATATAATGTAACCATGTAACAAAACTGCACTTGTCCCCACTAAATTTATACCAATAAAAACAGAACAAAATAATAAAATGTCATTTATAAGGACAAATAAAATAATAAACACACTAATTTTATCTCTGATATATTAGGTCTAATTTTTAACTTGATATCCATCTTTAATAGAAGTTACTTCCCAATCAAAAAATCCTTAATTTAGGATATCATATTCTGATGAGGAAGAAATAATTTTCATCATTACCTGGAGCATACAAAATAGGATCAAATCACTGAATTTAAAGCTAGAAAGAAGACTTTTCTTTTTTGGCTCTTCCCTGAAAAACTATAGCCTTAGGGCTTAAGGTCTTCCGAATTTAGTTTTTTATTTAATGCCACTTATAAAACTTTGACCCAAGACTGACATTCTCTCCCTTCTTTTAAGCTTCCATCAAACAATCTCTGATGCTTATTATTTTACCCTTTTTGATGAGATAATTATTCATTTTATATGTACCCACTCAACTGTAAGGTCCTTGCAGATGGAAGCCATAAGTAGCTTCTATGTGTTTGCCTTTCTTTCCATCCAAGAAATAGAGAGCATAATACCTCAATGTCTTCCCCAGATCCTGAACTCACAGAATACCTAGCAGTGTACAGGGACACCTACACACCTACCCCTATCCCCTCAACACACATGGCTTTCTCTCCTTGCCTTAAGAGAATGAACATTGAAACGAATGAAGAAACGGGTTATAAAATAAGCTTGCATTCCTTCTAAATTTTAGCTTTTTAAATTCTTAATCCGTTTAGGTCTCTTGTATTTGCAAGTAGTTGTGTCTAGCTGGTCATTGATATGTTTAGAAATATCCTACATAAATGAGCTATGGAGATGAATTAACATATTCCAAAGATAAGTATTGGCATTTTGCAAAAAAATAATAAATATGTTGAGGGCATTCAGGCTGAATATATTGACTTTTCTTTATGGATTGCACTAAAATTGATTTACTGAATTTTCATAGGCAGCCTGCAAAATGACCAATTGATTATGAAGAGAGACAAAAACTTCTCTAATTATTCCAGTTCTGTGAGGCAGTGGTATGGAAGGCCAAACACTGTTCTTCATAAGTTTATCTCATTTAAGAGCTATTATTATTCACTCTTGCCAAAAGATTAATCTTGAAGAGTCATGTGCTTGTAATCCTATTGTAATTGCCTTTTTACTTGACTTTCTTCTCTGAGATTCTATCAGCTTACCGATAATTACTAAGCCGTCCCTTCCCCTGGGCTATAAGAGTACCCAGCAATAAAAACATACACAAATATTTCTATCATATATGAATGAATGAAAATCTGACTACAACCTACAATTAAAGGTAATTCCTTTGAGAGAAGTTGGAGGGGATGGAGATGGAGGATGCAGGTGTTATTTTATTTATAATATATTTCATTATATTAGGTCCAAAGACTTCCATTGGATTATTTGTACAGATTGATCATTCTAGCATAACTATGGTGACTTCTGAGAACTTCAGAAGTAATGACAGCAATATATCATTAGGTTTTGCAAAAGACTTTGGAAGAGACTATCACATGTTCCAAAGTAGATTCAAAATTCCACCTCAAATGGTATAATGCACATTTCACTTCAAAACTGAACCTTCTAGGCTGACTGTTCCCTATGGACTTGTGTTCAGATTTCTTCTAGAAAGACTAGAGTGACAGTCTGAGCTAAAGCTAATAAAAAGCAGCTCCAGCATGACTCAGTATGTGCACTTAAGTAAGAAAAACCTCTGGAAGGTGAGTGTGAACTATTACAGCTAGACATAAACATGATATTTGTGAATATTCTAAAGCGGATTTTAAATTGTTAATTTAAAATGAGTTTAATACAATTACAAAAATAAAAGATACATTTTACGTATAATTCTGTTATCTGACCAAATAATGTTTATCCTGATAAAGTACTATAACATAGTGGAAATTATTTGGAGTCCCATAGAACATAATTTTATAGGCTTATCTAGCTATATATCATTGTGCACATCACATTTTGTAGCAGTGCTTTGTTTTCCTATTTATGTGTGCCTATATTTACATATCTGGATTGTTTGAAGAATTATATACAATAATATAAATGAAAAACCTTGAGAAATGCTTGAATACAGTAGTTTCTCAAACAATGGAACTTACTGTTACAGGTTTTAAGGTTTGTTGTGTATTTTTCTAATCTCAGTCCCTACGCCCATATACTTTTAGCAATTGCAATCAAAATTCATAAATGTCCTTGATTCCTTCATGTTGTGATTTGGTTTCATCTATTTTTTCACAGTAGGCATTTAGTTTATTTTTTAACATAGTCAAATTTTCATTTTTAATCACTTCAAATACTGCCTATAGTGAATTGACCTCCGGATGGAGACGTAAGCTTTCTGAGGCAGATCTTTAGAAGTGACTTCTTAAATAAGGGGCACTAAGCCCTGACTAGGAATAGCTGTTTGTTATTTCCATCTGCACTTGATGAGGAAGTTGTGGCCTCTTTTTTCACTGATGTGGATTTTGCCATCATTATCCATGCCTCTAACCTGCGGCCTTGATTACTATAATACTCTTGACTTTGGGCTACTTTTGAGCTTCGGCTGGTGAGGAATGCAGCAATCTGTTTGCTTGCGGGTAGCCACTGCAGGAAGCATATTGTATCAGTGTTCCATCGTAAAATGCAATGGAGCTGCACTTTAATAAAGCCACAGCAAGGCTGAGTATATTTGAGGAATCACTTGAATATTTAATAAGTCTAAATGGAAAGAAGATACTTTTTTGTCTTTTTTTCTTGCACTATTTTGCTATCCGTGGTTGAACAAAAGACACTTAATAAAAACATTTTAGCTCAACTGCTATCGTTTCCAACACCATAGGCATTATACAGCAGAAAAGTTTTAGATTCACAGCAGGGCTTAAAGGCCCTTGCTTCTAAATTCAATGTAAAGTATTGCTGAGGAGTTACGGCTACCATAAACACACACACACACACACACACACACACACACAGAGACACACACACACACACCTGCCTTCAGCTCTTGGCACCATCTTCATGAAGAATGAAGAAGCAAAACTCAAAAAGTGTCTATCAATGTGGAAAAGGGAGCTATATAATCAGGTAAAAAAATGAAAGATAAAAAAAGGCAGACAAAAGTCATGTCATGACATTATCAGAGGCAAGGTGTGAAAACAGATATTTTCGGTGATTTCATACAAAGAGACAGAATAAAGAATTACCTCACTTCAGAAAATCTTTAGATATACCTACATATATATAGAACACATGCATTTAAATTATATATATATATTTACTTTGTCTGTTTCCATACTATACAGTGTCCACAAATACAGAAATATATATGTCCTTGATTTCTCTCAATGAACACTCCATTCCTGCTTTCAAGATGTGTTTTTAGCCATTATATTATCCAAGTACCTTGCTTTATAATCTGAAAACATCTTATCAGATTTCATTTCCTCATTGTATTTTCTTTTTTGATAATATGGAAATGCTACAATTATATCATCCACTCTGTTTCTGCATATTCTTTTGTAGTTACTGGTGCTCTGTTTTTATTTGTGACTGAAACTGACTAAGGAAATTTATAGATTTGGTGCATCCCCCTACTTCATTAACTCACAAGCAACAAGAGCAGCTGTTAGTGAATTAACATTAGTCCACTTTCAAAAACTTGTGGGCAGATAATTCCAATTATAGTTAGTTATGACTGACTTCTGCTTTCATGAAGATTGACAGAATGTGCTAGAGATATGGGACAAGGTTTACGACTGGAGTCGTGGTTCAGACCCTGAGTTGACTGTAGAGGTTGGGTCTAGGAGACAGAATTAACGTAGTGGTTTGGGTGTCAGTTTGGCCACAAACCAAACTTCATTGCTCCCTAGCTGTGAAATGTTGAACAGGTTAGAAAACTCTAAAACTCAGGGTTTTTGTCTGTAAAATGATGATGTTAATTATACTTGTGTCAAGGATTTTGTGCATATTAAATAAGACGTCTTCATTCACGGTGTCTGCATTAAGCACCCAATCATTTTAGCTATGATTGTTCATACCATCCTATGTGAAATAAGACGGGTATATTCTCTTACCTTTTAGGCTTCTCTAGTGTCAATATTGCCCTCAAGAAGTCAGAAAAAAAAAATTGGACATTCAAGAGGTTCACTGTTGTTTAAAGCTGTTAGTTTGCATGATTAATACCATTAAGTCATTTATTTCATTCATTCTTTCTTTTTTTAACTCAGTCAGTGATTACTGAGTGTCTACCATGGGCTAGAGGCTATGCAAATTGCTGAAGCTTGAATGACGAATAAGGCAGAATTTCTGTCTACAGGAAACAGGTCTATGACCTATAGAAATATCTACAGGAAAACAGAAATTACAATAGAGTATCTAGATATAGGAATGCACCTATCTCAGTCTTGGGAGTGACGGGGAGAAGAAAAGTCCTACAGAGGAGATAGAATCTCATCTCAATTTCTGAGGAAAAGTACGTTATAACTAAAAGAGGCATTAGAGGTTAACAAGTCCACAGAATTAATTTTAGAGTTGAGACTGGGAGAGATTACAGGACATGGCCACACAGTCCAGAACTGAACAGCCCGAGCTCCTTCGACTCCACAGCTTGTGCTCAAAATCATCTTTTCCAAGCCACAAGCTGTGTTGTTTTCCATAGATCTTAGAAAATGGGCCATGACCTTCAAACTTAACATTCTGGAAAACGTGGTCCCTAAGTCAGGCAGTCAGCCCATCTGGGGAATGTTGAAAATCCTATAATTTCCACCCTTCCCTACAGCAATATTTCCCTTTCATTTGATTGTAAGGTGGCAATTAAAATAAAATGCAATACAGTACACAAGAAGAGGGCAGAGGCAAAACATGAGAGACTCCCAGTGGAAAAGGAGGGAAGCATATGGTAAAGGTAATTGGCTTCTCTCTGTTACATGCAGGCATATAACTGAAGAGTTGCATATAGCAATCTATGTATTTCTGAATTTATAAGAAACTCATTTTATAACCGGTACTGACTTTCAATAAATGGGTCATAAATAGTAGGGATCCTTTTCCCACTCTAATGTAACTTGGACAACTTCTTTATCCTAGATTCACATTGAGCCCAACGCTTTCCATATCTATCCTAAATATAACTGGTCACCATTGCAAAACAAAATTTAGTGCTTTCCTTCGATGGTAAGAGACTTTTTTACAATGTTCATTGATTTTTCAAAGTCCAGAGTAGCTGACCTGGTTTCCAGTTTATCAAATCCACTTGAATCATGGTGTGTGTTTGTGTGTGTATGTTTTTTTTTGTTGTCAAGGTTACAAGCAGCATAAGGCACTCAGCATGTATGAGTGAAGAACATGTCATAATATTATTTTATTCTAAGAAATCCCAACCTGTTGATAAGTTATCTCAATCAAACTTAAACTCAAAAGTATAGTAGGCAAAATGCCTATTTAGTACCCTCCTGGGTAATTCCTAATTAGGATGTATTAATAATTATGCATGCTCTGTACCATATAGACTGTTGTGAATAATGGTTTCCCCAATGTAATAAAAATTTAGTGAGGCTTTGTCTTACACTGTCAATTAAGTACATTTCTGGCCTACTGACTAAATTTTGATTTATGTTGCCTTCTTCTTACTTTTTACAAAAGTGAGAAATTACAGAGCTATCTTAACGTTTCAAAAGATTAATTGTCCACAACGCCAATTTGGTTTGCATGAAGTCTGAACAGCTGTAATTATGCTCAACTTCCCCAGTGAATATACCTAAGAAAGTATTTCTAGGTTACAAGTTCCATCGTGTTACATTTAAGAGGCCAAACTAAATACAACGAAACCTACTAATTTCACTCTTCTCCTGAATGTTCTCTTGCAGTTCACATTCAAATTTCAAAGTCTTAGCAAAGTTTCTAAACTGCGGGGCTGCCAACATTTTACTTTTCTTTTCTTCTTTTATCCTCTTTGAAAAATCAGAAGAAATTTTTTTTCTGACCAGATAATTATTTTTTGATTAATACCTTCTTTTCTACTTGCATGCAGTCAGCTAATAAAATGACAAGAAAAAGTAGATACATTTGAATTTCAAGTTCTCCTTTCAAAGGTTTAATCACAGTCTTTGAACTGAACTCAGTGATACGTTATCTGGAGTTATCCATTTTGTCATAAAAATCATAATATTGCAATCATCCTAAAATAGCCCAGTTGAAAATATTAGCTCAAAGTCAACTGTAGGAGGGCAGAATTTTCACACTGACTCATTAGTGAGTACTTTTAAAAAATACATATTTTTTAATTGACAGTCATTGTATATATTTATGAGGTATAATGTAATGTTTTGATATGTGTTTGTAATATGATATTTTAAATACCCTCATAGATATTACTTTCCAATGGACAACATTTTTTTTTTTTTTTTTGAGACTGAGTTTTGCTCTGTTGTCCAGGCCGGAGTGCAGTGGCGAGATCTTGGCTCACTGCAACCTCTACTTCCCGGGTTCAAGTGATCCTCCTGCTTCAGCCTCCCTAGTAGCTGGGACTACAGGCGCCTGCCACCACACCTGGCTAATTTTTGTATTTTTAGTAGAGGCAGGGTTTCACCATGTTGGCTAAGCTGGTCTCGAACTCCTGACCCCAAATGATCCACTCACTTTGGCTTCCCAAAGTGCTGGGATTACAGATGTGAGCCACTGTGCCCGGCCGACAGCATTATTTTTAATCATTGTTTTTAATTATTAGAGGAGGGGCTTAGAGATCTGTACCATTTTTTAAATTTTTATTCTAATATCTTTAGAAAAGATGCCAAAACTATTCATTCAGTTCCAGAGGCAGCTACATTCAAAATACACCTCAAAAGGTTTCAAGAGTTTTTTGTTTTTTTGTTTTTTGTTGTTGTTGTTTTGTTTTGTTTTGTTTTGCTGCATAGTGTTTTAGAAACAGTTTTTATCTTGAGTCCTGTATTCCATAAAGTAAGCTCCTTTTAGCTCTGTGGGTGCAAACATAAAAAGAAAAGACTTGAAAACAACAAGTCTACATGAAAATGTAGACTTTAGAATATTTACAGCTTAATAGACACCAGAACTAGGCATTAGCCAGAGTAAGTCAGAGAGTTTAAAGATACCTTAGAGATCAATACAGAAAAGTCAAGGCCAGATGTCCCAGCATTACTTAAGGAGAGGCAATCTCAGCAAAAAAAAAAAAAAAAAAAAAAAAAAAAAAAAAGTCAGAATCTGATAGACTGAATTTAGATCTCAGTTTTTAACTTACTGTATGACATTGAGGTAGTTATTCAAACTCCCTAACTTCTTTAATCTTATTTTTAAAATGAATATTGCAATATTTATGTAGTATTGTAATAAATAAGTATGGGTTAACCTCCAGCCCACAATGACATACATTCTCCTAGAACTACCCATAACTACCACACCCAATATTAAGGTTAAAAGTTAATACCTACGTTTGTACATTTTGACCTTCCCTTCTCTGGGAACATAGAGTATCTCACCCGTCTCAAGCTAAACCAATCCACTTTTATTCCTGAAAGACTGGAATTTCGTCTCAGGCATTAAGCGTAGCTTGGCTTGACTGTTGAACTGAAGTGATATAAGGCCGCCATCTTTTGCCATGTGTACAGGAAAGCAGAGAAAGCCATCAACAGGCAGACATGAATCAGGCAGATAGTGAAAGCTGGTTGTGAGAGATTCAGAGAGACCGAAATATGGGCTGCTTGGGTTCTGGATGATTTCCCGTGCCCTGGTTTTCATCCTTCTCTGCCTGTGTCTGTCCTTGGCATATGTTGCCATGATGCATGTCTGTGTTCATGTAATAAATTTACCCATCATGCCTAGGTTAGCACAAATTGATGTTGTTTCCCAGCCAAAATAAATAAATAGAATATAATAAAAAATTTAAAAAAAACACAAAAAAACTCAATAATTTTAGCTGAGAAAAATATTAACCTCATGAACTAACTGTGAAATCTAAATTAGGCAATTATAAAGTATCATACAGTCCGATGTCTGGCATAGAGTTTTAATAGCCACACATTTTTCTGTTGCCTACCAGAACCAGGTGTTTGTGCAACTTATGCAGATCATTCCACGTAAACTGTTGACTGGTTAAGTGCTCATGTTTCCATCTGTTTCCATCTTATCGATGAGACTAACTAAGGAATGGATAGATTTAGTGACCTGGTCATAGCCATACATCTATGTGTTTATTCAATACATATTTATATGTTACTAATGCAAAGCAAACATAAGTCAATCACTTCAGATACTACGAAAAATTAGATAGAAATCATTCCTGTCTTCAGAGTTTCACTGAAGAGTGGGAAGAGTAGGTTTCAAGTGTTTTATAAAACTGCCAAACTCAGGTTCTCTTCAGACATTCAATGTTTACTATTTCTGCTGGGTGAAAAGTTTCTACATAGAACAGGAGTCTCTTGAATTCTGAGACTTCCATATTAATAATACATCACAAAGCATTTCAGTCATTAATTTAATTTTAGTAAATTTGCTCAATTGCTTGTTTTTGTAAGCCAAAAGATATGTGACAAATTATAGTTCATTTTTCACAATTCCAGATAAGTTTTCTTTTCAAAAAGAAATCCTTTTCCTGTCCCTTGTGTTAACAAAAGCTAGCATTCATTGAATTGTTCCTGTGTGGCAAACATTGTTAGAGGTAATTCCCATGCAGTTACTATTCAATTTTCTTAACAACTTCATGTGACTATTTTTTTTTTTTTTAATTTTCTGATGTTTCAGTAGAGGAAACCAAACCAGAAAGGGCTCATGGCTTGGTCAATATTGAATAGGTAGCAATGGAGTAAAGATTTCTACTCAGACAGTGTAACAGCACAGCCCATTCTCCTAACCACTCCTCCATATTTCCTTAAAAACATAGCACAATCATAATCACACATATAGAATTTATTATATATGGAATAATTATCATGTGCCAAGTTAATGCTGAACATGTATTTATTATATTATGGTTCAGTAACAAAAGGAGTCAATGCTATCACTGCAAATAATTTTAAGGAAATTACATATAGCAAAATTTAATGTAGATCTTACCACTCCTCTATTATTTCAAGTTATATTTGATTCATTTAAGTCCTGTTAAATGTGACTGAGTTTTATTAAAATATGACTTCACATCCTTGACAAAAACAAAATGAAAATAGAAAAAAAAATTAAAATAGTTGTCTTTAGTAAGAGTCCAGAATGTAGATTAGATAATACTCCAATGTATTTTAAACAAAGAGCTTATTCAAAATTTAAGACAACAAATTTCATTTACCCCTTGGCATGATATTCTACAGCATGTTGGGATAGAGGGACAGCCCTGATATCTATGGTTAAGTTAATGCCCCCGATGATTTAGGTTAAATGTTATAATCTCTCCAAGCCTTTAGTCTATCTGTAAATTAAATTATCTGTGAATTATTATCTGTAAATTAAAGAGGGTTATTAAAGTGACCACCAGGTTTCACTTTGTATCATGATTCTATTCAACTGACATTGACTCAGTGCAGCACTGGATCTTGAAAAATTTTGAGCTCTATGTTGACTCAGAAAAAAAAATCAATAGGAAGTCACAATAAAGAGACGTGGCTGTACAATTGCAGGGCATTTGCAGATTTCTGTTTCACTCAACGTAGGTGAACTGCTGTATACAATAGACTCTGAAATGTGCATTGGTTAACATACAGTTGATGTTTGTTTCTAGGTCTCATGAGAATATGGCACAAGTGAACAGGATTGTGGGATAGCCCTTCCTATGCAGTCATTCAATGACTCACCTAGTGGACACTATTTCAATTCTAGCTGGAATGGAGAAGATATGTTGAGTGTCACCATATGGGAGGTTTACAGGAGCCAGGTCTGAAGATGGCAAGCATCACTTTTCACTTTCTATTATCTAGGTTTCATTGACATGGCCAAATATAACTGAAAGGGATGCTAAACTCATAGTTTCTGTGTGTCACTAGGAAGAAAATGAAAATATGGATGTTGGTGATTAGCTATCAGTCTCTTCTCTGATATGTAACACATCTTTAAATTATAATGTTCATCTTGGCTTTTATTTGTGATAGGCTCCTTTACTTAGTATGTTACAGATTTAAGTTACAGCTCTGCTTGGTCAATTTGAGGATTGATTGATTGATTGACTGATTGATTGATTTAGAGATGGAGTCTCACTCTGTCTCCAGGCTAGAGTGCAGTTCTCAGCTCACTGCAACCTCCGCCTCCAGGGTTCAAGAGATTCTCCTGCCTCAGCCTACCGAGTAACTGGGATTACAGGTGCATGTCACCACACTCTGCTAATTTTTTGTACTTTTGTTAGAGACGGAGTTTCACCGTGTTAGCCAGGATGGTCTTGATCTCTTCTCTGATATGTAAAACGTCTTTAAATTATAATGGTCATCTTGGGCATACCTCAGGTTCTGCCTGCCTTGGCCTCCCAAAGTGCTGGGTTTACAAGCATGAGCCACTATGCCAGATTAATTTCTTAATTTCTTAAATGACATTAATAACTCCCAAAGTGACCAGTTGTTTAGCTCAGTCATAGGACATTAAAAAGTGTTGGATGAATGTTTCTAGATTGGTGTCAGTTGGGTAACTTTGTTCTGATTAAATTATTATTATTTTTAATCTTTTTTTTAACTTTCATTTTAAGTTCAGGAGTACAAGTGAAGGTCTGTTACATAGGTAAATTTGTGTCACGGGGGTTTGTTGTACAGATTATTGCATCACGCAGGTATTAAACTTAGTACCCATTTGTTATTTTTCCTGATTGTCTCCCTCATCCCACCCTCTGCTTTCTGAAAAGCCCCAGTGTTTGTTGTTCTCAGTAAGTGTCCATGTGCTCTCATTATTTAACTCCCACTTAAAAGTGAGAACATATAGTATTTAGTTTTCTATTCTGGTGTTCGTTTGCTAAGGATAATGAATTCCAGCATCATCCATGTCCCTGCAAAGGACATGATCTTGTTCTTTCTATGGCTGTGTAATATTCCATGGTGTATATGTACCACATTTTCCTTATCCAGTCTATCATTGCTGGGAATTTAGGTTGATTCCATGTCTTTGCTATCGTGAATAGTGCTGCAATGAACATATGTGTGCATGTATCTATATAGAATAATTTATATTCCTTTGGGTATATATTCAGTAATGGGATTGCTAGGTCAAATGGTATTTCTGTTTTTAGGTCTTTGAGGAATTGTCATACTGTCTTCCACAATGGCTGAACTAATTTATACTCCCATCAACTGTGTATAAGTGTTCCTTTTTCTCCACAACCTTCATTCTCTATATTTTCATTGCAATATAAATTTCATAAAGCAGGAACCTTGTCTATCTTGTGTCCAATGTATACCCATCAGCTACAGCAGTGCCTGGCACATAGAAAGTACTCAGTGAGTATTTATTGAATGGATATATACTTAGACAATAAACTATTGTCCTATGTAGTGAAGTCATGCAATGTTTCTTTAAAACTATTACCTGTTGATATGGTTTTGCCCTGTGTCCCCACCTAAATCTCATGATGAATTGTAATCCCCGTGTGTCAAGAGAGGGACCTGGTATGAGGTAATTGGATCGGGGGGCAGATTTTCTCCTTTCTGTTCTCGTGACAGTGAGTGGGTTCTCATGAGATCTAATGGTTTAAAGGTATGTGGCACCTCCCCCTTCTCGCTGTCTCTTTCTTGCTCTGCCATGGTAAGACGTGCTTGCTTCCCTTCAATTTCCCCGTGATTGTAAGTTTCCTGAGGCCTCCCAATCATGATTTCTATTAAACCTGCAGAATTGTGAGTGAATTAAAACTGTTTTCTTTATAAATTACCCAGTCTCAGGTAGTTCTTTATAGCATTGTGAGAACAGAGTAATACAACTATAAAAAACTAAACAGACATATAGGACTGCTAACGTAGAACATCTCCAACCATTGCATTTTCATTACTCCACTTCAGAATTACCACTATGTCTATGAGGCTATTTAATATCAAAAATAAATAAGTCACTGAGGGTCCACAATTGGACTAAGAATGATGATCACTAACACTGAACAGTAAAAGGTGATCATACATCACATTGTGCTTGTGATAGCCATAGATTTCACCTGGATGTTGCATCATGAGACAACATGAAACTCACAAGTGTCCCAGTTTAGATAACAAATTACAGTACATAAATACTCTAGTTACAGATTTTTGTTTTGCTTTATGTTTGAATTATGATATATTTGAATCCTTCCTGATTTTTCTTGAATAGCTTTAATTTCATTGAAGCTTGTGGGTCCTTAATAATTGGAATGACTGTTCTAAATAACAGACATCTTGAGATAATCTGGCCCTGTTTTATGAAGCATTGTGCTATTTTTATTTAAGCATTTTTTAATAGGCTAACTTAACTATTCTGGTTAAGAAGCAAAGTGAAATTCATTGAAATACACCACTAAGCAGTACACTCAGATGTACTTGGCAACAGATTTCCCAAGCATAATTGTATGGGCTAGAAGCTATGGCTAATGCCACTGTTGAAATTTCAAACATAAATCATAATAACCAATGAACTGGCAATAGAGTTACTAAGCACAAATGTGTCTAGTAGCAGCTACAGTTGACTGTTGCAGCTGAAAAGTCCAAACACCACTCATAAGCACAGTGATTTAAGTCAGAAAATAATTCTCAATGGAATATTTTCTAATTTGTTTGAATACTTTTTGGAAAACTTCAAAGATAATTCTTTTCAAATTGCAATGATTAGAGAAGTAGGTTGTTTACTGATATAGATACACATATTTTGGGAGAACATGTGATATTTTGACACATGTATACAATGTGATGATCAAATCAGTGTAATTAGGATATTCATCACCTCAAACATTTATTACTTCTTTGTACTAGAAACATTAAAATTCTTCTCAAGAAGAAGTTTTCCTTTTTTAAATTAGTAGGATAATTTCTGGCTTAGGATCTAATTCTTTAGTTAATTAAAAAAGCAATTACCTGTCCTTTCTTTTGTACTACATAAAAACTATTATATTTACTACTATTGTTACTCATTCTCCTCCCCTTCCTAGTACTCAAATACAGGCCATGTATTACTCTAGTATTTACAAATATACCTACTAAGACAATACCATTTGTTTCCCCCAGGAAAAGTCCACTCAGGCCTCACTCCTTCTATAATAACTTTTATATTTCCACAGCTGACAGAAATCTCACCTCTCTTAACTCTTTGCCTAAAGAACAGGTAGCACAGCTTTTAATTTTAAACAAAATAATTATTTTCTTTAATTACATTAATAACTACCATGCATCAGGCATACTGCTTAATGTTTTTATACCCGTTATCTCATTTTTCATTATAATAATATTATGAGATAGTTACCATACTTTGCTCTTTGTGTTATACACACTTGGTCTTTTCCAAAAAATAAACATCCTTGAGGTCAGTAAGCATATGTTTACCCTAGGATGAATCTTGGCAGATGATAGGTGCTCAGTAAATAACTGTCAATGAAAAATCTGAAATCAGGAGGATACTATATGATTTGTCTTAGTTATCTATTGCTGCATTGCAGTGGTATCGCAACCTTTGTGACTTAAAACAACATGTATTTATTATTTCACGCTTTTTGTGGATAAGAAACTCTGGGTTTCCCTAGCAGGGCCCTCTACTTCAGGTTCTCACAAAGCTGCACTCAGTTGCAGCGAGGGCTGCGGTCTCATCTGAGCTTGACTGGCGGTGGGGGGTGATGTACCTCTCCAAGCTTATGTGAATATTGGTAACTTCCAGTTCCTATCATGTTGGAGGACTAAGGACCTCAGTATCTTGCTGTCTTTCAGCCAGAGGCTTATATCAGTTTCTTGCCATGTGTGCCTTCTCAAAATAGCCCCTCGCTTTCTCAAAGCTAGCAAATCCGGGAGCCTAACGAAGATGGGTGTTATAACTCATGTGTTGTGATCATATGCACATACACACATCTCCTCTCCCTTGCTGTATTCTGTTGGTTAGAAGCAAATCACAGGTCAGACATACAGTCAAGAGAAGGGAATTACATGTGCAGAGTTATGACCATCTCAGAGTTTTATCATCATACATTCTTTTCTAGCAGGTTTTCTACAAGGAAACTTGTTCAATTGTAACAGAGTGTTTATCAGAAAGGGCCATTTAAAAAAAAAAAAAAAGTGAGTAAGGAGTTTTAAAATCTGCCAATTTAATATATGGCTAGTTTAAGAGGAAGGTGGGGGTGGTTTTTGAGGTAAAGTTTGCTCTACAGAAACTGGCTACTCTCTCCATATCTTTTACAGTCCGTGGACACACTATTAAAATATTTATACCACTTGCCTAACTGCATCTAGAAATTATATATTGGACGTAATCTATTTGACCACATTTTATTTTTACCCTTTCTTTTAAAAGCATTTTTGGCAACTTGATCTACCTGCCTTTCATGGTCCAAGGCACGTCAGCACTGTAGCTTGCCAGGTAGCCAAATTCATCTTAAATTATAGCAGGATAGGTTCAAGGGAATATATATCATTGAAAGGAAGTCAGATTATTATGTCTGAATCTTTATGTGACTTCTCAACTACTTTCATAGTTTAAATTACAGCTGATACAATTTCTCATGGAGTAATATTAAAAAATCATAAAATAACATATGCAGATCCACATGAATTCTCATTTATGATTTTTTAATTCTCCTATGATATTTCCATGTTTAGTAAAGTAGCATTACATGTTTCAGTACAGTTTTACTGAAGCAGGAAATTAATTTTAAGTTTCATAAAATTCTTCCCTTCCTATCTGTCTCCGTATCTTCTTTCTAATATTGCTAACAGAAAGATATTTGTAGTTAAATAAAGGTAAGTGCCAACTGTCAATTCCAGCTCCTTCCCTTACTAGTTGTCTGGTCTTGAAAATTCACATAGTCATTTGAGCGTCTATGTCCTCATCTGTTAAACAAAAAGAAAAGAAAAAGGATAATTATACCTGCCTCACAGGGTGGGGGTAAGGATTAAATAAGATTAAATATCTAATGTGCTTAATACAGTTCCCAGCACTAGGTTGGCATGTAGTCCATGTTAATTTCTTCCTCCAATTTTACATTTTTAAATCTTTTGTACAGTTTAAAAACTGTGATTTCATTGGCATTATTTCCAAATAAAGTTTATGATCCATAAAGGGATGGCTCTTTCTAAAACTGGGTTGACTATGATCACTACAATCACGTATGTACATTGACTTCAAGCTTCAGTAAATGTTTTTCAATGTGTTTTTGATAAATCGATGCTAAATAGCTCATTGCTGGATTCAATTTTAATTTTTGTTTGGTAATTTCCTTTCTGTCTGAATGAAATTTGAGTCACCATTTGCCTACATTTATGAAAGTTTGTCCTGTTGTAGACTAATTTCATTATACTTATAGTAAGCCCTTGAAACATCATATTGAAGTAATTGATAAAGAATTTTGTTTCATTTCTCCATCAAATAGTCCATGAACATCTGCTATGTGCTAGTCACATTGGAGATGACAAAGGAAAAGGAGCAATTTTAAGAACAAAATTATTATTAATAATATTGAGTGCTTATTGTGTATTAGTCACGCTTCTAAGTAAAGTATTTATTTATTCACTTAAACCTTAAGCATCCCTTAAGGTAGGCATTATTTTCACTATTTTGTGTTTGAGAAAACCGAGGTTCAAAGAAGTTACATAACTTGTTGATCACATGACTAATAATGGCAAAGCCAGAATTCAAACCCAAGATGTCTAACTGCAGAATTCTTTGTTTCCATTAGTGGCAAAGGCTTACATCTAGACGCTCATGATCTACTACTGTATTTCAAATGTCTTTTAGCCCATTCATTAGATAAAACGTTTGTTTTAATCATTTTTTAACTGCATTCTCCCCATCCAAGAGAGAAGAGATCTTGTGGAAATACCATTAGAAAGTCGTATTGGGCCAGGCATGATGGTTCATGCCTGTAATCCCAGCAACTCCTGGGGAGGCTGAGGCAGGAGGATTGCTTGAGCCTAGTTCAAGGCTGCAGTGAGCTATGATCACACCACTGTACTCCAGCCTGGGCAGCAGAACAAGATCTGTCTCCAAAATAAAATACAGGGAAATTACATGGGATGACCCCATGTGACCACTCCAGCGTGGGTCAGGAAGCTCTTCTCCAGTGCTCCTCACTCATTCATGCAGTTTTTCTGAAGATGGAGGCCTTTACAGAGGTGCTGAGAGTGACCTAGTTGGCGTCAGTCATTCGTTCATGTTTCTCATTTGTGGTGAAAAATCTATTGAAGACTCTGAGTATGGAGTGGGCATGGGTAGTGGCTTTGTTCCCTTGCTTCTTCCTGATGCCTTGGGACTAGCAGGAGATACTAACCTGCCATTTGTGTGTATTCTGCAGACTCAATCTTTCATTGGGACTGTCATTCCAAGATGACACCTAAAGGATAGGGAGCTTAGAATTTACCACCCTTGCATGTATAAGAGAGCCAACTCCTTTACATTACATCAAACTTGGTTCCCAACTGTGGTTAGAAAAAGGGGTGCTATTTATTTGCCTTTTTGTGGACCTCATGTATTAGTCAGCTAGGGCTGCCATAACAAAATACCACAGGCTGGATGGTGTTTAAGCCAAACAGAAATTCATTTTCTCACAGTTCTGGATGCTGGAAATACAAGATGCAGGTCCTGGCAGGTTTAGTTTCTTCTAAGCCTTCTCTACTTGCCTTGGAGATGGCTGACTTCTTGCTATGCCTTCCCATGTCCCTTGATCTATGCACAGGCATCCCTGACATCTCTTCCCCTTTTTATAAGGACACCTGGCATATTGGATGAGGACACACCATGGACCTCATTTAAGCTTAATTACTTGTTTAAAGTCCCTATCTGCAAAGACAGTCACACTGGGGATTACAGCTTCAACATAAATATCTGTGATTGGAGTGAAGGACACAATTCAGCCTATAACACCCCATCTAGGGACCCTGGCTGGATGCCTTTTAAAGTGAACCATTTTGAAAAAGTAGATCAAGTCATTGCGAAAAGGCTAACTTTCCCTTTTCTTCAACCAATAAACATAAACTCTCACATTTTCTAAACTTTCCTTCAAAATAAATATTTATTGAAATAATAGCTAATACTTATTGATTGCTTATTTATGCAGTAGAAATGCATCAGTTCACTGAATCCGTATGACAACCCTCTGTTTTGGGTCCTCTTATTAACCAATTTTACAAAGTAAAAGTATAACAGAGAGGTCAAGCAACTTGTCTACATTCTTCCTCCCCGTGATGGTGCTGAAATTTGAACTCAGATTTTGTGTCCAGATATGATCACATAGCTGATACAGGCTGAATGTCTTGGTACTTTCTTGATATGTACTTTCTATTTGTAATGATAGATATGTAAAATACAGACATTTTTGACATAATTATTTATACCATACGGCTTTGCAAAAATTTGAAGTCAGATTTTGTGTCCAGACATGCTTATATAACCTGATACTATGCTAAATGTCTTGGTACTTGCTTGATATGTACTTTGATAGAAGTGCATCTGTGGCCGGGCACAGTGGCTCATGCCTCTAATCCCAGCACTTTGGGAGGTTAAGGCAGGTGGATCGCCTGAGGCCAGGAGTTCAAGACCAGCCTGGGAAACATAGTGAAACCCTATCTCTATTAAAATACAAAAAGTATCTGGATGCCGTGGTGCGTGCCTGTAATTCCAGCTACTCAGGAGGCTGACGCAGGAGAATCGCTTGAGCCCAGGAGTCAGAGGTTGCAGTGAGCCAAGATTGAGCCATTGCCCTCCATCCTGGGTGACAGAGCAAGACTCCATCTGAAAGAAAAGAAAAGAAAAGAAAAGAAAAGAAAAGAAAGAAAGAAGTGCATTTGTAATGATAGAAATGTAAAATAGAGAAACTGATGTATTTTTGTAATAATTATTTATGCAATTTGGTTTCATTGAAAAATTCACCAGAAGCAGAGATTGTTAATCCAGTTAGGCAGCTCCCCCTTGTTCAGGCTGGTAGATTCCTGCCAGATACAATTATTACCCCGGGTTCCTGTTTACCAGCCAAGAAGGGTTTGGATACAAGCTCCTTGGGTGGAGCCCAGAAGGGCGGTGGCAGACTCACTGCTAAGAAGGCATCTTAATAGGTGAAATGAGAAACTCTAGCCAAAAAGACACTGCAGAAACACCTAGACATTATGAGGATGAGCCAAGATGAACAGATGATGTAATCCACACCATGACCACAGCCCTCCAAGCTGGGGTTGCTTCTGACTGGTTTGTGAAAAATAAGTTCTTGTGCTCAAGTTCACTCAGAGAGAAGGGCGGCTACACTCAACACATTTTGTGAGCGTCTGAGAAGTAATGTTAATAAAACATGTTGAATTTGGTTTGTGAAAGACTGATAATCTTGAGACAGTTAAAGCAATTAGAGGTAGGGAACCATATTTAATTTTCATTGTTTTTCAAAAACACTTAAAAATCAGTCCTATATTTGAAATTATAGTCTCCTTAACATTTAACCTCCTATATTTTCTAAAAAGCAAACATTATGGAAGGGCCAGAGAGCTGTTTTCTTAAAAGCTTAAACCATAACTAACGTGTGGTTGAAAATAATACCTATTTTCTTAATACCTTATATTACTAGAACTGGGATGGAGCAGATTCATTTGTCGGTTGGCCCTAGCTCTTCCCTATTTCAGTTTGGTAACTATTTAAATGAGAATCATTCTCATTTAAATAGTTACATGCTCATATAACCTGATACTACGCTAAATGTCTTGGCACTTGCTTGATATGTACTTTGATAGAAGTGCATTTGTGGCCAGGCACAGTGGCTCATGCCTCTAATCCCAGCACTTTGGGAGGTTGAGGCAGGTGGATCGCCTGAGGTCAGGAGTTCAAGACCAGCCTGGGAAACATAGTGAAACCCTCTCTCTATTAAAATACAAAAAGTATCTAGATGCCGTGGTGCGTGCCTGTAATTCCAGCTACTCAGGAGGCTGAGGCAGGAGAATCGCCTCTTGTATTCGCCATCTTGTATTTCCAGCATCCAGAACTGTGAGAAAATGAATTTCTGTTTGGCTTAAACACTATCCAGCTTGTGGTATTTTGTTATGGCAGCCCTAGCTGACTAATACATGAGGAAAAGGCAAATAAATAGCACCCCTTTTTCTAACCACAGTTGGGAACCAAGTTTGATGTAATGTAAAGGAGTTGGCTCTCTTATACATGCAAGGGTGGTAAATTCTAAGCTCCCTATCCTTTAGGTGTCATCTTGGAATGACAGTCCCAATGAAAGATTGAGTCTGCAGAATACACACAAATGGCAGGTTAATATCTCCTGCTAGTCTCAAGGCATCAGGAAGAAGCAAGGGAACAAAGCCACTACCCATGCTCACTCCATACTCAGAGTCTTCAATAGATTTTTCACCTCATATGTAAGAATGTAAAGATAAGCATATTTTAGATCTTACTCTCAAAAACTTTAAAGTTTAGCTGGCAAGATCATAAATAATAAAAATAGTTAAGAATTTTTGGAGGAATACTTGGCATTTATAAAATCATTTAATTGTTAAAATAACCAGATTGCTCTTTTTATTCCCATTTTATCAATGAAGGCACTGAGTCCCAGAGAGTTTTAACATTTTGCTCTAGGTTACATGGCAAAAAAAAAAAAAGTTTGTCATCTATCTTGCAAATCCAGGTATATTAGTTTCCCAGGGTTATGGTAACAAATTGCTATGATTCAGTGGCTTAAAGTAACAGAAACTTATTATCTCACAGCTCTGGAAACCAGAAGTCTGAAATGAAGGTGTTAACAGAGGCACACTCGGTGCTTTAGGGAGAATCTGTCCTTGCTTCTTCTAGCTTCTAGTCATCGTCAATATTCTCTGTAGTTGCATCACTCCAGTCCTTGCCTTGTCTTCATATGACCTTCTCCTTGACTCTCTTTATCTTCTCTTCTTCTGTCTCTTATAAGGACACATGCCATTGGATAGGGTCCAACCAGATAATCCAGGATGATTTCATATTAAAATCTTTCATGTGATTGCATCTGGTGAACTCCTCTATTTTATTTTTGAGTATAATCACATTCATAGTTTGTGGGGTTATGACGTGAACATACCATTTTAGGAAACATCATCAACCTGCTATGCCAAGCTTTCTGGCTGCAGTGCCATTGCTGTAACTCCATATATTAAGTAAATATATTGAATGTCATAGTAAGATACCTCTGGGCCTGAACTGAGTAGTAGAGAAGGCACTATCATTGTTATCAGGCAGAAAGGAGTTTGAACTTTGGCTTTACTATCCTCAGTTGGTTTTCCCCCTCCTTGACCCAAATTTCAGGTTTTTTTTAAATCTACAAAATGTGCTTTATACTTTCTGCCGCATTATTTGATGAAAATTTAAATAAATAAATAAATAAATAAAATAATTATAAAATTAAATAAATACATAAATAAAATCTGGTCTGACATTTTAGCAGATAGATACAAAAAGTTAGAGTTCCCTTACTTCTCAGAAGCAAAACAAATTTTCAAAAGTGGGAAAAAATAGAAAATGAGGAAGAATTCATCTCTAGATGAGAATCAAGAGTAAAATTGTGGAGGAGGTGATAGTCAAGATATGTCTTGATGGATTGAACTGAGCAAATGAGGACTAAGCAAAGTGCTATCTAGAAAAGGTAAAAGATAATTCATTTCAATAAAAAGAGTATTTTTACAGGAATATCAAAAGAAATTATTTCAGTATGGAAAAAAATGGATTGTTACTATACTGAAGAGGACCTTCAGTCAAGGTGATGAGCTTGTACAGAAATATGAGTAATTTGTTATAAAGTTCTGAGGCAAATATGTTAATACAGTAAGTTATATTTTTAGCAATAGCAGTTTATATTGTGGAATTAATATTCTTGATGTTAAAAAACTCATATATCAATTTTTAAAACTACAGAACATGAACAGAAAGACCGAATATAATTTCACAGAAGTGAAAATTCGTATAGCCAATGAATATGTGTTGACACTCGACATAGGGTAGTGATAGTATTGCAGAAAAACAAATGTGCAAATCTATTAGCAATAAGGGTGTGCAATTAAAACCACATGACCCTACTAGCAAAGAATACAAACGTGAAAATCTCCAGCAAGTGAGTGCAACAAGAATCCTAATATCCTCATCATAGAAGCATACCTTTAAATATTTTGGAAATATTTTGGCATTCTTCAAGATTCCTGTCTCAGAAAAAAATGTATGAACATTTATATCAAGATACATATATAAAACTGATAGTAATATCATTGTTAATGATACTTTCAAACTTGAAACATTTCAAATGATTACCAAAAGTAAAAAGGTCTGCTAAATAATGTTGAAGAGCCAATGGATTACTATTTAACAATGAAAATGACGGAACTACCAATGCACACATGAACACGGATGGACCTCAACACATGGGGTGAAACGAACATGTCACCAATGAATACATATACATACAGCATGAGTTTATTTATATAAATCCCGATTACAGAAAAACTAAACTGTATCTTTTTTTAGGATAGGTACATAAATTAGAAAATTATCAAGAAAAGCAATAGATTCAGATTTTAACACTAATATCATATTAATAGCCATGTGTAGGAGAGAGGAAGTGAAGTGGGGAATAACTGGGTTGAGGCACTATGCCTTCCAAGGAACAGGCAAAATTCTATTTTTCTTCCTTAAAATCTCAGTAGTATCATTCACATGGTCGTTTTACCCCACCTACTCATTAAATTTTGTATACGTGTGTGTGTGTGTGTGCTCATGCATGTGTGTGTACTTGCATGTGGTTTAGAAATCCTTTTGTATGGATGTCTCTCAAATTTTTAAGTTACATAAAAAAGTAATCTATTTGACCTAATAATATAGTGGAATTTTGGAGTTAAAAATAAGTCTCTGGCTTCAATAAGACACTCTGTAACTTATCTAATGTCAATTAAGGAGTCATGACTCTTCCCAGAATTATGTCTTGTATTTCAAAAAGTGGGAAACTTTATAAATTGTATATTATAAATGGTATTTTGATTTTCACATTGATGGATGCAAATTTCTCTGATTAATATAACATAAAGTCATTTTTATGTCTGTAGTGATTTTTTCCCCTTCTTCTTTTCCTTCCTCCTCCACTTCCTCGTCTTCCTCCTCCTTTTCTTCCTTGGTTATTTGTATGTTCTTGACCTTTGTCTTTCTAGTCTTAAAAAAAAGAAGAAAGAAAAGAAAAGACAAAACCAAGAAGAAAAAGAAGTCCTCTCCTTTTCCATCAGAGTTTAAGGAAATTCCAATCAAATCAAGTTATGTCATTTGTTCTTGAAGGTGTATATTCGAGGAAGTGAATGAAAGTCCCTGGAATTTTATAAGATGTGATTCAGATTCAGGAAAAATATTTAAATAACTCTTAAACTACTTAAGGGTTGCTAAGCATGGAATATTTCACACACAAAAACTTTCAATGTTATAATTCTAACATTATACCTGTTAGCATGATTAGATTTCACTTCATCATTCTAGAACTTGCTTTCTGTGGTATGTCTGGTTATTTGTTTGACAAGAATTTTTTTGGCAGTGTATTGAAAGTTTAATAGCCAAGCATGTGGGAGAGTTAGAGATTTTCCGTCTGTTAATTGAGAAAGCCAAAAGAAGGAAACGCTATTGCACAATTCTAGAACAGGGTGGATTATTCAAAATATTTCATAGGGTGTCTTCCACTGTATTTGATATACAACAGATTTAGAGTTTTCTTATCTACTGAAAAACGAATACATTTTTTTCTACTTTGTAACATTTTATTTTATTGTAGTTTTGTTCAAGTGAGGTTACTTGTTACTCTTGCCGTGGGCCAGAGAAGTAAACAGCCAAAGTTCAGGTGAGGAGCCTTGACCTGGATGCAGAGTGCACTGAGTGGGCAGTATGAGGGCTGGGAGAAATTGTGGGGAAAGGAATGGTTGGAGTTCTTGATTAAATAGTACAATTGGATAAACATGTAGTTCAGTATTTTTTGCCTTCAGTTGGCCAGTAAGAGGAAATCAAGATCTATGTCAAAAAGAAAAGAGTACTTTAAAAGTTTTATCACTTTGCCTTTATAGACTTTATTTAGAGACCACAAGGTAAAATAAATACAGAGCTAGTGCAGGACGTGACTTTATTTTTTAATTTATAACAGAAGGAGCTGTATTCGATGACACCAGTACATTCCCCTCAAGCTATAAATCACTACATTTCCTTTTCCTAGGCAGTTGAACATCTAACACTTTCTCCCCTCTCATGTGCTATAAATTAAAAATCCTCATTGCTATAAATTACAGTTGCTCCCACAGCACAAAATAAATGGAAATGATCTTTAATTTAATGTCTTGAGTATTAAGAAATTATTGGAACAGGTGAATCTTCAACTGTAATTTTTAAAGTAATGCTTGAATCATTTTCCACCCATAAAAACAAAAACCATACAATTTCATTTTATTTTTGTTTTTCAAATTTTCGTGGACATATCATAGGTGTATCTATATGGGGATACATAAGATGTTTAGATACAGGCATGCAATATGAAATAACCACATCGAGAATGGGATATTCATCCTCTCAAGCATTTATCCTTTGAGTTACAAACAATCCAATTACACTCTAAATTATTTTAAAATGTAAAATTAAGTTATTATTGACTATAGTCAACTTATTTTGCTATGAAATAGTAGGTCTTATCCATTCTTTCGCACTATTTTTTTGTACCCATTACCATTCCCATCTACCCTGCAGCCCAGTTTTAGCATTGCTGATATAACACTGCTCCAGAATGAATTCCCTGGATGACTGGCATATGTGATAAGGCATTCTGGAAAGACTAGACAACTTATTAAAATTGTATTCAGAGTTAATATTCTATAACAATAAGAGAACACACAATTGATTCACTTGATAAATGTGGTATTTTCAGTATAGCAAACGAGGACCTGCAATGAATTTCTAACGTTATATAAAATAGAAGAAATATATGGAAACACTCATATGAAGATGCCAAGTTCAGAGGATCTAACTCTTGGAGGAAATATTTCATGTTAGGGAAAGGTGGGAAGTATGGAGGGATAGAAATAATCAAGGCACAATGTTAAGAAGTCAAAGGTTTGAATCTCATTTTTGCCTTCTAGAGGAGAAATGTGATTTTATTTCTTTTCTTTACTTTTTTTTTGACTTCCTAGAATCCACCCTGTTACTCTGACTTAAGTCTATGTAACTTTTCTGTGGCATGATTGGCTCCTATTTTATGTATTAGTGAGGGAAGATCATTCTAGGTGGACATCCTCCACCCTGGCTGTAAAGGATTCAAAATACACATATTCTGTTCTGTCACAGCCAGAGTCAGTCAGAGAACCCAAGGAGCAACAAGAAATGCTCTCCATGGATTTTAACACAGTGACCTGAAATGGGAAGAGACATTATGGAGCTCAAAAGAGATGATGTATGTGGAAGCGATTTATAAAATGCTGGGCCAAATGCTATGTTTAAAAATGTATGCAATCAGCACTTCCTCCTTGAAGCTGACATCTGTGCCCACTTCGGGGCAAAGTAAAATAAATTAAGGATGGTCTATAGGCATTTTAATCAGCAATGTGAGAACAGGTAGAAACTTGTAAAAGTACTGGCTCTACTTCACTGTTAGTTTCTACACTGGTGCATGGTCACTTGCTTTCCCAAAAAACCAATATAAAAAATGGGTCAATTATGGGATTAACAGAGTAGTGCCATCCTCAAAGATTACTAGGTATTTTTAAAACTATTCCTTATCATATTTACTGATAGGTTTTGTAAAGATTATCAGAAAAATGCTACTTTTAATGATCAGTTATTAGGGAGAGATTAGAATTCAGCTTTAAATCACTATATAAACATTCATTTATTCTTATTTGCTGTTAAATTTCTTACTTCTCTGGATCACTTAACTGTAAAATGTAAGATTTTCATCTAAAGTGACCGAAATATAATTTTCAGTAAAACCCTCTTCTGACTCTGCTGTTATTTATAACACTTTCTGTGACCCACCAAAGACTTTTAGCAATCCCATATGAAAATATAAGTAACAAATTGATGCTTACAGTTTAAGCAATGACTTTCAAGTGGTGGACATGTTCAGTTGGATTTGATCAATAAAGTCAGCCCTTCTTTTCTATCATCACCTAGAGACCTCATAAATATCAGGACATTATCGTATATTTAGGTTATTAACCATCAAACATCAATTCACTTTATTTGTCATACCAAAATTGAATAATACTCCCCGCTTTTAGGAAGACACGTCTTATTTCACCAGAGTCTTAAATAAATGCACGGTTAGGTCAAGGTGAACCACAGCTGGAGGTGGGCAGATTGACCTTTCCTATCTCTTCTACTTTGATTACCATAAAAATAGGCAGATACATATTTATCCTCTTCACCTTTGAGGAGACAAACTTGTAGGGAGCAAAATTGCACGCAATGAAGCATGCCATCTGGTAGGAATATGCTGGAAACTCTTCAGCTTTCTCATTTCAACAAAAGTAAAAGTAAAAATCTATTAATTCAGCTTCTTGCTTGGCTGAGAAATAAATTCCGCAAGTCTCAAATTACATCTGGTTTACTACATGTCTGGCTCTAATATGTACAATGAAAGCCAGACAATTTGGATGAAAATATTGTTCCTCTCTGCGATTTTAGCAATTGGAGGGAATAAGAGTGTTATTCCACTCTTAAATTTAGAGTTCCTCCCTCTTATGCTTCACATTACTGATCTGGAATGCATATGCATAGACTGTCTGTTTGGGCTGTTCCTTGGGTGGTGGAAGAAGGAATAAAGATCTTTTTCTAAGGAGGAGAGTGTAATGATGGGAAAGATGATTCTCCCAAGTCAACTCCACTGTCAATGAGATCCCATGCTGAGATCATCATGATATCAGCTCTCTGTGCTTGCCCTGGAAAGATCTTTAAATCTCCTTTTGGCATGTGACTGCTTTGGAAGCTATCGTGCTACCCAAATTATTATACAATTTGGACTATAATCTTTTTCCTATTCTTTTTTTATACCTCAAGCAAATTGTAAGTATTTTTAGGGCAAGAATCATACTAACACTCATTTTATGTTCCCTTCAGTGCCTCATACCATCTTTAATTTACAAGAAGCATCTTAACAACTATTCTGTTGATGAAAATGAATGGGAGCCTCTAAGTGGTTTCCTCATGCCACAACTCCACACATCTAATCCATATTCGAAACAAGAGAAAGCAAGGATGGTTGGTCATGGCATCATCATCTACCCCTTTCATCAGAAATAGCAAAAGTGTTTCTGGAAGATCCCCACCAACAGATGTCTACTTAGGCATTATTGGCCAGAATTATATTATGTCACATGGTCACCCTACAAGGGAAGAGAGAAATGTTTTTATTTTTCTAGTCTCTATAATGGAGGTAGGTAAATAAGTTTAGAAATAAATGTTGGGTGTTGGTGCCACAAGCACGAAAAGCACTTCCTACCCAGTTAAGACTCAATAAATTATGTTGGCTCCCAGCTACTAATCTGTGCAAAAAACTTAGTAGGTTCATAAAAATTAATAAAATATGATTTTATATTCTTAAAGAGATAGAAAAATGTATGCATATAAGTTAACCATCTTTAAGGCATTTCTGAAAAAATTTAAATTCCACATTTCCTGTTGTTTATTTTTTGGTGGGATGGGGAGGACTATGCATTTGTATTCATAATATAGCATGTATTAGGATTTCTAAAAATTGTATCTTGACAGTGTAAGTATATTAAATTAACATAATTCATATCTTAAATGGCAATTTAAAAACCAGTCTGAAGAAATATATTAAAAAATGGTTATGATCTTGATAGGAACAAATCTGGCTGGTGCTCACCAGACTCAAAAATGCAAGTCAGGTGTTATTAATATTTGTTCAAGACTATCACCCGTCAAAGCAAGCTTTGACTTAATATTTTAATAGTGGTTGCCCCAGGATCTAAGCCATATCACATAGGGGTGGTGGGATCCTCTCTGGAAGTATAAGCTATCCAGGTCAGGGGTAAGGGACGTGCCAGGAAAGAATGAATCAAGAATGAACACTAGAGATTGAAGTCCAAAACGAGGGCAGAGTAGGAATGCTTTTACTGAAATGCCCTGCCAAAAAGCAAACTAAATATACCTATATTTTAGCAACACTAGAGTGTAGAGCAAAAACCATGCTCTGTTGTAAACAATCACATGTATTTGGGATACCTGAATCTTCACCTACTAGCTATCAGACTTTGAACAAGTTGTTTAATTTCTCTGAATCCTAATGTCCTTAACATATAATGGGAAAGGAAGGTATAATTTTTAGATTATAATGAGAATTAGAGAAATAAAGCTAAAATATTTTATGCATTAGTTTTGTGTATAGTTAATTGTCTTATTTTGGAGTTGTCTTCAAGCATGCCACCACACCAGGCTAAGTTTTGTATTTTTAGTAGAGACAGGGTTTCGTCATGTTGGCCAGGCTGGTCTCAAACTCTTGACCTCAGGTGATCCCCCCGCCTCAGCCTCCCAAAGGGCTGGGATTCCAGGTGTGAGCCACCACGCCCGGCTACCTCTGTGATTTTACCTTTTATCGTGTTCCTTGTCACCTAAGAGAATTCAGCCACAAAGCCTTGTTTCTTCACTCTGACTCGCCAAAGTCATGACCTCATTGAGAACTTTTCACTTACTGTTTTTTGCTTTGTGAATTTTTTTTTCCCTAATCATGGCCACTTCCTTCTTATCATTCACATTTCAGCCTAAAGGGCAGCTTTTTAGTGAGGGCTTGGCTAGCTACCCAAACAAAAGCAGACACCCTGTCAAGATGTATCAAATCACATTGTTTTAATTCCCTGCATCACACCAATTGTTATTCTCAGTTGTTTTTATTTATTTATTTATTTATTTTTTGCCGATGTATTTGTTTGTTCATTTTCCAGTTTCCCTTACTATAATATATACCATATGAGAGCAGGATTTTTGTCTTGCTCAAGGCTCTATCCTCAGTAACTAGAACTTTTTGGAACATCCTATCTGTTCAATATTTGCTACATTTATGATGAATAAGTGAACATAGCAGACAGTGGAAATACTTTCAAATGTGTTTCTAAAGTCGTGGTCCTCAGTGCCCAAATGCAGACATTATGCAAAGTAGATTTAAGGGTCCTAAAGATTTTCTCCAAAGAACAGGGAGAAATTTACTCATTTCTAAGCTTACTTTAGAAATCCAGATGATCCTTAAATTTAGAGACAATCCCTTCCCCTCCTCCCTTTTCAGTGGCTTCCATATCCCATATGCATACTGCCGTCCATTAGCTGGTGTTCATCCACTTCTCGTTATTTCTGATCTTCCATGAGATGAGTACAGAAATTGAGAATGTACATTCAGGAACTTTGGTAGCTGTTTGACATAATTGCACATCAATGTTCATGATCATATTTCAATAATTATTTTATTGATTTTTAAAAGACTATTAATTAGATATACAGGGGTGAATAAAAACCAGTTCTTCATGTCAAAGAGTTTGAGTAGCTGCTATAGATCTAGAGTACAGATGAAGCCCAGAGAAAGCTCATGAAACCCAGTGCCAGCTTACAGCCATGTGGTCAGAATTTTCAGATAATTATCTAGTGAAGGGTTTTCCCAACTTAAGAGAATAGGACTTTGTTAAAGAAAATCAAAAGCTCCTAGACCTCTAATAGGTACTTAAATTACTTATAATACTTTAATTTCAGACAAAAACACATAAATCCTTATGTTTATAATTCTTATGAAACCGTAGAGCCAAAATACTTTAACTATCAAATTATGAAACTAATACAAATTTGAGTAATTAACAATTAAGTATAGTAACATGTTTCATTGAAATTGAAAATTCTTAAATGGGAATATGATGTCAACTGCTATAATACATGTTTTAGTGAGGACAGAAATTTCTAAAGCAAGAGCTGGCAAAATTGTTTTGTCAAAGGCCAAAATAACAAACATCTTAGGTTTTGTTGGCCATATATTCCGTTTTGCAACTACTTAATACTGCCATTGTGGTGTGAAAATAGCCACAGACACAACACAAATGAATAATGAATGTGACTGTATCAATATAACTTTATTTATAAAATAATCCACTGAAGGAATTCCCCGCAACCCCACCCACCCAGGTTCCAGATTCTATTAGTGAGAGCACTCCTTGTGAGGGATACAATATTTAGTCCTTGGGAATATTCTGGTATTCAGTTTTGGCTCTGGATTTTAACTGCAGACAGTAAGAATTCTGAGAACACTAATAAGGTCTCAAACAAGGAAGTGGCATTCAAACTAAAAGATTGTGAAAGTAAAAACAGGGTAACTTGAAAAGAACCTGAGGAATAGCTACACAATAAAAAAGAGATATTTAGGTATCACTAGGGAGCAATTCTTTCTTATATCTGTCTGTAGTTTTTCACCAGGTTCTTAATGAAGCAAACCTGGAAGTTTGCATTAGGCCTCACAGCTCTTCAGTAATAATAACAGAAGATTAGCACATATTGAGAGTTTGTTTGGTGCTAGATGGTTTTCCAATTAGGGCTACCAACTCAAGTCATTAGGCTCCATTGTCTGTGCCCTAGATGAGCAGAAATGAAAGGTTCATAGTAACCATATCAAGTGGAGATACCCAAGAGATTCTAGTTGTGGTTATGTATTTGGGAGGTATGAGCACATAGATGGTACAACGAGCATGAGATTATGGAGGAAAATGCTTTATTTTTTTTAAAGTTTCAGGGGCCAGCCCTGGGACACAATACTGGTAGAGTTCCTGGAGTAGGGCATGAGCTATGGTTCATCTAATTTCCGTCTATGAACCACAAATAATTCTAAAACTACGTAAGATAGAGCACTTGGAAAGTGATGTATCTTGTGAATAATGCAAAAATAAAGGTTATCTGGATTTGCAAAAGCAAAGTTATCACCAAGGCCCACAGGATATGATAGTTCCAATCATATGTTAGGGATGCACACTCATTTAAAATATAAAATAAGAAAATCAAGAGTTTAGACCAAGGACATTTTCTGAAAAAAAAATCCATTTCACAAAAATTATATCTATATTAAGGGAGTAATCTTGGAGTCTCTGCATCATCATTGTATAATTAGCACCCCAGGTTATATTTATTTAATCTGTTCAAAGTCTGAAGAAGCACAGCTCTATCGGGCAATGCTGCGATGAATAATACTCCTAATGGAGTTATAAATGGAAACTAATTAGTTTATGTGATTGTTATTAAGTCCAATTTAAGTTAGTTAATGGAATTTTGTTTGGCAAGGGAATAGAGTTGATCTTCGCACATGATATTTCTACTTTTGAAATAAGTTGCTATATTGCCCTATTGAACCCATAGATCTAAATATCTTGAAGTGATGCTTGTTTACCTGCAGCTTTTGAGCCAAGGGTTAATTCTAGAGAAGATGTAACAAGAAAAGTCATAATACCTCTAACATAGCAGTATTTCCATCTGGAATATTTTCATAGTTGGTCTTTATTTTGAGTAGCCTCCACAGAAGACCAAGACACTTAAATCAGTGTGGCTGTTCAGTGGAGTCTAGATCCATATCACCTCTGCTTAAATGGATTCCAATATCACCTAATGAAGAAATAAATGATCTTTCATAAGAACCACATTCTGCAGGAATGCCAGAAAACCTAACTAAATAAAAAGCATACAATTTATGCAGTCTTCTACACTATTTGTTATTCTTCTAGAATGATTGTTTCTTAACGCCTGTAAAATGTAGCCCAGCTGAAATTTGAAGTCAGTATTCACAAATGTGGGCCACAGTTGATAATTTGTTTAACCTATGTGCGCTGAAGTTCTTTCAAATTTTCCATTGGTTAAATCAGTAATAATTCATCAAAGAGAAATGCTATTTAACTTTTTCTCCAAAATTGTAACATGTTACCAGTTATCCTAAATGATGAAGAGGGTTTGAGAAAATTCAGAATGGCAATCAAACTCATTTCTTACTGCCTGCCATTTCACTTCTGGCCTGTCACTTTCCAGGCTCTTCACAGAAAGGAAGAACTATGAATGGAAAATCAAAATCCTCCCTTTTTTTTAAATTTTATTTTTTATTTTTTGAGAGTGAGTCTTGCTCTGTTGCCCAGGCTGGAGTACAGAGGTATGATCTCGGTTCACTGCAACCTCTGCCTCGTGGGTTCAAGCAATTCTTGTGCCTCAGCCTACCGAGTAGCTGGGATTACAGGTGCACGCCACCACGCCTGTATAATTTTTTTGTATTTTTAGTAGAGACAGGGTTTCACCATGTTGGGCAGGCTGATCTCAAACTCCTGACCTCAGGTAATCTGCCTGGTTCGGCCTCCCAAAATGCTGGGATTACAGGCATGAGCCAGGGTGCCTGGCCAGGCATTTCATAATCAGCTTCTGGATGAGAACTTTTCCAAAATAATTCTCTCCCAAAAAACCTAAATTACAGCATTTGGGATGCACAAGTTTCAGCCAGTGATCAGACTGACCTGAATAAATCCGTGCACGTGGGTCACATAAGAGTTTCATTTTAGTGTGTGAACTTGCCATCTGTGAACAATATCCTTCACAGTAAAACAGACAAAAATAAGAGTAAAGGTTGTCTGTGTACAATTGTCATGCTCTTCTTAGTGTCTGTGCTTACCTGACTCTTTGTGAAGCAATGAGTTACTTCTCAGGCATCCTACAGACCAGATTTTATAACCATTTGGGTAGCAATGCTGAATGCTTTCACTTCCCTGCACCCTATAACTGCTCTTGAAAACAACTTTACACAATATTTATCTGACAGGTTTCAGTGCTGGAAGAAAAATAAGAGATGTATTACAGACAAGGGCTTTAATTGCTTAAGTGTCTGCATAAGCTAACACTATGAATTTAAATCATACAAATATCTGGTTTCTTGATTCCACGCCATTGACAAAAGAAGGAGAAATGTAACTGATTAATATTTATTCTGCACGTACAGTATGCCTTTGTAGATCCTTTCTATACATTAACTGACTTAATGTTTACCATAACCGAGGGTACTACTTAGTATTCTTCCTGTTTACAGATAAGGAAACTTACAGTCCCAGAGACTAACTCTCATAGCCAAGATTACACAGCTAATAATTATGTCCTGAGGTTTAATCAATGTTCTTTTCTACACAAGAAGCTAGCTATCAGGTCATTGAGGAAAAAAGAAATTGTCCATTTCTACAGGGGGTAGGAATTTTAAAATGATTAACGCAGTTGATATTCTCAGCCATGGGGATTAAAAAAAAAACAAAAAGAGCCAATCTTTCACAGTGCTTTACTCACTAGAGTAGAATTCAGAAAACCTGAATACTTAGGGAATATGATGTTTGGCAAAATTGAATTTTCTTGATTTCTAATATATAGCTTTATATTTTCTTACCATTTTAAGAACCTGTTTTGATCAATGAATTGATTCCCTTACCTTACTAATCCTGATAGTATTTTTACTGACAAAACTATAGGTTTTATACAGCTAAACATTAATGATTATAATATAGTACTATAAATTCAGAAATGATCCTGTTCCAATAATAACAGGGTCTTACACGTGCTACATATTTAATACATGTGTAGTTGTTCTAAAAATTATGTCAGGATATCCTTTGAAAGTCATGCATTTCTTTTCTCTTAAAAGAATAATGACTGGATCTGAATTAAAGTATGTAAGATAATACAGAAGCTGTTCCTATATTAATCTTTCTAGTTGGTGGGTTAGAACTAGATACCCTAAAATGCACTTCTATTTCTAAAAGCTTCTGTGGTTTCATTTTCATGCTAATTCATGCATAAAATACAAGAGGTGTACAAGGCATTTCATATATGTGTGTCAACCCACTATGCTATTGTTACATTCACCCATGTCTGCCAACCATGCCACCATGACCTGAGTTTCACTACCCAGAATGGACCAGACATCTTCCATTTTCATGCCTTTGCTTATCCTATTCCTGCTGCTTGAACTGTCTTCTTTCCATCACATTTCCATGTTCCACTCATCCTTCATTGCATTCAACAGTCACCACTATAAAAACTGTCAAGCTACCCAAACATGCAAATAATTATCTCCCGTAAATAATTAAAAGTTACCTGATAATTAAAACTTATACCTCACAGTTTATGTCAAAATGTCTATAAATATTTGTGTATATAAAGTGCTATGCCACCTGGAATAATCACTCAACTTTTATATCTTACGGTTGCTAATAACATAAATGAAAAATAAAGGCATGCATAATGTTTCCATTGATTTGATTAATATATGAATAAAATTACTTCTGTCCAACTTTTATTTAGTCATTTATAATTAACAAAAATTGTATATACTTGTGGTATATAACATGATGTTTTGAAACATATATTATTACATACATTTATCCTCCTCAGATATTTATAAGCAAAGACCCATTGTCTTTCAGCATTGAAGGTTTCTATGGAGAGTGGTCTGAAGCCAGTCTGGTTATATCTTCCTATGGGTTATCACTACTTATCTCTATCTATGCATTATATGACTAACTTGTTTTTGCTGCCTGAATGCTTAAAGAAAAGTTTCTTTGCACTTAAAATTCAGTAACTTAAACATAATAATTGGTGATGATTATTATTACCACATTTTACTCAAATATTGTCTATTCTTAATATCTGCCAACTTAGTTCTATGTTCATTTTAAGAAAATGTTCATTTGTTGCTTTTTATTTTTTTCTCTGTGTCAAGTATATCAATTTTTCCTATCACCTGTTTGATCGGTTTCATATAATTTGCTTTTCTTGCCTGCACTGTTGCTTGTCTCCAGCCTTTTTTTTCTGTTGTAATTTGATTTTTCAGCTGGCTGTGTTTGGTCCCTTGCTGATTCTAATTTATTTATTAATTTGGATATAATGTTGTTTTCTTAATTAGGTTTTCAATATATCCTTTCAACTTTTGTTGTTAGCTTATGTTCATGATTTTGGTTGTTAGTTTATCTTCATAATTTTGAGACTTTGGTTTACTGAATTCATATAGTAATTATATTTGTTGTAGAAGATACCACTTACAAGGAATTTTCTTCTTCCCCTTTGTTTACTTTTCCTTTTAGATTTGATTTGTATTTGAAATGCTATGTTTTTGTTACTCTGCACTCCTTTTCCTAAGCTAAGTTTGTATAGTTACTCTGCCATTTGTTTTTGAAATTTTGCTCACTTCTGGGCAGTTCTGTCTAGATTTTCAATTGTCTCTGCTATTTCAAGGGTGGCTTTTTGAAACCGAATCTCTTCCTTATTTATTCATGACTATTTTGTTTTCCTTATCAAAGGGTGGTTTGAGTGTTAGATACTTGCTATTCTGTACACTCCTCTATAGCATGGTGGCATAAAGAACTCTGGGACAGTGAGTGTGCAAAATTTTTACATTACTTAATCTTTTTTAACTTTTGATGTTTGATTAAGGGTTCTTTATCAAGTTTCATTTCTAATAGTTATAAAGTATAATCCATTCTCATGGCATACTTGACTGTCCGATTTCAGGGTGCCTCTGGAGCCCTGGGTTTCCTTCTTTTAGCAGGTATTTTAGCAACACTGTCTACTACTTACCAGGGATAATGGAATTTAAGAATACCCACTTAATTTGTTTCTTTCCAAATGTTAGGGAGATGGTAAAAAAAAAAAAATCTTTGGATTTGTCAGCTTGTTAGTAAGGCTTCTAAGGTGAAAGCAATGTCAAGGTGTATAGACACTTTAAGCTCCTACCTAAATAATTCATTATGTGACCTCCAACTTCTGAATCATTAGAAACTAGGTGATTCTATTTCATACACACACACACACACACGCACACACACACACACACACACACACATATATATATATATTCCTTTTATTGGGTTCTGAGCTGAGGAAAGGAAATTCTGTTTAATCAGCCTTATTCTGCTCTCTCAGTCCTGAAGTTATTGCTCATCTCTTTTCATATAACCCTTCCACTGCCTTTTTAATGTCCCAAACTCTGGCATTTTTAAAGAGAGGCTCATGTCTGGCTTAAACAATCTTTACTTATAATCACTATCCTAATGTCTATCAGCCAAAGTAAGCAATCTCCTAACAGCAAGCTTTACAAAAGGTGACTTTCTTTTTGACAGTGCCATAACTAACACTGGCACTGTCTTAGGCACTGTTAGAACAGAGAAGTTTGAGATAGTTGTCTTCAAAAAGCTTGATATTTTGCTGACTAAGGAAAAATAAGTGACAAATGTTAAGACACAAGATCACATATAACAAGTTGTCAAATTTTGTGATAACACAGATAGCAATCACAGATGGGAATAAACAGTGGCATTTGAAGAAGTAAAGAAGACTTTAAGAATAAATTAGAATTTAAATTCTTAAGACTTTTTGAAAGAGGATGAATTTGAACAGGATTTTAAAGGGGTAATGGGAAGTGGACTGTTGATAACAGGAGGAAATGGTATTGAGAGGATGAGTACATTGTGAGTAAAGGAGAGAGGAGGGTAATCTATCTGGATGAATCACAGTAATCAATTTGGCTGTAGGATCTGATATAATAAAAGAGAGAATAAGAAATGCTATATATAAAACAAGATGAAACTGAAATCATGGGGACTCTGAGTGACAACCTTAGTGACCTTAAGACTTTAACCTCTAGCTTTGGAAACTGCCCCAAAGACTTAAGATACCTCCTATGTCAGATTCCATGTCTCTTAGTTGAAACATTTAAATCCCTTTCCTCCTGTTCAGAAAAATAAGCAGCATTGCCAGCAAGCCAACTTCATCTTATTGAGTTCAGATTCTAGTAGGCAACATTAGTAATGAGAGATTAGAGGTGTGAACTTACTCAATTTATGTTAACAAGGTGTTAAATGCAAAGGCCAATTATGGCTACCCCTTAACTTCAACTTCCTGTCTCCTGACTATCCAGTGAATGAGCTTGATCAGGGTATGGCTCTTATTCTGTGGTATTTATAGTATTCTCGCTGAAACTTATTTGATTCCTGAAAATGTGGGTTGTGGACTCCTCAGGGTATTGAGGAATTTTGTGGGTTCCCTGTGAATGCCCCCTGGTGCTTTCCAGAACACCTGGCAATAAATTCCAGCTTCTTTGACTTCCCATTTCTTCTGATGCAGGGTTATTAAATATGAAATATTACATGCTGAAATTCACATAAAACAGGCTAATTAGTAATAGAAGGAAGTGAGAGCAAGGTTGCAAATAGTCAGAAAAGGATCACGGAGGGGCTAAGGTTGGAGATCTGTAATTGCAAAAATATAAGAAACTCAATCTCTTTCCAATGGTTCATTGCCTGGCTTTGCCTAACAATCCTTCCCTGCTGACCTTCTTTTATTCAGGCTGTTTTTTTTCTGCTCGTGAAATCTTTAAGAAAATAAGCATTTTATTACAGAATAGTTTTAGCTTTTCAAAAATGTTAGGAGTATATAGTTTGGATAGTTTTCAAATATGTCTCATCCAAATATTGAGTTATAAGAAAATAGCATGACATAGACCTATTTCACTATAGAAAGGAAAGGGCTTTTTTTCTCAATTTATTTTTTACCTTCACCATATTCAATGTTATGCTATAGTTAAATCAGCAGAAATTCTGATAGAATAAGTTTACTAAGATGATATCGTGACTCAGGTCCATAAATACTGCTCTTTGTGCCTACAAAAAAAGTTAGTTAAAGCATAGATAGTGAAACTCTTCTAGTCTACAAAAAAGGTAATTTACCAGTCTCAAAGCAATAAGAACCTTAAGTCAGAATTTAAATATTCTGTACTGCTGAGTTTCTGATAGCAAAAAAATTGATTTGCATTCTGGTGCCAACCTCTGGTACTGTCCTATTGCCTTGTTTTGAAAAGAAGAAATGAAACTTTTTCTCATCCATTTATTGGTTCATGGCTGAGAATCCTGTAACAAAAGAGAGATTAACAAGAGAAAAACTACAAATGTATTTAACAAAGTCTATTAGTCTGTCCTCACACTACTATAAAAAAATACCAAAGACTGGGTAATTTATAAAGGAAAGAGGTTTCATTGACTTACAGTTCCACATGACTGGGGAGGCCTCAGGAAACTTACAATCATGGCAGAAGGTGAGAGGGAAACAAGGACCTTCTTCACAGGGTGGCAGGAGAGAGGAGTGAGTAGGGGAAAGGCCAAACACTTATAAAACCATCAGATGTCATAAGAACTCACTCAGCATCATGAGATGCTGAGCATGGGGGAAACCGCCCCCATGATCCAATAACCCCCTTATAGGGTTCCCCTCTTGACATACAGGATTACAATTCAAGACGAGATCTGGGAGGGGACACAAGGCCAAACCATATCACATAGGTTTTATATGACATAGGAACTTTCAAAATTGCAGACTCAAAGAAACAAGGAAATGTGTGAACTTTTATGGACAATGGTGCAGAAGTATTACTAGAGGACAATAAAGTATGATCTAATGTTAATAACTCGAGGCAATTTAACAAGGCCCAGTTATTGACAGATTCTTACTGGCATCCCTTTCTGACATTCCTTTACTCTGCCCATAGGAGGACCCCTCTGGAATGAGGGTTTTATGACCTTTTGTAGAGGAAACTTAAGAGAATTATTTTATGGCCTGCTTTAGGGGAGAAAATTGAGAGGAAGGTGAAAGTGTCCTTCCCACTTCTGCTGTTTCCTCAAATACTGAGATGCCACATTTGGGGAAATGGTATCTTGATTTCCATTACTTTTCTATCGCAGATTCCTACTCATTCTTCAAACGTATTCCATCTACTGAAAACCCTCTACAACCAACAAGATTTTTGTCCTCTAATTGTAGTCTTTCTTTGGAAATAGACACAGTTGAATACAGGGGCAATGTTCTACACCTTTATGCAAAAGTTAGGCACACAGACAAGGTTTATAAAGTGTGTTTAACAGTATACACCTCACTTGTTTTGAGTTAAATTAAAAAAAGTTAATAGGCTTATCCAAGGTCACTCAACTGTTAAATGTTAAAATCGGGAATTAATTCAGGTGTGGATGAAACAAATAACATTTAAAAAGGTTAAGATGAAAGGAACAGGTCTCCCTTATGGAGGAAAGAGAATCATTATGGGCACTGAAGTAATGCATGCCAGGTTATATTAATATATGGAGAAAATGGAATAGTTTATTTTGCCAGGATACTGAGTTGAATAAAGAATGATCAAATAAGCTATTTTTTTTTCCAAATCACGTTGAGCAACAAACACCTAAGAATCTTTCATAAGTTACATTTTTTCATGTAACACTGTATCATGCGTTAAGCTGCACTTCTAAGGTGAAGTATAGGCAGCTTTCCATTGCTTCAATCCAGCTCTCTGAGGTGGGCCATCTTGAATAGTTTAGAGCAATTATTTGATCACACATTTCCTAATTGGCAAAAAATGTTAATAGTATCTTCAAAATCCCTTACTCCCTTGCTGCCAGTGGAGCATGAATGGAGCAGATGCCAAAGACAGCTTGGAAACTTCCAAAAGTGTTGGAAACAGCAATTACTATTATCCCTGCTATCTGCCATGGCCAGGGCTGGCATCACAAGCATATTTTGTGCTTGCCAACGGGCTCAGGTGGCATTCTGAAGGGACGACTCATTTATAAAACAGTGTAGTGTGTTTTACTTCCCTTAAAATGGTAAGATCAAAATACAGTCCAATTATATAGATATTTACCTCCCCACTGAAAAGGAAAAAAAAATAGAATTGTTTCAAGGAAAGGTTGTCTTTAGTAGTGTAACACGCAATTCATACTCTAAATTCGGCACTAGTCCAAAAGATTCTGGTTTTTTTTTTTTTTTTTTTTTTTTTTTTTTTTTTTTTTTTTTTTTTTCATACTGATCACCTTTTTCTATGTCTGCCTGAAAAAAATAAGGGTATCAAGGTATCCTGGGAAAAGCCACCTCTATTAGGCCTCCAGCCATCTTCAGGTTCACACCTTAGCTCTTCACCCTTGGCCCTGTGGGATGTGCCCTCTGTGAGCCTTTCATTCTCTTGCTTATCTCTGCCACTCTGTGCCCTGCTGACGTCTTACTAATTTTTCTTACTCAGTGACTTGTCCCCTAAACTGTCTCTCCCAACTCTCTTTTAGGTAAACTTATTTAATGCTTTCCTTATTCACACCTTTCTTAGACCCCAATTTTAGCCCTTATTCTGAAGTGTTACTCCCAGGCAAACTGAAAGACAGAAAAACAATCACTTTATCCACCGTGATTTTAACACCTGTAATACTGCAGTCTGATGATGAAATTGTGTGTCTCATCAGCTAAATTTTGAGCTCCCCGAAGCTGGAAACAGGTCACATGTATCACTATGCTTCTAATATTGGCACAAGACCCGACACATAACAGACAATGAATGAATAGTGGTTAAATAAATTTTAGGAATAAAAAATGTTTATGGACTTAATGGAGGTTCTCACATTTTGGGTGCAAATTTATTTTCTCTATTTGTTTTAAGCAGAATGTGAGCCATGGAATCAGATTTGGGGCAAAATCCTGACTCCTCGTTTTTGTAGTTGTTCTATTTGTATGAGTTAATTAAGCATTGTGAAATAAGAACATTCCTAAAGACCATCTTGTGGGATTATTGCAGGAAATAAATGAGATGATGATTGTAAGTTCCTCATCCCAGTGCCTAATATAAACTGAACTAAAAGAAACTGGTTATTAATTTCATTGTTATAATTAATAAGCAAGCTAGTCTCTTGATTATCCTTAGCAATCTAAAGTATATTGGGCTCATAAAGGCCTTGGGGCTATTTTTCCCCTAATTCCTGGACCTGTAATGACAAAGCCTTACTCTTTAAAAATAAAAACTGTTATTCCTTTCTTGGTTTTCAACAAATTATTTCATGATTATCACAATCCATGCTTTAGCACAGGAATGTGTGCAAGGGCCAGGGCTTAGGACTTCAGTTCATGCATCGCGATGCTCTCATGACAGCTCAGAATAGTCAGAAATTGAGATTACGATAATGCAAGAGCTGGAGACTATGATGTTCACTGTATGATTTATAAGACTAAAGAAGAAGTTAGGAAAGACAGAGTGTGTGAAGAGGATGATACATCTATCCTACACTCAGACTGAGGACAGCATGTGAACGGACCCTCCAGCCAGGTAGAAGGTCCCTAACAACAGACAACCATAGGGGAAAGTCCATATTCTAGAGATAGAGTGGGTTTTACTTTGTTTTCTTTTTCATTTTAATTAAAATATATGAACATGTGTGAGAGTAAACCAATATAAAGTATTCCCATATGTCACTGAACTTGACATTTATCAAGATTTGGTCATATTTGTTTCGCTTTCCCTTTTGACTTTTATCCTCTGCAATGAAATATTTTAAAGCCAATTTCAGACATTTTATCATTTCAACTCTATGTGCTTCACAAAGAATATTTTCAAAATAAGCATTTTCTTTCTCTCAAATCACACGATTGTAACTAAGAATAATTAGCAATATTTTCAATACTCCTTTAACATTCAGCCCATTTTCATGTTTTCTAAACTATATCAAAATGTTCTTTCACAGTTGGTTTGTTCATATCAGGATCTGAACAGAGTCTACTGTTAAGCTTGGTTGGGTCCATTCCTCAAGACTTTTTTTTTTTTTTTTTCATGTCCTTGACTTATTGCAGACACTCTGTGAGTTGTCCCTTGGAACAAAAATTTCTTCTAGAAGCTTGATTAACTTCATATTTTTTAAAACAATAGTTCATAAATGTCAAGGTACATCAACTCACACATGTCTGTTTATCCCACTTTTAGTGGGGCTAAGATTATTAACAGGTCCAGGTTGAGAATGTCTGATGATTCCATCATAAAGTTCATCATCAATTTCTATCTAAGAGTTTTATCCATTGATTACAACTGCCTAAATTAATTACTTTATTTAAGGGGGTTGAATGATTATTTTTGAAATCTATCTAGCTTCCTCCACATGTTAACTGGGTTTTTTTTTTGGTTTGGCTCTTGGTTTTTACAGAAAAGAACTCCCCCTCGTTCTTTCTTTGTCAGAACACTAAAGTTTAATTAATTAGTATTTCAAAAGTAATGAAGAATTTCACAGACTCTATGTAATTATAAATTAAAGTAAAAGAAAATAGTACTCTATAATCATAATTTTATGAGTATTTTATATGGCTTAGGAGTTAAAAAAAAAAAAAAAACACTCTTTTAAGTTTCTGTTTGATCTGCCTTTACATAGAAACAGATAATTTGTGAGATACTATGAGCAGATTTTTAGAAAATAATAAAAATATTTACGGGTGGGTACAGTGGCTCATGCCTATAATCCCAGCACTTTGGGAGGCCAAGGCAGGTGGATCACATAAGGTCAGGAGTTTGAGAGCAGCCTAGCCAACATGGTGAAACCGCCTCTCTACTAAAAATACAAAAAGTAGCCAGGCATAGTGTTGTGCCCCTGTAATCCCAGATACTCAGGAGGCTGAGGTGGGAGATTGCTTGAACCTGGGAGGCAGAGGCTGCAGTGAGCCGAGATCATGTCACTGCACTCCAGCCTGGGCAACACAGTGAGACCCTGTCTCAAAAAAATTTATATATATATACATATATATATATATGCATTTTTATTGCAGTAAAAAAAGTGACATGAGGTCTACCCTCTCAATCTTTAATGTACGATCCTATACTGTAAACTATAAGCACAACTGAAACTGTATACTCATTGAACAGCAACATCCTGTAGTTTAAAACTAACAGATAACAATTTATGTATTTTTTTCTCAAAGTTCTACAGAAGACTTAGCTAGATGTAGACTGTCAACACCTGTTTCTTTAGCCCCTGTTATTCATCTAGTTGTTTAGGTTTATAATAAATTCTTCTATAAATAGTAGTTTTTACTATTATTATTATTTCAATTTTTTTATTTTAGGGACAGGGTGTCGCTCTATCACCCAGTCTAAAATGCAGTGGTGTGACCATAACTCACTGTAACCTCGAACTTCTGGGCTCAAGTGATTCTCCTGCTTCAGCCTCCCAAGTAGCTGGGACTACAGATGCCCATCACCACATATGGCTTATGTTTTAATTTTTTGTAGAGATTAAGTCTTGCTATGTTGCCCAGGCTGGTCTCAAACTCTTGACCTAAAGGAATCCTTCTTTCTCAGCCCCCCAAATTGCTGGGATTATAGGCAAGAGCCACTGCGCCAGGCCTATTATTCTTCTATCTATCTCTATGCTGTTTCCAAATGAAAGATGTAAGAAGATAGTGAATACTATTTAACACACTTTATGCCATTGAACTTATATTGATGTTGACAATATAATAATTATTATATATATTAATTATTATATAATAATTAATATTATATCAATATGCATAATAAAATTATTCATATTAATGAAAGCTAACTTATACTGACAACAAATAATGTTTCCATCACCAGGGTAGGTGATTCATATGTAGGTATCCATTTAACCTCACAGTCATCCTATGTGGGAGAAATTATTACTATGATCCATTTACAGATGAAGTCATTATGCCTCTAAAAACCCGAATAACTGGTCGAAAGTTACACTAGTATGTAGTGGATCTATGATTAAAACCCAAATCTACCTGACAGAAAGAATGCTCTGTTTTCTTTGATCTTTTAATTGGAATTCAGAGAAATTAACCTCTTAGGTCACAAAGGTAGTGAGTAACAGCGTGAGTTTGATTTCAGTCTATCCTGTCCTGAAGCCTATTACTATTTCTTCTATACCATCTGTCTCTGCTTGAAGCTTCACAACAGAGACAAGATTAAACATTAACATCAACTTGCATTGTTGTAATCTACTGATAAAATGAATAGGTCAAATTAGACAGGCTTTGGTGGTAATTCCTGCAAACGTTTTTTTAATATGGCAGATTAATTTCTTACATATTGAAATCAGCTTACATCTAAAAGAGGAAACAGATTTTGAACAAGTAATCCTATAATGTCAGAGGATGTTCAATGTTTCGAAGAAAAATAAAATAGAGTAACAGACTAGCAATGACTGTGACGGGCATGGCTACATTAGGAAACAGGGTGCATTTAGGAGTCTATTAGGATGTGACATTTGAACAGAGACCTAAAAGAAAGGAGAGGAAAAGCAAATGCAAAGACTCTGAGGTGAGCCCACTTAGATCCTAAGGTCACCAGTAATGATTTCCCATCTCCGTGTATTTACGATTTTGTATTATCCCCTCCTGTTGAGCGTAGGTGGAACCTACAACTTATTTCTAACTAATGAATATGGAAAATATAACAGACTGCCATTTTTTTAGGTTACATTATATGACAAAGATGATGGAATGTGACCCCCGTGTGTATGTTATGTTATAGAAGACTCTATCTTAGCAGACTGCAGCAAGAGACTCCCCCCCTTGCTGGCTTTGGAGAAAAATTTTCTTTTCTTTTCTTTTCTTTTTTTTTTTTTTTTTTTTTTTTTTTTTTGTGAGACGGAGTCTCACTCTGTCTCCCAGGCTGGAGTGCAGTGGCCGGATCTCAGCTCACTGCAAGCTCCGCCTTCCGGGTTTACGCCATTCTCCTGCCTCAGCCATCCGAGTACCTAGGTCTACAGGCGCCCGCCGCCTCGCTCGGCTACTTTCTTTGTATTTTTTAGTAGAGACGAGGTTTCACCGTGTTAGCCAGGATGGTCTCAATCTCCTGACCTTGTGATCCACCTGTCTCGGCCTCCCAAGGTGCAGGGATTACAGGCTTGAGCCACCGCGCCCGGCCTGGAGAATAATTTTCTACGTTGTCACTGCCAGTGGAGAGGGCCACATAGCAGAGCACTGTAGGTGTTATCTAGGAACTGAGGGTCTCAGTGCTACAACTTTACAGAGCTAGAGTCTGCCAACAACCACAATGAGTTTGGAAGAAGACATCAAACTCAGATAAAAACTTTGATGACACTTTGGGAGACCCAAAGTAAGGCATGCCCGGATTCCTCACAGAAATCGTAAAATAATAAATGTGTGTGATTTTGTGCTGCTAAATTAATGGTAGTTTGTTACATAGCAATAAATAAAAATATATGATACAAGAAGACCCAGCATGTGCACTTTTCAAAAAAAAACGTGGGGGGGTTTGCAATGAGATGAGCAGGAGGGGAGGAGATGGCCTGGAATCAGATTATGATATCAGTGTTATTCACAGTGTGAGCCATGGACCATTCCCATCTGTGAACTACCAGTCTTCCACAGACACAAAAATAAAGTGATTATGGCTTAAAGAGTTGCAGAAAATAAACTTTCTCTGAAGAGGAGTACTTAGTAAAGACCAAAGTCAAGTTGAAAGATAAAAATACAGATACCAGAAAGACTTGAGCTTCTATTGCCCTATTATGCAACAAACATTAAACAAATACAAACTCTTAGCCAGATTAACAAATTCTTATACTAGAGGCCTATTTTTCTAAGTTGCTAGTACTTAATACAATATGCCCAGCTTTCAACAACAAAAACATCACAAAACATGTCAAATAGCAATAAAATAGTCATAAGAAACAAACCAAGCGTCAGAGTTATACTCAGATACGATGCAGATTTATTATAATGAAATTTACAATAACTATGACATTAAAGCTTCCATTGGAAAAGTAGTCAACATTAAGAGCGAATGGGCAATGTAAGCAAAGAGATCAAAATTCTAAGAGAAAATTCAAAAGGAAATGTTAGTAATCAAAATTAGTATAAAGAAATGAAAAATATCATTGATGGGCTCAATAGTAGACTCAGTAAGACCAAGGGAAGAATTAGTAATCTGGAATACAGGCCAATAGAAACTTCTCAAAATGCAAATAGAAGAAACGATACAAATAAGCTGTTGGGGAAGCCCACTCCACACCACCCGGCGGGTACCCCGAGTCCAGCGGAGACAAAGGAGTTAGAAAGAGACAGAATAGGAGTTTAAAAGGCGGGTCCAAGGGACCAGAGCATCGAGGCTTGCTCACGGCCCAGAGCTCTTTAGCTCCACCTAATTTACTGATTTATAAGCTCTTTGTTCTTAGGGCAGATGGGAGTGGTAGGAAGGGATGAGGAAAAGGATTAATCAGTGAAGGAGAACTCGTGAGTCATTCATAATATGTATAGCAGTGATGGTTTCTGTGAATTTCCTTGAGCAAAGTTTAAGTGTGTCTAAACTACTGAAGATCTTTAACTGATTGGGACTGAAGTGGGTGGGAGTGGGTTTCAGGAGGAGCCAAGATGTTTGATTATACTCCACTGCTTCAGGGGAGTGTTATCTCCCAGAGCAACCTGCAGAATGCGGCAGAGCGGTTATGCTCTCAGGGCATAAAGACATGAAGGCAATAAGGAGACTTTTCTCCTCAGAGACCTCCCATGGCTCCCCATGGGTGTCTCACACAGGGGAAACCAACTCATCTGGCATCCTAGAAACTCTCTTTCCCACATAAGCAAACACAGAAGAGCCAAGAACGAGAGTTATGGTCTCAAAAGATACAGTGCATGTGTAATTGGGATATCAGAAGGAGAAAATGGAAAGAATGGAACAGAATAAATGTTTAAAATATTAAAGCCCTGACATTTTCAAATTAATAACAGACACCAAACCAAAAATCCAGGAACCTCAGACAACTTTAAGCAGAATTAACAGAAACAACAACTACATTTAGGTATATCATATTCAAACAGTAGGAAGACAAAGACAAAGAGAAAATATTGAAAGATGCCAGAGGGAGGAAGTGAATCTTACCTATAGATAATCAGGGATAAGAAGTACAATAAATGGCTGGGTGTAGTGGCTCACACCTGTAATCCCAGAAGTTTGGAAGGATGAGGTGGGAGGATTGCTTGAGGTCAGGAGTTCAAGACCAGCTTGGCCAATATGGTGAAACGCCATCTCTACAAAAATACAAAAAATTAGCCAGGCATAGTGGCGCATGTCTGTAGTCCTAGCCACTCAGGAAGCTGAGGCAGGAGAATCACTTGAACCTGGGAGGCGGTGGTTTCAATGAGCCAAGATCATGCCTCTGCACTCCAGCCTGGGCGACAGAGCAAGACTCCATCTCAAAAAAAAAAAAAAAAAAAAAAAAAAAAAAAAAAGAAGTACAGTAAATTTCTCATTAGAAACCATGCAAGCAAAAAAAGAATGGAGTGAAATGTTGAAGGAGTTTAAAAAAATTGAAACTCCAACACAGAATTCTATATCAAGTAAATTTACCCTTTAAAGTAAAGAAACAATAAAAGCTTTTCAAACAATAACTGAGAGTATTCTTCACCAGCAGATCTATCCTATAAGAAATAATCAAAAAAATCATATTTAGGAAGAAGAAAAAATATAGAGCTCAGAAACTTGAATCTGTATAAAGAAAAGGAGATCACTGAAAAAGGAATAACTGATGGTAAAATAAAATGTTTTATTTTTATTTTTAAAATTAATCTAAAGTGGCTGGGCTTGGTGGCTCATGCTTGTAATCCTAGCACTTCGGGAGGCTGAGGTGGGCAGATCACCTGAGGTCAGGAATTCAAGGTCAGCCTGGGCAACATGATGAAACACCGTCTCTACTAAAAATAAGAAAAAAAAGTATCCGGGTGTGGTGGTGGGCACCTGTAATCCCAGCTACTTGGGAGGCTGAGGTAGGAGAATCACTTGAACCTGGGAGCGCGAGGTGGTAGTGGGCTGAGATCGTGCCACTGGGCTCCAGCACGAGCAACAAGAGCAAAACTCCATATAAAAAAAAAAAAATAAATTAAATTAAATTAATCTAAAGAAACTTAGGTGATGATACTACCAATGTATTAGCTGATCATGGCATATTAGAAAATGAAATTAATGGCAGCAATACCATGGAGATGAGAAGTAGTAATTGGGAATACTTTGTTATGTGGTACTTGTACTACACATGAGGCAAAATAGTGTTGTTTGAATTTAGATTTATATTTTTAAAAATATTTTAATTATTAAAAATATTATTAAAAATTATATTATTAAAAATATTTATTGTAAACTCCAGGGCAGCAAGTGTTGTTTGAATTTAGACTTGCATTATTAAAAAAATGTATTGTTGGGTGCAGTGGCTCATGCCTGTAATCCCAGCACTTTGGGAGGCTTAGGCAAGCTGATCACCTGAGGCCAGGAATTTTAGACCAGCCTAGCCAACATGGTGAAACCCCATCTCTACTAAAGATACCAAAATTAGCAAGGCATGGTGGCAAATGCCGGTAATCCCAACTATTCAGTAGACTGAGGCAGGAAAATCTCTTAAACCTGGGAGGCAGAGGTTGCAGTAAGCTGAGATCATGCCACTGTACTCCAGCCTGGGTGACAGAGAGAGAAAAAAAATTATATATATATATATATATATAGATATAGATAGAGAGAGAGAGAGAGAGAGAGAGAGAGAGAGAGAAAACTCTAGGACAGCAACCAAAAACTATTTTTAAAGAAGTATAAATTATATGCCAAAAGTGTGAAATCATATAAAATGCTGAACTAAAAACTGAAGAGGCAAAAAAAGAAGTCATTAGCAATGAATATAAAACATTTACAAACATGGTTGATATTAATCCTAATATATCAATAATCATTTTAAATATGATTGATCTGAATACACTAAAAGACAGATTTTGTCAGAGCAAATAAAACCAAACAGATAATCAATTAACTATATATTGTCTATTAAAAAAACTGTAAGAAGTTCAAAAGTAAAGAGAAGAAAAATATACAAAAATATAGCATGTTAACAATAAAGAAAGTTGCAGTAAATATGCCAATTTCAGACAAAGTGGATCAAGAGTACTTTCAAGAATAAAATAGGCACTATATGATAAAGAAGTAAATTCTCCGAAAATAAATAACAAAACTGACAATCAAATTAAAAATCAAACATCAAAATATATCAAGCAAAATTGAATACAACTGAAAGAAAATACAAACAAATCTGCTAGTATAGTTGCATACTTCAACACCCTCCTATCAATAATTTTTAGAGCAAATAGGCAAAAATTCACTATGAATATTGTTAAACATCAATAATACTCTCCATTTACTTGATTTAGTTGACATTTATAGAATACTCTATCAGCAACAGAAGACACATTCTTTTCAAGCTCACAAGAAACATTTACCAAGTTAAACTACACTCTAGCTAAAAAAAAAAAAATCAAAATATATTCAAAGACATACAAAAAATGACTATGTTCTCAGACCTCAAGTAATTGTACAGAAAAATAGTAACAAAAAGATAACTAAAACATACTTAAACATTTGCACATTTAAAAAGTTGCTCTCAATAGCATGAATCAAAGAAGTCTCAGGTGAAATAAAAAACATATTTTTAACTAAATGGAAATTTAAAAACAATTTATCAACATTTGTAGCAACCAGTGAAAACAGTGGTTTGAAGGAAGTTTACAGAATTATCTGTATATATTAGAAATGAATAAAGATCTAACATAACTAATCTAAGTTTACATCATAGGAAACTACAAAAAGGAAAAACAATTTAAAACAAAAACAGTATAATTAAAAATAAAATTTAATAAAACAAATATATACCTATGATTTGATAACCTCAGTAAAATGGATAAATTATTTTTAAAAAGCACAATGAACCAAAACTCACACAAAGAGAAACAGATAATCTATATTGGCCTATTATCTACCTTTAATACACTGAATTAATAATTTAATAGTTTTGCAAAACAGAAAGTATTATTCATATAGGTTCATTGGTGAGTGCTTTAATGCCTTTAAGAGAGATAAAAAAGAATTACACCAATATACTCTGAGACCCTAAGTGGCAACCTCACCCCTAAGACTCTGGGTAGCAAATGGGTCTGCTGAAGACGAGAAGGTGGCCCAGCCTGCGAAATTGATATATTAGTTAGAAAGAGCTACCATAACAAATTACCACAGACTGAATGACTTAAATAACAGAGATCTATTTTCTCAGAATTCTGGAGGTCAGAAGTCTAAGATCAAGATGTTAGCAGATTTGCTTTTTTCGAGGTCTCTCTGCTTGGCTTGCAGATGGCGACTTCCTTGTGCTGTGTTTTCACATGACCTTTTCTTCATGCGTGCACTTCTATGGTGGCTCTTTCTCTTCTTAAAATGACACCAGTTATATTGGATTAGGGCCCCACACTAAAAGACCTTTAACTTAATCACCTCTTTAAATGATTTGTCACCAAATATGATTACATTACGAGAACTGGGGATTGGGACTTCAACATAACAATTTTAGGGAGCATGGTTTAGTCTATAACATTCTGTACCCTCCAAATTCATGTCCTTCTGATGTAAAAAAAAAAAAAAAAAAAAAAAAAAAAAATTCAATATAACCTGACAGTCTAAAAGTATTAATCCATTTCATCACTAACTCTAAATTCAAAATTTTGTCTAAATACCATCTAACTCAAGTGTGGGTGAGATTTGAGGTATAACTTAACATGAGACAAAATTTCTCTCTAGCTGTGAAACAAGGTAAGTTATGTGCTCCCAAAATACAATGGTGAGACAGGTATAGCATAGACATGTCCCTTCCCAAAAGGGATAATATGGTGTAACTGTGACCCCACCAAAATCTCATCTTGAATTGTAAATCCCATAATTCCTATGTGCTGTGGGAGGGGCCCTGTGGGAGATAATTGAATCATGGTGGCGGTTTCCCCATACTGTTCTCATGGTAGTGAATGAGTCTCACAAGAGCTGATGGTTTTATAAAGGGTTTCCTCTTTTCCTTGGCCCTCATTTGCTTTTGTCTGCCACCATGTAAGATGTACCTTTCACCTTCCACCATGATTGTGAGACCTCTCCAGCCACATGGAACTGTGAGTCCATTAAACCTCTTTTTCTTTATAAATTACCCAGTCTTGGGCATGTCTTTATCAGCAGCGTGAAAACAAACTAATACAAGGTAGAAATCGAAAAGAAGGTGGCAAAAATGGGTCACAAGCAATCCCAAAACCTAGCAGAGCAAATTTCAGATTTTCAGGTTTTACAGCTCCAGGAACAATACTCCACTGGATCCAGGGCACAAACACTGAGTCAGAGTATTATTTCTGGAGGCCTAAAATCTCTCCTTCCAGGTACACTGAGGCAGCAGTGCTGCCCTTGAGGCCCAAGGCAGGAGCCTAATCCTTAAGGCCCTGGGTGGCTGCCCTACTACTGAGACCCTGTTGTAGCAGCAGCCTGGCCCACTTTTCTAAGAACATCCAAAAGGTAGCTTCACCCTCTGAAACTGAGGAGGAGACAGCCTCACCTATCAGACCTGTAGTGAGAGTATCAGCCTTGCCAATGTGAGAATTATGCTCATGGCCGTTCTTCCACTTTCTTGAAGGATAACACATATTCAAAACCAATTAACTCTATTTTTCTATAATGTAAAATCCCAGAGTCTGAAAGCCATTCTTCACTTTTGTCCATCCCTGATCCTGTTAGTCCAAGCTGGAAGTGTTTCTGATGGTAACACTCAAATCACTATTCTTGGCTTCTGTTGAGATGGCTGATTAGATACATAAATCACACCCTTGATATATCATCACATGATTTTCTGGATACACTCCTCATGTGCTCTCCAGAAAATACTTTCTCGTCTTTTGAAATATGGATAAGCTGAAAAATTTCCAAATCTTCAAGTTCTAGTTCCTTTTTGCTAAACAATGACTTCTTCCATTTCTGTCTACCCTTTTGCACTTTATGAGAAGAGGCAAGGAGATAACAGGCTGCATTTTCAACACTTTGCTTTGAAACAGTTTCAGTTAAATATCCAGGATCATCACTCACGAGTTCTACCCTTCTGAAAAAATACTAGAACACAATTCACCCCAGTTATCTGCTACTTTATAATAAATGCCACCTTTTCTCCAGTGTTTAATACTATGTTCCTCATTTCTATTTGAGGTTGGAAGTCCAAAATCAAGGTGTCAGAAGAATTGCTTTTTTTTTTTGAGACGGAGTCTCATTCTGTCACCCAGGTTGGAGTGCAGTGGTCTGTCTCCTCTCACTGCAAGCTCAGCCTCCCGGGTTCATGCCATTCTCCTGCCTCAGCCTCCCAAGAGCTGGGACCACAGGCGCCCGCCACCACGCCCGGCTAATTTTTTGTATTTTTAGTAGAGACAGGGTTTCACTGTGTTAGCTAGGATGGTCTTGATCTCCTGACCTCGTGATCCACCCGCCTCAGTCTCCCAAAGCGCTGGGATTACAAGCGTGAGCCACCGTGCCCGGCCAGAATTGGTTCTTCTAAAGCCTCTCTCCTTAGTTTGCAAATGGTCAGTTTTTCACTGTATCCTCATATGGTCTTTTCTCTGTGCATGTGCACCTTTGGTGTCTCCTGTGTTACCGAATTTTCTTTTTGTAAGTATACTAGTGAGATAGGGTTACAAATCATTTGAATGAACTCATTTTAACACAATTACCTCTATAAAGGCTCAACTTCCAAATACAGTCACATTCTGAGGTACTGAAGGTCAGGGCTTCAACGTGTAGATTTGTTTAGCAGGGACAAAGTTTAGCTCATAACAGAGATAAACATCCTCAATTTGATAAAGAATATCTATGAAAACCTAGAGGTGACATCATACTTAATGATGATAAACTAAATGCTTTCCCTTAGTATCAGGAACCAGGCTAGGATGCCCTTTTTTACCACCCCTATTCAACAATATACTGGAAGTCCTAGCTAGTGCTAACATGGGTAGGAAATAAACAGTGAGCCTGGAGCAACTTGTAGTGTCAGAAAGTAAGAAAGTGCTAAAAAAAAAAAAAAAAAAAAAAAGATGATGGGGGTTCTCCAAAGAAACAGAACAATTAAGAAACATACGATATATATGCTGTACATTTATACCTACATATACAAATATATACACACGCAGACACAGTGACCAACTGAAGGAGCTCCCAGTGGCTAAAGCTGAAACAATTTGATATATGAAATTGATAAATAAACATTGGATCATAACGCAGTGTTAACAAAATATCAATGAGTCCCTAAAATATAAATGAATGCCTGAATAAATAAATGAGAGAGAAGAGACAAATATTCCATGCATAAGAATTTCAATAGCTTATGTACATACTCTACCATGAAAGAGGTAAAGTCTAACTTTCCACCTCTACGTGTGGACCATATTTTGTAACTTACACTACCTCAAGCCAAATGGCCAAGTTTAATATCAGTGGTAATAAGTCACATTGCTAGTATGTATAGTTGATAAAATGTGTTACGGATTGCTCCTTACCTGTAGTCTTCCATCTATAAACACATTGCATCAGTCTCATCATGATAAAAACATTAGACAAGTCTCAGTTGTGGGACATTCTACAAAATACCCAATTAGTAGTTCTCAAAACTGTCAAGGTCATCAAAAGTAGGCAAATCTAAGAAATTGTAACGACTAAGAGGAGACTAAAATCTATGCTTACTAAATACAGTGTAGCATAATGGATGAATTCTGTAACAGAAAAAAATACATAAGAAAAAAAAGAATTCTGGTTAAATAGGGAGTTTAGTTAATAACAATATGTCAGCATTGGTTCTTTATTTGTAACAAATATACCATACTAATGAAAGATAACAATAATAGGGAACTGGGTTATGTGATAAGGGAACTCTTCATTCTGTATGCACAATGATACTATAAATTTAAAACTGTTCTTGTGTAAAAGGCCAGCTAAAAAAAAAAAAAATCTGGGTGTAGAGGTCAGAGACAGAAATTAGAGATTTGAAGCACAAGACACATTTGCTGTATTGTTGCTAACTTGAAAGTAAGGGAGGTCATGGGACAAGGAGTAAGCGTAGCCTCCTGTAACTGAGAGTAGCCCCTGTGTAGCAGCCAACAAGAAATCAGTGATCTCAGTCCTACAACTACAGCAACTAAATTCTTCCAACACCAACAATAAGCTTGCAAGCGAACAAGGGGAGCAGGCCCGGTGGCTCACGCCTGTAATCCCAGCACTTTGGGAGGCCGAGGTGGGTGGATCACCTGAGGTCAGGAGTTCGAGACCAGCCTGGCCAACATGGTGAAACCCCATTTCTACTAAAAATACAAAAAAATTAGCTGGGCATGGTGGCAGTTGCCTGTAATCCCAGCTACTCAGGAGGCTGAGGCAGAAGAATACTTGAACCTGGGAGGCGGAGGTTGCAGTGAGCCGACATCATGCCACTGCATGCCTGGGCAACAAGAGTGAAACTCCATCTCAAAAAAAAAAAAAGAAAAGAAAAGAAAAAAAGAAAGGGAACAAGGGGGACAAAGGTGCCAGATGAGCAACAAGTCTTGACTCTAGCCTGTTACTATGAGTAGCAAATTTTACTGGGCTGTTTCTAGTCTTCTGACTTATAGAAGTGCCAGCTGATAAGGGTTTTAATATTCCTAAATTTGTGGTAATTTGTAATGCAGCAATGGAAAATTAATACAGAGCCCTAATGAGGAATATAGCCATCTTCTTTCTACTTATGCTGGCTTGATCTGGATTTCTTGCACTGGAGAGTAAGAGAAGGAAGGACGTGTATCAGAATCAGCCTATTCTCCCAGTCTTTTAAGTCAGCTTCTTGCTGAGAGTGTAAATTCTTGCATGTTCTTGCTGGTGTGGTGAGCTAACCAGGAATAAGAACTGTCCCACAAGGGATTCTCCACCTTTTGTGGGGACAAATTAGAGTAAAGGAGAGAGGATCTTTGAAGGGCCTACATGACAGACATTGCAAGCCATGTTGTTCTCATATTGACCTTAATAATAATGAAGTTGAGTCTTTATCTGAATCTTCATGGCTCTTATATCTTAATTCTCAATTGTTTCTGAACTACAGAGGCCAAGGCAATTATTATTTATGGTCCACTTCAAACCTCTCCTTGAGGTTTCATAGGAGTCAAAAAGAGGAAAAAAGATTACCAAAAAAACCTCTTATTTTAAAAAAGGAAATTATTCTCATTATAACTACAAAAGAAAGTGGGGTCAGATTATAGAGGGCCATGGATGCCAGCATGAAACATTTTGTTTTAATGAAATAGAGGCTTTTTCTTGAATCAGGGCATGACACATTGAGAGTGAGGTTTCAAACCGATCATTTTGACAATGATATGCAGTCCATGGGGGGTAGTGGGGAAGAAATGTGTGGAAACAGTTATGTCTATGCAAATGTTATATAAAATGTTTTACCTCTGAGCTTCATATAAAAACTGATCTTGGCTCAAACTGAAAATTGCTAACTAGGCAAGAAGAGAGAATGGTATGAAACATAAAACTGACTCCTTAAAAGCTCAGGACAGGCATATGTGCTTATGAAACTTGATTTTTTGCCAACTAATTTATAAAAAATAAAATGTCATCTCACTACTCTTAGCACTTGCAGCTGTATTTTTGTTTCCATTTGTGGGGTAAATGATTTTTAAAGAATTTTTTATAATAGTCAAGTTTGGCAAAATACAACACCTAAGTGTCATTTGGGGCCCTCATGTTATTAAAAACAGTGGTACTATAATCCTTCAAAGGTAGATTTATCTTTAATATCTCGATATTCTCACTGAATAATTAAAACTAGCATACATATCAAAAATTTAATTTTTAATCACTCTAAACTATGAAGCCCTGTTGGTGAAATTGTGGACTCTGACACTTAAAAGTTAAGAAAGAAAATGCTATTTTAAATTTGCTTTCTTATAGAATTAAAACATATTTGATTAAATTTGAGTTGTGAATATCCCTGCTGGGCCATGGTCTCTCAAATGTGCCACAGAATTGCAAACACAAATCTAACCTGAGTCAGCAGTCAGATTCCAGGTTCAAGATAAATGGGAGGAGATTGACGGTCCAGAGAAATCAAAATATTACCCAGTTCCAACTACACTCCACGGAGTTCTGCCTGGAGGTTTCATAGCTTGCTCTGCACCCCACCACACTATAGTCAGATGCTCCTTACACATTGTCCTGAGGTGGGCTGGTATCTTACAGTGCCCTTGGTGGTGATTCACTATGAGTTCAGTCCTCCAGAATCTTCTCAGGGTTGAGACAGCAACTAACTTTGTCTAACCCGTAACCTCTAGACAAGTTAAGGAAGTAGTTAAATGGGTAAAATATAACATCGGGTTTCCACAATTCAAATTCTGCCTCCACCATGTCATGCCTCTATGTCCTTAGAATACATTATTTTGCTTCTGGAGGCCTCAATTTCCTCATCTGTTAAATAGGATAAAGATAGGGAAACTTAGAGCAATATCTTCTATCTTAATAAGTTATCCTAGGAAACAAAATACGTAAGTGAATAATCTGTGTATTAGAGTTCTCCAAAGAAACAGAACAAATAAGAAACATATGATATATATACTGTATATTTATACCTACATGTACATATATATATACACACAGACACATATCTATCTAATCTATATATCTTTGTCTATCTATCTATCTATCTATCTATCTATCTATCTATCTATCTAGATATATATGGGGGGGAGAGAGAGAGAGAGAGAAATATTTATTATAAAGAATTGGCTCACATGATTATAAAGACTGGCAAGTCTCAAGATCTGCAGGGTGAGTCTGCAAGTAGAGACCTGGGAGAGTCCATGATTTAGTCCCAGGTGTAACCTGAAGTCCTGAGAACTAGAAGAACTGATGGTATGATTCCTATCCAAAAGCTGATGAAACCCAGGAAGAGCAAACATTCAGTCCAAAGACAAGAAAAAAATGCAGATGTTCCTATTTCGAAGACAGCCAAGAAGGAAGAATTAACTTACTCAGGAGAGGGTCAACTACTTTGTTCAATGTAGACCTTCAATTGACTGGGTGAGGCCTACCTACATTAGGGAGGGCAATCTTCTTTCCTCATTCTACTGATTTTGATATTAATCTCATCCAAAGCCACCCAAGAATACTGTATGATCAAATATCTTTACACCCCATGGTCCAATCAAGTTGACACACAAAATTAACCATCACAATTTATGTAAAGCATGCATTCCATTGTTGGGAACATGTTTCATAATGCTAATCATTCTTTTTCATTAACTGTTAACTGTGCTGCACAATTTACTTCTAATATCTCTCAAGTGAGCCCTCATAGTGACATCTTATACTTGAGAAATATGGATGTTTATGGTGGAGAACTATCTTTTTCATGATCACACAGCTACTATTCTACTATTCTAGCAGAGCTAGAATTCAGAACCCCTACTTTCTGGCTACAAAGCCCTGTTCTTACAACCAAATCACAGTGCCCATCCTCCTTTTTAAATAAAGAGCAAACTGAGAAGGCAAAAACCAGAGCCCACAAAACTCCTTCAAAGTCTTAGAGCTGCCAGTTCAGTTCCATGCCAGTGTACACGTTTATATATAACCATGTGTGAAATATCTATGCCATTTTTCTGAGACGTTGAGTAGGTGGCATGTATTTCAACATCTCATCTCCATCAAATGAGAGCTATAACATATATTTAAAGATGATGTCAGCCTTTCTAAATATAATTTTCAACTGTGCTGGGAAAAATATAAACTGCAGCACTGTAATAATCAACATATAAATAGCTCCCACATCTTTGCCATGCAAATTTGGATAATGATATTATGGAAGGGGACTATCAAAAGGGACCTTCTGTTACCACTCTTTCTGCTAACCAGTGAGCAGCTGGGATTGATGACATTTTTAGTTAAAGCCAGTTTGGAAAGGCTTTTATCCCACGGAGATAAGCTAAAGCCTCAAAATAAAACAATCCCAAACTGCCAATGTTTGATTGGTTTGAAGTTGGAACGGAGGTATTAAATTCTTGGTTTTCTCACAGTTTTAGAGAAAAAGCACACAGTTTTCCATTGCCCTTTGACGGCTGACAAACTGAACCTCCAGGCCTTTTGTGTGTGTGAATCGAGGGGTATATTTCCTCTACCTGGCAGTTTTCATGACACCTGAACCCACATCTGCAGGTGGAGAATGATGTCTCACTCAGTCTCAGTGTCTATGCGACTTCCTGAACAGACAGTCCCCCTGCTGGATGCATCAAATGACAGGACCCTGTGAAGATGTAGATATGCTAGTTGTCTCACCATTACCAAAAAGTCCATTGGGGTTTCTTTTGAAAAGGTTCCCGCTTCTCCATGTCTCAGTTGTAGAAGGGCAGGACTCTGGGGGTCCAGGTTTTGTTGGAATGTTGCTAATTCCAGGTACGGGTAGGTAGGTGTTTATATGGTAGGGACCACAAACAGGTAGTTGTCAGACATTTCTGGTTCTGACACAGATTTGCTTTGGGCAATAGAGTGTTGTGCTTTTTTTTTTTCCTTTTCTTTTCTTTTTTTTTTTTCCTAATTTGGATATTTTTAGATGGGGCAGATGCTTCATATTGCCACAGATGCTATATCTCCCTATTGTCTTAAACTTGAGTTTGGACCATTCTTACATGTGACTTTTGCTACTGAATACCACTACAGATGAGATATTCATCAAAGACGATTTCTCCAATAAGTGATCTACACATAGACATTCTCATTTGATCCAGGGAGACACAAACACTGGTGTGGTGAAAGAAGAAGCCCTGCTGGGAACAGAAAATATTAAAAAATGCACTCTGTAGGATGAATTACCACTGTGCCCTTAGCTAGGTGCTTTTTTGGTTTCTTTTTGTTTGTTTGTGTTTCTTTTTGTTTGTTTGTTTTTTGGCGTGTGTGAGTCAGTCCCATAAAATATAGAATACTAAATATCATGTTTTTAAGTCAAGCTCTTTTGTGCTTTAGTATGAGCTATGTATCATATTAGTTGAGTTACTTCTCTTTTTTTTTGGTAGACTTCATTTTTTTTTTTCAAAATTAATCACGATAATTCTTCTGGTCATCATATGCACACCCCGTTGAAATGCAACTGCACCATTCCTCCTCTCTTGACATGGCTCTATTTCTCTAATTCTCAAATCTGGGAATGGTCATCTGACTTGTTTGGTCAATTAGGAGTCAGAAATTTTAAAATGGAAAATTGTTAAATTAGAAAATTTAACCTAAGCAAATATTTGAAAAAATGCTCAATCATTGGGGCTTTTCCTCTCTTGCTGTCCATGACATGAAACTTGAGTCCATGATATGACTGAGCTCAAGCCAGTTTTTCAGACCAGTCTCATGGAGGAGAGTTGAGGATACATGAACAAAACCTACCATCGACTAGATTTACTAAGTGGGTAAAGTCATTGTAGATCATCTAGCACCAGATATGTTAGCCGACTGCAGATATCACCTGAACTAATCCAGACCAGAACAGCTACTCACTGGGACCTCAAAATGCTGAGACACAACAGATGCATATTGTTTTAAACCATTAAATTTTGGGGTAGTTTGTTATGCAGCGAAAGTTAAATGGCATATTTCTTAGCCTCAATTTCTTCAACTGCAAAATAGAGTTGATAATAACTACCTTGCAGTATTACTGTGGGGATTATAAATAACTTGTATAAGTGGCTGGCTCACATAAAGTTTCCAACAAATGAAAGCTGTATTATTCGTTAGTTATCAGTCTGAATGAGCTTCTAAGTCTCTTAATGTTAACACAGATTGAGTTCGAATTTTATGCTCCTGTTCTTTAAAATTGATCTTGACTTCTGATACTTCCTAAATCTGATGATTCAGTTTTAGTGTTGCTCAAAATGACATTATGGCTGCACTTTAATAAATTCATCTCCATCATAGAAGCTTAGAGAAAAAGCCTCAAATCACAGCCCTGACATTTTGGAAGTAAAATTAACAAAAAATGACAGAATTAAGACAGCCATTCTCATCAAGTTAGAAGCTGAAATTCAACCTTGAGTTTTTGAAGCCCAATCAATTATTACAGTTGGAGAAATTCTTGGAGAGTGTCTATTTTATTTAAGCTACACATGTGTTTCACTGTGTGTATGGGTAGATGAATGTGCGTTGTCCTTATCCTCCAAGTTGTAAGAATGCACTGGTGAAGACACACTTATGCAAAAGTAGCTATCCTATGAAATAAACTTCATAGGGTGCCCTGATAGAGCATCCACATACATCAACACAAGGAAATGGGACTGCAGATTAAGATCAACGTAAAAGAGTTGGGAAAACACCAGGATAAAGTAGGATTGAGTAAATTTTCTCAAGTACATTAAGCAAAACTCTTTTAGTTTCATTTTCCAAAGATCTAAATCAAACAGCCTCAAAAACCACAACGTAAACATGAACCAGAATCAGTGTTTTACACTCTTAAAAATTAGTGAAGCTTTGCCTTCAAAGAATAGCTAGATTCACAGGCTCAAGGAAATTTTCAGGACACCCTGTCTCTCAGTTCTCCTATGTTTTTCACTTAGTTGGCCCTGTTTATTCTCAGGTAAAATGAACGCCAATAACACGCTTGACCCCAACTCCAAGTTTGTAACAAACAAGTGGTTTGTTCTTAAACATTCAAATACAAGTCCTAGGTCTGACACTCATTACCCAAAATTGGGCCATACATTCATTCATGAGCCAGTCACTAAAAATCAGAATAAGGTAAGCTCATCCATGCCTCAGAGTCAGAAAGTGGGAATCGAAAAAAGCTCTTACCAGAAGAAGAGTGAGGATATTGGCCCTCGACTTCCAAAACAAATATTCACTTTGGCAGAGTAGGATTTTTACTTTGAGGCAGCGGCGGAGTGCTTGAGTTAAAGGCAAAAGACTAGGAAGGAACATTGTCTCTAATAGTTGAATTGATTGAAATTGACACTTCTAATTAGAAACCAACATATCCTTACCTTTTTTTTCTTTCTTAGTATCTAACCTCATTCAAGAAGCTGAGACAGCCATTTTTACGTGTTTGTTTGATTTTATTTCTGAGAGGAGAAAGCAAATTTAAAGGACCATTTTATGTGTTGTTAATCCCATGCATTATGTTTCAATAGTGCATTTTTTTTTCTCATTTCCCCGAACAAAGAAATGTCAATCCCTGGAGTCTTAGCAACTCAGTGGTTACACCTACTCAATTATGTATTTGGCTCAGTTGTAGAATAAAGTAATCAGATGAAGCCTGGTACAGACTGGCTTGAAGTAGAACAAATATGAGTGAACTCATCCAACAGCGTGCCTCAGGAAAAAAAAAAAAAAAAAAAAAAAAAAAAAAAAATTACGGTTCATTGCTAACCCAGAAAGAGCCAGATTTTGAATGGTGTCACATGTAAACCACTAAGGTAAAGCAGAATTCAGAAGGTAAAAATGAAGCATGACTGCACGCAGGACCCAAGAATATAACAGAAAACAGAGATAGACAAGGTGTCAGAGAGGACCCAGAAATAGCAATCACTCAGGTGGCCCACACAGATACTGAGAGTCTAGGCAAGGCTCAGAGAATTAGCTAGAACTGAGGACAGAGGCTTTAAAATCAGGGCAGCTTTCAAAATAAGGGTGTTTGGGGCCTAAGCAAACTCATATTTTGTGATTGTTTAGTTGTTGCTTTTGTTTTTGTTTTGATTTTGAATCGGTCTACAAAGTGGGCGAAGGAAGGGCAGGTGAGCTGCATAGACAGAAGTGAACAACAAAGATGGAATATTGTGGAGATATTCTACTTCACACTCGCATTGACTTTCCTCCACATTGGACACACACTTACTCAATGTTCCTGGTTAATATCGACTAGTTTCTCAAACCCTGGCTTAGCTATCACCTTCTCCAAGAAAGCTCCCCTGGCTAACTCCATCTCCTTATGAGTCCCCATGTTATCCCATCATATTATTTACCAATTGTATTTTATTTGCCTATTCATTTTTCTGCTTTTCAAAGGCAGAGACCATGATTCAACCACCACTGTATCTTTGGGACCTAGAGTAGTGCTCAATCAGTGTTTTTGTTTTGTTTTGTTTCTAAATAAATCAACAAGCTTAAACTAAGTTCACCTCAACACATGTACCCCTGAACTTCAAATAAAATAAATTTTTAAAAAGTAATTCCAGAGGTATATCCACTTCTGTGACTATAAAAAGAATAAAAATAAAACCTATATTTAAATAAAAAATTATTTAATTAATTTAAATTTAATTTAAAAAATCTAGATTCTTGGAAATCCAGGCAAAAATTCCAAAAAAAGATGTTCATGTACACATTTATATTATTTATGGACAGATGTTCCCCCCCATAATTAAATACACTTTTTTGTAGTTTGGCAGTTTTTCCCTATATAAGATATAAAATAAATTCCCTAAAATTATCTTACTCTTGTTTGGAAACAAAATTATGAGAAGTCAAACTTCTATGGCATTAAACGAGTCACCTCACGTCATATATAAAATAAGAGGATCCATTCTTGGTTTATATTTTTACAAAAGTGCAGTATCTTCATGTTTGTTCTCAGGCTTAAGCACGTAAACAAATATATATTTTTAAATATTCAGTATTATTTGACAAATTATTTCTAAGCTCACCTTTGACTTCCAAATTTGTCCTTACCCTCTTTCTTTCTATACTTCAGGGGTTCACACATGTTAACGTATGTAAGAAAATTTGGCTGTGGATATAAAATAAAGATTTCTGGGTCTTCATCTTAGTATTCCAAATCAGTTGATGGGAAGTGAACCCAGGAATCTGAAATTTTAAAATGTATGTTGTCTTTAATAGACCACAGCTTGAGTACCACTTGGTCTGTTTCCTTTATTCCCATATTCCTTATATTTTTCTCTTATTCCACTCCTGACTATCCTTCAGATCTACCAAACGTCATGAATACAATGGATGGGACTTAAGTAATGCCGAAGAAATACTAACTATAAAGGAGGAATGCATAATTAGAGAATGAATACATGTATGCACGAAGAAGAAAATGAACAAAGAAATAAATGAATAAATATGATTTTCAGGGAGTACTTATGGCTGTGTTTCTATCACTCCACATATTTAGGGACTGCCCAACCTCACCTCTAGGCCAGCTCTGGCACAGGCTTCCTGAGGAAAAACCCCAGCTGAGAGCACTCATTTAATAAGTCCAGAAGGGAAGAAGACACAATCAGGACACAGGTAAGAGAGGGGCCCACAGGAGATTGTTAGCAGAGGTTGATGTCCTACGGTATAATAGGCAAATTTGCCATTTGGAAGAAGCCCACGGGAGATAGCAGGTTCTTGGCTCATTCAGTTTAGTTTCCAGTTAAGAAAATCTCTGTCCATGCAGGAAATTATTTTGGAGGTTAAACTGGCTCAATTCAAATTATAAGGCTACTTGGGTGATTTCCTTGTTAACTGGAGTGGACTGAGATCATGGCTTGGAAACAGAACACAGGTGATAATAATGAGTATACAACTAAATTGGTCTTAAACAAAATTGGCATTGAAATAAAGAGAAATTAATATTGGAATTTTATAGATGTTAGAGCAGTTTTTAAAGTGGCAATAATAGGATTTTTGAACTTGGAAATGATGTTGCTTGTGAAGCTGTGCCTTGGGAGCGTTGGTGTGATGAGAGACCGTTGTGGGTTCCACCCTGGGCTGGCTTGGACTCAACTTCACTGGGTGCTAATGGCTGTGTTGGGGTGCCTAGTGGAGCATCCCCCAGGAGGATGACGAGCTTCCTTTCCCTCCTGCTGCCACTATAAGGTTCATCTTCAACCTGACTCTCTCTGATGGAGAAGGCTCTTGGTTTCAGTAAGAGGCCTTCATTTTGTCCACTAGTATTGAAGCTACCTGGTTTCTTTGTAGCTGGTTTCTAAGCTTTGCTTCCACCTTCCCCTTTTGACATGCCTTCTATCCACTCCCACTGCCCCTGCAGCAGCCTACACATGTACCCTCTCCCTTCAGGCAGACAAATCAAGGAGGTCCTTTTAACACAACTAAAGACTGGTCCAGTTTCATTCACCATCATTCAGCCTGGAAATTTCAGGGATAACTTTGGCTCCTTGTTTTGCCTTCTCTCATTTTCCAAGGCTTGCCTGTTAAAGTTGCTTCTTCTGTTTCACCCCATCTATTCCCATGTTAGTGCTGGCTGATATTAACCCATTCCTGAACAATAAGCATTAGCTTCCTAGTTGGTGTGCATGACATCGACCTGCATGTATGTACTCCTCTCCTCAATGGCAGAATACATCAAAAAAGTTACTTTCATCAATGCTGTCATCAGTGATTGTCAAGTGGATTCTACTGTGCTCAAATAAGTTTACTTCAAACAATATTAACTGAGCATCTATTATATTCCAGGTCTTCTCCTGGGACACATGAGAGACGATGAAGATGGATTATGGAGCTAGAAGAAGACACAGACTCATAAAGAGATGATTAATGTGTAATAAATAAATATAATGTCGGGGTAAACCCAGAGGTTGAGAAAAGGCTTCCAGAAGACTCATTGACATAGTCTGAAAGGATGAACAAGAGATGATGCAGTGAAGGGAGTGAGTACATGTGAGTAGTGGACTACCATGCGTACAAACACATGGAGAAGAGAACAGACAGAGTTCTGGAGGGAGTTTGAGACTGGACTAGACATTTTAATACTAGGAAGGAATGAGTAAGAGATACAACTATAGAAGGGTCAGATCATGCAGGATTTCGTCATTCAGGCTAAGGAGGATAATTTTAACATTATTTGAACTGGTCTCTTATCCAGTAGTTCTCAATATAGTCTCACACCCAGAGGATTAGCAGGCAAGGGGTGATATCCATTATTATTAAGATGACATGTAAAGCTGTAAGATAAATATTAGTTTTAGATGGAAAATAATTCACAATGTGATTTTTATGTTGCAATAAATAGATATATGTGATATATATTATACAATTTGGGTTTCTTTAAACCACAGAAATTAAAGAAATCTCAGGCTTTGAGTGGGTTAATTTTTATTAGAGTCTATTATCTCCTCTTTATTTATTCTCTTCTGCTTTTAAGTTACATATGAAGAGCTATTAGAACCAATGGTTCCAATGACAATGCTTTTCTACCCAAGTTACTCTACTTGGGGGAATAACCTAATGTATGTTCACAAGTATAAATGAGTTGTTTTTGACTCGGTAGTAAAGCAAGTTTTGTATGAGCAAATATGTGTATTTTTCTGGCATCAAGGCTTATTATAGTCATTATATCACCAAATAGTCAATAATAAATAATTAAAGAATAGGAAGATAAATCAACTGATAGATGATAGATAAAGTAGACAGATAAATAGATCATAGTTACATATAAAGGATGATAACTAAGAATAGATGAATGGATGGATAGATAGAAGATAGATATAGGAATAAAAGGGAAGTTCAAAATTATAATATCTACATCTGCTATTATTTCTTTTTTCTGTGACTTTGCATAACTCTGCTACCCTTGGAATTTCCCACTATAATTTCCTTTGGCCTAGGGAAGAGACAAATTGAATTCTTATATCTGTCCGGGTCGTTCAGAAAACAAGAAACAACTTATCTTCAATTCTTATTGTTTATGTGTCACAAATTTGGTTCTTCTCACAGACAGCCTTAATATGTTGTCATATTTTTATTCTTCTATAATGCATCATTTCACCCAAGTTGAAAGATCATTGAGAGCAGAAACATTATTTTATTATTGTACCCCAAACGTAGACTAGCATGGATCTTGTCAGAGGTCCTTAGATGCATATTTAATGTATAAATCATAGACTGTTTTGGTTCATTCCAACAATAAAAATTGAATGTAATGTGCTAGGTTATGGAGGTACAAATAGTTAGGACACAGTTCTAGATACTGAGGTGTTGACTGACTTCATCTAAGAACAGACTTTAAAAGATTTCAGAATTTTAATTTGACATTTGCACTGATTATATTCTCTATGAATTCTTATTAGAAGGGTCATGGTTGCTCTAAGAGTGAGGTGTAGTTGATGACAGCCATATCAGAGTGAAGCTATTTAAATTTAACAATGAATCACAGAGGAATTCAGAGACTTCAAACAGGAATAAATTAATATATTTCTCCCTAATGTCTTGAAATATACCTCTAAGTATGCAATATAATGAGTCCATTACTGTGATTACTTTTTTAGTATATTACCAATGCAGATCAGGTTGAATTATTAGACGATGACAAATAAATATAATAGACATTGGTGCTTGCTCATTAATAACTAACCTCTATATTTTAAACAATGCAGAAGCAGCATATGTTCTCTATTTTGTGTTACCATCATACATACTATAAAAATATATTTGAGTTTGTCTTTTATTGTAGAACATTTTAGGATGATTGAATTAGGTATTTTAATTTTGCAATTAAAATAATTTACAATTGTAGCAGATTTTTTTAACTTTAAAGTACACTCATATTCATTATTTAGTTATAAATTTAAAGGTATTTATACCTAGAAAAAAAAGGATATTTGATTAGTAGGATAAGGGTTATTTTGACTGACTGATGCCGAATTTAATAAATAAGCAAATGGCCGGGCACAGTGGCTCACGCCTGTAATCCCAGCACTTTTGGGAGGCCGAGGTGGGAGGATCACCTGAGGTCAGGAGTTCAAGATCAGCCTGGGCAACACAGTGACACCCCGTCTCTACCAAAAATACAAAATTAGCCAGGTGTGGTGGCACATGCCTATAATCCCAGCTACTCGGGAGGCTGAGGCAGGAGAATCACTTGAACCTGGGAGGCGGAGGATGTGGTGAGCCGAGATCACACCATTGCACTCCAGCCTGGGCAACAAGAGTAAATCTCCGTCTCACCAAAAATAAATAAATAAATAAATAAATTAATTAATTAATTAATAAATAAGCAAATGAAGTAGTTGAGAACCAGAATCATATACTATAAAAACACCAGCAAACTAGAAGAGAAAGTGCATCTGCGTGTCTTGGGAAAATACATTCATAGAATGCTAGACATGTTTAGCCTCCACAACTGCTAAATTCAAAGTGAACTATGTGACACCATCCTTTACTCCCTCCTCAACCAATTTTAACGAGACAAATGTTAAGTCTGGGTAGTTCATGAAGGATCTAGGGCAGATACACATTTTACAGCCACAGGCTCAGTAAGCACAACAAACTGATCAAAAGTTAGTGGAAACAGAAAGAACTGCAGATGATATCAATTTGGCCTCTGAGAAAGGGAAAAGCAATGGCTGACTTTGCTCATGATTTTTCCAAGTATATATCTCCCAAATATTTCCCCATGATGATGCCAGATACATACTTCTTCAGCTTCCCTTATAGGTAAAGAGTGGATTTATGACCCAATAATTACCAATAAATTCAAAGAGGAAGTATGGAGGACTTCTGGGAATGGTTCCCCTCTGGTTAAAAAGAGATATAAGAGAAAAAAATGCACTTTTTGGACGATGCTAAGTAAAGACATGGTGTTCTGGCCCTACAGCAGCCTTGTAACCAGGAGGTGATAAACCAAAGGACCACGGCCAGACACTGAAGATAGTAGACTGAAACAGGAAAAAAGACTTGGTCTCGGGTGACTGTGTTAAGTTTTGAATTAACATATATACAACTGAAGTATCATTAAATTTGTTGGTATGTTAGATTTAAAAATTCTTATTTATTCTAGCCATAGTACTTGGGCATATAATTTGTGTGGTTATAAGCATCTTAATTCATAAATGATTTCATTTTCTGACCTTTAAATCCTCAATTGAATCAATTCCCCACAAAGCCCAGCTAAATCTAAAATAATTTTGTCTTGTGTTTGTCTTCTTTATTTTCACTAAACAGGCCTTTTTTTCTACTTCACCTGTGTTTCTATTTCTCGCAAGCAGCAATGACCAATGATCTTGATACAGGCTTTTCGTGATAGATTTATGAAGTTAAGGGCTTCGACTAAAATCACAACAGAATTCAATTGTGATACAATGGTACCCAGAATATAGGTTAGTCACGTGGGCTTTTTCAGTTATGTGCCATGTGCTATTTCAAAAATGGCTGGAAAATAGAAATTTTATTCATTGATTAACTATTTAGTACTATATAAGAAGTACTGAGAGGCATTTTAAGAATAACTTCAATGCACTTGATATCATTTAACCTACCGTAAAATTGCAGCATAATGCCCAGTGAAAAAGAGTTCAATTGTTCAGAGAATGAGATCGGAATGGAACTTGAATATATTTAATAACTATGTTAACATTTTTTCAGGGAAGTTATCTAATACTTATCCATTTAAATGAATTTAAATGGAAGCTTCTCTCCCTAAAGACTCTCTATTATGAAGTTACAATCTCCAGATTGCCAACTCCATTGTCCAAAGAACAGAGAGTGCTTGGAAATACCTGCCAGACAAACAAGTTCTCACAAGCCTGGGGAGATATTAAGCACTTCTGCGTGTAGCTGCTTCCAAAGATGCCTTTGTATCTCCCGCTTCACTGCTGCTGTGAAGTCGACAATCCTGGAAATGCATTGAGTTTTGAAGCAGGGAGTTTTCAGAGTGACAGGCTTAAAAAATACAATTCACCTTTTGCCCTTCCACTCCCAGCTGCAGAATATTAGGCCTCCTTAGAACTCAGTTTTATAACTCTGAATACGCAGTGATACTTTTAATAAATAGGCTAAGCTCTCCTGGGCCACAGGCTTCCAATTATAGTTTCTAGTCCAAATCCCCCTTTTAAATGCAGATGATTAAATGAGGGTATTTATGATTTAGAAAACAAGAAAAAAAAAAAAGACATGTTCATATCTCCTAGCTAAATACTATAATCTCAATTTTCTTAATATTCAGTGAAATAATTAATAGCAGATTTGAATTGGCTCCAAAATGTTCTCTTACATAAACTGTTGCTAACAAATAACAAAGACACAATCAAGTGGCATAAAATTTATGGGAGGGGAAATCTGTCCTGACTGTATATCAATTTCATACGTAGAATGAGCTGGGCAGCTCTGTGTTACATAAACTGTAGGAAAAGCGGGCTCTCTTTCTGCCTCTGATACGAAGCAGTTTTATGTACGGCATTTGTCATTGAAACTTTCTGTCTCCTTGTGTATTAATTTAGAGTGTTAGACTTTATAATATTTAATAACTCTTGAATTCTATATTTCTATTTCCCAATAAAATACAATTCAGCTATTTTAAGGGCAGAAAATTTGGACCCAGAATACTTACATTTGAAACTGAGCTCCAAATTTCTTGGCAATAGATCCTTGGATACAAAGTTAACTGTGTAGGATCTCCATCTGTAAAATGGAAATGATAATACCAATATCACAATTATATTCAAAAGATGCAAGGACATCACTTATGGAATATTTACTAAATTACAAATTTAAAACACATTTTATATCTCAAATATATCCCAATTCTTGAGTAAGCATTGCAATAGATTGTACCTATTTTGAGGATAATGTGTATTGGTGTTTCTGTCAGTTATAAGAGACCCAAAGTCAATCTTAACATAAACAGAAGTCGTAAGCACAACACATAGGCAAGTAAATGACCACCCCCATGATTTGATTTCATATTCCTTTGAATATATAAATTTTCCCCTCCAAATCAATTTTTTTTCTTTCCCTGGAGGTAAAAGAAGGCCCTCCTGTCTCTATGCAATTAAAGCTTCTTATGAATAAGTCACTGTAGCGGTCATCATAAAACGGATTTCTGGTTATAGGTATGAGATCCCCACGAACCTTAAAAAGAACTTACCTTAATCTTTCCTGTGTCAGGGAGTACTTAGTAGGGTGCCTGGTTATGGGTTGGCATTAAGACAGTTTTGATGAGTGGATAAATGAACGAATGCATGAATTTCTCATTAGAATATCTTTTCCCTTTAACTAAAGTTTGTAGAGGTCTGATTTAAGTTTCTAGTAATCGTTTCATGATAGTGCAAATGAATTTCAGATAATTTCTTGGGTTCATGTGAGGAAAGAGTACTGAGAATTAAGTAGTGATTTGGAGAAAGAAACTAACATAGGGAGAATGAGGTCCCCAGAAACACTGTCCAGCTCCCTTTACTCCCACCCATTTTGTCCGCATAAAGGAACTCTGGATTCTTTCAACTAGGATCACAAAGGTTTTCACTGAGTAAGGAGTGGCAGCTCCCATATAGGAGGCTCCTGCTATGTGCTGAGAACTGTCCTAAGGATTTTGTGTGACTTACCTAAGTTATTCCTCACAACAACCCTAAAAGGAGCAACCCCTAAAATTTTGTTTTTCAGAGGAGGAAAACTGGGGCACCGAGTTTTCCAGAGGTCACTCCTCTGTTTAATTGGCAGGATCAGGATTTGAGAGAATCAAGTGCTCCTAACCACAAACTTTCCCTTTGGAACCCAGAAAAAGCCTCTGAACATTGCCCACTGCTCTATGCTCAGTGTTTGGATGGTGATGCCAAGAAATGTAACAGGAGCTTGCACAAGAACTCTTCTGCATAGCTCTGCTCTAAAGTTCAGACTGAGGGCAGATTGCAGCAGGTTGGAGATGGGTCTTGTAAAGAATGTTTGTGTGTCCCACATGTTTGGCATAGTAGACACCCTCTGTTTGCCTCAAACTTGGCTGAAAAGACAGAATGCCCTGGCTTCAGATAACTCCAAATCTGCACGTATTGTTGATATTGATGTTCTTTCGTCTGGATGGGAATGACAGGCATCTTTTGTCCAGATCTGGCAGACATACCAGAGCAGAGCTGACTCTCTCTGAATGCAGTGTAACCGCCAACAACACAGACACTCCTAAGCCCCCTAAGTAATACAAATGCCCTTCTTTCCTTTGTCTCCACAAATTATTCATAAAAAATTGAATAAATTGAAATGCTATGTAATTTATGAAGCAGCTGAACTCCAAATAGCTCTGAATCCTCCCTTGCCACATGAAGAAAGGGAGGGGAATATAAATCAGCTGGGATAAGAGGCAAGAAAAGAATGCCAAAGTTGGGGTTCCCAAGGGCCCTAACAACCAAGGCAGTTCAGAACTGCAAAAGGTAGGAGCTAGTCCAAGATAAAGTTGATCAGGGGAAGTTGAGCGTCAAATGCCAGACATAATAAGCGTACCCTGAGTTCAAAGAGGAATAAGAAGAAAAGAATATTAAATATAAGCATCGCATATCACATGTTTTCTGTATAACATGTTCTGTCCTCAGCATTTTTAGTGAATTACTTCATTTAATGGAGGTAGACATTGTCATCCTCAGTCAAAGATGAGGCAGTGCTTGCTATGAAGTGTTAGGGATCTCCACTAATGAAGCAAAGCAGAGAGTTGCCTACTGGAAGGCTCAAACCAAGTCACAGAACATTGCTACCTGTAATACAAGGTATGGGCCCCGGAGTTTATGGACAGGTTGATGTGAGATTAACCTGAGGGCGGGTCCTACATATGTGAAAAGTGCCAAAAAAAAAATGCCAAGAATAACTCTCCTCAAGGATGAGAACTATCAGTTAGTGGATTTTTTAAACTGGATTTGGGGTTGAAGCAGAAAACAAACAAAAAAAGATTATGGTAATTAAATGTAACAATTATATCAAATCATTTCAATACAAGGTACAGAATGTGGCAACACATGAATGCTAGACATTTGTAAACTGAAGAGCAGCTTTTGTATTTTCCTATTTTTTTTTTTTTTTTTTTTTTTTTGAGACAGTGTCTCTGTTGCCCAGGCTGGAGTGCTGTGGTACTACATCGGCTCACTACAACCTCTGCCTCCCAGCTTCAAGCGATTCTCCTGCCTCAACCTCCCAAGTAGCTGGGATTACAGGTGCATGCCACCATGCCCAGCTAATTTTTGTACTATTAGTAGAGACGGGGTTTTGCCATGTTGACCAGGCGGCTGGTCTCGAACTCCTGACCTCAAGTGATCTGCCCGTCTCGGCCTCCAAAAGTGCTGGGATTAAAGACATGAGCCACCGTGACTGGCAATGTATTTTGCATTTTTGAAGTAGATACCATTTTCTCCCAAAATGCTTTTTGTCATGAGATTGTCAGATCTGAGAGATGGCTTATTTTTTAGTTATTTTTAGTTATTTTCCTGTGTATAAGGAAATACAGTAAATGAGACATGCAGTTCTTTACGGGAAAACATGTAAATCTTGTTCACTTTCCTTATAAAAATAATTTCCATATTTTACATATTGTATTTTGTGTATGTTTATATATATTTAGACTCTGTGCCAATTGTTGGGTGGTAGGCAGAATAATGGCCTGAAAAGATGTACAAATCCTGTTGCTAAGAGTCTGAGAATATGTTGTATTACAAGGCAAAGGACAATTAAAGCGGCTCATCAGCTGGATTATTTGAGTGTGCTCAATATAATTACCAGGTCCTCAAAAGTGATAAAGAGAAGCGGAGGAGAAGAATCAGAGAAAAAGATGTGATGGTCAAAGTAAATCAGATTAAGGTAACGTGAGACTTCAATTATTAATTCTGGCTTTCAAGATGAAGGAAGGTAGACTATGAGCCAAGCCTGCCTCGAAAAAGTTAGAAAATACAAAGAAATAGATTCTCCCCTAGAATGCCCAGAAAAGAATGTAGCCCTCATGACACCTTGATGTGACCCCAGTGAGTCCTGGGTCAGACTTCTGACCCACAAAACTTTGGGATGAGAAATTTGTGTTGTTTTGTACTGCTAAATTTGTGGTAATTTGCTACAGCAACAATAGAAAACTAATCAAGGTGAAATGTTATCTAAATATATTGCTTCTTTTATTTTTCTTCATAAAATATCATGATCTGGCATTTAAAATTTGGAGGTATTATGCTCATCTCTGATTATCTTCAGAGGGAACATCCGTCTAAAGGAGTCCTGTAGAACTGTCCTCTGGCTTTTCTTTTTCTTTTTGGTTGACAAGTAACAATTCTACATATTTATGGGAGACAGGGTGATATTTCGATCTGTGCATACAATGTATAATAATCACATCACAGTAACTAGCATATGTTTCACCTCAAACCTTTATCATTTCTTGGTTGTGGTGAACATTCAAAATCCTTTCCTCCAGCTTTTTGAAAGTATACAATAAATTAGAGCTAGCCATATTCATGCTACAGTGCTGCAAAACGCCAAAACTCATTCTATCTAGCTATAATTTTTTATCCCTTAATCAACCTCTCTCTATCTTCCTTTCCCTCCTACACTTATCAGCCTCTAATAGCTACAATTGTACTTTCTATTTCTATGAGCTTAAAAAAAATTATTTTGGCTCCTACATGAGTAAGAACATATGGTATTTGTCTTTCTGTACGTGACTTATTTCACTTAACATATTGTCCTCTAGGCTTATCCATGTTGCACAAATAACAGGATTTTATTATTTTTTATGGTAGAATTGTATTCCACTGTGCATCTATACCACATTTTCTTTATCCGCTCATCTGTGGATGGACACTTAGGTTCATTCCATATCTTAGGTATTGTGAATAGTGCTGCAATAAACATGGAGCTATAGAGATTCTTTTTATTTCTTTATATCATTATTATTATTTTTTGAGATGGAGTCTCGCTCTGTTGCCCAGGCTGGAGTGCAGTGGCACAATCTCACTCACTCACTGCAAACTTCACCTCCCAGGTTCAAGCAATTCTTCTGTCTCAGCCTCCCAAGTAGCTCGGACTATAGGCGCATGCCACCTTGCCCAGCTAAGTTTTGTATTTTTAGTGCAGATGGGGTTTCACCACATTGATCAGGTTGGTCTCAAACTCCTGACCCCAGGTGATCCACCCGCTTCAGCCTCCCAAGGTGCTGAGATTACAGGCATGAGCAACTATGCTTGGCCAGCATTTCTTTTATACACTGATTTCCTTTCCTCTGGATAAATATCCACTGTGGGATTGCTGGAATGCATGGTTGTTCTATTTTTAGTTTTTTTGAGAGGCCTCCATACTGTTTTTCATAATGGCTGCAATAATTTATATTCTCACAGTGTATTAAGGGTCTTCTTCTGCATCTTAACCAACATTTTCTTCGTCTTTTAGATAATAGCCATTCTAACTATGATGAGATGATATGTCATTATGGTTTTGATTTGCATTCATCTGATTATTAGTGTTGAGTATTTTTTCATGTATGTTGGTCATTTGTATGTCCTTTTTGAGAATTCCTTTTGCCTACTTTTTAATGGAATTGCTTGTTGTCATTTTCTTTTGCTGTTGAGATTTTGAGTTTATTGTATATTCTGGATAGTGGTCCCTGGTTGCATGAATAATTTTCATATATTTTCTCTCATTCAATAGGTTGTCTCTTCATTTTGTTAATTGTTTCCTCTGCTGTAGAGAAAGTTTTCAGTATAACATAGTTCCATTTATCTCTCAGTCTCTCTTTTTCTTTTTGCCTATGCCTTTGATGTCTTCACCATAAAGTCTTTGCCTAGGCTAATATCCTAAAATGTTTTCCCAGTTTTCTTCTAATCGTTTCATAATTTGGGGTCTTACATTCATGTCTTTAATCCATTTTGGGTTAATTATTTTATATAGCGAAAGGCAGGAGTGTCCAGTCTCATTCTTGTGCATGTGGATATTCAGTTTTCGCAGCACCATTTAATGCACGTTCTTTGCATCTTTTCAAAAATCAGCTGGCTCTAAATGCGTGGCTTTTTTCTAGATTCTCTATTGTGTTTCATTAGTCTATTGTCTGTTTTTATATGAATACCATGCTCTTTTGATGACTATGGCTTTTTTTTTTTTTTTTTTTTTTTTTTTGAGACGGAGTCTCGCTCTGTCGCCAAGGCTGGAGTGCAGTGGCCAGATCTCAGCTCGCTGCAAGCTCCGCCTCCCGGGTTCACGCCATTCTCCTGCCTCAGCCTCCCGAGTAGCTGGGACCACAGGCGCCCGCCACCTGGCCCGGCTAGTTTTTTGTATTTTTTTTAGTAGAGTTTTCACCGTGTTAGCCAGGATGGTCTCGATCTCCTGACCTCGTGATCCGCCCGTCTCGGCCTCCCAAAGTGCTGGGATTACAGGCTTGAGCCACCATGCCCGGCTACTATGGCTTTTTAATATATTTTGAATTCAGGTAGTGGGATGCCTCTGGCTTTGTTCTTTTTGATCAGTATTGCTTTAGCTATTCAAGTTCTTTTGTAGTTCCATATAAATTTTAGAACTATTTCTTTTTTTTATTTCCATGAAAAACATAATTGGTAGTTTGACAGGAATTGCATTGAATTTTAGATTGCTTTGGGTGGTATGGTCATTTTAACAATATTAATTCTTCCACTGAATGTAGTGTGTCTTTCCATTTGTTTGTGATCTCTTCAATTTCTTTCATCAGTGTTTTGTAGTTTATTTTATAGTGTTATTTTGTATCCTTGATTAAATTTATTTTTACCTATGTTAGACTTTTTTTGTAGCTGTTGTAAATGGGATTATTTTCTTTATTCCTTGCTCAGTTAGTCCATTCTTGGTGAATAGAAACACTATGAAATTTTTAAGTTGATTTTTTATCCCACAATTTTACTGATGCAAGATACAATTATATATAAATTCTAAGAGTTTTGTAGTGCAAACTTTAGGTTTTTCTATCTGTAAGCTCATATTTGCAAAGAAGGACAATTTGACTTTTTCTTTTCCAATGTGGATGACTTTTTTTTTTCTCTTGCTTAATTGCTCTGGCTAGAACTTCCAGTGTATGCTGAATGCAAATGCTCAAAGTGGGCATCCTTGTCTTGTTCCAGTTCTTAGAGGAAAGGCTTTCAGATTTCCTGCATTCAGTGTGATGTTAGGTGTGGGTTTGTTATATATGGCATTTATTATATTGAGTAGTGGTTTTTTCTATGCCTAATTCTTGAACACTTTTATCTTGAAATGATACTGACTTTTTCATATGCTTTTTCTGTGTCTATTGAGATGATTATATGGTATTTGTTTTTTATTCTATTGATGTATTTATTTATGTATGTTAAATCATCCTTGCATTTCTGGGATAAATTCCATGGGATTGTGTTAGATTATCCTACCCTTGTAGTCTCTCGATAATTTTTCATTTACTGACTACCACCCCCTACTCCCTGCTCCTTGGCTATAAATTCCGACTTGTCCTTGTTGTATTCAGAATTGAGCTTCCTTTTATACTGATGTCTCTGTTCTCTGTTTACAAGAGGTACTAAATAAAATATAACTTTACTGCTTTATTTACTTATTGTATTTTTCAGCTTTATTGAGGTATAATTGACATATAAAATTTTACATATTCAAGGTATAAAATGTGGTGTTCTCATATACATATAATTGTGAAATGATTACTACAATCAAGATAAATATAAGTGGATTAAATCTTTCAATCAAAAGACATAAAGTGACTGAATGGATAAAACAAGACCCAATTATATGCTGCTTCAAGAGACCCACCTCAGCTTGAAGAACATACATAGACTGAAAGCAAAGGGATAAAAAAAAATCCATGCAAATGGAAACTAAAAGAAAGCTAGGGTAGCTACACTTATATCAGACAAAATATACTTGAAGTCTAAGACTATAGAAAGAGACAAAGAAACTCCTTATATAATGATAAAGGGGCCAATTCATCAGGATATATAACAATTGTAAGTATATATGCACCCAACATTGGAGCACCTCAGTATATAAAGCAAATATTAAAAGATCTGAAAGAATAGATAGACAGGAATACAATTATAGTAGTGGCCTTTAATACCTTACTTTCAACAATAGATAGATCATCCAAACAGAAAATCAATAAGGAAACATTGGACTTGAACCCTACATTAGACCAAATGGACCTAAGAGACAAAGGCAGAGTATTTCATCTAACAGCCACAGAACACGTATTATTGTATTTACTGCCGTTAGCTAGCATCTGGCTCTGGTTCCCTTTGACAATCTCCAGCAATATATAACATATTCACGATATAATGTAGGTAATATATCATAGTCTTTGACTATATCTTCATAACATCAAAGAAATAAATTGAAAGTGAAACACTAATTCAATCATATGTTTACTTTTTGTCTTGTATCCCCAACTACTTTTTTTCAAATTTATGTTTTAAATTGATATATGTATTTGTCATGTACAACATAATTTCTGATGCATATGTATAAATGAATGATAAAATCTAGCTAGCTAACAAATGCATCAACTCACATATTATTTTTTGTGGAAAGAGCACTCAATATGTACTATCTTGGCATTGAGTCTTTTTTTAATCAAAGTGTATTGTCAAGTCTTTTTAAATTTATTTGTAAAAAAATGGCCAGACATTTTAGCATGCTGTGGGCCATGCAACTATATTGTTTAGCTACTGTTTTTTTTTTTCACATGTGCAACAATGAATAAAATTTTAATGTTTAAATAACAATTTCAATTCTCATTATGAGTAACTTACTTAATTTAAAGGGAATGTGGTGTTTTCACCAATTAATACTCTTTTTATGTGTGTGTGTGTGGTGAGGGAGGGAGTCTCGCTCTGTCTCCAGGAGGATGAAGTGCAATGTCATGATCTCAACTCACTGCAACCTCACTCTCCCAGGTTCAAGTGATTCTCCTGCCTCAGTCTGCTGAGTACCCGGGATTACAGGTGCATGCCACCACACCTGGCTAATTTCTTTGCAATTTTAGTAGAAACGAGGTTTCATCATGTTAGCCAGGCTGGTCTTGAACTCCTGACCTTAGGTGATCTGCCCACCTCAGTCTCCGAAACTGCTGGGATTACAGGCGTGAGCCACCGTGCCTGCCCCAATTAATACTTTTCTATGGAACTCTAGAGCTTAGACAAAAACCTAAAAATTCATTCAAGCCAATATTCCATCTTGTCTCCAGAAAGGACAAGTATAGCCATCTGGGCCAAGAGTTGGTGGTACTTTTTTTTTTTTTTTTTTTTTTTTTTTGGTGAGTCTCACTCTGTCATCTAGGCAGTGGCGATCTCGGTTCACTGCAACCTCCACATCCCAGGTTCAAGTGATTCTCCTGCCTCAGCCTCCTAAGTAGCTAGGATTACAGGCTAATTTTTTTTTTGTATTTTTAGTAGAGGCAGGGTTTTACCATGTTAGCCAGGATAGTCTCGATCTCCTGACCTTGTGATCCACCCACCTTGGCCTCCTAAAGTGCTGGGATTATAGGCGTGAGCCACGACACCTGACCGGGCGGTAATTTTTAAGAGTCTGGAGGGTGACTATTGCCCATATTGTTATCCTATACATTTATTACATGCCTTCGACATGAACAGCTTATAACTTTCAATGTATTTAGCCAGAGAAATAGGACATAACTAAATGTCTAAATGAAATGGCTCATATCTAAGACAACTGCTCCATTTATTATGACATTAGTACACTTGGGTTTTTAAGTTCAAAAATTAATCATATATTTAAAAATTCTAGAATTATTAGTATATAACTAAAAATTGACAATAACACTATCAAAATTGTAGTTATTGAGTTATTTGAGTCAGGCACTTTTCTCTTTCACTTAATAATGACTTAACAAATGGCATTTGTTCCAGGCACTTCTAACCATACAAAATGGAATAATGTAGGTTTCAAATTTGAGGAATACAAATGCAGTTGAGTAAGTAATGAACTCTACTTATATAATGAGCTGCAATATGTGGTAGAATTGTAACGCAAGTATATTATATCTCAAGGCACTTCATAAAATGACTACTCACTATTAGACTGGATATTTAAAAGGCTTTATAGTAGAGGTGGCAAGTAAGTTAATCCTTGAAAGGTGAGTAATATTTGATGGGCTGGATAAGGAGTATGGCTTATTTAGTGGAGCAAAGAGCATGAGTAAAGTAGACACAGGGCAGAGTGTATTTTTGAGGTTCAATGAATAGTTCAATTTAGCATAAATGTAGAGCATGGGTGTGAGAAAATTTTAAGATAGTACTAGAAAATGCTTTATGTCCAGAGATTAGAAGATCATTTAGAGATCGGTGGAAGTGATTCTAATTATTTGTGCTCCCCTGAGTTAAAGTACTAGTGTTAATTAGGACAGTTGGGAGAATGGACAGCCTATAGAAAAGGAGCTATTATAAAGTTGCTGGAATAATCCATAGAAGAGGTAATAATTGTCTGAACTGGATTGAGGCAGAAGGGATAAAGGGGCAGCACATATTCCAGAGATATGGCAGCATTCCCAGAACTTGTGTCTCTGTCACTCGGGTAGACTAAGAGAACAGGAGGAGCTATTGATAACTCCCAGGGTTCAATCTTTTATAACAGATCTTTTCTGACATTCTTGGAAATAGAGATTAGTCAGAGTAGCTATTCTGGGTGTTAAAAAAACAAGAATGAACTTGATTTGGGGATATGTTGCTTAAGGACGCCCTCGGGACATTTAGGCAGGGATGATCAGCAACCATTAGAAATAGAGGATGACTGCTTGGCAGAGAAGCTGATGGGAACCTGTCGATATGGAAGATGTCAAATAACACACTGGAATGCAATTTCAGAGGGAGAGAATTTAGAGAAGATAAGGGAAGTGAGTTCAAATAGAAGCTAAGGGGAGACTTACAGTGAGGTATCAACAATAAAGATTCAAAGAGAAGATACAAAGGAAAGAAAGGGTTCCAGTGAGGAATATTGGAGTGAGGTCAAATGATGAGATGTCTAAGATTGTAACTATATTTTATCTCTACAAAGCAGTAGTTCTAGGAAAGTGGCAGGGGTAGAACATATATTACAAGGGGCCCATGAGTGAGTGTACAGGAATGCGGAGAGTGTGAGAAAACATGCATTTCCAAAGGGTTTCATAATTTAAGATGCATATTTGGAACAGGATCTTGGTGTGGTGGTGAGGTGATTAATGCCATTCATTTGTGCTAAATTAGTATAGTAAATGCAGTTGCATGAAAAAACCAATAAAACAGATGCAGATATGAAAATTAGGAGACTGATTATATTTATTTATGTGTATAACATATTATATATTTATACATTAATACATGCATAAACCACTCTTAGATGCATATACCATTTTGTTTACGGGTTTTTTGTTTGTTTGTTTGTTACTTTGCTTTTCTGAGACAGAGCCTCACTCTGTTGCCAAGGCTGGAGTGCAGTGGTGTGATCTCGGCTCACTGTAACCTTCGTCTCCCGGGTTCAAACGATTCTCCTGCCTCAGCCTCCCGAGTAGTTGGGACAATAGGTGTGTGCCACCATGCCGGCTAATTTTTTGTATTTTTGGTAGAGACAGGGTTTCACCGGGTTAGCCAGCCTGGTCTCAATCTCCTGACCTTGTGATCCACCTGCCTCTGCCTCCCAAAGTGCTGGAATTACAGGTGTGAGCCACCATGCCTGGTCTGCATATACCATTTTTAAAAAATATATCTAGATTCAAGTTTATGTGCCTTTAAGTTCATCCAGGATCCTTGTCAAAATCTTCTCCTAAATGGGAGAATTGTGTGGAAATATTTCCCTTGTAAAGCTGTTAAGGTTTTTAATATAACAGGAATAGCAGTCCGCTAAATTTTATCTGACTTCCTAGCCTGTTAATTTGGAGATGCTTTGAATCACTACTTATCTACATAAATATCAGAAATTTTTTTCCATCAAGAGAAATGACCAACCGTTCATGAAGTTGGAAGCTCCAGCAGATAATCCATGTCACCAACAGAAACTCCAGTTCTATGTTAAACAGATCAAATCATCTTTGGAAATTTCAGATATAAGAAAGTTAGGTCTAGAAAACCACAAAGATTTGGGCTGATGACTATATATTTCAGCCAGGGATGATGGAAAGCCTCTTTGGTAATCTGCACATTCCTTACTTCCTTCAGAGAGCCTAAATATGCAGTGACTTCAAAGTTCAAAATAAACTATTAATGATAAAAGAAAATAAGCAAAAAATGTGTAATATAGAAGTTTTCGGTATTAGCAGAAAATGCAGGTGGTGATTTAGAGATGAATTTTTTGAAATTCCTATGCCAATTCCAGAAATTCAGGCAATTCTTGGTAGTTCGTATGTCTTAAAAGGGGGCCAACACCCTCATGGTCATTATTACAGCATGTCCACGTATAGCTTGGTATACATAAACCAAACAACAAAAAGTCATTCTTTGGATGGCAGATTCTAAGTTTTAGCGTTGATTTGCAATCTTGAATCCAGTTGAACAATTTGTCCTTGATTCAATTTCTTTTTAATTAAATTGTACTATGATATTTTGAATTTGTTTGATCTTTTTTCTGTGAGTTTTCTTTTTTTCCCATGCAGACACAATAACTTTCCCCCTCAGAATAGTCTGTATGCTTTACTATAAGACATTGTATTTTTTTAATGTTTCTGTCCCGGTGCAAAACTGAATTTTTTGAGAGTAGAGGTCAAGGCTTCAGCTTGGAGAACCTCGACACATTTTTACAGAAGAACCTGAATATACCCAAAGAGCTATTTCCCAAAACAATTTATATGCACAGAAAGAGTTGTGATTTCTTTTTTCCCCTTGACTTTCACAGAAATAAAGGGCTAATATCACCAGCGGGCAAATTTTGTAAAATTACTCTCCAAGTGTTTCAACAAAACCTGCCAACACAACTCAAGCCCAAACTTCCCCCGTCCCTGCTTTGTGGCAAAGGGCCTCACTGGGAACGGCTGCCAGTCACACAGACAGAGCCAAATTGTTTAGTGGATTTGGGAAGTGGACAGATGTTCTCCCGGGACGATGGAGACAGGCACTGCCACATACATTTTCACTTGATGTGTTAACCAATATTCTTAGCCAATTATTCAGAGGCGACCAGCAGTTAATGCATGCAAAGGCAGGAACTAGAATCATCACTCACGGCTTCTACACATCCCCAAACTCCTGCCAAAGTGTTAAATACCTCTTGGGCTCTGAAAAACACAGAGTGCATTTGCGTGCCCTTGGATGTGCTCCTTGAGACTTCTATGAGAACATCTAAAGCTAATTATGAAATGGTCATTGTGAATGAATAAATATGAGAAAATAAAACAAATGCTGAGGTTGTATACTTCAAAATACTAAACATTAAAGAATGAGTTTTACATATGAAAATGCATTTGAGGTCTCAAAGGTAATTACCCCGAGGCACTGGAATAGTGTAATAAAAACAATAGCAGCTGGGCCACACCAATGATATACTGTGCTAACTGCTATTAAGCTAATTTGCAGCAGAACTATGGTGTAATAAGATCTATCATTTTTCATGGAAAAATAGTAAAACATAAAAAGGCTATGTTGTCCATTTTATTTGGAGAGATGACAGCAAAAGAAAGTCAATGATTAGAATCTTTACTTTCCAAACATCCATATGCGTAAAGCCACAGTTTTGCTAACATTTTCTCTCTGCCCTATGATTTAAAAAAGGCAAACTTGGAGCTAGTACCTGGAAAGTAAGAAGATAAAGGGATGTAAACATTGTTTCCAAGAAGCTTGCAATGCTAGTCATCGTATTTAAATTAGCAATTTCTCCTAGAAGAAATTGTATGACATGAATATATATATATATATATATGTATGTATATACATACATATGTAAAATAGTCATTTCTGTAATAAAGTTTTTTAAACAAAGGTATCAATGTGGCAGACTATAGAACTGTATCTGCCAGTGTCCTGTCTGTAAAACAACAATGCTCTGAGTTTTTCAGAAATACATAATATAATAGAGGAAATTGGTTAGTCAGATAATGGAATACTGGGAAACCAAACAGGTGACTAAAAGGCCAGCCAGAGATGACCAACTATAGGAGGCATCTATCAGTTTCAGAATGGGAGAGAGCAGAGAGCATTGTACCACTCAAACCTGGGGACACCATGTAGGAGCTGGATCCAAGGAGAATGACTGCCCCAGGGTATCTGAGACCACAGAAAGAGGGGCTGAAGGAGGTGAGAGCTGGAACCATAAAGGACATAGTAACTGCATTAAAAACTGTTTTCAGGCAGAAGTGGGATTAATACCTTGATTCTCCCTTTCCTACACCCTCAGGTCTCCTGCAGGTGCTTCCTCTTGGCAAATCCAGCCAGAAGCCAGTTAGCAAGGTATCTAGCAGGAAAAACTATATCTAGCAAGGTATCTAGCTATATATTGAATGTTTACGTTTCCCCAAAATAAATATGTTAAAATCTAATCCATCCTCACTATGATGATATGCGGAGGCCTTCAGGAGTTGGGGTCCACTCATATGCATGGATTTAGTGCCCTTATACAAGGGACCTTAGAAGATTCCTTCCCCCTTTTGCCATGAGAGGATATAGTTAGAAGTCAGCAGTCTGGGCCTGGCATGGTGGCTCATGCCTGTAATCCTAGCACTTTGGGAGGCTGAGGCGGTTGGATCATCTGAGGTCAGGAGTTCGAGATTAGCCTGGCCAACATGGTGAAACCCTGTCTCTACTAAAAAAAATACAAAAATAAGCCAGGTGTAGTGGTACGTTCTTGTGATCCTAGCTACTCAGGAGGCTGAGGAGGAGAATCGCTTGAACCAGGGGGTAGAGGTTGCAGTGAGCTGAGATCGCACCACTGCACTCCAGCCTGACAAGAGTGCAACAAGAGTGCAACAAGAGTGAAACTCTGCCTCAAAACACAAAACAAACAAACAAACAAAAAAATCAGCAGTCTGAAATTCTGAAGAGACCCCTCAGCAAAACCCAGCCATGCTGGCACCCTGATCTCAGATTTCCAGCCTCCCAGTGAGAAATAAATTTCTGTTGCATATAAGCCTCCCAGCCTACAGTAATTTGTTAGAGCTGCCCGGGCTAAGGTACTGGGACACAGAGCCTAGAGAGAGCAGACGAAGTGAGAGAAACTTGAAAAATGACCAGCACTCTTTCCAAAGCATAGCCTTGCTGTTCCACCCAAATCCACATGACCACAATCTCTTCCCTAAATGACTACAGTGGTCTGCCACAGCTCCCCTATTACAACTCTGACTTCCCTCCCTTTTCCACACTGGAGAAAGAATTATCTCTTCACATTCCCTAATCTGATCACAAATACTCTAGTCCCTTTACAACCTTTCAATGTCTTTTACTGCTCTTGGGAGAAAGACAAAACTCTTCATGTGACTGACAGGCACCTTTATGAGCTGGTTCGGCCTAGCTCTGAGGCCCATCTCAGTCACTAGTCCTTTACTGTCTATATGATGGTGGTTCTGGTCTCCTTGACAAGTGGTCATTGATTCATTCAATCACTCAGCAAAACTTTATTAGGGGTGTATTAATCTTTATTGGCACTGCTGATAAAGGCATACTCAAGGCAATTTACAAAAGAAAGAGGCTTATTGGACTCAAAAAAACAAACAAACAAAAAAACCAAAAGAGAAACAGTTCCACATATCTAGGGAGGCCTCACAATGATGGGCAAAGGTAAAAAGCACGTCTCACATGGTGGCAGACAAGAGAATAGAGTTTGTGCAGGGAGCCCCCCCTTTTTTAAAACCATTAAATCTTGTGAGGCTTATTCACTATTACAAGAACAGTATGGGAAAGACCCACCCCCATGACTCAATTAATTCTCACCAGGTTCTTCCCACAACATGTGGGAATTATGGGAGCTACAAGGTGAGATTTGGGTGGGGACATAGAGCCAAACCATATAATTCCACCCCTGACCCCTCCTAAATCTCACGTCTTCACATTTCAAAACCAATCATGCCTTTCCAAGTTTCCCAAAGTCTTAACTCATTTCAGCATTAATGCAAAAGTCCACAGTCCAAAGTCTCATCTGAGACAAAGCAAGTCCCTTCCTCCTATGAGACTGTAAAATCAAAAGCAAGTTAGTTACTTCCTAGATACAATGGGGCTATAGGCCTCAGGTAAAGACAGCTGTTCCAAATGGGATAAATTGGCCAAAACAAAGGGGCTACAGGCCCCATGCAAGTTTGAAATCCAGCAGGGCAATCAAACCTTAAAGCTCCAAAATGATCTCCTTTGAATCTATGTCTCATATCCAGGTCATACTGATGCAAGAAGTGGATTCTTATGTTCTTGGTCAGCTCTGCCCCTGTGGCTTTGCAGGGTATAGCCTCCTTCCTGGCTGCCTTCACAAACTGGTGTTGAGTGTCTGTGACTTTTCCAGGCACACGGTGCAAGCTGTCAGTGGATCTACCATTCTGGGGTCTGGAGGATGATGGCCCTCTTTTCACAGCTCCACTAGGTGGTGCCCCAGAAAGGACTCTGTGTGGGGGCTCCGACCTCACATTTCCCTTCTGCACTGCTCTAGCAGAGATTCTCCATGAGAGCACCATTCTTGCAGCAAACTTCTGCCTAGACATTCGGGCATTTCCATACATCCTCTGAAATCTAGGCAGAGGTTCCCAAGCCTCAATTCTTGATTTATGGGCACATGCAGGCTCAACACTGTGTGTAAGCTGCCAAGGCATGGGGCTTGCACTCGCTGAAACCACTGCTCAAACTCTACATTGGCCTCTTTCAGCCACAGTTGGAGTGGCTGGGATGCAGGGCACCAAGTTCCTAGGCTGCACACAGCACAGGGACCCTGGGCCCAGTCCACAAAACCACTTCTTCCTCCTAGGCCTCTGGGCCTGTGATGGGAGTGGCTGCTGTGAAGACCTCTGGCATGCCCTGGAGATATTTTCCCCATTGTCTTGGGGAATAACATTCGGCTCCTTGTTACTTATGCAAATTTCTGCAGCCAGCTTGACTTTCTCTCAGAAGGATTTTCTTTTCTATCACATTTTCAGGCTGCAAATTTTCTAAACTTTTATGCTCTGCTTCCCTTATAAAGCTGAATGCCTTTAACAGCACCCAAGTCACCTCTTGAATGCTTTGCTGCTTAGAAATTATTTCATCAGATATGCTAAATCATCTCTCTCAAGTTGCAAGTTCTAACAAATCTCTAGGGCAGGGGCAAATGCCGCCAGTCTCTTAGCTAAAACATAACAAAAGTAATCTTTGTTCCAGTTCCCAACCATTTCCTCATCTCCATCTGAGACCTCCTCAGCCTGGACCTTACAGTTCATATCACTATCAGCATTTTGGTCAAAGCCATTCAACAAGACTCTAGGAAGTTCCAAACTTTCCCACACTTTTCTGCCATCTTCCAAGCCCTACAAACCATTCCAACCTCTGTCTGTTACCCAGTTCCAAAGTTGCTTTCACATTTTTGGGTATCTTTTTATCAGTGCTCCACTCTACTGTTACCTATTTACTGTATTAGTTCATTTTCACGCTGCTGATAAAGATATACTCAAGACTGGCCAATTTACGAAAGAAAGAAGTTTATTGGACTCACAGTTCCATGTGGCTGGTGAGGCCTCACAATCATAGCAGAAGGTGAAAGGCACATCTCACGTGGTGGCAGACAAAAGAAGAGAGCTTGTTCAAGGAATCTCTGGTTTTTAAAACCATCAGATCTGGTGAGATTTATTCACTTTCATGAGAACAGCATAGGAAAAACCCATCCCCATGATTCAGTCCCTCCCATGACATAAGGGAATTTGGGGTGCTACAAGATTAGATTTGGATGGGGACACAGCCAAGCCATATCAAATGATCTAGTTCTTGTCAGGCATTTTTCCTCATTCCAGAGAAACAATAGTTAATAAAGTAAAACAGATGCAGTTTGGAATTGCCTAGAGCATATTTTAGTGTATTAGTATGGAGGGTCAGGCATTTAGTAAATACCTGATTATAGAGTATGTCAGGTGGTTAACAGTGCTATGAGGGATGCTTTTACATAACAGCAGGAAATCTTTTCCAATCATGTGATACTTGTGCAGAGGCCTAAAGAAAGTGAGGGAGAAACTCCTATTCTAAAGCTGTATATGCTATACACACGGAAGAAAGAGCTTACTTACCAGGCAGAAAAGAGCAAAGTAAAAAGTATCAGAAATAAATAATTCTAGAACTTTCTATGTCTTTACTTCAGAAGCGAATTTTATTTTCCTTTCACAGCACATTGATTGGATCCTTTTGTAAAAAAAATAAATAAATAATAAAAATTTTAAAAGCCTCTATAACATACAGATTCTTGTATAGATTTAAACTTAAATTATATACTCATTGGTATAACAAGTTGATAAACAGTTACCTTAACTACTTGACTGTATACTCTTTGACGCTAGTGACTGAGTTTCCATCAGAAAATAGGTATTGGTCAGGGCATTGAGGCTCATGCCTGTAATCCCAATATTTCTGGAGGCTGAGGCAAGAGGATCGCTTGAGCCCAGAAGTTTGAAACTGCAGTGAGTTATGATAATGCCACTGAACTCCTGCCTGGGTGACAGAGCAAGACTCTGTCCCAGGAAAACAACAACAACAAAAATAAAGTAGATATTGCTTCATAAAAGACAGACTCCAAATAAAGTGGCTTCAAGAAGTCAGAGGCATATTTCTCTTGTATACAACTGTTATGCCTTGTCTGACAGCTCCCCGATATCAGAAACCTGGGATCTATCATATTTCTCTACTATTCTTAGAATATTTCTGTGTTGTCCAGGGTATCTCATTATTACATTAACAATCTAGGCTGCAGAATAGTGGAAGATTAGCCAGAGCAAGAAAGACAATCTCTCCCTATATGGTCATGACCCAGAAGTTGCACATACCACTTCCCCTTATATTTTCCATTAGGCATAACCTAATCACATGACCACTCCAAGCCAAAAGGGAGGCTACGCAGGCATATGTTCTGATTTAAAAAAATGCTATTTCCAAGAAAAAGGGAAGGGTAGATATTGAAAGACACCTGGTGGTATCTGCTATGCCAAGCAGAAAGAACAAGGAAGTCAGAGGCCTAGAGATACATATGTGAGTCAGCATCCTCAAACAGAACTAAATTGAGTGCCTTGACTAAAAGCATATAGGATTATGACTGGAAGACAAAGCAGAACATTAAAAATGCTACAAAACATGTGAAGAAAAAGCTGAAGGTATTTTTCAATGTGCTATATTGTATAGTCAAATCACAACTTAAGTTGGTATTAGGGAGCATGAATGAAGCTCAAACATCAGTGCCTAAAGTGAGAGTATCACCTTAGTGTTGAAATTATAATTGTCTTTCCTCTGAGAAATGGCACACTGAAGACGAACATCTATGAATACTTTCTTTTTTTTTAAACAGAGTTGCACTCTATTGCCCAGGGCAGAGTGCAGTGGTGCAATCTCGGCTCACTGCAACCTCTGCTTCCTGGGTTCAAGTGATTCTCCTGCCTCGGCCTCTCAAGTAGCTAAGATTACAGGTGCACACCACCTTGCCCACCTATTTTTTTGTATTTTTAGTAGAGATTGGGTTTCACCATGTTGGCCAGGCTGGTCTTGAACTCCTGGCCTCAAGCAATCCACCCGCTTGGCCTCCCAAAATGCTAGGATTACAGGCGTGAGCCACCGCGCCCAGCCTATAAATAATTCCAATAGTCACTTTTCTTCTTATACATGAACAGGTTACTGTTTCCTTAGCTACCACCATATGAAGGAGCTACATACATTGCATATAATAGACTGTAGGAAAAACCCTTGCTTTCTTGACCTTTAAACATTGGAAACAACCTTCAAACCACAGAATAAAACAAAAGTCAACTGAGAGAACTATAGATCATATAATTTATTAGGGGCATTACCTTCATAAAGTGGAGTCTACAAACTTTTTCTGTAAAGGGCTTGATGGTAACTACTTTAGGTCTAGTAGGTTATATGGTCTTTGCTGCAAATACTTGACTTTTGCTGTTGTGGCATTACAGTTGCCATAGATATATGGAAATAAATGGGCATAGCTGTTTTCCAATAAAACTTTATTGACCTAGGCAGGTAGCTGGAATTGGCCTGAGAGCCCTAGTTGGCTGACCCCTAGTCTAAATTGTTAGCATAATAACGTTTTATTGGGGTGGGGAGCATATTTTCTTTTTTACTTCCAAAGGCAAATAAACATGTAATGCTGTTCCCCTTCTTAGCAGAGACTCTTAGAGCATACCGTAGTGTTTCTTCTCTTGTTAATTATGCAGCACAAAGATTCATGTGACAGAAGCAGAGGAAGGAATGGCCATAGGCATCAGTTTATAGGAGGCAGATTTGAGCCTGAGCCATAAAAAAATGCATATAAATTTATCACTATGAGCTTTCTACATTTTATATCATTCTATCCTCCAATGCTTCTGTGTAGTTTCAGAACCACGAGAATTTAAAGAAAAAAAACTTTTTTAAAGGTCTTCAGATGAACAAGAGATGAAGCCAAATCAAGGTTTCAACTCAGATGCCTCTCATTCATCACACTATTAACCTTCTAAATGTGGTGCCTGAGGAGGTCAGGAGTTAAGAAAAAGATTGTCACTCTTCTGGTATCAGGAGCTCTATCCTCCCTTCACAGCAGTCCATCTCATTAATGCCCAGGTCATTTTCAGCAATGCTGTCCTTACTTCCACCTTGTGTGGTCATAAGTCTAATACAGAAATAAAAGATTTCAAGAATTTTTATAGCATTGTGCCAGAGTGATACCAGCAGGTTTTAGAAAGTTTTTCTTCTATAGCATCACAATGCACGATACCTGCAACAATTCCAAGTCTGAACTGTGTCAAACTCATATCAATTTATTCCATGTTTAATGATTTTCTGAAATGTAAGCACTATGATTTCCAATATTTACCACTGGGCATAAACAAATGCACATTTTGGCTTTCCATTATTCCCCTATCCATGAACAACAGTAGTGGCTCAATAAGACATTAAAGGATCTCACACTCCATGGCTGCAGTCACCACATAAAAGGCTGGCTTAAACAGCAAACTTTAATTAGAGTTTGGAAAGAGCATTTTTGTTTAAGTAAAATAAAAACACAGGTGGTTTAGTGAGTTCACTCTGAGTATAAACCCCCAAACGCCATTTAAAAAGCAAAGTAGTTAAAGGATTTCATTTTTTCTGGTCAGCTCTATCCCAGGTAGAAGCAACAACCCTACCATTTTTGAGAACATGGGGTGTTCAAGTGCATTTGGCCCTTGGCCAGCTGTTACAAGCCTTAATATTCTCTAACTAGAGAAAAGTGCTCTCCATTAAAATGCCAGGCAGTTTTCAAGCATAATATTGCGTATGCCTTTAGTTTTCCATGGCTATCTTAAAATTTTCTCAGGATCATGATTTTTTGGCGCCTGTGCACTGCAACCTTCCCCACTCCACACTACCACTATTGGAGGAATATTATGCTTCTTTTCATGATCTCTTGTAAGAGCCTAGTCCTTCATCTTATGTTTCTGATTCTTTCCATTCTTCATTAATGAAGACTTTTCAAAGCAATAGTTAACTTTGGCATATGCTTCTAGACAGATAATAGTCCCAAACTCCAACCAGTGACTGATTTGCTGACAATCACTCATCAGCATCATCACCAAATATCGAATTTGGTCTTATTTTGAATGCTGGATGAACAACTAATACATAATGAGTGGAGATCTAGGCTGAAGTAATAGTCTGCTTATAGGTGCCCCAGGATTAAGTTGAGAGCTAATGTTTGTCAATGGCAAGCACTAAGATGTACACAGGTTTTTAAAGCTGGATTGCTGAGGTTCAAATTAGCTACTTTCTGGCATGGGAATTTATAAAAATCTGCTTAATTTTCTTGTTGCTCAATGTCCTCATCTGAACAATGGGAATGATAGCATAATATTTACATCAGAGAGGTATTTTGAGGACTAAAGGGGATGATATGTGTGAGACATTTAGAATAAAGACTGACCTGTCATAAGGGCTACAGTCGCATTAGCTATTACTATTTTCATGGTATGTGCCAAAGGTTAAGAGCTTGCTCTCTATTAAGAATTTAACCCACGTCATTTCATTTACTCTTCAATCAAATCTGGAAAGTTGTGTGTTTGAGAAAACAGATCTGAGATTTGTAGCTCAGAGTTTTACAGCGGTAGAATGGAGAAACTAGTCTGACTTCTAAATTTATAACACAATAGCAGAATGAAAGCATTTAAGGGTACTTTTCTCACAGACTAAAATAAAAAAGCGAGGTTGTTTTTCAGAGCACATGCATCTACAAACATTGTAATATATATTTGCATATGTACATACTTTCTAAGCACTATTAAATTTTTGCAAAATATGTATATTTAAATATATTATCTCCTCTAAAATCATCAAGAATACTTTATGCCTTAGTACAGATGGTAACTTGGATTAGAAGCACATGTCAGTAGCACTGATCTTGCAGTCAGCATCTTCTCATTATCCTTGACCAGTTATATGACTATTTTTGTAAAATTAAAGCTGTAGTTTCTTTTTTCTTTTTTTTTTTTTTTTTTTTTTGAGACAGAGTCTCGCTCTGCCGCCCAGGCTGGAGTGCAGTGGCCGGATCTCAGCTCACTGCAAGCTCCGCCTCCCGGGTTTACGCCATTCTCCTGCCTCAGCCTCCCGAGTAGCTGGGACTACAGGCGCTCGCCACCGCGCCCGGCTAGTTTTTTGTATTTTTTTAGTAGAGACAGGGTTTCACCGTGTTAGCCAGGATGGTCTCGATCTCCTGACCTTGTGATCCGCCCGTCTCGGCCTTCCAAAGTGCTGGGATTACAGGCTTGAGCCACCGCGCCCGGCCTGTAGTTTCTTTAATAATACTTTTCAGCTTCCTCAGAATTATTACTAATATTTCTTAGCTTACTCAAATGTATGGCATATTATGGAGGTCGTTTGGTCTTCTTTGTGGCATTTTTATGTTATTTAACTTCCTTCCCAGGTTCTTGATCTCTTAGTGCATTTTACTGCATTGTCTCTAGCCTTTACACAGCAGTGTTGTAGAATATTTAAGAAGATTTTAAATTATAATAATCGTGTAAGCACAGAGCTTGCATCACCAAAGCATCTGAAGAAGTTTCAATACAGGGAAATAACTGTGAGATTCAAGTAATACCAACAAGGATTGTTAGTATTTCTATTTGCCACATAAATGGCACTTCCTTTTGACAATATTAAAGTACAAAATATAAGTTACCTAAATCGTAATCTTGGAAATTTTGTAATCCTCGATGAATTCTGAAGATTTGGGAGATCTCACATACTTTCAGATTAGGCACATACGATTATAGCTTTATATTACATTATGATATTATATTTCAAATCCACATAAAATGCTTCCAGACTGCATATGAATATAGCTTATGAGCCCTCCTATTCCTGTTTCTCCATATCCCCAGCAAGTAACCCTCATGATTCTTCTGTTGTGTTGCTCATTGCATTGATTTCACCTGAGTATTATGGCATTTAAGGCCAAACATCCCATTCAGAGAAAAGCATTTTAACACTTCTGGCTTCTGAGCATAGATAGCAACCCCAGACCTTGTGATGACCAGAAGTCTCTCACTCTTGTCTCTAGGCCTAGCAGGGAGCTGGTATCTCCCCCTTTCAAAATTAATAGGTGCAGTAAGCCTTCTATCCCTTCAAGCCTATTGATCACCCTACACATTTCCTGTTTTCTGGTATTATGCTCACTCTGGTATACTTTGTGTCCAACACAGTGAGGAAGAAGAAACTAATAGGGCCAGAAGAAAAAGATAATTATCTAAGAGATGATTTCAGGGACCTGGACAAAAATCAAAAGAGGTATCTGAAGAACAGATTAAGCCACATGACTAGTAATTAACTTAAAGTGAGCATTTTCAGCATTCTATTCAGTGCATTACATGAATTATTTTGTGCTTTTATCATCATAACAACCCTATGTGGTGAATATAATGAATGCCCTAATTATATGGATCAGAAGATGATTACATTGTGTTCAGTGTTATTCATTGAAGGTTTGCTAATTTAAAAGAGAAAGTGCAAAAACAAGAAGGAAGGATATGCATTTCAAGAATGAAAAAGAAGGCCTTATCCTTCAAAAATTCATATATAAAGCGAGATGTCAGAGTATAGTGTTGATTTTGAACCTCAAGGAAGTGGATATTAATTTTAAAATTACTTAAATTTCTTAAATATTTTTAAAAAGGAAATAGGCCAGGCGCGCTGGCTCACGCCTGTAATCCCAGCACTTTGGGAGACTGAGGCGGGTGGATCACAAGGTCAGGAGTTCAGACCAGCCTAGCCAAGATGAGGAAACCTTGTTTCTACAAAAACTACAAAAATTAGCTGGGCATGGTGGCAGGCACCTGTAATCCCAGCTACTCAGGGGGCTGAGGCAGGAAAACAGCTTGCGTCTGGGAGGCAAAGGTTGCAGTGAGCTGAGATTGCGCCACTGACTCCAGCCTGGGCGACAGAGTGCGACTGTGTCTCAAAAAAAGAAAAGAGAAAAAAAAAAACAAAAACAAAAAAAACGGAAATATATGAGATCAACCAAGGAGCGGGAGAACCAAACCAGAGAATGGTGTTCTTATAGCTGTGGAGAATTGCTTAAAATACTTCTACTTGGAAAGCAAAACTCATTCTAGCAGGCTTGATAGGCCATCTAAAACATATCCAATTGACTACTATGATATTCAAAATGTTTGTCAACAGGCTGACACAATGGGTCAAAACAGACACATAGAAATATATAAAATGCCAACCTTTTGTTGTCATGGGTTTGTTTAAATGTAAACTTTGCTATCTACTGGTTAAGTGATGCTTGCAAGTATCTTAGCATTTAGGTGTCTCTATTTCCTTATCCATACAATGGGAACAATAGTATCTCCCTTACAAAATCAATACAAAGAATCCTTTGCTTTGCTTCAGAAATTCAACTAAGAGTAGGATGATGAAGTCCTTGTTTGTAACCAGAACACACAGTTACAATCTTGGGGATTTAATGCAATTTGTGACTCAAAAAAAAAAAAAAAAAGGCAAATTTAGGCTGCATTAATAGAAGCAAAATATTCAGGTCACAGGAAGGACTAATAACCAGGGCATGGGATGGGTGACGGTAGCTATCTATGTATAATGATTGTTTTTTAAACTGTGAATGTAATATCTATTGTGCAGCATATGTGACACACTCTTTGATTAGAATCTTTGAAATGCATTGGTAATTAATCACCACCCTCAAACCCATTGACCTCATATGTTCCTCAGAGGTTGTCTTGAGGCAGCACTTTCAACAGCCACTACAGATTGATTGGACTTGTCAATGCAAAATATGATGCATTTTCACTTCCAGGAAATGTTAAGTACAACTAAACAACAATTTTATTTATTATTATTTGGGTTAGAGATCTGTCTTGGATGACTGAATAATTATTATGTTCTTTTAAATTCTGTTATTATGGCTATTCTGCTCTTCAAAGAAAATATTGCATTCAGTCGTCCCACTCTACTCATGGAGTTGCTGAAAACCACTATGATTTAAGAGAGCTGACGAAGCTGAGGAAAGTAAGAGTTGAAGAAATTCACAACTAATGGGAAAAATCAATAAAACTAATATCAAAAGTGAACACACAGACACATGCACATGCACCTACATGTATGTATTTTCATGATATATTCTCACTAGGTCCCTGTGGTGATACAACTTAACTCAACTGAGTTACTTTTTCTAGAATTCTCTTCTCTATGTGGTTCCAAGTGAGAGATGGATACAGAGAGATTTGCAAGATTTTTGGAAAGAGATGAAGGAAGAACCAGTTTGACACTTGGAAGACAGACATAGTGTGCTAGGCACAATGACATCTTGCACGTGTCTTCATTAATGTACTGGCACACTTAGTTGAGTGAGGGAAAGCTGCCTGACTCACAGCTACCCCCAATCTTACCAGGCTTCTCCCTTCAAATTCTGCAAATCCTGTGCCAGATGTGTAATTAGCTCCATGGCAAAGGTGCCAACTTCTCCTGCAGGTCACCTGCACCAGCAAAGTTGACAATCGTGAGATACGGATGTGGGTATCTGTGTCTTCATAGGTTTCTGATGGTCTTTGCTCTCCTACACTTCAGTTACCCATCAGAAGCCCCAGCTAACTTATGGATCATCCAACACCAAATGCAAAGACAATGCTCTTCCATAGCCTTTTTTTTTTTTTTTTTTTTTTTTTTTGAGATGGAGTTTCGCTTTTGTTGCCCAGGCTGCAGTGCAATGGCTCAATCTCGGCTCACAGCAACTTCTGCCTCGTGGTTCAAGTGATTCTACTCCCTCAGCTTCCCAAGTAGCTGAGATTATAAGCATGCCCCACCACGCCCAGCTGATATTTGTATTTAAGTAGAGATGGAGTTTAACCATGTTGGCCAGGCTGGTCTCAAACTCCTGGTCTTAAGTGATCCACTCGCCTCGGCCTCCCAAAGTGCTGGGATTACAGGCATGAGTCACTGCGCCTGGTTGCACAGACTTCTTAACCAGCCCCCATAATTGTGTAAGGTCTAATTCCTAAACATAAACCCTTATACTTTGTTAGTCATAGAGATTCTGCTTTTCTGATAGAAACCTGATTGCTGTAATAACTAAAATTTTAAAGGTAAGATTTACATCTTTTGTTGACATGGGTTTAAATACAAGCTTTATCATTTACTGGTTGGGTGATCCTTGCATGTTGCTTAGCATTTGCAAACCACAGTTTCCTAATCTTTAAAATGGAAACAATGACCCCTCTCTTATAAGGTTAATATGAGGATAAAATGAGGTAATATACATAGTTGATTTATCTTTCTAGCAAGTTTGTAGTATAACCTTAATGAAAGATAATGGTTATTGTCACTTGTGAGTTTGTCACTTGTCAGTTTTATGATTTAAATATATCATTTATTTTAGCAAAGCTTAAGTTACACCTGTTTCAAAATTAAGAGATAATGTATTAAAATTACCTGGTCCCAAATCTATGTAGAAGAATGAACCCTAATATAAACTATGGTCATTAAGTGATAATGTTGTATTATCATAGATTCATCATTTATAACAAATGTACCACTCTGGTGGGGGATGTTGTTAATGAGGGAGGCCATGAACATATAGGAAGAGGGAGTATATGGGATGTCTCTGTACCTTCCTCTCAATTTTGGTGTGAATCTAAAACTCCTCTTTTAAAAAGTTGTTAAAATATAAAAATAAAATAACATTTTTAAAATTGCCTAGCCAAGTCCTTGACCTATTTGGTACTCAATATATTAAATAGCACAATAAGTAAAGAATCAATTATATTTTATATACTTTAATCAATAAGTTATGTACTGTTCATTTAATTTATATTTATTCTTCCCTTAATAATTATTATAGGCTTTCCTTATTCTACAGTTATAATAAGTTGCTTGTAAACAATTGAGCTTTGTTGATGATATTATTTAATTAACAGGCATGATTTTTCCACACTTTGTTGTCTATTCCAAAGTCTAAAGCTCTCTGATGTTATACTTAAGAATACTGATCTACCATCTTTCGGAACTATTATGGTCTCATAGAAGGACAAACGGATTGCCTGTTGAGTTCCTCTTATTCATACTAGCCCCATATATCATAGCACATAAGACCATGTAGTTCAAATCTGACTTTACTTTCTCCTACTTCTTTTATTCCTCCATTAGTGATAGCAAAAGCCTCATTCATACTTGGGTGCTGTTTGGCTCCCTCTCCTAGTTGCCATGATGATTTTCCAGCTTTCTTAACTATTCTCATGGGGGAAAGTCCACATCTTAGGTATAAGGGAAACAAAATCCTCACATTTACCAAAAAATCCAAAATTATATGTTTTATCAATATGAAGCAAAAATTGTAGTTAAGAATGTATTGCTATATTATTAATAATATATTAATGGAAAGTAGGAAGAACACATGCCTGCAATATTGGACAAGAAACAGGTAATTCTGTATTCTATGATTCAGCCCATCTTATCAATTTTGCTATAAGCACTGAATATATTGGAAATAATCTTCATGGTCTGCTGTTTTCTGAGATGAATTTTAAAATTCATTAGTAATTTTATACTTTATTTTAAAAATATTTAAATAAATTCATGGATTCAGGCATGCTCTTATGTCTCAATTTAGGTTTGTCCTTAATGTTTTGCTTTCTCATTTGGCCCATCTATCCACTGGTACCCCCATTCTCAGTTTGGTTCTATGCATCCAGTGGTCTGGCTAAAACCCTTGTGCCTGTGTTTATACTCTAACATAAGATAGAGGATGATGATGATCATGTCAACTTCTTCTGCTTCCATTGAAAGTCTATTCTTTTTTTAACTATACATTTCTTGTGGTTTGGTTGAAGCACACTGAGAATTTTCAAGATTCTTTTTTATTCTTGGTCTATTCTTCTTGCCCTATGAAATATTTTTTCCAAAACCTTCCCCTATTTCAATTTGCATTCCTCTGTCCTCGGAAAGTTGTTAGTCTAGACATGGTCTCTCTCTGTTCTTTCTCTATGTGCCTCTAAAAAGAAAAAGAATTTCTTTTTAACTCTGTCACTTGCCTATAGGCTTCCTCTATGATTTCTCTCTCATTTTGTAAAAAGTGTAGGGCTATATCTAAGAATGTTGGTTCTTAGATGCCTAATGGCTCAGAACTCAGCCACTCACATCCATTCCACCTATTTTCCTTCTGAAACCTCTCATGGAACAGCACTGTAGACAAGCAAGGAAAAGAAGGGAGCTTCAGATAACTAGAATTATTATCTATCCAACATATCCCTATATGTGCAGAAATGCTATATGCCTTTGTATTAAAATCTTTACTTCTAACATGTTCCATAACTCTGTTATCAATAATTTAAACAGATTACTTTATATTAGCAATATCTCGCCCTCTATATTTAAAAAGTGGGTTTACATGATCTTTTTTAAGATTACTGTAACATTTCCTCAGCTCACTATATTATAATTTGTTTTAAAAAGTTGTTATATTTGCTGAGTTGACTTAGGAAATTGATAACCAATTTGTTTTCAAGAAAGACTATTAGAAATAGTGCAATTCTGTTTATCTGTTACTTGAATCTTTAAGAATATCAATAGATCTCTTAAGCTATAATTTTTAAGCTTTAAGAAGTCTGAGAAAACTCTGATCTTTGTATTCAAAATTTTGATTGTATGTGCAACTATATAGTTTTCAATAAGATCAATAGCATTAATCAAATTCTCTAATAGTCATAATAATTTTAAGAGTTAACATAGCTAATTAATATGTGCCAGGTATTGTTGAAATGCCAGCATAGATAATTTTATTTAATGATGACAACTGTGTCTCTACATAGGTATTATTATCCTATTTTAAAAAATAATATTTATTGTGAATATTTATATAGATAAGGACATCGCAGCCCAAGGAAGTGAAATAACCTTAGAGCTGGGATTTGACTACAACCTGAACCTAGAACCCTCAATTGGTCCATGTCCCCACAAATTTTTTTTACAATACTGTAAGAAGCAAAAAATAATGTTACACTATGAAAGGAATGAATATTGTAGTATGTACTGATAATGCTTCCAATTTAAAGTGAATTATATGAGGATTACTATCTTATTCATAAAAGAAAACCTGTGTTTTGTTGTGTGTTGCCATGAACCGTTTCTTTGACCTTGGTTATACCAGATAACCATCATCGTCTTCAATGTGTTAACTCCAAGTTAACAGGGTCAATTCCGATCAGTATTTTCCAAACTGTTGCCTTAAACCGAAAAACTTTTTGTGCAATAGTGCCAAATGACAAATAAATAAATATGTCTATATCAATAATATATGCATTTCAATTTTATGTATTAGAAAAATATAACAATCATATTGAATATGTGACTTCATGGAGATTATCTTTTAGCATGAGACTAATACTACTGAATTTAAAAAGAAAAAAGAAAATTTATTTTAAAAATACTCTAGTATGGTAAAAATAATGAATGTGATACAGAATTCTAGGTAACAATGAACTAGGTAATTCTAAGAGTATAAAGGAGACATAGAAAATAAGTTCCATGAACATATAGAATCTAAAACATGAAGGTATCAATAATTGTTGAATCAAATGAATGAACAAATGAATATCAATTTTATGGCACAGACCTGGAATACCATAAACAGGACTTTTTAAAACAAATTTTTATATTAAACAAAATTCATTCAACAAATTTATTCAACATATATTTATTGAGACTTTGTTATATGCTCTGTCAATTTACTAGGTAAAGAGGACACAGTGGTGAACCTGTTAGGCAGGCTGTCATAAAACACTGACAACAGGTGTTCCCTACACCTTATCTTCAAACACACAACTGTAGCTGTGATGCACCCAGGATTGAGTAACACTCTGAACCTGTTAAAGAACCTCTAAGTGGTAACTGTGCTTGTGTGTGTGTTTGTTTGGGAAATGTTGTAATTAATCTCCCACAAGGCTAGTAACATCATTCAGGTCTCTTACATGCCTCACTATCCATGTAAGACAGATGTGGTCCTACATTCAGATGTTAGTTATTTAACTGATATCTTTTAAGATTATTCAATATTTCTTTTCTTTTTCTTTTTCTGGCAATGTAAATATCAACAAAATCAACATAAGACAGTATAGAAAGACCACTGATGAAAAGACCTGGTCTGAACCCTGACTCTGACCCTGCAGCTTTGTTGTCAATATTTAACATGCCGGCTAAGCCTCAGTTTGTCATTTAGGAAATGACACCACACCTCTATCATCAGGATATCATGAGCCACGTAAGATAAAATATAAAATTAAACATTTAAAACAGTACTTGAGTTAGCTTCATTCCAATCCAAACTAGGGCAAAATGAAAATCACAAGTTACCTAAATAGAAAGCACAAATCAGGCCTGGCGCAGTGGCTCACACCTGTAATCCCAACACTTTGGGAGGCCAAGGCGGTTGGATTACGAGGTCAGGAGTTCAAGACTAGCCTGGCCAACATAGGGAAATCCCGTTTCTACTAAAAATACAAAAATTATCCCTGCATGGTGGCGCATGCCTGTAGTCCCAGCTACTCGGGAGACTGAGGCAGGAGAATCATTTGAACCCAGGAGGTGGAGGTTGCAGTGAGCTGAGATCATGCCACTGCACTCCAGCCTATCAACAAAGCAAGACTCTGTGACTCCGTCTAAAACAAACAAACAAACAAAAAAATCAATTCTCTGCTTTACAAAACACTTATTTTTTGATAAACACTATTGGATCATCTTACTGTTAAAGTACAAAGGATGTGGGAAAGACACAGAAAAAAATAGGAATCATAAGTAAAAGAATTACAATAGGTGTGTATTAGTCCATTCTCACACTGATATAAAGAAATACCCAAGACTGGGTAATTTATAAAGGAAAGAGGTTTAATTGACTCACAGTTCCACATTGCTGGGGAGGCCTCAGGAAACTTACAAGCATGACAGAAAGGGACCAGCAAACAAATCCTTTTCACGTAGCAGCAGGAGAGAGAAGTGCCTAGCCAAGGAGAAAAGCCCCTTATAAAACAATCAGATCTCCTGAGAACTCACTCACTACCACAAGAATAGCATGAGGGTAACTGCCCCATGATTCAATTACCTCCCACTGGGTCCCTCCCACAACACATGGAGATTGTGGGAACTACAATTCAAGATGAGATTTTGGTGGGGACACAGCCAAATCATATCAAGGTGGGAAACCCTATACCTGATGTACAGAGAAGGCACCAAGAAAATATCAAGGAGGAAACAGTTTCAACTTGCAAGAGAGGAAACTGAGCTTCAGTTTGTGGTGTTTCAAAACAACAGGGCCTGGTAGTGAGGAAATTTGTCTCTCTAGCCTTTGCAGTATAGTTTTCTTTATTAGTAAAAATAAAACATTATAAATTATTGAGTTCTTATTATTTGCCAGGGACTGGTCCAAGTGTTTTATAAGCTTACTGTTTTAATCCTTACAACTTTCACGATCACTTACGGGAAACGAAATTACTACGAGAGCTTCATCCAAAGGAGGCTTCCTGTAACACAGATTCACCTACACTAACTAGTTATGTGCAAATACAGAAATAATTTTCGCTAAGAATCCTTAAAAAAGAAAGAAAATCAGGTAATATATGGCAGATTTTTGGTTAGAGTTTTCTAATTCTATCTGGATGTAGTTATCATGATTTCTATACTAGAGTAAATGGCTTCCACATTTGCTCATATATATATAATTTATTCAGATGGGTGTCACAATTTTTATATACTTTTTTCAAATATAGCTTACCCCAGTAAGACAGTAACATAAGACAGTAACTAGTCATAAAATCTTTGGTCAGGTTGAAACTTTCCATGTGGTAAGAATTATTATCTGTCCAGAAACAATGCCACAACAGTGTCATTTTTAAGAGCTATCACTGTTCATGAATGCAAAAATTGTCTTGCTGAAAAAAAAAAAGTCACAGTCTCTACATACATGGTTGAGTATATAAGTAAATAAACAACTGTCACAAAAAATGTGGATTGAAATATAATTTTATAGTAGACCAAAATATAAGTATCTGCAGTCTTAATGTGAAAATCAGAGTACCGCCTGAAAACATGTTATGGAAAGGTAATATTATGAAAAAAAGTATATGTTTATATCTAATAAGAATCATAATGTTAAAGCTAACTGAACTCAGTTTATATTATTGAACTTAGTTGGCATTTGTGTTTTCAATATTACATAATATGAATAAGTGCTTACATTGTGTTTAATTGCTCTAACATTTCATTAACATTATTTGTATAACTATTTTTGCAATTTATAAATTACATATATATGCATACGTATATATATTCATGTATATGTGTATGTGTATACATATATAATCTCAGTTGCTTATAGCAGTCTCATATCAACAGTAATATAATTAATACATTATTGACCATTTTCTAATGAAAAACTGACATTAGGAAAGGATAAGTGGCTTCCCAGGATCACTAGGATAAGTTCAAAAAGTAGAATTTATGGTCCAGTAGTTTATAGACTACATGAAAAAATCAAAATGGAACTTCCAATGTTATATCCACATTTGTTCATAGGAGGGACACAATCTTTATAATCATGAAGGTGTGGGTTTTAGAAATCCAGCCCATCAGTGCTT